>NC_138224.1:37354870-38019870 GCF_964197995.2 Scardinius erythrophthalmus | reverse complement strand
ACGCCATTGAGGGCTTACCAGCAGCAAGGTCGACCATGCCCCCTTGGTGTGACGGCCCACTCCACCCGGAGTGTGGCATCCTCTTGGGCTCTAGCGCATGGCGCCTCGCTAACAGACATCTGTAAAGCTGCAGGCTGGGCGACACCTAACACGGCCTCTGGGCGACCCCCACGTGTGTAGTCCACTGTAAGCCTCTCTGAGCATGTGTCTTTCCCTCTGCAAGCCACCTTGCCACCCCTGGGTTTGAAATATTCCACCTGCGGCTGGACACCCCAGTGATTCTCAATATGCAGCCCCCTGGGGTCATGTGTATTCCAAGTTCCCCCCTTCGGGCTGGGCATAATTGCATATTTCCACTGATATATGCTTCCCAGTGTACCTTGGTACCTTGGCATAATTCCAGCAGCCAATAAAAACTGTCCCTTTCATGTTAATGTTGTTTTTTCATTGTTTACATGTTTAAATATTCTGAGAATGCATAGTTTAGTTATAATGTTTAATGTTTAAACTGCAATAAAAGCATTAAAACGTTTTTTTTTTTTTTGGCAGCCATTTTGTTTTTATTGTTTATGCTAAAACAGTGATGTTTACAACTTGTTATATGGCAGAAATGGATTCAGCACCTAAAAATCATATAGAAACAACACTTGAAGTACTTTTCCTCAAAAATGCCTACTGCATCTTATCCAGGGCTATTTATCTATTTTGGGACTCGACTATTGCACGTTAATGTTTTTTTTCCCTTTTTTGGAGACTCACAGAGAAAAAAATGTTTGGTAACCGCTTGCACAGCTGTTTAGTTTTTCGTTTGATTTGTCTGCTATTTAGTTTCTTTGCTCCTCTGGATTTGTGGATGTATTGTATCCTGACTGATTCCGTTTTCCGACCTTTATCGCCCGGCTTGCTACACTTGCAGGTGTTTTGTTTCTAATTTACTGTTAGGCCCATTAAATAATAATAAGGATAAACAATATTTAAAAAGTATAGGCTATAATTATCTAACATCTGATTAATTTAAAATTAACCTAAAAAAATAACATGCTAAATGGGGGATATCTAGCATAAAAAAAATGTATTGTCAGAATGTCGTCTCTCAGTTGTTGAATTTCGCGCAGATGTTGCCACAACGTAAATGTGTTTGCTCAGCCCAATCTCATGAAAGTGCGAATACCACGAATTGTATTTGTAGTGCTTATGATACGCAGTTTTCGCGTGCATATGATACGCACTTTATGGCGTGTAATAGCCACGCACTCCGCACCCCTAATCCTAACCAAGGGGTTTACAGTGCGTAGCATATGCACGCAAAAAAAAAACATTTTTGGCGTATAAATGGCACGAGAAATAAAATTTGTGGTATAGATACGCACTTTCATGAGATCGTGTTTCATAATTTGCTACTGGGCCGGCCCTCTGTCAAATTTTAAAACCCAGTGTGGCCCTTGAGGCAAAAAGTTTGCCCACCCCTGATTTAGATGGACCTTTTTATTCCTGTGCTTTCTTACATGGGTGAAAGTACTTGCTTCAGCTAACTTTCTGCTTTGTGGTTTGGTGCTTGCATTATGACGCTTGGACGTTTAACGTGAGCACTAGAGGGTTTGGATTGCACTTGTGGAAGACAGGAGGACACTTTTCCTATCTGCAACCTTGGGACTATCAAATTAAAAGTGCTGACTTTTGCAAGGACATTTCATCCATTACCAAGCTTTGTTGGCTTCACCATCAGCTAAGTTTAATCATTCACTTTTCCAGTCCAGATTCCCCAAACGCTTAACTTTTCTTGTTTGATGACTGATGTTTTCCTGTTTTCTACCTTGTTTAATTTTTTTTTTTTTATAATGATAATATAATACATTTGAGATTTTGGGTTGGTGAATACATTATAAGCGTAAAGCTTGGGTCTGATTCTTCAGAAATATAGCTGGGTAAACCAAAGCAAACTAGTTTATCTATACCTAAGTTAATATCAAGCCTTGCATCCCTACTCTGATATATAACTTAAGCCGAAAAGGGGTAACGGTTACAGTGTAAAGTTACCTTTGTTTATGAAATTAATATTTTATTAATTAATTCGTTAAATTAAGAAAATGCTTGTACTTGTATAACATCTTATTTAAGTTTTGTAATGCTGTATTCTTTACCATTGTTACATATGTTGTTGTTTTAAAACAGAAGTTGTTCGCCCAAAACAGGGAGGAAGCAGGATCCACATGCAGCACACTTTATTCAATAAACTGAAAACAATACAAAGACTCAGACCAGGAACAGGACTCAGGAGCAGTACAACCAACATCGCCAGTAACAACAAGAACTCACAAAGACTGGACTAAAACACAGGGTTTAAATACAAGGCTAAACAAGATAACAAGGGGGCGTGGCTAATCTGAAACACCTGGGGAGACTAATAAACATGAAAAGACAGGGGAACACAGACTGACATCACAACAGTCACTAATAAAGCACAATAAAAATAATTTAAAGAGAAGGCTTATATTGACCTTTTAAGATTTTGTTTACATCTATCCTTGTATAGGCTATATATATTTTTGCTATTTTATTAAAAAGGTTATAGAATTACAACAACAATTAAAATGTTAACAATATTTCCAGTGTAATCTTTCTTTGTAAAAACTAAAGTATACATTTTATCATACGTATTTCAAAGTTAAGGATTCATTAGTTTGAATATAGCCTACATTGGAACAAACACTATAATAACATCTTAGTTGATTATTTTTGACAAAACATAATATATATATTTAACATGAGCAGAAATTGGCAACATTATAAGCTTATTTGATGTGGCAGTATTTTACAGTAAAAACTTTATAATCAATCTGATTTTTGTAGTCGATTTTTACTCATCTTTGCATAGTAATAGAGTTTGGTAAAAGCTGTACATTCATTCACACACAAAAACGTGATTCATATTTTATTTCCACAAGTTTTATTTTTGCACAGACAGTAACAAAACAGTCAAGGAAACAGTCAAAGGAACATTATCTGTACGTTTTCCTTTTTATTTTATTTTTTTTATCTCCACATCTAACTCAGACAAGAACTAGACAAACACCCCCACCCCCCACACACATAAACCCCTCAGGAGGATTAACAAACACTGCAATATCTATAATAATAACAATAATACATTAAATGTATATAGTAATTACAAAAATATATTATAATAAAACATACAAATGTACACAAGCATACCTACATGCATGCGCACACAACCATACTGTACTGTACATAAAATGTAAACATGCTCACACAAACTTAATCGAAATCTAGTGAGGTCAGAGAATCAAAGAAATTTAGAATGGGGTTCCAAGTTTTATAGAATTTAACAGTTGAGCCCTGGGTAGTGTACTTCAGTTTTTGTAGAGAAAGGAATGACATAAGATCTTTTAGCCAAGAGTTGGTTGGGGGTGGAGTAGGACACTTCCAATGTAACAAAATACATCTTCTAGCAACCAGGGAGGCAAAAGCAATAACGTCTGATTGTTGTTTTGTTAAAAGAGAAGAGAAAACAGACACACCAAAGGTGGCAACAATAGGACATGGAGGGAGAGAAATGTAGAAGTAGAGTTAACTCTAACAAGAGCCTCGGACCAAAGCTCTTCAGAAAGGCTGAGCTCTAACTCTTTCTCCCATGTTGACTTCAGACAGGAGAGAGATGAAGTTCTAGATGAAATCAACATGAAATAGATAGAAGAAATACGGTTACCATTTATAGGGGCTGACAGTAAATTCTCGATCAGGGATTTTTCTGGCAATTGGGGGAAACTGGGGAAATGAGTTCTTGCAAAATTACGAAGTTGAAATACCTGAATAAGCCTGTAGTATGTAAATTATATTTGGATACGAGGTCCTTGAACGTAGCAAAAGAATTATCAATGAAAAGATCTGAAAAACAAACAATGCCTTTATCACGCCATCTATTAAAAGTGCGATCAATAACAGATGGTAAAAACAAGTGATTGTTGCAAATAGGGGTAAGAACAGAGAGTGATTTCAAATGAAAATGTTGTCGAAATTGTTTCCAAATTTTTAAAGTTGATAACACAATGGGATTTCTGGTATAGCTAGAGGGTCGGAGAGATATAGGAGCAAGGACTAGTGCTGGAAGAGAAGAGGAGGTACAAGTAGCGGCTTCTAGTGTACACCAGTAAACCTCTGGAGCATTATACCATGATGAAATCTTAGGAATATTGGCAGCCCAGTAATAAAATAAAAAGTTTGGCAGAGCTAAACCACCATCGCTTTTGCGGCGTTGAAGAATAGTTTTGTTTACTTTAGGAATCTTACCTGCCCAAATAAAAGAGGAGACTGTTTTATCAAGACAGTTGAAAAAAGATTTAGGAAGAAAAAGAGGGAGAGATTGAAAGAGAAATAAAAGTCGTGGAAGAACATTCATTTTAATTGTCTCCACTCTTACATTTTACATTTACATTTATATTTAGTCATTTAGCAAACGCTTTTATCCAAAGCGACTTACAAATTAGGACTTAATTAAGCGAGTCATCATGAAGAGGCAAAAAACAACAACAACGCAAGAAGTGCTCAAAATACGAAGTTCAGGCATTATTCAGAGTAGCATAAGCACGATAAGTGAGGTTTTAAAGGGAAAGGTTATTTATTTATTTTTTTATATATTTTTTATGAAGTTAAGTGCTCACGGAAGAGATGGGTTTTCAGCTGTTTTTTGAATGTTGTCAGGGATTCTGCATTCCGGATGAGGGTGGGGAGAGTGTTCCACCAGCATGGAACTGTGAATGAGAATGTTCTGGAAAGTGATTTTGTGGCTTTCTGTGATGGAACCACGAGACGTCGCTTGTTGATCGATTGTAGGTGTCTGGTAGGGATGTAGGCTCGTAGGAGTGAGTGAAAGTAGGAGGGAGCTGAGCCTGTGATAGATCTGTAAGCAAGCGTCAATGCCTTGAACTTGATGCGAGCAGTGAGAGGTAGCCAGTGCAGAGAGATGAACAGAGGAGTGACGTGGGCCCTCTTGGGCTCGTTGAACACAAGACGAGCTGCAGCATTCTGGATCATCTGTAGAGGTTTGGTTGCACATGCTGGAAGTCCGGCCAGAAGAGCATTGCAGTAGTCAAGCCTCTTCCTACTAGAGAGAGAGGTAGGCTGCTCCAACGTTTTAAATCAAGTTTAATTTGTTCACTGAGAACTAAAGAGAACTGAAAGATTGAGAAATGTTTACCCCTAAATAACGAAACCCGATAGAAGACAAATGAAAGGGTAGGGCACTTTGAGGAATTTTCCTAGCCGCATCATTTATGGGGAAACATTAACTTTTTGCAAAATTCAATTTGTAACCAGAAAAAGAGCCAAAGGTGTCAAGTAGGCGCCAAGTAGGTGCATAACCTCATCAGCACAGCCTACAGGGTCCTGGAGATATAGCAACAGATCGGCATCCCTGCCTTGTCCCCCGGGAGAGAGGAAAGAAAGAAGAACTATCAAAATTGGTTTTAATGTTTGCAGAAGGGGCTGAGTATAAAAGGCGAATCCAGCAGTGTTTGTATTAACAATTGGGATATTTAAGTTATGGAGAAATGAATCCATTAAAGATGAGTCAGAAGGAGATTGAGAGGTGTAAAGCTTAGAGTAAAATGTGGAAAAGACAGAATTAATTTTATGAGGGTCAGAGACAAGCTTGTCTGAGGAGTCATCAAAAATTTGTGTTATGTAGCGTGATGCAGACTGGTGTTTAAGCTGGGAGGCAAGAAGACGGCCTGCTTTGTCCCCATGTTCGTAATAGGTGGGTTTGGTTCTTTTAAGTAAATATTCTGCTTTATGTGTTGAGAGCAAATCAAATTCAGTTTGTAGCTTTAAGCGTTTCAGTTTAAGTTTGGGGCTGGGCTTGCAAGAATACTGACTATCCACCTCTAAAATTGAGCGGATAAGCTCTTGCTGCTGTGACTTAACTAAATGGGCGCTATAAGAAATGATCCTGCCACGAATGAACGCTTTAAATGTTTCCCATAGAAGAGAAGCAGAAATGGTATCCGTTTTGTTAGTCTCAATGAAAAAATCTATATTTTTAGATAAAAATTCACAGAAATCAGTTCTAGCTAGAAGCCCTGTATCAAATTTCCAAGGGGGCCGGCTTTTAAAAGCGGGCAAGAGGGAGATATCTAACATGTGCGGAGCGTGATCAGAAATAACAATAGCAGAATAATCTGAGGAAATCACAGAAGAAAGTAGGGTTTTGTCAAGAAAAAAAGTAATCAATACGAGAGTAAACATGGTGTACACTAGAGAACAAAGAGAATACCTTGTCAGAAGGGTGGAAGAAGCGCCAGGGATCTACACAGCCTATTTGATTCATCAATGAAATTAAGGACTTGGACATAGCAGAAGATGTAGATGCTTTAGAGACAGATTTATCAAGATTATTATTAACAACACAGTTAAGGTCACCTCCAAAAATAAGATGATGTGTGTCAAGATTTGGGATCTTTGAGAAAAGCGAGGGCATAAAAGTTGGATTGTCCCAGTTCGGAGCATAAACATTTACTAAAGTAACTGGTTTTTGAAAAAGAACACCGGTGACAATAACAAAGCGTCCCTCAGGGTCAGAGATTACTTGCTCCGTGAGGAACATTACTCTTTTATGTATCAAAATAGCCGTACCTCTTGACCTGCTATTAAAACTTGAGTGATGCACCTGACCGACCCAGGGTTTACGCAGTCTAGTGTGGTCACTTATACGCAAGTGTGTCTCCTGGAGAATTATAATATCAGAAGAAAGATTTTTAAGGTGGGAGAAAACTTTGGAACGTTTAATCTGACCACCCAAACCATGCACATTCCATGTAACGATTCTAATGGAGTGACCATATTATGGATTCACAGATCCATAACACCAACGGGATTAAAGAATTTAACACCATTAAAACCAAATCGCTGCAAACAAAAACAAAAAAGTACAGGACGTAACTAACACAGAGAATACGCAGTGCGTCCAGTAGAGAGAGGAAAAAAATAATAAAGAAACATCATAAAAAAAATACAATTAATAATAATAATAATAATTGGATCCAGAGAGTGAGTATTGAAAACTACCAAATATCAATGCGTACTAAACAAACACATCCAAGTATTTTAAAAGGAGAGAGAAAAAGAAAATACTCACGAAAAAAAAAAAGGAATAGTCTTTTGAAGTAGCCTAACGTTACCCATGTAATCGTCCCTTAGGCACTACTCAGCAAAGTTTTGATTGTAGAATCGTTCAGCAGCCTCGGGGGAGTCGAAGTAGTGCTCCGAACCATTGTATGAAACACGAAGCTTTGCCGGGTAAATCATGCCAAAACGAATACCGCGTTTTTACAGTAGACCCTTGACGTTGTTGAACGAGGCTCTTTTTTTAGCCACCGAAGTGCAGAAGTCTTCATAGAATTTGATTCTATGACCCTTGTACAGAATCTCTTTCGTGGCCCTCGCCCACTTGAGGACACCTTCCTTCTCAATATAACGGTGAAATCGCACTATAACAGGACGTGGATTTTGGCCTTGGCGAGGTTTAGGTCTCAGGCTATGATGGGCTCTGTCAAGCTCCGGTGAAGCAGAAAGGACGTCGCCGAGAACTTCTGAAAAAAAGTCCGTCGTAAACTGCCTAGGGTCCTTTCCCTCAATATCCTCCGGGAGGCCAACCACTCGGATATTCTTACGTTTAGACCGCGAGACAAGGTCCTCAACGTTAGCTCTTAAAGCGCCGTTCTCCTCCGTTACCAACGTCACCTCCGACTGAAGATTCGAGACCTCCTGTTCAAGATGGGTTATCCTGTCACTGTGATCGGAGAGACTGGTCTCCATGTGAGTGATAGTAGAGGCCTGGGTAGCCAGTGTAGACCCAATAGAGGAAATAGACGAACGAAAGGACTCAAGTGACGAATTCAGCAGCGCAGTAAGTTCACCAGTTATATTTTTCCTTAGTTTCTCGAGTTCGTTAACCAACTTGTCGGTCGTCAGCGGGGTTAGAGCGTCGTCTGCCATGTTGCCGCTGTCAGGGCCAAGATGAGACGCCTTGGTCTGGACATTGATTTTACCGCCAGCTCGCGCACCTTTGCTCATTAGGAACAGATTACCGGATCCAAAATTGACCCGTTTAAAGTAAATTGATCAAAAATAAAGTGAAATGATCACAAATAAAGTGTTATGGAAAAGAAATACGGAAATTATATCAGAGCACTGACACCACGCGTCTCTCCACTACATGGCAAAACCGGAAGTGCGAGCAACATGTATGTAGATGTTTGTATTTTTAAGAGAATAATGTTTATGCGTGGTTATTGGAAAAAAATTTAATGAAAGTTGCTGAATTAAGACCACAAATATTAAATATGTGTCCACAAGACTTTTGACTAATGGATGTTGTCCCTTTGAGTTCTAGCTTCAAAATTATGTGAAAATAGTCTTGCTTTATCGTTCACAAAAAAAAAAATACATTGATTTAAATGGTGTAAAACAGGTTTTGCTTGGAAAGCCAATAGGTGTTTCTCAATGTCAAGGATACGTCCTTCCAAGGACGGGTCCTTCCAAGTCACTTCCTTCAGAGGCTAGGCGAGGCTCCTTATAAGCATTCGGAGAACACGTAAATGGAACAGGCTAGCAAGTGCACGTTATTGCGTCATTACGTCAGTGTAAAGGTCCGCTTTCGGCGCTGAAAAAATGGAAGCGCAAACATTACTGCTTTGGTTGCTGTACAACATTTTTTTTGAGATGGAAATGGAGATGGAAATGGAGATGGTGAGGCAACATCGGCGTCTAAGGAGGAGAATTTTAATTTGTCGCCACCTCTGCCGTCAAAGACGTGGGATGGTAAGTATAACGTTAATGCTCTTATCATTCATTTAAAAATAATTACATCCATTATGTTATGGGTCAAATTGACCCGCACTGTTTAAACACACTTGACAGTCAAAGAATCAATATGATTAAAAAGGAGTTTATTGATTTAAAAACGATTATATTGCCTGAGTGAACAGAACTGCGTCCATAGCAACGATCATGGCAACGGTGTGCTGTATACTTCGCGGTGGTCTGTTATCAAGAAATAACAGACCGGAATTCAACCAAGCCATTGTAATAATATTTAAAAATATATAGAATTTAACAACTATTTGTTAAAGACGTCTCACAAACAAGATCCCCCCCCCCCAACTAGGCTATTTTACCCTATTGAGTAAAATGATCCCTTCAGTCTTTTTCTCCACATTTTGAACATAAAATGTACGTGTGCTTTCTGCATATGTATTTATTGCATTCAACACAAATGGTACTGGTTTTACTTTCTTGTCGAGATCAGCAGAGCTGGTATCTTTTCCATTGACACTTTTTATTTAGAAAAAATAAATTGACAAATTGTCAAATTGACCCACAACATAATATGAGTGTTAAGCTTATTGACTGGTAACATTCTAGCTGTTAAAACACATGCAATGGTAAAATATGTGATCAACAAAAAAAGGCTAGGCTATATGAAGTAAAAATTGCAAGGTGAATCACCAGTAAAAAGGAACAGCTTTAAATGAAGAGTTCAGATGCAAAAGCCTCTAAATGCCATCTGAAATTTTCTTCTAGAATGATCATTTTTATCAAGCTCGTATATATAAATTCAATAATTTCACTTTAATGGCAATGAAGATTACCTATTAGTTATCATTTAAGTGAAATTACTGAACTTAAATATACAAGCTTGATAAAAATGATCATTCTATAAGAAAATTTCAAATGGCATTTAGAGGCTTTTGCATCTGAACTCTTCAAATACCCCCACCCCACCCCACCCCACCCCCACTCCCTGCAAATCAGTTGAGCCGATATTTTTGATAGTTTAACAAAGATTAAATAAATGACATAACTGAAATTATACTTAAACCTTGCTCTCTTCTACATGTTGTACAGGCTCGGCACTATTGTGCCATCAATGCCACAGTACCAGTACTGCAGCGGTACTATGGAGGGGAGGACACTCGGCCAGACTTCAGGCTGGGCAGAGAGGCCATGCAGCAGCTGATGGTGGCCCTGAAGACTGACAGGCAGCATGGATGGGGCCCCACCCTGGAGACACTCGTGTTCCTGTTCTGGCTGGCAACCGGTTCAGCCTACAGAGTTGTCTCCAGGGTCTTTAGCATGCCTCTTCCCACAGTGCACAGAGTTGTCCACAAGATGGCAGATGAGGTGGTGGCTGTGCTCCCCCCGTTTGTCCACTTCCCCCGCACACAGGAGGAGCTCCAAGTGGTTGGGGATGGTTTTGCTCGATTGGCTAATCACCAAGCGTTTGGCAAGGCAGCAGGGGCAGTAGACGGCTGCCACATTAGAATAAAATGTCCCGGCGGCCCTGATGGTCACGATTAATATAACAGAAAGCTTTTCCCTTCAGTGGTGCTCCAGGCAGTCTGTGACCATCAGGGCCGCTTTATTGACATCTTTGTGGGTTACCCAGGAAGTGTACATGATGCACGCATCATCAAGAACAGCCCCATCTACACTAGTGGGACTTACCCTCCACCTGGGTATTTTCTCCTAGCTGACGGTGGCTACCCATGTCTACAGGAACCCCTGGCCCTTATCACACCATATAAGACGCCAGTGAGAGGCATGGCAGAGCAAAGGTTCAACTATCATCATTCCAAAGGTCGCACAATCATTGAGCGTGCATTTGGAATGATGAAAACCCGCTTCAGGTGCATCTTTTTAGAAGCACTTGAAGTACATACACTGTTTGTCCCTAAGGTAATAAATCATTGTAATACTTCTGTAGTGGATTTCTTAATCAAATCATAGTATCCTACTCAAAATAACAGTTAAATAACAACTGCTAAAGTCACACTTCCTTCTGTGTTCATGTTTTTTCATATCTCAACAGTCTTGTATCCTTTTGCTCTGCCTTGTGCACAGGTGGTGACGGCGTGTGTAATTTTGCACAACATTTGTGTTGGTGTTGGGGATGTGCTGGAAGAGGGTGTGGAGGAGGAGGACAACCAGCCACCTGTGGAGCTTGATGGTGGGGAGAGCCGGAGTGGAGCTGCTTGGCGGGCTGCGCTGACCAACGAGGTGTCTGCACTCCACGAGGCACCTCTTGACCATGACTATTTTTGTCAGGTGAATAATTAAGTGTGGACTATGACCTGCTGCGCTTACATCCAAGTACATACATACAACACCATTGTACCAGTGATGTACTGTATTATGGTCTTAACTGACCATAGAAGTACATTAAAGGGATAGTTCACCCAAAAATGAAAATTCTGTCATCATTTACCCACCCTAAAAAGTTGTTTCAAACCTGTATGAATTTCTTTTTTCTGCTGAACACAAAAGAAGATATTTTGAAAAATGTCTGTAACTAAACAGTTGATGGACCCCATTGACTTCCATAGTAGGAAAAAAATACTATGGAAGTCAATGGTGTCCATCAACTGTTTGGTTACAGACATTTTTCAAAATATCTTCTTTTGTGTTCAGCAGAAAAAAGAAAATCATACAAGTTTAAAACAACTTAACTTAAATGATGACAGAATTTTCATTTTTGTTTTGTTTACCTTCTTATTAAACCTTACCTTCTTATTTAAAAAAACTTATTTAAGTTTATTTTAATTACCTTCAGTGATACAATATTAAATAAGCTGCAACTGTTGTAGAATCAATTATCATCTTACATAACAGATTGGATTACCACTGGACTAACCTAAACTTTCTTCTTCTGTCTGCAGCCTTGAAGCAACAACAGCAGCACCGGCAGTGCTGTAGGCAGTGTGGCTGACGGCCGTGTTCTTCTCGTCTTGTTGTATATAGTTGTAAATGTTTAAGTTGTTGTATATAGTTGTAGATATGAGAATGTTTTTTAAATGAATTTGCTGCTTAATGTATATAGTTGTCAATATAGAAATGTTTAAATAAAAAAAAAATTATGTAACAAAGATGAAATTAATGTTGTTTTTAGAGCTTGGAATACTGAATCAGAAAACGTTGTAAAATAAGGGTGAAGATATTGTTCAATACATTGTTTTGTTTTTCTATTGCAGTCTAAAGAACAAGTTTTTAAAAAAATGAATATACAGTTTATATTAAATAATTAAGGGGCAAAGACACAATCAGTTCAATTTAATTTACTTTATTGACTGTTAAAAAAGATGAGAAAGCTTTTCTAACGCTGTGAACGGTATAATATTAACTTTGGACAACGTTGTTCGTTATTTACAAAAGAAATGCCGGTGACGGCTAACAATTGTGAAATGACAGGTCCGGTTCAGTTAGCCATCAATAACGTAATTTGTATAATTTATAATATATCAATACGGTAGTAATTTGTACTTTTTAATACAATTTTTTTAAAGTACTTTGTAATTTGTAAATATACTTACATTTAAAAGCATATTGTCCCGTTGCCGCTCTGACTCCGCTAACGTCCGACATTTTGTATTTTTGAACTAAGATATGAAAGCTGCGCGCATAGGATTGTGGGTGATTTGAGAGCGCGAAGAGCGCGAAGTCTACTCATATGCATCCTTTCCTGTGTATGGGATATTTTTCGAACGAAGGACGCAGTCCTTGGTTGAAATTCCGAGGATCCTCGACATTGGAACAGTCCTTCGACGGATGTCGATGACGTAGCATCCTCGGAATTCTGGCTTCCGAGGATCCTTCCTTGACATTGAGAAACGGCTAATATGTGAGGGGGAGGAGTAGTTTACACCTTAAATTACAAGGTCCCACCCACTCTGCATAATTAGCCATTCATTCAGGTGTGACACTGACTGAGCCACAATGCAAGGAGACAAAAGATGTATTTAGAAGAAGACTTATATTGACCATTTAAGATTTCGCTTACATCTATCTTGTAAATATGTTTTGCTATTTTATTAAAAATGTTACAATTACAACAATAATTACAATTTCAACAATATTTCAAGTGTACTCTTTCTTTGTAAAAAAGAAAAAGAAAAAAGATTATAGGCCTACATTTTATCATATGTATTCATTAGTTTGAATATAGCAAATATATATATATATATATATATATATATATATATATATATATATATATATATAATATATATAATATATATAAATAATATAGTTATATATATATATATATATATATATATATATATATATATATATATATATATATAACGTTAGATATGAGCAGAAATTGCTTTGATGTGGCAGTATATTCTACAGTAGCCTAAAAACTGTACCCAAATCTAGTCAAGTGACTGACTGTAACGTTGTTTTTATGAAATATTAGGGCATATAAATGCTAATTTGCAGTTTAATACGTTGCTTATACAAATACATTTTATTTCAACATATTCCAGTCGATTTTTACTCATCTAGGCTATAGCAAAGCAGTTTATTCTTTCACACACAGACGCGCGATAAATAATAAACAGTCTTTACAAATATGTACCCTTCATTCATCTCACAGAATGGCGAGTCATATTCTAGAAATGCGATTCATCTTTTTGCGGTTTGCATAGGCCTACACTAACGTTATTCCATAACGTTATTCCACACTTGAGAAAAGAAAACAGCCTACCTCACTCCTCAGCGGGATCTGCTCCTCATATCAGGAGATATTGCTCCTCATATCAGCACTGTTCTGAGGAAACTTTTCTCCATAAGGTAGGCTATATTATGCCTCACTCGACACCTTGCGACGCGCTTTGTTTACAGCTGATGTGGGGGCGTTTCACAGACTGAAATGGTTCTCAGAATTTGCATTTGAATAGCACGCGCTCTCCGGGGAGTGGTCAAATTACTTTTGAATGGCTCGTAATGAGCTCGACTGGAGTCACTCTCTTTTTATACAGATTACAGAAGCTGAGAATATTTGTTTTTTATATAAATTACTTCATTTAAAAGCTGCGATCTCAAGCTTTATGCCCGTGGGTCTGTTTGCCTGTTTGACTGAATTTTCGCGGAGTTATAGATCATTTTCGAACGCGTTTCAAATGGGAGTTTACTGACAGAGAGAAGGCAGAAATCGCATCATGTTAATATTTCTTTATTTGTCAAAAAGCAAAACACTTTATTTTTATTGTGAGTATACAGAAAAAAAATTGAAACTGAACAGGATCGATTGATGTATTACACGAAAATGAAAGATCAAAATTAACAGAGCATTTAGTGTTTATTTTCATTGCAAAAAAAAAAAAACGAGCAAAACGCGCGGGCGCGTTTTTGGTCCCCAGAGGGTTAAACAGTCTTTTTGCGTATACAGACACTTGCGATTAGAACAAAGCAAATATTGAACTGACCTATTCCTCAGCTGGATCCGTCGCTCCTCGAAATGAAACTTCCAGCACTTCTGAGGTAAATTTTCCAGGATTATTATTAAAGGGACTGTGTGTAGGAATTTCTCCCATCTAGTGGGGAAATTGTATTTTGCATTCAAACGAATAATGCTCTCCAGCGCCTCACTTTTTCAAATGCGCGTTGCATCTACGGTAGCCGTTATGTACTAAAAAGCTATGACAGGATGTCTTATAATAGCACTTCCGAGTTTTTCTGAAACTTGAAACAACGAAAAAAAGAATGTTACAGTATGAATTACTGACTGTGAAAAACATTAACTATTAGTAGTAATGCCTTCTTTACTCGTTATATTTTTTGAAGTACGTGCATTGTTAGATATCATCATCATCAGCGCCTTCTCTAACGTTACTTTACTCAATAGCTGCTATTCATCAAAGAGCCTGTTTAACTTTTAACTATAAATGTTCTACTGTCTATATAATAAAGTAGGCCTACACAACCAAGCAATGAAAAAAAAGCTTGTAATTAAAGCAGGGCTCAGTAGTTTCGGGATTTCTTCGCTGTATTCTCGCTTTTTGCTCGCAGGTTTCTCTCTAGAGCTCACCCCGCAGCTTCGGTATAGATATTTGACAACACTGTTGTAAAAACTCGTTGGCTATTCTCAGACACCAGAGGCTAGCAGATCAACGACATCAAAGCAGATGGGACATTCTTTAAAACATGTTCTTCATTCGGGTTCAAACAGCGTGAGGGAGCGCAATAATGACAGCATTTTAGCAGATTTCTTTTGGCCATAAAGCAATTGTTTACATCTTGAGACCTGATATCACGCGATACTTCCTGCCGCGGCGGCCGGCGACCCGCCGGCTCAAAGTTGCAAGTGCGAATTTTCCGCTCACGGGCACCAGGGGGGTGCGAAACCACCACCATTCAACCCGAAATAAGTAATATAACCATTCCAATGACTCCGAAGCTGTTCAGTTAAGGTAAAAAAGTTACTTAGTTCACCTTTAAGACCGTAACATTGACTTACCTGTCGAGAAGAAAGCAGGCAACTTCGGGGTCTCTTTTGAAAGCTTTCTCCTGCATTAGCTATCCCGACATTAATCCTTGTTTTTGTAATCTCCGGTCACGTTTCCTTTTACGGTCTATTTTGGACTTTTTCGCCGATGAGGACTTATCCTGTGACTCAGCATATGTATGAATGAACGGTGTATAAATAACTGTGCAGTGCATCCTTTTAAACTTGTCGGGGCAGTGACAAGCGCCTCTCTCTAATCTGCTCCTCCGCTGGTTCTGAACGAAAACGCGTTGTGGAAACGCGTTGGCCTAGTACTTTTTGTCCCTCTCTGCTATTATAGTTTTTCAAGATGGCGGAACTACATGGAAGCCTCCGTGGACCTACCCGTCCCATGTATATAAAGATAATAAATTCTTTGTTTACGAGGATTAATCTGATCATTGGCAAAGGTATTTGTACACCATTGAGGGCATATTTATTAATAAAAATATTGATTTTAGATAATAAAATACCTAAAAAGCTACACATAGTCCCTTTAAGATAGTATTATTCCTCACAGCGTCGTAAAGTACATGAGTCTGAAAGTGAACTCGCGGTGTGTGTTATCCAGCTGATGTGGGCGTTTCACAGGTTTATATGGGATCGCCACAGATCATTTGCGTTTGAATAGCGCGGGCTCTCCGTGGGCGGGGTCACATTAAAACTTAATGAGATGAGATGAGAACGACTGACATCTCTCTCTTTTCATACATATTACATAAACTGAGAATATTTGTTTTTTTATAAAAATTACTTCATTTAAAATAAGAGAATTCAAGCTTCATGCCTGTGTGTCTGTATGCCTGTTTGACTGAGTATTCGCTGAGTTACAGTTCATTTTCGGACGCGTTTCAGAATGGACTACACTGACAGAGAGTAGGCAGAACTCGCATCATGTTTATTTTTCTTTATTTGGCAAAAAGCACAACACTTTGTTTTTATTGAGAGTATACACACAAAAAAAATGCACACTTAACAGGATCGATTGATGTATGAAACTTGTTTGTAAGATCAAAGTCAACAGAGTATTTTGAGTCTCTCTTGCACTGATAAAAAAAAGCGAGCCTATCGTGCCGGCGTGATAGCTGACCTCAGGGGGTTAAATACTGTGTTTGTGGATATCTCCTCAAACATAGATATGTATAATATGGTAACAATAATGTTTCATAGTTTGTAGTAATCCATATGAAAGCAACGAGATGTACAGTTTCTCATGCATGTTCTAATTACCTCTAATGTGACCACACCCACGCACGCATGAGCAAATCATATGCAAATCGTCCACGTGAAGGAGCGCAGACCTGTAAACACCCTCATCACCTCACAACAAATAATTAGACTTCATCAGTCCTCTGATTTTCATCGAGTTTGGTTGTGTCTATGCTGTGCCTTGGATTTACCTCAGAAGAATTAGAAGAACGTGATTTGAAGATAAGAAAGATGTTTTAAGGTAATAAATTCCCACTCATAATAGTAAGCGTGTTATTGTTGCGTAAACTTCACATTGTAGCTACTAGTTAAACTGGTGCCAGACTAAAATGTATGAAATAGACAGAAACATGTTGAAATATAGCTGCAAGCAGCAATTATCGGGGCCTAGCACAATCAGATGACAAGACATGCCAACATGTCTGAAAGTGTCAGACCAACTGCAACAATGAGCAATTAAAGACATTTAAAGAGGATATTAGGCAAAATGCCTGAAAAATCATAGAAACAGTAATAAAAATATGATTTAATGGATTATCACTTTCGACCAATTGGTGGTGCAGTTACAAAACTGATGTGATGTAGTCAGAGTGCAGTGACAATGACACATACAAAGTTTGGTGTCAATATGTCAAGGCATTGCAGAGATAAAGCCTGAATAGTGCTTTTAGCATCATGCCTCAAATTTGCTGCTACGCTATACGAAAACGGTTTCGTCTATAGACACGAAATCCATAACTTTTAGTTGGCACAGTCTGGAGATGATACGATTCGATTTTGGTGAAAATCGGACAAACGGTCTAGGAGGAGTTCGAAAAAGTAGGTTTTGACTGAAAATCAATATGGCGGACAGGA
The DNA here is from genome assembly GCF_964197995.2 of Scardinius erythrophthalmus. Taxonomy (NCBI): domain Eukaryota; kingdom Metazoa; phylum Chordata; class Actinopteri; order Cypriniformes; family Leuciscidae; genus Scardinius; species Scardinius erythrophthalmus. Next base: position 38,002,466 of record NC_138224.1, on the reverse strand, counting down.
AGTTAGGCCAAATAAGGAAAACTTGGTATCTATGTTCTCGGCTTGACCCAGGGAATCTATTAAGACCAGTGGCATTTCAATTGCTAGATTTATTGAAAAGTTATTAACCTTTTTGGAAATTTTGTTATAACTTTTGACCACTAGGTGGCGCTGTCTCAAAATATTTTGAGTACCTTCAGGGGATGATGCTGATGGGACATTCTGAGTTTCGTAATATTACACCAATGCATTTGTTAAGTATAGCATTTTATTTCACAAAACTGTATTAAAGTCAATGGGAATTTCATGTTTTGTTCTATTATAGCGCCACCAGGAGGCTCAGTCCTCAGAGTGAGCCCATAAATATGTGTGTCAATTTTGGTGAAAATATCTCAATTTGCTTTGGAGTTATAGACATTTATATGAAAAAACACGTAAAAAATGACTGACACATGACTTTGATTGGATTTTACTACCCCTTACTATCAATATTTTCACATTTGGACATTGGCGTGTCGCTATCGACCTATGTTTCCAAACTTCTGACAGTGGTTTCGTCTCGATCGGACAAGCGGTTTCGAAGATATAGCCAAATGTTTTTTAAGCGCTAAATAACAACGCTACACAAACCGTAAGGCGAAACCTAGCATGTTTGGTATCGTAGGACTCTGCAAGGTTTCAGGAGTCTAATTAGATGAGTCTTGTGAAAATAAGTCAACCACACCCAAAGTTATAAGCATTTGAAAAAAAAATCACCACTAGGTGGCGCTGTTTCGAAACTTCTCACGCTCCTTTGGGACATTGTGCTGATGACTCATACCAAGTTTCGTAACAATCTGTTCATGCGTTCTTAACCTGTTAAGCTGCAACCCCACTTTTGAAAAATCCCAAGAAATGACATACCCAAACTGAAACAGATACAGTTCATGAACCCTTTGTACTAAAAGCACAAGTATGATCTCATTTGAAAGCTGACACCTGGCAGTTTATTGTAATGTAGAATTAATTATTGTCATAATGACAAAAATTGTTATAAATAGCTTCAAAGTTTTGTAAAGTTATTAGAAATTATTTTTTATGAAACATCCTCATGAAAATAAAATTGAAGTTGGCCCTGGAGCAGTCTAGAAATGCACTACAGCTAATGCCACATGTCTAAACATTTTATGTTTAAAATCTTAAGATAATAAGTCCAAAACTCTGTATTTAGTGAAATGTTTTTCAAGACCATGTCATGTGACTTTATTTTGATTTGATGCTAAAATGCTACTGATATTTAGTGTCATCTTCTTACCATCTATGCAGTATATTGTCTTTATTGTTTTGTGGTGCAAACGAGCCCCATTCAGTCTCAGTCTCCCCCTGCACACATTCACACCTCTCCAGCCAGGTTATGGCTCTAAATATGCATTTCTTTTGTCTGCATTAGTTACTAACGACTGGCTATTCACATGCTATTCATATGGTTTCAGTCACTAATTTATTTTCTCAAAGTTCACCCTTACATTCTAAACTGTTTTAAATGCATTTCTTGAATAAAGAAACATTTCAGTAAGCATTCAAAAAATAATAAAAATATAACTTCTAGGTGGCAGGTGCACCTAGGGCTAGCTAGCATGTTAGCTTAGCACACCATCAATACACGACAATTTATGAGATTAAAACCATGTTTGTGCTTATAAACTTACTTTATAAAGCAAATCGAGTATTTTAAATAATTTTCTGTGATCTAATTTGGCTTCAGATAAAAAAATCAGACAGAAAATATACTATTGTATACTGTTCTGCACAATGATAGTCTATATAGATTAGCATTACATTATAAATATAATCTATTATTATGGAAATACCTGGCATGGATTGAAAAACACAGGTAACTCAAATATCATAGCAAACATGTTTATTGTCTTCAAAACGACTGTATCTCCATGTTACAGCCATAGTTACAGCGCGATCTCTTGTTAGCTGTGTGTGTGTTCGAGGCTTCCTGGATTGTCACATGATTATGGCACTTCTTCATGTTCTAATACTGTGCACAGGGCGGCGAGGGCGCCCTCATGCTATTGGTATGAATTGAAAACGCATTAACAGAGTATACAAACGCTCATAATGATTACATCGACGCATTTGGGTATAAATTCAATAAATATTATTCCTGTCTATAGAAATCTGATGTAAACCTATGAGAATATATCAATATTTCTCCAAATCTGCACATTTTTTAGCTAAAAGCCCGGAAGGACGTTGTTTTGTGTATCGCTGTCATGACGACGGCACGGGAGTTTTTTATGAATGAAAGCGGCTGACGCGCATAATTCATATCAAAGGTATCGACTCATTTTTTCATTTCATAACTCCTGACACAAATTAAGAAATAACTGTCGCTATAAGTTTCTCAGAATACAATAGTGGTCAAATTCTGAAACTTGAGTCTTATATCTTTGTAATGATGTATAGTTTGTCAAGGTATAACATTAAATCTGATAGTAACTTTGAACTATTTATAAAAAAAACCGCTTCAGTGCGCCCGCGCTCTGGCAACGGTTAACAGGTTAAAATACAGCATTTTAGCACAAAATTCTAAATGGCCGACAGTCAAAATGGCCGATATGGTCAAATGGGATATCAGTCGACTCGGCATGTTGCCCTGAATCTAACAAGACCAATTTTGATTTGGAAAAATAGCCATTTTTCATATCTCCGGACCAGTAGGTGGCGCAGCGCCGAAACGCAGCATGTAGCCTCAGGTCATGCTTGTGATGACATGTACCAAGTTTGGTCTGAATCCGATAAAGCATTGCGGAGATACCGCCTTACGTCTGTTTTCGCAAGCGCTACGTAAAATTTGTTCGTGTGTTTATTGAAAACGCTTAAGCGAATCAACTTGAATTCCATAACTTTTTGTCGGCATGGTCTGTAGATGATCTGGTTCAATTTTCGTGCAAATCGGACAAACCGCCTAGGACGAGTTCGAAAAAGTAGCTTTTTATGAAAATTCTAAATGGCGGACATATTTTTATGACGAAAAATCGAATCGTCATGAGCTCAGGAATCAGAGGAAATCATAATTTTGTTGATTGGCCTTACGGTTCAAAAGTTATTAGAAAAATATTAGTGAAACTTTGGACAGGTGGTGGCGCTAGAGGGAATGATTTAGAAACACCAAAATTGGTGTATTTAATGTTGGGACTGTCCTCTATCAGAATGTCAAACCAAAACAACTTTCCCGCAATCGGTTCTATGGGCTACCATAGACACCCAGTCGGAAGACGGAAGAATAATAATAAGAACCGGAACAAACACAATAGGTGCCTCCGCGCCTTCGGTGCTTGGCCCCTAAATATGAACCATAGACAGGTAGGCAACCTTTCAATGCTAAATGTATATACATGTACGACACAAGGATGTTTTTATGTTCGATAATAAAACACAGCATGATATCAAAGTAGGCTAGTATAAGTGTTTACACTAATATGGTGAATATTGTAATGTTTAGACCCATGTTTACTGTGAAATACTGTGCTAGTGGATATCTGCTCAAACGTAGATATTAGGGGTGTAACGATTCGTTTTAACAATGATTCAATTCGTATCGTGATTCGTGGTTGTCGATACGATTCAAGGACGATATTGGTTCATTTAGAACGATACGATTCAGTGACTTGAAATCGATTCAGTGACTTTTTAGCCAAAAATTCTTGAAAGAGAATCAGGTATCAATTAATTATGCGCGTGCAATTAAAGAGCGCATGCTACGGGCACAGTATAACGATGACAGGACATGAGATTTCGTTTTTCTGAGGTGAGAGACTTTATTTCGTTACAAGTTATGAAAATAATGATAGAATAATGACACGGACATATAGCCTGACAACATCATCAGAACGCAGATACTGAATCTGGACAACACGTTTTTTTTTTCATTTAAAACGTAACGACGTTGCATGCTTGTAGTTTATTTTGTGCTTTATATATAGGCTAGTGAAACGATATAAGCCTGCAGCGCGCGCCGCCGCATTTGCGCGTGCAATTGAAGAGTGCGCTACTGCAGTATAGCGGCTGAGAGGACAGGAAAGTCCGTTTTTCTGAGGTGAGAGACTTTGCGCTGCTTGTTGTCTTCGCGCTGCTGCTGGCGCGTCACGCATGGCGATCACGTCACAGATAGGCAGACTGAATTGAGTAACGGTTAACGCCTTTATCATTAAAAGTGCTAAGAAAAAAACATCCTTATAAAGTCTGACGTGCTTAAATCCAATGCGTTATTTCATAGTATCGATACAATCGATTCATTACCTTTTAAAACGATGTTAGATCGATATATGTCTAGATCGATATAACTTGCCGAGCACAGATCGATGTTGTTGGATCATTAAGAATATAAATCGATACATCGATGTAGTTGATGAATCGTTACACCCCTAGTAGATATGTAGCCTATAATGTCGTAACGACAATGTTTCTAGTGATGGGTCGGTCATGAACGATTCGTTCATTTTGAACATATCCTTAATATGACTTGGGACTACCGAGGGATTCGTTAATTTTGTGTTGACCGCGCATGCGCAACATCCGATTGCATGTACAGGGAACAGAAATTATTAGATCATCTCTCGAGTCTTCGGGTTCGGGTCCAAGTCTTTCGTTCTTCCTGTCAGTGCCATAGAGACTAGAGAGTGATTAGTTATAGGATTCAAGCTTCATCGATAGACTCGAAAGTGAACTGATCAGTTCTGTATAGAGACTGCACTTGTACTACAGACTGCATAGTTCAGTTTATGAGGATATCACGGGATGAATGAACGACTTAGATCAGGAGGTGAGGTAAACTAACAGACTGCATAGCCTGAAGACCAAGATAAATTAATTCATCATTTCTGTTTCTCATAATTTGGCCTTTTCCAATTTTTTCCTTATTCTAAATGCGATCAACATTTGATGTGTTTGAGGAATTTGGCTAACATTTTAAATACATTCTGCTGAAATGAACAAAATGACTCGAAAAAAGAATTGTTCATTTTGATGAACAAGATTCAAAGATCTGAGTCAGTAAAATGATCCGATCTTCCCACTTCTAAATATTTCATAGTTTGGAGTGGCTCGATCGCTTCAGTAAATGTTCTCGCACGCGCTGTGAGTTTGAGTCACTCACGCTGTGCATTTGAAAAGCAAATTGCGCCAAACATTAGGCTACATGTTTTTACTCCAATCTCATTTCATAACGTCATATCAAATGGAAACATTTGAAGTAACATGATAATCCATATATTTTTCTCAAGTGTAGGCCGCCTGCATTTTTGTAAAGTAAAAATTATTATTAGGCTATTGTTATTATTATTTTATGTAGCCCTACAAGTGTATGCCAACAAGGCACAACAAACCTGGTGTTCATAATATATATATTTTTTGTAAATAATCGTGCAGCCCTATACTTTCTCATGTTCACAGTTGTTTCGTTTTTTTACAGGGACCAGATGCCACTGATGAGTCCCGCTAACTTAAACATTCACATGAGTCTCTGTACATGAACATAGTAAAATGAAAAATCAAACACCTTGGAAATGACAGGTATGTACTATGTTTCAGGAATGGCACAAAGGTGTGTGACTGTCTCTGTCTTTAGATCAGTGTGTTAAATAATGTGCTTTTTTGTCCTTTATCTTTGGATTGTTTCGTTGTTTATAAATCCAAACAATCAAAAAGCCATTCTAAACTCTCCTCAGTTTGTTTTAGTTCCCTCACAGTCCCACCTGATAGGGCCATTATGGGAGGGTCTTTGTCTTTCTCAGGTGTGAAACACATCAATATTCATTATGATTCACGCCCTCCTCGCATAAAGCTTTCTTACACAAAACATGTCTTACAAATTTTAAATCAATATATTGTTTTATCTGAATGAGTGGGCAGGATGATTTTCACATAGTTTTGAAGCAAATATTCTAGGCTATGTGGTACAATTTTCAAAAGTCTTGTGAAGAAATTACCAGTATGGGTTTCCTGACCTTATTTCAGTGACAGTGTTTTTTTTGTGTGTTTTTTCACAAACCATGCATAAATGTCATTTTCTCAAAACTGCAAACTTTTAGATACATGGTGCTCACATATTATTGAAGTAGAGTTTATGCTGAGTACAGTGTAATCAGACTTTAGCCATGGAAATATTACAAGTAACAGAAATAAGCACAAATGTCAGAGCATGTCAGAACACCTCCAGGGCCCAGAAAACACCTCAGACCCCAGAAGGTTAAATCCTTTCCATACAAGCACTCAGACAGAGTGAACAGACCCCAAGTAATTTCCCAGTCCATATTTAAAAAAAAAAAAAAACATAGGTGGGAATGGGCATGAGAATTGGGCATTGCTACGCTTATTACCGTTAATGATTGCTATCCTTGTAACCAATTCTGAGCCTGCTTGGGAAGAGAGTGGAGTTGGTAATGTCTGGCCAGTTTTCAGAAGCAACCCTATGCTTTTTACAACAAAACATTTTAGAACACCGACAACTACTCAAAGACACGTTCCCAAACCTGAAATTGCGACCAAAGCACCATGTGGAGCACTATCTGCACTTGATTTGCTGCTTTGGGCAATTAGTCTAAGCATCAGCTTATGATGGCCCATTTTCTCAATGGTCCAAGTCTCTTTTCAGTACCCTTGTCTGTGCAGAATGTGAAAACGTTAAGAACATGTACATTAGAAGTGCTTCAGGAGACTGCACTTCAGAAAAAACACCAACACAAAGAAGTTTTGTCTTTCATGTCTGATGTACATCTGCATGGAATTCACTTCAGTGGAGGCATCATTTTATCTTCAGGTCAATGCAGTGGCTTGCCTGTTTTTCTCAGTACTAGTGAATGCTAGCAAAGTGTCCTTCCTTTTCAGAAGGCTTTAGTCATGGTACATTGAACACTATATATGCAATGAGGTTTCTGAAACAAGTACAATTGAAGTACTTCAGCCAGAGGATCTTAATAATCACCAACCTCTCACCTCGTATACAGTTGAGGGAAAGAACATGATTGCACTAAAGAGGTTTCTTCTCCATTAATTGTTCTTCACATAGCTGCACTGCCTCCATTAAAATTGGGTCATTTTATTCTTATTTGAACTTTTACGTGATGGGAGTATTTGTTATGGGTTAAAGGGATAGTTCCCTAAAATGTAAATTGTCCTAAATTGACATTCTAAATCTGTATGACTTACTAATGCAGAAGACACAAGCACGTGTTTTAACAAATAAAACTTATTTAACAAATAACAAGTACTCAATGTTTATTGTGAAGTATATGACGCTAAGCAAATTATGAAAGTTTTCATCTTTGAACTATCCTTTTAAATCATATAACGTGTTGGCACATATTTTTAAACTTTGCCCTCTACTTGAGGTACTCTAATCTTTTAATAATTTTTTACGAAATATGCGGCTACGTGTTGTGTTGGCCCTTGATAATATTAAGAGGTTGGATATTTTGGAAAATCTCACTTCAGTTGAACAGTTGAAAAGGATCCTTCAAGAAAAGCTCCAAATCAAAGATTACTTTTTGATTCAATTTAAAAGATCCAGTTCAGAAATTAACTCCAGGAGAAATGAATGGTGCTTGGATGCCATAGCTCAAGTAATTTTTTCATACAAAGCTTATCCAAATAATCAAGAGTTGGAGTGTCTGCTGCATTGATTGAAAAGGATCCATGTCTCAAGGATCCAGGTTCAGGAACAGGTTATCACAGCTGGACTATGAGCATCAAATATATGGTTGCCAACTACCGCCAGAAACTACGTATGTATGGGATGTATGACATGCCCCCACGGAAGAAATAACCCCTGAAATGATGACTTCTGGTGAATATTGTGGAAACTAATTGATATTTAGATAAATATATTTCATACATTATAGCATATTATAATAGGCCTACAACTTATTAGGCCTATATATTTATAGAATAGCAAAGTAGGCCTAATCAATATACAAGACTGAACCACATAGATGTGAAATATAAAGGCTATCATGGTCATTTTGCCAACAATGAACCATGGATTTGTTTAGTTTATAATACGTTTTATTTTTAACTTAAACAAATACAAAATATATCATTCAAAACTCATCGGCTTAGACTGCATTTGAAGAAAAATAAACACAACAGTTTTCTGTAGCCTTGTGCGAACTTATGCAATAGAATTAGACTTTCTAGAATGTTCTTTCCAGTGCAAAAAATAATTTATAATAACATTTTAAGGAAGTATAGTGCAAATATCTTTATATAATTATACTTCCATTAAAGTTAACTTTCTTTCCAGTGCAAAACAATAATACATAAAAAAAAAGCTAATAAAGAAAATATAAAATATTGCACTCAAATACTGCATTCAAACAACACAACACCTGTATGTATATTTTTGTGCTCTTTTCTTTTTCGCCGGCTGCTCGGAGGTAAGAGTCATTTTTACATTTCCCGCTGTTGTCACTTGTCGTCATCGTTGCTACGATACGTGACTCACAATGACTGAAACGACCAATTAAAAGGGCATTCTCTGATGATGGTCCAAGATGTTAAAAACGCTACGCTGATCATAGACAAACAGGGGGACAAATTAATATCTACCGCACCGTCTGTTTTTTTTTTTATTATTATCATAGCCTACAATTGTCTTCGTTCATAGTCTGATGTGTCTGTCATGGATTTGCACTGAATTGATTCTCAAAAATACGGAACAAAGTGCGTTCCGTATCAGTTCAATACGGAACAAGACTTTTATGTGTCAAATACGGGACGATTCCGTATTATACGGAACGGTTGGCAACCCTGGATTCTACCCCTTACGAAATTACTTGATTAGTTGGTGGAAGTAATTACACATGAATGAGCACATATACTTTTGAAAGAACAAAGTGTTTTTTGCTAAGAATCAACTTAAAAAAATTACAGTGTAGCTTTAAAAAGGTATCTGCTGGGTTTTAGCATATTACTCAAACTAACCTGATGAGTACCTTTTTTTCAACTTTGGATGAATATGCATCACCGATGATCAAGCCGTACATAGCCCGTGGTGGAGCATATAGAGAGGAAATGAATACCCTCCTAGACCAAATTGATAATCAAGTAATTATTTAGCCATATATCTCTAGTTAAAGTGAGATAGTATGATTTAATGGATTTTAACTTGTTTTGTGTGTGTGTAATGTAGGTATTTGTGCATGCAATCGATCTGCAAAGTTACTTAGTCCACATCAAAGTTAGATGATCTCTCCAAAAGAAAACAGCTGCCTGAAACTTCATTTGTAGTTCCTAGTGTTATTTCCACATCTGGTTGAATATAACATGTATATAATTTGTTCTGCATTTGTTTTTCTGTCTTTTAGACCTCCGATGTCCTGTAACTGCACTGGGTAGTACATTAACATTAGCTCAAATGATCTATAGGGAATTTTAATAATTAATCAGGAATGATTAATATATATCACATATTACAGTTACATTTGAAGTTGAAAATAGATCGATTGTATATATGAATAATCAATCACAATGAATTATAATTCCTCATTCATATATCCATAGTCTTATTTCAGATCGATTATATGAGATAACCCTTAATGGAAATTAAAGTAATTATCAAACAGTTGTTTGTCCAGCAAACGGCCGTAAGATTAACTTATCAACTTCTCAATAAAGTTATCGCTTCTTATCATTTCAGGACACCAGTTTCTGGCCATGAAACTATTCTCCTGTCCTTATAAAATTTACTGTCACTGAAAAGTAACAAATCGTAAAGCTTCGTAGCTAAGATCAAACATTTCATTGACTTCGTGACATGAGCACTCAGACAGAATCAATCAGGAATATATTGGATTTTAATAATTGAACTAATAATACATCGAACTACGATTCACACAGAGTAAATATGCGTATGACAATACAAACAGTAAAAACAATACAAGACAAAACGGATAACAAATGAGAGAGAGAGATCGGAAAATGAGAGAGATGAGAGAGAGAGAGAGAGAGAGAGGATGGAAGAGGAAGGAAAGAGATCATCTGGAATGATCACAGTAGACTATGGCAACTATCACCGACAAAGTGGACCTTGAGAGCCAACAATGAATCAAGTCACATTAAAAGTTCCATAAAACTATATACTTGCAAAATGGTTCTCTTTGTTGCTGAAGGACGCAGAGTCCTCGAGTGTCCGTGTGTCCTTAAAGGTGCAATGTGTGATATTTCTGAGGATCTATTGACAGAAATGCAATATAAGATCCATAACTATGTTTTCAGTGGTGTATAAAGACCTTACTTAATAAACCGTTATGTTTTTATTACCTTAGAATGAGTCATTTATATGTACATAACCGCGGCCACCCCCTTCATGAAGGTCGACATATCGTGACGTCATGTTTCTACCGTAGCCGACAGCGAACAGACAGCGCTACAGAGCGCGTTTCATCACTAACTTGAATGAGAAGCAGCAGAAAAAGACGCGGCTTCCTACGTCGGCCACCGTAGCCTCCCATTCGAGTTTGAAATTTCAAGGAAAGGCCGCGAATTATTGACCGATTGCAATTCGCAAATCTCACCACTAGATGCCGCTAAAAATCACACACTGCACCTTTAAGGAAGCGGGGCTTGCGCTCTCGTCTCTTCCGGTGAGCACACCGTCGCGGGGATTTCAAAGTTAAGACGCCAGTAACGTTCACTTCACTGAACGTAGGAAAAGTCCGGAGACAAAAAAAAAAAGAAAAGACTTAATTTGTTTCTATTTTATTGTGGTCTATAAATTTTCCGACATTTAAGTGTGGATGTGAAACTTTTGGAAAATGCTTAAACTCTAGTGTTGACGGAGAGAGTTTTGAAATTAAAACGCTGTTTTTAAATGTATCCGGATTAATGTAGCCTGAAGTAAAAAAAAATTTTCAAATGAGCTTTATTAGCATGACTGTGTATCACATGTTGACAATGTATTAAAGGGGTCATATAATGGTACATGCACTTTTACAAGTTGATTGTACTGAAATGTGTGTTGGCAGTACACAACCATCATAAAATGATAAAAATCCATCCAGTGTTTTTTTTTTAATCTTCTTATGTGTTTTCCCCCATCTCAAATCAAGCCGTTCGACCGTGTGACGTCACAAACGAGGGTCAGTTTAAAGCTGGTTTTGCTAAGAAGCTGTTCCTGAAAAAAGGCTCGGTACCAACTATTCGTGTTCCTGCTGCACCTCCAGAATAACTGAAGTCAGTGTAACGTTTTATTAATCTTTATATTAATCTTTGCAAATTGCTTGCACGCTTCACGATGAATGCGGCTGTTTACACTCAGGGTACATTAAAGCATGTTTTCTATGTACGACGTTCTCAATATAATTCATAATCCCACGTTTATAATGAACAACGCGTTATGGTTATTGTGTTATTATTACAAACGTGTACGCACATAACAGAGGGGCGGGGTGAGCAAAGCTCATTATCATTTTGTTACGTCCTGTGACGTAGTCTTGTGTTTATATTGTGCTGGTGATTGTTTTCTTTCTTTTTTTTTTCTCTCTCTCTCTCTCTCGCTCTCTCTCTCTTTCTCTCATGCAGCACTCCAAATCATCCGCAGCTGATGTTAATTAACAGGAGCGTGGCTTTTCTGTTTGCAGCCTGTATAAAACCGCAAAGAAACTGTGATCGACAGAATCCCTCTCCAGCTATCCCAGACATTATTGTGTGAATTGCTGTCGTAAAGAGAACTTATATTCTTTTGTGAAACCTGTTGTCTGAGTTCAACGACCATTTAGACTGCGTGAGTTTAAATAGTTAAAACTAGGGATGGGGAAATGAAGCCTCATGAATCACTGAAGCTTTCCCCTAACTGTTCCGGGAAAAGATTCAAAGCTTCGAGAGTGTCGAGACCAGCGCCATCTGGTGCTTATTTAAATTAAAGCAGCCAGAAGCCTGTGTTAGAAGCTCTGGCAGGTGAAGCAACCACAACACACTCCATAGTTTCAATGTTATGTGTACAAATAAAAACCTTACATGTTTGTGTTGGTTTTGTTTATTAAATAAATTATTTTACCCATTAAAGTGTGACAATTAAAATATAAAATGAGCTTATATGATTCAATAAGATCTAATGTAGGCCTTCTCTCTCTCTCTCTCTCTCTCTCTCTCTCTCTCTCTCTCTCTCTCTCTCTCTCTCTCTCTCTCTCTCTCTCTCTCTCTCCACACACACACACACACACACACACACACACACACACACACACACACACACACACACACACAATGAATAAGGACATTGTCTGATAGGATCATCTGTTATTAAATGTGCTTATGACACTTGTTACTGATAGTGCTTATGTAACTGTAGGAATGACAGAAAGTTGATAGTTTTTAATTATTTGTATTATTTTTGGCTGTTGCCATTGCTTAAATACAAACCATTCACCAAACACCAACACCCCTCTCCCCTAATCCCACCCTAAACCCAAATACCAACACCAAATTACCTAAAATCACCAAAAAGTGCAAAGATTTTACAAAAACAAAAAGACACAACAACAAAAATTATAACCTAAGTAGCGAAAAATACATTTTGCTTATTTAAATGTAATATATTGATTAACTTTCAAAGTACAGCACTCTCCTCACAAACCCATCAACCAGACTGAGGCAACAATGACTCGTTAAATACGATCTGGAGTTCGAGCCTTCTGACACCCAAAGCGAAACGCGCACGTGACTGGAGAGAAAGTGAGGCTTCGTTTGTCATCGATCACGTGACTCTAGTAAACCAATACACACCCCGATACGGGGCTTCACTAGAAATTGTTTCGCTTGTGTGATACGCGCATCGAAGCTTCAGTGTCATATGTAACATCTCTAGTTAAAACCGTGTAGGGAAAAGGGGCGCCAATTTATTTGGATGATCCATCCCTAAACTTTTCTCCTGTTTATTTCTAGTCAGGGAGAGAGGTAAGATAATTGTCTTTAATTTTTCATTTCTTTTGTTAGGTAATTTATCTGGGTTTAAACTTTAGGAAGTCCTTGTTTTGTTTGTTATTTTGGCCTGGCCCTCTCCTGACGATCTGGTTATTATTTAAGTTTGTTTGTCTGTTTGTTGATTTTTGTTTGCTTTATAAATATATTGGTTAAACCTTTAATAAAAGAAACTCATTAAGTATACTCTTTCAGTTTCCTTTTTGTTGCAAGGTGCGAATCAATGGGTGTTGTGTAGCCTTTTGGATAAAAAGGTGAAAAGGAATTAGAGCTGGGATAGACGGAAAGGAGATTTCTCACGTTTATTTATTTACTTTTTGTTACATCATTTGTTACTCCCTCTTTAAACCCCCTAGACTAAAGTGGGAACAATTTAAAGACACATGCACTTAAATGGCGTGCTGAAAACAGAGCTGTTTTTGACCAGGTAAAATTAGTGTTTTCTTACAATACTAATGAGAATTTTTAATTAAAGTATATTACAAACTTTTAATTTAGACCCCAAATAATCATATTAGCTTGTACAAAAATGCCATTATATGACCCCTTTAACATATTATATATAAATATTATTTTTTTTTACATTTTAGATTGTCACATGTAGCATAGTAAATTAATAAAATCCATCTAAATAAATTTAATAAATTAAGAGGGTCTTAATAATGGCTATACCATATCTTTCAGTTGTGCAAGTGCTATCATCTTCTCCAAGTATGAAGGGCATTTTCTCAGTATCACCAAGTTCAATAAATGATGGAATCAGTCCACTAGCAGAAAAATGCTGTTCCCTTTCAGTTCGGTCACGTTCAACGTAGTCAGACTGATAGGGATCACGCTTAGGGAGCCTGTCATCTTCGAGTATTGATAAAATGAGCCAATGCACACATTGGCGTGCAAGCTTTGCATCCACACTCCGCCCCGCTGCGCGGGTATAAATACGGAAGTGGATGCACGCACCATTTGTCTTTCGCTTCGGAGCCGATCAGTCTTCATGTCGATGTCTGTGAAGAGTGTTGTTATATTACAACGAGCGAGTGTGTCAGTGCTTCTTCAAGGAAGTCTCTCCCGGCGCTGGTGGTTCTATAGCGTGAGTGCATTAGTGGTCACGAGCCTTCTGAGCTCTCAACTGCTGTTTTAACAGCATCACATTTCTGGTTTGTTTGTCTGATGGCTGGTTGAGTGCGAAGAAAGTGAGTGCTTCACTGGTACAGGCTGCACCATCCTTGTCAGTATTGCCACGATCATTCCCCTGTGTGCTCTGGCACTGGTGAGAGTTTTTCATTTCCTGAAAGTGCAACACGGGTCGTTCCCTGTCCCCCTCTGACTGTCACATTAGTTGCATCACGTGTCTGGGTTTACAGCATGCTGAAGCAGCTTTTGTGGATAGTTCTACCAGAAAGACTCGTGAGATAGAATGATGTAACAAAGCATTAATTTATTGACAGCCCAGCAAACAATTATTTATAAAGTTCTTTGGTGTAGGCCCCGTCCGTAGTGCATAATCCGAGGGTAGCCGATCTGCATTTCCTGTCTGAAGACGAAGGCAGGGGCGCAGCCGACCCCCAAAAGTAGGTGGAGTATGAACCCACTGGGACGGAGTATGAACCCACTGGGACAGGGCCCGCCCACCCCCAAAGAATGGTAACGGAAAGTATACCCACCGATCGTGAATCCTGTAGGTCCTGAAAAATAGGGAATAAGTGACGTAGTAATTAAATCTTCCTGACAAAACTTATACTAAAGCTTTCATTTCATGTTCTCATTGCGAGAACATGACTATCGTGGTGTTGAGATTGAGACTCGCCTTCGTCCGTGAAGGTGGAGTCCCCATTACCACACCCCATTACTAGGGCTGTGTATTGGCAAGAATCTTTTTCTTTCACAAACCATGCATAAACGTCATTTTCTCAAAACTACAAACTTTTAGATACATGCTGCTGATATATTATTGTAGCAGAGTTTGTGCTAAATACAGTGTAATCAGACTTTAGCCAAGAAAATATCACAAGAAACAGAAATAACCACAAATGTCAGAGCATGTCAGAACACCTCCAGGGCCCAGAAAACACCTCAGATTATATATATATATATATAGGCCTATTAGGCTACAACAGAATAGAACCAAAGATAGAATCAATTTTAGAACTGAAAAAATAGAATCAAGAGTTAAAAATAGAGACGATATTAGGAGCAATGACGCTGAATATTTTTACTATTCTATTGAGGAATTAGATGAATGAAGAGAGCTTCTCTGTGAGCGATATAATTGCATAGTAATTTATAGTGATTTCAAAAGCAGTCCTGTAAAAAAAAAAAAAAAAACCTACATGGGGTAGGCCTATAGCCCTACCATATAGCCTACAGAAATAATTTTTGAGAGATTACGCGGAGCGCGTTTTAGTTAAGATCCTGGTTTCAATGCTCTTAATGTATATAGGCTACTGCTTTAAAAAACAAAAACAAAAAAACAAGTCACAACGCGTTTTGAGATTGTTTTGAATTAAATATTGAAGTTTAAAATTTAGTGTTTTGGCACACCAGGCCGAGTGGCGTTATGCATTGTTCAAAAATCAGGTTTTATTCTGGCATGTTAAATTGGCGATAGAAATTTTTTAGATTTATTAACTTTAGATTTTAGATTTCGTTAGATTTATTTTTCTCATAACAGCTAAAATAACTTAATATAGGCCTTGTCTTAATATGACCTACTTAGGCATATGTGACCAGTCACGGAAAGTAGGGACACAAGTCGGTTCTGGGGCATTTTGAGTTATTCACATATTCTGAAAGTGTAGTATTCAAGCTTTCCAACGATGTGTAACACATGTAAATCTGATAATATTTGGAGAAGTTGTGGCCATTTGAAGGTAGGCACTCAAAAAAAACTGAAATGGTAGAAATCTGCTTCTAAAGATTGGCAAGTTCTCGCCCTTCTAGGAATGACAATAGGGCTCATTTACATCTCATTTAGATAAGTCATACCCCCTGTAAAGCTCCCCCGTCTCCCCCTCCCCCCTGAATGTACCAATTCTACAAATTCTCTAAATAAAACATTTCCAGTTAACTGGCAGAGCATTCATTTCGTTCGTTTTTTAAATAAGATACTAGCGCTGAAATGTGTTTTTTTTTTTTTATCAAGTGATCAAAGTGCTCGTTGCCGCTGCGATCAGTGGCGCAGATACAGTGTTTACTCGTGTGGCTCGCGCACACACTGCATTGTCACTTGCAGTTCACTTGACGCGCACTTCAATCCGTTGCGTTGCGGTCGGATACTCTCTATTCGTTCTGTTGAAATAACAAAATAATTCAAACGTTTGCGTGTCCCTGCTTGATATACAATCACTGATGAACATAATCGTTTTGATGAGAGAAAAAAAACTATACGAGAAAAAAAAAAATCCATACAAGGGCGGATTCGAACTCTCAACCTCTGACACAGCTGGCGAAAGCTCTACCACTGTACCATTTATAAGTTAATATGAATACATTATACGTTAATGTTAATTATAAAGGCGGATCTATGTATTGGCACTGACAACATGTATTAGGCTACATCTCATTAAACGACAAATTAAACCCCATGTAACCTACTATTTAAATCGATTGCTGGACATCGTAATGTTATTGGCGTCCATGTTCATTGAATTTTGAAATCAGATAGAGCGGCCAGAGCGCTGCATAATAAGTAGCCACGCCGGCTTATTCAGTATGGAAATACACACCGACAATGACACGCCCCTACTGCGTGCTAGAATCTCCGAAAAACAAGCCGATTTCAAACAAAAAATGTACGCTTTTAAATATACCAATACTGCTATCTCAAACATGGAGAGGCTTCTTCGTGATCTCAACTAACAGATTCTGCAAAAAAACGAAAATCACCAATTTTGAAAAAAAAAACGCTTCTTTCTCATTTTGCTCGAAAGTTGTGCTGCCGACTTGTGTCCCTGGTTTCCGTGACGGGTCACATATAATAGGCTATAGGCTACTATTAATAAATGAGCAAAACTTGGCCACTAAATACTTAATATTCAATTATTTTAATTATCACAATTAAAGTTTTAATTTTATTAAATTGAACAAGCGCAACAATCAGCATTCAATTAAATATTCTAAAAGATGTATTATTAATAATGTTATTTCAACATAATATCTCGTTATTTCGACATAATATGTGTGCGTGCAACAAGCAAGATGTGCATTTGTAAATCCGGTGACACGTGCATTGATTTTTATTAATAAACTAGTGTTTTCTGACAGTGTCTACTGCAAAGATGATATTCGTAGTGAACGCGCCTATAGAGAAATGCACATAATGGATTACATAATCAGAGAGTAGCCTTTTTCTTTTTTCGTTTTGAATTATTTCGTTTAAAGACATTTCAAGCTTTGTGTATTTGATGTATTTCTCATGTCTGTGTGAGGCATACACTGAGTTTCAGTTAAGTTAGGATGAGATGCGCTCCAGTTGACGTGCAATGCAAGTGACCGCGCGGGCGCCTCCATGATTATATAGGCTATTGTCTGTTATATTTGCTTCTTATTTATTAAATACAGGCAAATGGTTGATGAAAAATTGATTAAAATTAAGATACAATTTTTAGAAAACGAAATTCACTTTAAAGAAAGGTTTTCTACAAAACAAAACTTAATGAAGTGGTCAAAATCATGTCTGACCATGTCTCTCGATATAATGCACATCCTATCTTACTCGTGCTGTTCACTTTTTATAATCAACATAGATGGAAAAAAATAACATTATAATATTTTAACAAATATGAAACTAATTGAGCTTATTTAATGGCTACAACAGTATAGTAGGCCTCTTGTACAAATTGCTGCACATTAATTTAATTTCATGAAACCTTGTAGTTAAACGAATTCACAATGTAGACTGTACAGTTGTGACACGACGAGTGGCGCTATGCATTGTTCTAAAGCCAGATTTTATTCTGGCATGTTGAATTAGTGTTCGACAAACACGGCGGCGCGTTCATTTGAATGAAGAGCGCTTCTCGCTCGTGTGGGCGAATACACATTGGAACGTTTGGGCACTTCACAACGAGTAAAGTCATGGCCGAGTGGTAACTTACGTTACGATCATTAAGATGACACGGGTTCAAATCCCGAACCAACTTGGACTACTGAAATTTTTATATTAGCCTATTAATGCATTTTATAGCCTATTGTTGATGCAGACATATTTGTCTAGTTCTAAAACTCTGTTACACCATAGTTTTTTGCTTAGCCTATTTATAAAATAAAATTACCATGCATTTCCATTTTACACTAAGGAACAAATATTATACAATGACTTTACTTCTGTAGCCTATAATAATTCCAATCGTAATTTCAAAAGTAAAATCAGAACCAGTATTCTGTTACGTTCATGGTTCCAGTGGCAGTAATGCATACACGGCTTTTCAAAATGTCACAAAGCGTTTTGAGATTGTTTTGAATGAAATGTTGAAGTTTATAATTAAGTGTTTTGGCACACCACGACGAGTGGCAAACTCTTTGTTTTGTTTTGCAAACTCAGCTAGCCTGTGGGGGGTTTGGAGAAGGCAGTAGGTTATAGTTGCTTTATCGTGGGGGTGCAGGACAAGAGGTGTTAATGTTCCGTCTTTCATATGGAGAGTGTTGGATAGCCAGCCTGATGAGCAGGAAAAGGCAAAATTCTTTTAAGGATAAATCTCAAAATCTCCAAAAGTCCATATGTGTTACGGAAGCAGACGGACAACAAGGTAAGAAGTGATGTAATGTTTATTTACAACAGCAGAGTATGAAGATGAATCAACGTGCAGTATTCGGTGAGTATCAGAGTTCAGAGGTGGATAATTCTTGAGTGCAATACGTGAGTGAATAATCAATGTTTCCTTTCCAGGCACGGCGGGATGAGACTTCAGGGTGGATTGGATCTTCGTAAGAAGAGGATGACAGACTGACGGCACACACTCACACACCACTTGGCAGATCAAAAGGCTTACGGCAAACACACCACTCGAGATGAGATCTGGACAGACTTGAACAGACTGGAATCGGCGTAGAGAACTGGTAAGTAAACACAGGTAAGTTTGGTTAGTGAAACTCGCAGAGAGAAGCACTATGTCCGCTTCGAATGAACGAGCCCGGACAATGAGGAGTGCGTGAGGTGTGCTTATGAAGCAGTGGTGATTGATGGGGTGCAGGTGTGACTTGTTAGTATTCAGGTGACTGTGATCGCTGGGTGATTGTGGTGGATGAACCTGGCCAATCTGTGACACTACCCCCCTCCCCAGGGCCCGCTCCTGAGGGCCGAGATCTCCGACGCCGTGGTGGTCTTCCACGTCCACGAGGTCCAGGGTACTGCGGATGACTGGAATGGAACTCTTCCATGAGCGTGGGATCAAGGATGTCGACTCTTGGGACCCATGATCTCTCCTCTGGTCCGTATCCTTCCCAATCGACCAGATATTCCATCTGACCACCACGACGTCGGGACTGCAGGATCTCTCGAACGGAGTAGATGGACCCTTCTTCCAGCATCAAGGGGGGAGGAGGTTCCTCTTCATGGCCAGGTTCTGTGGAGGGAACAAGAGGTTCGTGAAAGGGTTTAAACAAGGAGACGTGAAATGTGGGATGAATTCTGTACTGTGGTGGTAGCTGGAGTTTGTACGTGACGGGATTGACCTGTTCCAAGATGGTGAAGGGGCCAACAAACCTGGGACTAAGTTTTTTGGAGGGCAGTCGCAGACGAATATCGCGAGTGGAGAGCCAAACCTTGTCTCCTGGAACATAGACTGGACCCGAAATCCTCCTCCGGTCAGCGACTGCCTTGGATCTGCGAACTGCCCTCTGCAGGTGATGGTGAGCTTCGTCCCAGACTCTCGCTCTCCCGGAAGCAGTAATCCACTGCGGGGACCTCAGATGGTTCACCGTCCCAGGGAAATAGAGGAGGCTGGAATCCGAGAACACACTGGAATGGTGTGAGGCCTGTCGTGGGTTGCCGCAGTGAATTTTGGGCATACTCTGCCCAGCCCAGAAACTGGTTCCAGGAGTTCTGGTGGCCGTGGCAGAAGGTCCTGAGGAACCGCCCCACTTCCTGGATCTTCCTCTCCGTCTGGCCGTTGGTCTGAGGGTGGTAGCCAGAGGAGAGGCTGACGGTCACACCTAGGAGCTTGAAAAACGATTTCCATACTCGGGAAATGAACTGGGGTCCCCTGTCTGACACAATGTCTTCTGGGATCCCATAATAGCGAAAGACATGATTGAAAAGGAGTTCGGCGGTTTCCAGGGCAGTGGGAAGACCTCTTAGTGGTAATAGTCTGCAGAACTTAGAGAATCGATCGACGAAGATGCAGGTGTTTCCATCCGATGATGGTAAATCGGTCATGAAATCAACTCCTAGGTGTGACCAGGGGCGGTTTGGAATGGGCAAGGGATGGAGCTTTCCTGCAGGAAGATGTCTGGGACTTTTGGACATGGCACACTCCTTACAACCTTGGACATACCGCTTCACATCCCTTGCCATACCCGGCCACCAGAAGCGATCGGATAGCAGCGAGAGAGTGTTGTTGGTCCCGGGATGTCCAGTGCCCAGAGAGGTATGAATAGTGTGGATGAGATCTACCCGTTGTGTCCTAGGGATGAACTGGCGATCAGGTGGACAGCCCGGCGGAGGACGAGGATCAGGAGTGGCGACGGCTGGAGGGAGCAGACCATTTGATGGGACTGATGATGATATCTTCGGGTAGAATGTTGGTGGTTGTCTCGGGAGTCTCTGGAGTATCATGTAGTCTGGACAAAGCATAGGCACGGACATTCTTAGGACCAGGACGGTAGGTAATGGTGAAGTGGAATCTCGAGAAGAATAATGACCATCTGGCCTGACGGGGACAGAGACGTTTTGCATCACGGAGGTACTGGAGATTTTTATGGTCTGTGATGACTTGGAATGGGTGGATGGCACCCTCCAGCCAATGTCGCCACTCTTCCAGGGCGAGCTTGATGGCCAGGAGTTCACGGTTGCCGATGTCGTAATTCCTCTCCGCCGGGCTGAGCTTCCGAGAGAAGTAGGCACATGGATGGAGTAGTTTCGGTGTCCCATGAAGTTGAGAAAGGACGGCTCCAACTCCGGAGGTTGAGGCATCCACCTCCACGACGAAAGGAAGCTCAGGATCAGGGTGAGTCAGGAGAGGTGCTTGAGTGAAGGCAGACTTGAGGGATTGGAAGGCTGCGGCCGCTTCAGGAGTCCAGAGGAGACTTTTGGGTTTACCTTTGAGCAAGTTGGTGAGTGGAGTGGTGATGATGCTGTAACCTTGTATGAAACGTCTGTAAAAGTTGGCAAAACCAAGGAATCTCTGGAGTTCTTTTATCGTGGTGGGTTCTGGCCAGGTGGTTACTGCTGTGACCTTCCTCTCGTCCATGCGGACCCCCTGACGGTCAATGAGGTATCCTAGGAACTGGACTGATGGGAGATGGAAAGAACATTTCTCGGCCTTCAGGAAGAGATGATGAGCTCTGAGTGTATGAAGGACCTCCGCAACGTGGTGACGATGTTCGGCTTCACTCCGGGAGTAGATGAGAATGTCATCTATATAGACGACCACGAAGCGATGCAGGAACTCCCGGAGCACCTCATGAATGAAGTTTTGAAACACGGAAGGAGTGTTGACCAGACCATAGGGCATAACCAGATATTCATAGTGGCCAGTAGGGGGTCACAAAAGCGGTCTTCCATTCATCCCCTTCTCGTATTCTCACCAGGTTGTAAGCGCTGCGGAGGTCCAACTTCGTGAAGATGGTCGCTGAACGGAGTTGTTCGAGGGCCGCAGGGACGAGAGGAAGAGGATATTTGAATTTGATGGTTCCTTGGTTCAGGGTCCGGTAATCAATGCATGGCCGCAGCCCTCCATCCTTTTTGGCCCCAAAGAAGAAGCTGGATGCTGCGGGAGATGTAGAATGCCGAATGTACCCTTGATCGAGAGCTTCCTGAATGTACTCCTCCATGGCCTTGGTCTCTGGAAGTGACAACGGGTAGATCTTACCTCTGGGCAAAGGAGCATCAGGAATCAGGTCTATGGCGCAGTCCCATGGCCGATGAGGTGGTAGCTGGGAAGCTCTCTTAGGGCAGAAGATGTCTTGGAAAGATGAATAGATATCAGGAATCTTCGTGGACTGTTTCTCGAGTGGACTTTCAACTGAAGTGACATAGACTGGAACAGGATTCAGAACATGACGTGGAAGAACTGGAAAACATCTTGGTGAGCAGTCCTTGCCCCACTTCATCACTTCCCCGGAGCCCCAAGAGATGATGGGATCATCCTTCACTAGCCACGGACGGCCCAGTATAATATCCGCATTGGCCCCCTCCAGAACCAGCAGCTGGATATCCTCCTTATGTAGGGCTCCGACTTGAAGTGTAATGGGTTCACATTTCCGGTGAATACGTGGACGTGCAGTGATGAACTTGGTTATGGGTTGGATCTGGTAAACGGTTGACGAGGCTTCGGTACGGAGCTGGAGTTGGCGACAGAGGGTCCCCGAGATGAAATTTCCTGCTGACCCGGAGTCCATGAGAGCGTGAACTGACACAGTATGTTTGGGTGGTTATCTGGACACAAGAATTGAGTGGATGCAACTTTTCTTCATCAATATGAAATACACTCACCGATGTTCGTATGGGACGAGTTGGACAGTTCAACCGAACATGCCCACTGGCTCCACAATACAGCCAAAGACCCCGGGTCAGCCTCCTCTGTCGCTCAGCAGCGGTAAGTTTACCAGACTCTATTATCATGGGCTCTGGTTCTGGAGGGCTGGCGGTTTCAGATGGGCGGAGGAGTGCAGTAGAGTTAGAATGGGACTGATAAGATTGTATACGGTCTGAGCACCTGATGGATTGTTGAATGAATTGAACGAGCCCCATATTATCGTCCAGTGCGGCCAGCTGCAGACGGAGTTGAGGTGTGAGACCAAGCCGATAGGTGGTCATTAAGGACCGCTCGTTCCATCCACTGGCTGCAGCTAGAGTGCGAAAACGAAGGGCATACTCATGAGTGGACATCTTTCCTTGAGACAAATGATAGAGTTGCTCACCAGCTGATATCTCTCCATCCGTTCGGCCGAATACTTCTTTGAAGTGGGAAACGAAGGCTTGAATGGAACTAATGGCTGGGCCAGCTTGCTTCCATATCGTTTCGGCCCATTGGAGAGCTGGTCCGGTGAGTAGAGAAGTAATGAATGCTATTTTAGACTGGTCAATGGGATATAAAGTGGGTTGCATGGTGAATATGAGAGAACATTGAAGCAAAAATCCGTTGCACTCCTCTGCCCCGCCAGAGTAGGGCGCTGGTCGGGCTATGGGACTGGAAGATGCGGTGGTCGAAGAAGTGCTCGATGGTGGTGGTACTGGTGGTGCGGGAGGCGTGATGGTAGACGAAGATGTTAATACTCGCTTCAGCGAATCCACCAGCTCTTGAAAGGGATCAGGAACACTCATGCTGTCGCTGTCGTTTTTGGTCCGGGCTAACTGTTACGGAAGCAGACGGACAACAAGGTAAGAAGTGATGTAATGTTTATTTACAACAGCAGAGTATGAAGATGAATCAACGTGCAGTATTCGGTGAGTATCAGAGTTCAGAGGTGGATAATTCTTGAGTGCAATACGTGAGTGAATAATCAATGTTTCCTTTGCAGGCACGGCGGGATGAGACTTCAGGGTGGATTGGATCTTCGTAAGAAGAGGATGACAGACTGGCGGCACACACTCACACACCACTTGGCAGATCAAAAGGCTTACGGCAAACACACCACTCGAGATGAGATCTGGACAGACTTGAACAGACTGGAATCGGCGTAGAGAACTGGTAAGTAAACACAGGTAAGTTTGGTTAGTGAAACTCGCAGAGAGAAGCACTATGTCCGCTTCGAATGAACGAGCCCGGACAATGAGGAGTGCGTGAGGTGTGCTTATGAAGCAGTGGTGATTGATGGGGTGCAGGTGTGACTTGTTAGTATTCAGGTGACTGTGATCGCTGGGTGATTGTGGTGGATGAACCTGGCCAATCCGTGACACTATGTAGGCCCTATATCTTATTAAATTATAAATATTGTAGTTTTATTGATTGTATTTAAAGGTTTTCCACACACAATTTCAATTTAGCAGATACAGAGCTCTTTAATTCGCGATCAACCTTGTTTTATTGTAAGGTGAATTCAACAAGGCATGCTGTGTCTTTGAAGCAACAAAGGCTATTTGTTACAGTTTTTTCTTTCGTGATTTGTGTGGATGACACGCAGCGACATATATTATCAGCTGTATGGTGTGTGTTTTTACCCTGAAATGTTTAATTTCGAGAGAGACCCAGCGCGCGCAGTGAGGGAGACAAAAGAAACTTACTAAAAAAAGATCCAGCGCGAGAGAGAGACAAAGAAAATCGCCTGTTCTTAATTTATGTTGCTTTGAACTTTTTTCGTTTTGTACCGTTTTAATTTTTTTTTTAACTTAGCTGCAATTTCTTTGACAATAGAATCTTATTCTTGCAACATTTTAAATTTCTGTGTTTCTTATTTTGCATCGTAAAGGGAATAAACTCTATCGATGCAACCCTGTTTTAAATAAATAAACTGTCCCGACACTTTATTTATACCTTGAAATGTGCGATGGGTTTTCAAACTTAATTAATTTTATTTTTATTTTACATTTTCATTGTTTATTTTTTTAATTGAAAGCAATACTGTATTGAAAGTATTTTTCTGATTTGTTCGATCTGTTTTGAAAAATGTCTTCCGTTGCTTTGGCCGGGTATCACTGTCAGTCATCTAAATTTCGTGAATGATTCACAAAAAAATACAATAATAATAATAATAATTTAGCAGATTAAAGACGAGCTTCATCATCTTCATTTTCTGGTGCAATCGGCTGACAGTCTTCCTTCATCAGATGTGTCGTCTTTGCAGCGGCTCAACTGGAATGTAGCAAATTTATGTTGTAATGTACAATTGATAATTAAACAAGATGCTTGACTTTAATAAACAGATACATATTAAAGCATCAAGAACGGAAAAACATAAACACTGTCAGCTACACTGAGATTCGATCTCTATCGCATGAAGCTCCGAGAGGCTCATGCGGTTGCATTGACCACAGAGCTATCGTCTGAACAGTGACTACGTTTACAAGCTGTCAATATTCGGGTTATGGTCGGGTTAAGGTCACTATTTGGGTTCCTGAAACATTCGGAATAACCCGTTTACATGCGTGAGCAGAGAGAGTTACTCCTGTATACATGGAATTTGTAATCAGTTGAGAATATCCCGATGTAAACGGCGACGCACGGTTAGCGTCAGGACGTACGGACAACCTTAAGACGCAATATGCGTCATTTCCGATTCTTCTTCCTGTATCCAAAGACAACAACAACAGCAGCAGCACGCGGATAATGAATAGTTCGGGGCAGATAGTGATCGCCTTTGTTTGCGCTTTCCTCCTCACTCCAAAAGTGTGGTGCTGTGCTGCGTCTCGCCATGTTTACCTCTACTTCTTGTTTACTTCCGGTATACTGCACGCGGGTTTTTGTATGCACTGTCTCTACTCAAAAGACCAAGATTCCTTGCGAATAGAACATGCGCAGAACACAAATCAATGTTCCTTTTGATGGGGATATGCCGACATGCGTTTACATGACCAAATATTCGGGTTAGAAAAGGGGTACCCCTGGGATCATATCCGGGTTTTTAAAAACCGGGATATGAGCATATTCAGGTTTTTGCCGGTATTTACATGGCCGTGCGCGACCAGGTTATTGCTAATATTCCGGTTTTGAATGGGTTATTGGCTGCATGTAAATGTAGTCACTGTTAATCTAATGTCTTATGCTCTTACAAAGCCTCATTGATGTGGCCTAATATTTTTCTATTGCAATGTTTTATGTTGAATTTTTTCTCTTTATTCAGTTTAATTTCAGTAATTTCAGTATTGTGATTATGAATTCGTTCAGTGTTTCATTTGAATTGATTTGCTACCAGCTTTCAGTCGCTCTCAATGAGCCGCGCCACGGCGGCAGATTACGCAATAGAGAGAATAAACTGACACTTTGCAAAGTCTGTGATTGTAGTGCCTCTTAGCGGTAAGAGGCTGCAAATACACACCCGCAATTTACCGCCGCGGGAACGTCATATTTTGTCTTGTTTCCAACAGATATTATATCAAAGCTTGTGGCATGTTGTACAAAACAACACGTCAGCATCAATTTAGCAACACGTTAGTGTTGCATATCCATTTACAAACTGTAAACTCGCGCTCGATCGGCCCAAAGTCCGGCATCCGACCAGCGTGGAAGGTCTTTACGTGTTACTGTCTTTTCTCGTGGCAAAGTATTCTTTGATTAAATGCAATACATTTTCTCATGTATTTCATCTGACTCCATAAATGAAAAGGTTTTAATGATATCTGTGCATCATTAAATGTGAGCGAATGTTTGACCAATTTTTTTTTAACTCTTTAATGAAAATAATGTCAAAGCCAGTTAGAATAATCAAATGTAACAATTTATTATGTCAGGTAAATGTATCATGCCAATTTCATAATCAGTTCAAGGATAATGGGCCCAGCAGGCCGGAGCACCGCCTGCCATGCTTTCATACTACTAAAGGGAGATAGAAAGCTGTGTCTCCAATCCAGAAAACTGCAACTTTACCATCACTGAATGGGCAACGATCAACTCCTGGCCTCCTCGGCACTTCAGGATGCCGCGCCGTCCAGCGTGCCCTCAGCAGGCCAGGGCAGCAGGCTTCGACTCACAACAGCCATGTGCTCGAAGCCACCATTGCAAGCTCTTCATCATCTTCTCCATCAAGCAGAGAAGAAAACAATGGCAACTTGCACCATGACTTTTGACACTCACGGACTCATCAACGAACTCAATTTTCAACCACTTCAAAAATTGTCCACGATTGCAACTGACCATGAAAGTATCAATTTAATGAGGTGCTCTGAAAATGATAAGCTGATGGTTCTTTCATAGTTAAATAGATCTTTTCCATAGTTCTATTTCCTGCTTCCGGGTTCCATAACACTCACCACTTTACCTATGCATGTATGTATGGATGAATGTATGTATGTTTGTTTGTTTAGTTTAGTTATGTTTGTGATTTAGTTAATTAAACTTGTGCACAATTATGCATTTGGTTTCTGATTCTCTGTCTGCATACAAAGTCCCTTTTACGATCTTGATCTTGTTACATGCTCTAAGTGCTGTACATGCTAAGGAATAATTATTTTTCAGTGACCATGAAAGATACACTTTTCTTAGAATAAATGAATAATCAAAGAGTTCATTGGAACTGATTAATTGATTGTAATATTAATTTATCTTACCTCAAACTTAATCTAATTAACTGACCCAAATATTAATATTTAATCATAATTGGTAATTATAGATTATTATTAATATTTCCCCTTTGAGTTAATATTGTTACACTGCCTGGCATTTATCTAATTTCTCAAGTCTTACAGTTATTTCAGTCTTACAAAACTATAATTTCAGATTATGCTGGCTCCATAATATAACATTTGGGCCCGGTTTCACAGACATGGCTTAGCATAAGCCAGGAGTAGGCCTTAATGTGTACTAGTTAAACTGGGGCATTTAAGTACCTTTCGTGAACGTGGCTTAAAATAAGATTAGTTAGTCTGAGACTACAGAGTCCTGGAGTAAATTAAGTAATCTTAAATGAAAACACCTGGGATAGGCCTGATTAAGTTGAGTATAAGCACATGCCGTTGGGCTGATGGTGCTCATAAAAACCTGGAATGGACCAGAAAACATTATTATCGGTGTACATTTTGACACAAAGCAATGGCAGATGCAAAAAGAATTCGTTCCAAAAACTTCAGTGAGTATGAAAAAACACTACTGAAACTAATTTTGACCAACCATCCAGTTATTGAAAGTAAAATCCACACTACTGCTAGTGAGCAAAAGAAAAGGAGTGCTTGGAATGCAATTTGCAATGAATTTAATGCAAATGAAAATGCAACCACAAGAACAATACAACAACTTCAGGTGAGATTTCTTCATTATTATCATTGCTCATTTCTCATATTCATATTTTTGGGACAATTTATAATGAATGATTTTTGCCTGTATAGACTCTGTGGAAGAACCTTAAACTGGCTTTAAAACGACAGAATGCAGAGATCAGAAGACAGCGATTTACTACTGGTGGTGGACCACCAAATAAAGACAAAACTGATGAATTGAGTGACTTGCTGTCTGGAATAATACAGCACCAGCAACCTCTGGATGGTATACCAGATGATGATCACTTGAACAGTTCAGATGAAGATCTGAGCACAAATGGTATGTTAGAAAGAAATTGATTTCTTCCTTTGGTACATATATTCCACTCTGTCATTTTTTTATTCTTCTTTCATTGTAAGGATCATGTGAATTTATTTGTGCCTCTGTTTTTCCCCACAGAAGAAAGGAATCTGAACGGGTTGGAAAAGCCAGAGCACAGTGAGTGTGTGCCTTCCACATCTGCTCCTGCATCCCTGAGAAAAGATGCTGCCACCACCTTTCAGCAGAGAACAAGCAAGATGACCATCCATGAAAAGTTAGCCAGAGAATTTCATGAGGAAAAAATGAAATATCTGAAGGAAGAACATGAAATGAAAATGAGAATTCTACAGGTTGAATTGGATATGAAGTTGGAAGAAAGAGGTATGATCCAAAAACGATACAGTAAGGAGGCAATTGTGATTACCAGCCATGGTGAACAATATGATGTATAAACAGTAAAAACAAAAATAAACCTTTTGTCATTTAGATATTCATGACTGAGTGTATTTAAACAACCACAAACTACATTTTCAACCAGTATTGGTTTAGTAATTTTTTTACATTTTGCTGCACACTATTTTAATTTTGTACAGAACAAAAATTATCAAGGCAAAATAAGGCATAATGAATACATTCCATATTGAAATACATCTCATCTAGCTGAAGTGCTGCAATGTGAAAGCAACTCTGTGTGCAAGTCCTCGTTGGTCACTGGCTGCCTCAGTCATGGGCACATCTGCTTCATCGTCATCTTCCATTGGAGGATCAGGACAGCAGCGCTGCTTCAGGTAGTTGTGCAGCACCGCTGTAGCAATGATGACCTTGCAGCATCTCCTTGGCCTGAAGCGAAGTGTATTACGTAAACACTGGAATCGATTTTTCCATATTCCAAACATGCGTTCAACCATGCCTCTTGTTCGGATATGAGCTCTGTTGTATCTTTGCTGCTCAGCTGTTGTGGGATTTATGTATGGAGTGAATAAAAAGTTACTCTGACCATATCCACTGTCACCAAGTAGAAGTCCACTATACTGTCCACTCTGAAACTGAGCACATAATGAAGAGTTGACAAAAATCCTTGAATCGTGAGTTGAACCTTTCCAGCGCGCAACAATGTTTGAAAACTCTAAATTAGGTGTGCATACACCCTGAACGTTGATAGAAAACCAGTTCTTACGGTTCCTGTACTCCTCAGCATCAGGGGTTGATGGACACTTGACAGGAACATGACATCCATCTATACAGCCAATGACACCTGGGAAGTGCCCATATTCATAGAATTGCACTTTATATTTGGCTTGGTCAGCAGCATCAGGAAACTTTATGTAAAGACTCCTCAGTTCACAAATGGCTCTGCTGACTTTGTGAACTATTCTACACACAGTTGCTTCACTGGCACCACACAAATCACCAGTTTCACGGTGAAAGGTCCCGGACGCAAAAAACCTCAGTGTGAGCAGAACTTGGAGAGAAATGGGTAAAGGCCTTCCTCTCAGAGACAGACAGGAAAGTCTAGGCTCAAGCAAAGATATTATCTCCACTGCATTTTCCTTGGACATACGAAAGCGGTCTTGAAAAGCTGTGTCATCAAAGTAATGTAATGGATCACTCCTATCCACAAGTACTCTGGCTGGCCTCTGTTGTGCATGTTGGTTTTCATTTAGATATTCCAAATATTCCATGCTCCCTCACAAACAGTACTAAGCAGGAGTTAAACCTGCCTCTTTGAAGGATTAATTTAAGATTCAATTTAGTCATAGACTAGCTATAATCCTTCCTCTTGCAATCGGCTTTGTTTAATCCAGAACAGGCTAAATCTTTGACTATTTTAATATATATCTGTGCAAGTCGCTTTGAGTTAAGACAGCTCAAGTGGGCAGTTTAGTCTGGGACTAGGCTTAAGCCATGTCTGTGAAACCGGGCCAAAATGTGTTAGAAGTTTACTTACGGTTTGCGAATTAGAGGTCGGAACCAAAAATGTCGAGACTGCAGCATCTTTGATGAGTAGCTTCTTTGAAAAAACGCCATTTAACTGTGCGGGTTGGTGACTGAAGGCGGTGACTGAGTAGTTCTGAAGTCACATTTTTATGGAAGTCACAATGGCTTGTGAAAAGGCACAGCTACTTTATGCAGGCTTTGTGCATTTGTCTGTGGATTGACTGTTTTGAAACTAATATGGTAGTTACATAGCCCCGAGACCTCTGTTATCATGAAAAAAGTCCGGAAATTTCAGTTTTGACAATATGGGACCTTTAATGTGTCAGTTAAGGTGCTCCAGCATGAGTTGCTCCCATAGGAAGGGTTCTCAAAAAATGAATGAGAAGAAAACATACCACTGTATCTGGTCATCTTTTTCTGACTGTTCTGTATGCTATCTGTAGTTCTGCAATTGCTGACATTCTATATCTCATCTGTCGGTTATTGAAACCAAATTCAATAGTTTTTTTTTTCTTCGGTTTGACAGCAATTGTACCTTTTTGTATAAGTTTTGTTGGAGTTTGGCACCAGGAAAGCTGTCCACCTGGAGATCAGGGCAGTTCAAAATGGGTTTTGAACTGCCTAACAATGTTGTAGTCACCAATGATACCATACCATCTTCTTCCGCTTATCCGGGGCCGGGTCGCGGGGGCAGCAGTCTAAGCAGAGATGCCCAGACCTCCCTCTCCCTAGACACTTCCTCTAGCTCTTCCGGGGGGACACCGAGGCGTTCCCAGGCCAGCCGGGAGACATAGTCCCTCCAGCGTGTCCTAGGTCTTCCCCGGGGTCTCCTCCCAGTGGGACGCGCCGGGAACACCTTCCCGGGTAGGCGTCCAGGAGGCATCCGGAACAGATGCCCGAGCCACCTCAGCTGACCCCTCTCGATGTGGAGGAGCAGCGGCTCTACTCTGAGCTCCTCCCGAGTGACCGAGCTTCTCACCCTATCTCTAAGGGATCGCCCAGCCACCCTGCGGAGAAAGCTCATTTCGGCCGCCTGTATCCGGGATCTTGTCCTTTCAGTCATGACCCACAGCTCATGACCATAGGTGAGAGTAGGAACGTAGATTGACCGGTAAATCGAGAGCTTCGCCTTGCGGCTCAGCTTTTTTACCACGACAGACCGGTACATCGACCGCATTACTGCAGAAGCTGCACCGATCCGTCTGTCAATCTCCCGTTCCATCCTTCCCTCACTCGTGAACAAAACCCCAAGATACTTAAACTCCTCCACTTGAGGCAGGAACTCTCCATCAACCTGAAGCGGACAAACCACCCTTTTCCGACTCAGGACCATGGCCTCGGATTTGGAGGTGCTGATTCTCATCCCAGCCGCTTCACACTCGGCTGCAAACCGTCCCAGTGCATGCTGAAGGTCCTGGTCTGATGGGGCCAACACGACAACATCATCCGCAGGTTTGGGGACAACACGATTTCGTCACCAATGATGACACATTTTTTCTTTGAGGTTAAGCTACAGTGGAATAATTTTCTGAAGTATATGCTACCTGTAGATCTCCAGGAGGAAACTCCTCGTCAAAGGACCATTCTCCTCTATTTAGAGGAGAATCAACTACTCTACCTCTAGCCACTAAAGATAGCGAGGTCTGAACCTCAATATGATGCACCCATCTGGATTTTAACAATAGTGGTAGCGTGTACCCCAGATTATGTCATATCAGCATATGTGTGAGGGTTCAATTTCTCATGTTTCAGTCCTGACGAATGGTATTGTCAATGACTCAGCTTCTGCTAACTCTGCTGTGATTAAGGCCTGTTCTATAGTCTCAGCTCTCATTTTTCCTCTGAAATTCTGGTCGGCACAACTGGATGCCACCTCAAAGGCTTCTGGCCAGTCAACCTGGGGTGCGTTTCCCGAAAGCATCGTTAGCCAACTATGGTCGCAAGTTCCGTCGTTATCAGCATAGTTCAACGATTTGGTGTTTCCCGAAACCATCGTTCCAACGAACGTTCGCAAACAGCATCGCAAACTTGTGTGGTTGGAACGACAGCTCTCGAGCTGTCGTTAGAAGCATAGTTCCTTGTTAGTTTGTTGTGTCGACGTCATTGATTTCGCAGCAGCTGGGATGTGTTCTATTCAGAGCTATCGACCCTATAGCCTATTTCTTTCGAAGCTTTCACCATTCACTTTAAGCACTTCCTGCAAATGTACAAGGGCTCATTTACCTTAGGGCTTAATACTGGGATTAGGGTGCCATCAATGATGCCAATCACTCTGGGGATGTTGTCAATATCATAGAATTGTTGATTGGCCAGCTGTATTTCCTCAGGAGTTTTGGGGAAAACCAGGATGCTCTTCATCAGCTGTAATAGCAAAGGTGTTACTGTTGTCACAGTTTTGCTGACTGAAGACTTGCTGAGCCCCAGGCCATTACCCACCACCTCCATAAAACTTCCAACAGCAAAATAACGCAGTGTAGCTAACAACTGCACCTCTGGACTTAAGGCGTAGTTTCTTCTTGTTGCCCTCTGAAGGTGTGGTTTCACTATCTGAAATAATTCAAGGATCTTGGTCCTTGGAAGACGGAATTTTCTTAAAATTGCATCATCAGATAGTGAGTCAAGAGGGGTAAAATTTGTCCTTATGTGGGCATTTATATAAACTGATTGACTTCTCAGTCGCCTTCTGTGCTCCAGCTGTAAGAATCTTTGTAAAGCTGCCATTGTTGAGCACTTGAAACACACATACACACTGTTTTATTAGGAGAGGCATTAGTACACCTGCTTTTGAGTTAATAGAAACACCTTAGCTAATAATCATTCTAAATTAATTGAATTACTATTAATTATTACCATCTTCTACCATCTAAAATAGGCTGTTGTCATTCTGTTATTTCATATTTTTCATTCTTCTCTTAAGAAAGCACTTAAGAGTGTTTTGTGTTATGTTTGGCTTATATTGCCATTGATGATATTAATGTTGTGAATTAACAAAATTTTCATTTACTTTATGGTTTATGTGATGGTGGCTCACCACTTCAAAATAAAAGTTCCATTCCATATGTTTCATTATCAGGCTTGGTCACATTATTCAGGTATTTAATAAAGGATGACATGGCATGGTAAACATGCTTCAGCTTTACTCAGTAATGCCTGCATTTTTATATGGCATTAATATACTACTTTGAGTCAAGTCACAATAGTATGCTCTTTTCCTCATATTAAACTGAATGTCCAGTGTATTAGAAAAGCACTTGAAAAACATATTACAAAAGAGTATATTTGGCCATAACATTTTTTATTTGTATTTCAGTTCAACTGGTGAAGGTTTTTAACTCACTGAAAAACAAATTGAATGTCATGCACCACACAGCTTCACCAGAGCCCCATTTGCCAGAAGGGAGGCATGATGGCCAACAATGTAGCCAAAAAAAAAAAAAAAAAAAAGAGGGTTACATCTGTGGATCTGAAAAAAAAGAAAAAAAGATTACATGGCTGTCATCCACACATGATTTGACTTTCCATACTGAGTAAATAACACAATTTTCACTTACTGTCGGTTGGTAGAAACATGGTTAAAGAGGGCTTGCTGGCTTGTTGTTGCAGGAGTTCCAATTTAGCCCTCCTATAGGCCATAACCTCCTGATGGTGTTGGTCTTGCTGCTCCTTCAGGGCTCTCAGTTCTCTCCTGATTCCCTGGAGTTCAGATATCTTCTTCTTCTCCGACTGAAGCAGCTTCTCACTGCAGCCACAACGTCCCCTGTTTCTCCTTTGGCGGGAGATTAATGGCTGGGTTTCTGGAATGCCAGAACGACGTTGCCCAGCACATGAGGAGGCCTCAGACTGAGGGGAGTCAGAAGAAGGGAGCAATAGCCCAAGACCAGGACTCATTGCTGATGTTCCAGGGGCAGGTGGAAGGGGTTCTGATGTTCCAGGGGCAGGTGGAAGGGGTTCTGATGTTCCAGGGGCAGGTGGAAGGGGTTCTGATGTTCCAGGGCCAGGGTGGAGGGGGCCTGATGTTCCAGGGCTCAGCTTTGAATTCAAAGGCCTGGTTGACGCACATACATCTATGCCTCCAGGGATCCCTTCCAAGGCCTCAGGCCCCAGGATGGCCAAAACTCTCTCTTCCTCTGCAGTCAGAGGAGGAACGGAGTTGATACCCCCACCAGTCTTTTTTGCTTCCCTAGCAAGGGAAGTGTGTTTGGTCACACTTGCGAAATCCGCCCACTTTTTTCGAACTTCTTCTGGGCTTCGCTCATAACCATAGCCAGCAGCATTTATTTTTTGGGTGATTTCTGCCCAGGATTTTTTTTTATCAGCATTTGTAACACAATTTTTCAGCTTTGAAAATAGCAGTATTTTTTTACTCTCCACCTCCTCCAAAAGAACTGTGACTTCATTTTTTGAAAATTGTGGTTTTCGCGTCATTTTCAGACAGGTCATATGAACACATAGCTGTATGGCAAGGGGACTTAAATAGGAAGGCTAATGATCTTAAGCAAAATATGCAACAGGTGTACACAATAGTATAACAATCACAGTGTTTTTAAAACCCATCATTTATTTTCATTTTAATTGTGCTGATCTATCAATATTCAATTAGAAATTAATAAATATCAAGCATAGCGTTAGTTCTGGCAGGTCACGTTAGTCAAGCTCGCATCAGCTGACCCTCAGCTGATCCACATCTTCCTATAGGAATACGACACCTATCACCGTATACATATATAAGCTCCTTCAGTATTATCAGCAGCTATCGCGTTTCTCAGGAGCAAATTAAATGGCGAAATTCGTCAGGCAAACAACATCATCTCACAAGGAATCGTGCAATCGGGAATTTAGCAAGAGGAATTCATTCCCCACAAGGATTTCACCTCAGATTCATCTTAAACTTGAACACGAGATTTGTCGCATTGATCATAAGTTTCCTGATTTGGAAGTTACCTCAGTCTGCATTGCTGCTCGCATCGCTGCATTATTGTCACAGGACTCGACGTGATTCATTCTCCATTCATCTCTGGAAGTGTTCACAAAGCTAAGCTAAGTTCCTTTTTAATGCTCATTGCTAAAATCTATCAGGGTTTTGGCAACATGCTTGTTGCTAATGCTATACGTGTGGCTTGGGCTATTCTAACTTAGTCGTTTTCATTAAAATTGCTCTTGCTAGGCTTACGCAATCATATTGGCCATGTGCGTTACTATGTGTTGTCATTGGCAACTGATCGCGTTGCACACGCTGTGCTTTTAGCGCTATGCAGCGCAGATTCAAGCAGCTGTTTGATATGAATTAACAATTCATGGTGCAAACGGAAATATTCTGCTGTGGCACAGCTTTAAAAGACATAGTAAACAGTCACAATTCAGTTGAGTCACTTTGGACAGCTTGGTCTATCTAATTCTTGGAAACACGTCGTTCTTAAAGCTACAGTGTATTGTATTTTGTAGTGCTTTCATTTTAATATATTTTTTACAGTCTATGATTTTAATGCATTGTTTCTTTTAAGGGCGTGCATCTTTATAGGCTGAAATTCAACATGATGGTGTATTTAAGCTGTGTAAGTTATATGTAAAAAAAAAAAAAAAAAAACTATTATTGAAACACTGCTTGTTCTAAGGCTATATAGTGGCTATTAAAAAATGCTTTCTTTAAAAGATGTTAGTTGCTATTGAAACAGTTATTTTATTTTTAAGGTTATTTAGCTCAGTCGTTTTTGGAACATGGCTGTGTTTTAGTCTTATACCTGGTGTCTGTCACATGCTATGCTAAATTTTTCAGGCATCAGTAATATGCTGTCATTTCAGCAGCAGCATTGCTATCAGTACTGTATAGTGGTTGCTAGATCAATGTTATCGAATATGTGTTTGTTACTTCGGCTTGTGCATGCTGTCCTCAGCAACATGCTATAGTAATCAAGCGTTGTTTGTGCTGGTTACATTGGAAAAATGCCTTCTTTATTCTATCTGATTATTGCAACATAATGTGTTAAAGTTACCACATGCTTGTGGCTAAATCTATCTAGATATCAGTAACATACTTGTGCTTAATTCACAGTACATTCACCGCAGAGGTCTGGTATTCAACACTAACAACACTGTAGCTTGATGGTCCTGTGAAGGAGTGTGGAATCATGGGAGTCGTCATCATCACCTCCACAGCCGAAGGAATCCGTAGGACGGGAGCAGTAATCATGTTCATTAATGATGAAGCACACTGTATGTCATTGCTTAGCTGCGCAGTGCACACTGCATCTGACTCAGAGCTAGAGGGTTATGATTCTCCGACCGGACTACACTAGTTTAATACTAGTCCTATGGTTCTACAAACATGCTAGTTGTATTAGTTTTCTTGTCGCTAGTCGGAGCTATTGCTGTAGGGTGCATGCTTCCCCTGCCAAACTACACTAGTTTTAGCAATAGTTCTGTGATTTACACACTATGATTGTTGTATTAGTTTGTTGCAGCTAGTCTGAGCTATTGCTGTAGGGTGTATGCTTCCCCTGCCAAACTACACTAGTTTTAGCAATATTTCCGCGATTATACAACATGCTTGTATTAGATTTTGCTGCCGCTAGGGGTGTAAGCTTCCCCCAATAGATGCCATACAATTGTTAAATTGGCTACAGCAACACGCTTGTTGCCATGTGTCCTTGGCTTGCTCCAGCTTGGTGTGATGCTTCCCCAATTAGATTGGATATATAGTGCTCAACATATGACGCTAAAATCAGGATGTAACCATTCTATCAGCCTCAGTCATGGTGGGTGTAAAAATTATAATAACAAAATGTGTGTGTGTATATAATTTTTTATAATTTTTCTCTTTTCTACAGAAGTAAACTACAACCAAGTATAACAAGGTTATAACGTCATTGACAGGTGGCAGTGTACGCAGTACACGTCAACAAATTACTTGTCTATAACTTTGTGTAAATGTATCCAAGCATCAGCATCACGCTTGTTACATTAAACCATCCAGCTAATTCTAATTCAGTATTGCTAATTCTGGGTGAACCAGAAGTTTCCACCAGGATTACTCCAGTATTGTGTACTTCAGTACTTATTTCCAATGAAAAAGATCATTGAAAATTAAATCTCCATCTCTCATCTCTAGCTCACAGGCGTCACTCAAGAAACTGGAACTGGACCGCGGATATACAACAAGCAAGCAGCTGATTTATTTTGATATCTAACTTTAACTTCTTCATTTCAGGTGGTATGTCATTCATTGCAATATGCATGTTTACTGCTGAACATTTCGGGTATTATCAACATGCTTGTTGCTATGGCTTATGTGGGTATTGGCATCATACTCATTTAGGCCATCTAGGTAAGGGCAACATACTTGCTTAAGGCTTCTGGTATTGTTGGTAACATGCTGTTGCTCAAGCTTTTCAGGTATTGGCAACATGCTTGTTGCTTTGGCTCACTCAGGTAACTTCAAAGCATCCAGATTGCGCTGTCAGTTGGTTTTGGGGGATATTGGCATATGGTTTTGTTTTGGGGGATTATTGCTGCTCTCCCTGCTCTTATCCATGCTAGGCTGCATGGATGCGCAGGGAGTTCTCGCCCAGAACGGAACCATTCCGCCAATCCAAACTGTATGCTAATTGTCAATCATATTTGACGGTAGTGGTCCTGACAGAAATCAAGCATAGCGTTAGTTCTGGCAGGTCACGTTAGTCAAGCTCGCATCAGCTGACCCTCAGCTGATCCACATCTACCTATAGGAATACGACACCTATCACCGTATACATATATAAGCTCCTTCAGTATTATCAGCAGCTATCGCGTTTCTCAGGAGCAAATTACCCTCCTCCATCCCCAGCTCCTCCTCTCGCCCAGTCAGGATTTGACATTCTGATTCCCCTTGAATCAGAATAATTATTGAATAATGTTGTACTTTAAATCTTGAATTAAATATATTTGCAAATTTTCATGTTGGTTCTGTTCTGTTTACCCCAAGGGGGATTATTGCTGCTCTCCCTGCTCTTATCCATGCTAGGCTGCATGGATGCGCAGGGAGTTCTCGCCCAGAACGGAACCATTCCGCCAATCCAAACTGTATGCTAATTGTCAATCATATTTGACGGTAGTGGTCCTGACAGAAATGAAATTGTGAAATTAATAGTTATAGATTTTGGGATCAGAGAAGACAACATTGTGTTTATATATGCATATATTTTATTGTGCAAAGAATGAATGTTGAGTTGTTAACGTAATTACTCCACATCGTCACTAAGAAAGCGCAGTCGAAAAGAGAAAAGAACCAAATTTACAGCAGGTGGCGATATGTGCCCATAGCACCAGTCCGCCATTAGAACGAAGAAGAAGAAGAAGAAGAAGAAGAACGTCATAACGACAGCTCCAACCAATGTGGTTCAAACCATGGATCTGCGACACAGGTACCATGGTTTCGGGAAACAGTAGTGACTAGCTAGTTGATTTCTTTAAAGATGCATCGTACTATGATGGTTAAACCAGCGAGTTGCATCGTTGTACGGGAAACGCACCCCTGATCTGTTTGGTAGTGTACAGTCATTATATTGTTATGCACAAGAAACCTCTTCAGGGTGATAGAAGACCCCCCTGCGCAACTCAGTACATTTCAGTTCAGTCTAAAGTCTGTTGCAGAAATTATTACACAAGTGTGTTTTTTTTTTCCATCTGTAAGATTATAAGAAGGATCATTTAGTTAACATGACCATAATTACAGGCAATATATAATTTATTTCC
Source organism: Scardinius erythrophthalmus (assembly GCF_964197995.2). Lineage (NCBI taxonomy): Eukaryota > Metazoa > Chordata > Actinopteri > Cypriniformes > Leuciscidae > Scardinius > Scardinius erythrophthalmus. The sequence goes on along the minus strand of NC_138224.1, from coordinate 37,963,527 downwards.
AGTTATTCAATCTGAATTAATCCATATTTAGAAATAAAGAACTATTTATTTGCACAGTCATTCTGTGATGTAAATCGGTGTGTGTGTTTAGGTCTGATCTGAAGCTTTTACTGCAGGCCTGTTTAACAGCCTAAATTTTTGCTTCTGCATGTGTCAAAAAATATACTTTCATTATTGATTTACCACTATATACTTTATGGTGGTTTACCCTGCTGGCACCTATGATGAAGCATAACATATTAAAAAAAATGTTTTTACCACACAACAAATTCAGACATTTCAGTGTAGTAGATGTCAATGAACATATTATCAAAAGTGCAGATTCTCCCACTTTCCCATAACTTAGGATGTTCTTGCATGTGAAGGAAAACCACGCATATAATTATTAACTCTGTGTAAAGCTAATACTTGTGCTGCTATTTTGAACCAATAATCAGAACAAAATGCAGTTAAAGCATAACGTGCATAATTCAGTTATTTATCTGACTCCAATATAATTAACCTGATTCCATTTAAGTTGTTGTTATTCGTTAGAGTTGAGCCGGATACTCGGCTGAAACGAGTATCCGGTACGGATAAAGCACTTTTGCCGAGTACGAGTATTATACGAGTAGGCTAATACGAGTCAATATCTGTGCTCGGATTGAAAAAAAAAAGAAAATTATGTTGAGATTATGGCTGGGCGATATATCGATATAAAGAATATATCGATACATTTTTTAAATGCAATATGGAATTAGACCATATCGCATATATCGATATAGTTCAAATTTGCGCTGTGATCCTTGTGAGCTGCTGACCCGGAGCTCTCTGCACTGCTCCCCGCGCCCCTGCCCCTCCTTTTCCACTTTGCGTGCGTGTTTAGAGCATGTTATTTTATAACATGAAATAAAGTCTTTTACCTCAGAAAAACTGACTTTCTTGTCCTGTCAGCCGTTATACTGTAGTCGTAGCGCACACTCAATTGCATGCGCAAATGCGGCGGCGCGCGCTGTGTATCGCCTCACTGTATATAAAGTGCAAAAGAAACTACGAGCATGCAACGCCGTTACGTTGTAAATTACTCTAAATAAAAGTAATGCATGGATGATTTTCATTCTATTCACCAGGAGCAGTTTCCATGTTTCATTAACAGTTATTGTTAATATTGTGTGTATTCACCATGGTAACTGTTGTTTCCATATTAACCCCAAAATGCCACTATTTTTCTTTGTATTATTTTTTTATATTTTTAAATGACTGTGGTGGCTCATACCAACATTGTATTAACAAAAACTAGTTTGGGACTGCTATTTAATAGCTTTAGCATAGGCCTAATGTTTATTAGTACTAGTCTTTACTATAGTAATATTCTTACAATTTATGTTAAGTACAGGGAGCAAAATTATAACACGTTTACACAATTTTTTAATATATATATTCAATGTAAATTTTGATAATCATAATTAATAAATCACAATTACAATTCCAAGGGAATAATCGGCAATTATGATTTTTGTGGTGAAGGTGAAGAAACCTGTTTATTATTTACTTATTAATTTGATTTTGCAAATGTTCACTGAAAGAGCCGGTTCCAATAAAACTACTTGTGACATGTCATATTTGGCTTTGACTTTGACTGAACATTTGCTCTCACTTTGCGGAAAAAATATCGGGATATATATCGTATATCGATATTCAGCCTAAATATATCGGGATATGACTTTTGGTCCATATCACCCAGCCCTAGTTGAGATGAAAACTCTTGTTCATTACATTTTACTTCATAATTGCAACTGCATGTGTTGTATTCATTGTTGCAAAACTTGTTCTGTATATAGTTCGTTTGTTATAGTGATCAAAACCATTGATCTGAAGCTCAATGCTGATGCTGTCATGTAAATAGTTTTCTAATCAGCAATAAATATAACAATTTCTGATCAACCCATATCAATTGCATGCTTAAAATAACATACCGGTTAAAGCCCCACCCATTTCAAGACAACCCGACCCACTTCCGGGTTAAATCCCGTCCACTTCCGGGTTAGGCCCCGAGTACAGATACAGATAATTCATATGGTCAACAGATACAGATACAGATAATGCTGTACTCGCTCATCCCTATTATTCGTCCTTTTAGAACTGATATCTCAGTATAGTAGAGGTCAATGTACGCATTATCAAAAGTGCCGATTCTCCCACTTTCCCGTAACTTAGGGTATTTTTGCATGTGAAGGAAAACCACACATATAATTATTAACTCGGTGCAAGGCTAAAATCTTGTGCTTGTGCATATCTTAGGATGTTTTTGCATGTGAGGGAAAACCACACATATAATTATTAACTCGGTGTAAGGCTAAAAGCTTGTGCATATCTTAGGATGTTTTTGCATGTGAAGGAAAACTACACATATAATTATTAACTCGGTTTAAGGCTAAAAGCTTGTGCTGCTATTTTGAAGCAATAATCAGAACAAAAAGCAGTTAAAGGATGACCTGCATAATTCTGTTATTTATCTGACTCCAATATAATTAACCTGACTCCATTTAAGTTGTTGTTATTCGACTTTTTAGAACTGATAACTCAGTTTAGTAGATGTCAATGTACACATTATCAAAAGTACAGATTCTCCCACTTTCCCTTTACTTAGGGTATTTTTGCATGTGAAGGATAACCACACATATAATTATTAACTCAGAGTAAAAGCTTGTGCTGCTATTTTGAACCAATAATCAGAACAAAAAGCAGTTGAAATGCCTAATAATATGCAAATGACGTGCATAATTCAGTTCCCTGTCAGTCGGTCATGTTCAACGTTACGTTGACGTAGCTACGTAATTGGAATCGCCCTGAGAGACCAATCTGCTTTGAGTTCATAAAACGAGGCAATACACATTGGCATGCGATAATTGCATCAGCTGCTCTGCTTGCAGCACAAGCATATAACAAGCAACAGGTGTGTCGCATATTTGCTCTTCGCTTCGGAGCCGAACAGTTCTATTGTTCCTGCTCTACAATCTTCTGGCAGTGTTAAACTTCAAAAGAAGAAAACGAGTCTGCTTCTTCAGTAGAACGGCTCTTCAAAACTGGTGTTGGTGTTACATCGCATACATCGCTGGCCGCGATCTCACAGAGAGCCGGCAAAACAGCTGTTTTCACAGCTCAGAATTTTGCGCCTTTAATGAGAATGTGAGTGACCAGTTTTTCCTGAAACAGCATACACGGTTTGACATTGCGTCTTTTTCAAGATGTCATTCAAACCGTGTGTTTCTGGATGCAGTCGTTTCCTATCCTCATATTACGGCCATGATCACGGTTCCACATGCCTGGTCTTAAGCGTGCTGAAACTGCACTCGTGGGTGGTTCATGTTCTCTCTTGAGAGCATGACCACGTCGGCACGTTGTTCGTCTTGCCTTTCTCATTAAAGGTGAACTAAGTAACTTTTTTACCTTAACTGAACAGCTTCGGAGTCATTGGAATGGTTATATTACTTATTTCGGGTTAAATGGTGGTCGTTTCGCACCCCCCTGGTGCCCGTGAGCGGAAAATCCGCACTTGCAACTTTGACGGCCGCCGCGTCAGGAAGTATCGCGTGATATCAGGTCTCGCGATGTAAACAATTGCTTTACGGCCAAAAGAAATCTGCTAAAACACTGTCATTATTGCGCTCCCTCACGCTGTTCGAACCTGAATGAAGAAGACGTTTTATAGAATGTCCCATCTGCTTTGATGTCGTTGATCTACTAGCCTCAGGTGTCTGAGAATAGCCAACGAGTTTTTACAACAGTGTTGTCAAATATCTATTCCGAAGCTGTGGGGGGAGCTCTAGAGAGAAACCTGCGAGCAAAAAGCGAGAATACAGCGAAGAAATCCCGAAACTACTGAGCCCCGCTTTAAGGTTTGAGCGATCAGTGTGCCGTCGAGCTGCCGGCTGACAGCGCGGGTTGTTTTAAGCGATCTGTGTGACGTGTGCCGTCGAATTGACGGCCACATTCACTGTCTCGCATGTCTGGCAGCTTTTAGATGGAATTGCTTGTCATTCTCATGATGAACCTAGCATTTCATTCAGGGCTCCAAGGGATGATTAGATGTCGATCACTGCATCAGAGAGAGGGATGTTATGCTTTGGAAGTTAAAGGGATGGTTCAGAGTAAAATCAACGTAGGGTCCTTTGCACCATGACCTTGAGCCAAACACTCCCCCAGAAGCCTTTTTTCCCTTGGTTGAACATTATTAAAGTTAGAGCTTATTTAGAGATATCAGCCGAATGGCTTAGTGTAGGCGCTAACGGATCCAAGGATGTATCTCGTAAATTACCCCACTAATAATGCCCAGAATGGTACCAAACTTATACAGTAGTACTAATAGGTTCTGTACTCATAAAATGAGGCTTTGGAAAGTTTGTAAGTACATCACTTGCCTGATGGCTCATGCTACCGCTAACCCGGACGTCAATGTCACTTCGGTTATTTGGGAAAAGCGATGCATAGGGATGTAGTATAACATGCATTTGTTATTATTTTTTCCTAAGTGTTGACAACTTGGTGTTAAAGTCCAACTGAAATCAAAATGGACCCTATTTACTTTGTTAGCGCATATTACTAGTCTTGTGGTGAACAATTAATCCGTGCAAGTTAAAACACGGAAAAAAATGTTTTGGCTTCGTAATCTTTAATCAAAATCTGAAAATGCCCCTCCTCTCTGCATTGGAGGACCTTCCCTGATGACGTATGCTTGACGGCTTGGGTTGAGAAACGCTTAACCACTCCCCTCAAATCGTTAGTCTGTAATGAGCGAGAGATGGAGAGGAGGAGCACTAGAGTAAAACCCTGCCCTCTGTTCAATATTCCTTTTCACTGGGAAATACGTCACAGCACTGGAGAAAAGTCGTTTGCAACTTCCGGTTCACGCGGACTTTAAAGCTGCAGTCCGTAGCTTTTCCTCTTTGTCGCCATCTCTGTTCGAAATCTGCAATTGCAGTTATTTGCGGAATTATCAACTTTGATTGATACATCGGCTGGGTTGTACATCGGCATGAAACAGCGCGGATGAATTTTGAGGAGAGTGTGTGCGGCTGTCAATCACCGTGCCGGTGTGGATACGGGCATTCAGAATCACAGAATATACTTTTTGGAAGTATGACCAATATTAGAATTTTCAACGGAAAATTACGTCTGAACAAGTAAGTAACATCCACTTTTGTTCTGATCAACTAAGGGGAAAAAAGCATTGCAGTAAATCGCGCTGATTAAATCTAACGATCGCTTATCATATCATGTCTAACCATGCAAATCATAGAAGAGCAGTTATTTTGTACAAGTTATTTTGTACAAACACATAACAATCATAGTGCTATGAAATAAACGGCGTATGAACGGAATCATACGCCGTTTGATGCATGTTATGCATTGTTATACATAAACATGTTATAATATAACATAATATAAACATCTTACGACAGGAAAATTTTCACTTTACAGATCTGATTCAGATCCAATACCTGACAATGGAGGAGGCGGGTTTGATTTTCTTGGAGTAGAGGTGAATTGCTCCATCTCATAGCTAGCACAAAATAATTCATATTTACCATAATAGCAAAACGAGAAAGGAACAACAAAGGAAACTCCGTAACTGTGTAAATTAAGCGAATAGGTGCGCTACTGTTACGTAATTAAACTATTGAAATGTCTTACTTAGAAAAAGTACCACTAAAATGTTTGATATGTATTCCTTTGTTTCTCAGGTGTCTTCACATGCCATAATGGAAATACTGACAATTTTATTGTGTGTTAATCAAACTTTAATTGTGTGTAATCCTGCATATTAATGTAACTTTATGTTTCTCCTACCTTTACCTGTCATCCTTGGTATCTGTCTGACCGTCCTGTTTCGACTGAACCAGTCACACATAGGAGATTACAGTAAAATGTATTGTTCTGTGTGTACAATCTTTCTGGGTAGAAATTACTTTATACTGGGTATAAATTAATTTTATACCATCATAAACTATGCAAAGAAGTCTTCTGACAAGACAAAGAGAATCTTCCCGCTCGGAAATCTCTGAAAGTGATTGGTCCCCGTATGCAAACTAGGCGAGAACCGATCCTTTCCATAAGAGGCCCGCTCACTGAAGAAAGCTCTCTCTCCTGCTCTCTCTCTCTCTCCTGCACTCTCTCCTGCTCTCTCTCTCTCCTGCACTTGTCCGAACCCACTTCTTCAGAAGACCCATGGCTCCCTTTTAGGAAGCATTCTCCATTCTCCGTTTGTCCTTTATTTTTCTTTAAGTATTTTCTTTATTTTCGTCTTTGGACTTTTCCTACGTTCAGTGAAATGAACAACCGGCAACTTCAACTTTAAGGAGACTTGAGCATCCCGAGGCCGCACACACTCGTAAGAAAGCACGGCCGAGCCTATGGCTCTTCAGGGAGCCCTCATCTCCGTTTTTCTTTCCTTTACTAAGTTTATATGAATTTATTTTCATATTCGCCTCTCCCCCCACAATGGGAGATGAACTCTGAATCATTTATTTGGTAACTTCACGTTCTGTGAACCTTTAAACCTTCAGGCGAGTCTGCTCGCACCAGAAGACACGAAAGGCCGCACAGATCCAAAAGGACGACCCACGCACGCTCGTCTTTCACAAACACAAAGAGAACCATACGCAAGTATTGATTGGATTTGATTGATGTGATTTCTTGTTGTCTCTCTCAAGGTTACATTGCCTGTGATTTTGCCATGCTGAGATCATCTCGGTGATCTCTCTCATCCTGACCTTTAGTTTCACTTTCTCCCTTTCATCCTCTCCCTCTCTCATCTGTTATCCGTTTGGTCTTGTAATGTTTTCGTCCGTATGTTTCTGTTGTAAATATATGTATTTACTCTGTGTATACTCGTAGTTTCGATGTAGTATTAGTCCAATTATTAAAATTCCATATATCCTTGATTGTCTCTGTTTTAAATACCCATAGAACCAAGTCAATGAGATGTTTCGATCTTAAGCTACATGCTTTATCTTGTTATGATTTCAGTAACCTAAATTTTATAAGGACAGGAGAGTTGTTTCAATGGCCAGAAAACAGCTTTCTTTGAATTATAAGAAGTGATAACTTTATTGAGAAGTTGATAAGTTAATCTTACATCTGGTTGCTGGACAAAAAACTGTTTGATAATTACATTAATTTCCATTAAGGATTATCTCAAATAAATCGATCTGAGATAAGACTATTGATATATGAATGAGGAATTATAATTCGTTGTAATTGATTATTCATATGCAATTGATCTATTTTCAACTTCGATAAATTTAATGTAACTGTAAATATTTAATATATTAATCATATTCATGATTAATTATTAAAATTCCCTATAGACCATTTGAGCTATTTGTTAATGTACAACCCAGTGTTGCTACAATGAATAAGGGTCTTATCTAGCGAAACGATCGGTCATTTAAAAAATAAATGAAAAAGTTTAAGTTTTATAAGCACAAATGCTCGCCTTGCTCTGTTCTGTGATGCGCGTTCATGACGTCACGTAATACGCAATTACGTTGAAAAGGTCACGCTTGACGTAGGCGGAAGTACCGAGTCAGTGTTTACAAATGTGCGGAAGGAGGACCATATACACATATTCAAATGTCTTTGTGTCAGTTTATCGTTTAAAATGCCCATTTCGTGTAGTAAACGGCGTTTGACTTTGTTTGCACGTTCCACTTGTAAACACTGACTCGGTACTTCCACCTACGTCAAGCGTGACCTTTTCAACGTAATTGCATATTATGTGACGTCACGAACGCGCATCACAGAACAGAGCAAGGCGAGCATTTGTGCTTATAAAGCTTAAACTTTTTTTTTTTTTTTTTTTTAATGACCGATCGTTTCGCTCGATAAGACCCTTATTCATCGTCTGGTATCGTTTAAAGTCCTTTGAAGCTGCACTGAAACTGTCATTTGGACCTTGAACCGTTTGGGGCCCATTGAAGTCCATTATATGGAGAAAAATCCTGGAATGTTTTCATCAAAAACCTTAATTTCTTTTCGACTGAAGAAAGAAAGACATGGACATCTTGGATGACATGGGGGTGAGTAAATTATCAGCAAAAGTTTTTTTTAAAAGTGAACTAATCCCTTAACAAAGGTAAAAACACAGATCACTTTATGGTACCATGAAACAAGTTAAAGCCCCATTATGTAGGATTTCCGTTTTGGTCAAACAACGACCCCTAGAGTCGCTGTGGACTACTTGTATTTAACGTTACTGTCGTAAATACCACTCACGCAGAGCAGTCTCTTCACTCACGGCCTGATCCCCTCCCCCCTGTATACCGGTCCCCGTTCAGTCGGATAGAAGCTGTAACGAGTGGAAATAAGGTGTGGCCCCTTTAAGAGCTGCGCGCGCCCTGTTTAAAGCAACAACATGGAACTTTTCCTCTGCGGTCGCCCTACAGGTTGGAAGCGGAATTGTCCATTACCGCTGTCGTAAAATGATTTACGGTTACTGTCAACGCATTCTCATCCCCAAATCGTCACTTTCAAACATTCTTCAATATCCGACGCACAAAGCACCCTTAGCGTCAATATGAGACGCTTCGGTTATGGGTAGGTTTAGGTCTGTGGTAGGGTTATGCGTCTCATATGGACGCTAAAGGGTGCTTTGTGCGTCAGATATTGAAGAAATTTTGAAAGCGTCAGTATATGACGACTTGGGATGAGAACGGGCTGTTACTGTATATGAAGCATGCAGGTTTTTTTCATATGGGCAATGATAATATTATTAATCTTCCTCCTTTCATAATTTATACATGTTTAGTAGACTAAACATTTTAACTCAAACATATGCGATTTGCATGTCGATTGCAATGCTCAAATCTGAACGAGAATGATAGCGATAGCATCCTAACCATCTAAAACTAGCATGTTAGTGTTTACTAGCTACCAGATTGATAATTCGCTCATCTACGTTAGCTGATTCATGAAGATAAATGGAGGACCAGATAGTTTCCGTAACGTAGCCAGGCAGACAACAGATTAGAAAAACTAAAGATAGCATGCAAGCAATTTACTTACTAGTTCAACAGCATGACGGCCAAGTCAGCATCGGTCTGACGATAAGCTCACGCCAGCGAGCAAACGCTCGACCAATATTGATCCTCGTCCTGCCTTTCAGTTTATCACTCTCCCTTTTCCTCTTCCGACTCTACTCCGACAAAACCTTGGACTTCTTACGTTTCGCTGCTGCTTCAGCCATGACGAAAACAGACGCACGAAAACAGACGCGCTGGTTGGCCTGTGGTGGGCGAAGTGACGTATGCCGTAAAGCAGTCGAATTTTGTAGTTCTTTTTGAGCTCTGGTTACTACCCGCACCCCGAAGTTACATAGTGCCAGTAAAAGCGATACAGACCCCGTCAGGCTCTGGCAGACGTGTCATTCAACCTATTGTAAGTCGATGTACCATCACAAGGGTCTTGGAAATATATTATGAAGGTTGAAAAACTACATGTTGTTACTTTAACTGTCGGCACTCGGCAGTCTGTATTGTATGTGCGCCTCGAACTTGTCATACGTAAGCGGGTTGTTTCTGTTTGATGCTCATTCTTGTCCTATTTTTGTCTATCAAGTAATGCTGTGGACGGTAGAACGTGTGACAGACAGTTACACGAGTTCGATTGGGGAATAAACACAACGCGTTACAAATCATCGAACAAGCACAGCTAGCCTCCGAAGATGTCTACTAATCCATCAACAAGAACGCCAGGTGCTTTTTAGCTCACACCAACGAGTGAAAGCTTGTCCGAGTGATATACAATATAAGCAATATACTTACAAGTCCAATAGCATGTGAGGACGTGTTGGGGGAAGTGAGGTAGCCTATGCCGTAAAGCAGTCGAATTTTGTAGTTCTTTTTGTTCTCGCGGGTTACTACCCGAACCCCGAAGTTTAAAAGTACGATTTAAAACTATACAAACCCCGTCAGGCTATGGCAGACGTGTCATTCAACCTATTTTAAGTCGATGTACCATCACAAGGGTTTTGGAAATATATTATGAAGGTTGAAAAGTTACTTAGTGTTACTTTAATGTAAACTTTATCATGTGCATAAGCTCACTTTCCCAAAATGTTACATGACAAATTGCAAATCCGGTTAATAATTACATTTTAAGTTTTTATACATGATATTAAATTTAAGTTGACAAGTTTAATGCATTTATTCAGTTTTACATCTGTTGATACAGGATGTTGTTGCATGTGGTTTAATACTATAGCTACTTGTATATGTAAACATACTAATTTTGTCTGTGTAAATTTATATCCAATATTTCCTCTTTTTTATGTCATAACATAAAGCTGGTAAACCTGGTTACTTTTGTAAGATATGCACATGGATACCAGAGAGTCATGTGACCATCTATATCAGAGGTCAGAAATATATCAGAGGGATAATCACTGGCACGTGACAATAGCTACTGTATTTAATTTAAATAAAGTCACTCAAACTTGCATATGGATGTACATTTTGAGGTAATCATTCCTCACAGTCACACAAGCCTGTTTTATTAAGCCTGTCCAATAAATACTAATAAAGTGTGAGATCCGACAATCCATTCATGTGACCGGAGGTTTCTGTGATTTTCCCTTCGGGTGCTATAATGACACGACCACTGATCTATATAATTTTATTAAATTTTTTTAAAGGGAGGCAAATGAATCAGAGTTATTTTCTGTTGTGATCAACACAGTGCTACAAATGTTGTGACTAGAGATAAACATTAACTGAACCCGGACCATTCCTTAGATTATGATTAACAATAAATTTGAACTACTTATTTATCTGGAGCAATATAAACCAAGAACAAAAGACAGTAAAAAGGAACATGAGAGGCTGTGAGGATGACAGAGCAAGAGCTGGAAACAAACATCAGTGAAGAATGATGGATTTAGTACAGCATCAGGTAGATGGAGGACTCAATGAGAATGAGATCAGTCAACAGCTCAGATCTGAGGACGGAAGACAGAATCCACCTCAGACAAACACTTTGAGAGATGAAGCTTCAACTAACAGCCAACAAAACTGTCATCTGTTCTTCACTGACATCCATGCAGCGCTGAGAGAACTGACCGCCACCGTTACAGAGCAGAAAGTGAACATCAGAGAACTGACCGCCACAGTTACAGAGCAGAAAGTGAACATCAGAGAACTGACTGCCACAGTTACAGAGCAGAAAGTGAACATCAGAGAACTGACCGCCACCGTTACAGAGCAGAAAGTGAACATCAGAGAACTGACCGCCACAGTTACAGAGCAGAAAGTGAACATCAGAGAACTGACTGCCACAGTTACAGAGCAGAAAGTGAACATCAGAGAACTGACCGCCACAGTTACAGAGCAGAAAACCAGACTGAGGGAACAACAGACGTTTATCCTGAAAGAGCTGAACAAGAAAAGTGATGGTACCTTTCTTTTATCAATGATCCTCAAAGTAAATCACCAATGGAATACATTGCAAAGTGTAAATGTTAGTTTAAAGTTAAGTATATACTGTGTAAATTGTTTAGTCAATCTATTACAATAAGTAGAATAAATGTCATTTAACAGAATCTTTATTTTTTCACAGAAATGTCAAATCTAACTCTGAGTCAAGTTAAGGAGTTGAGAAAGGAAAATAGAAGTGAAAGTGTGCTTGAATGATATTAAATTAGATATTAGATATTAAATTCAGTGAAATACATTCTCAGTGCAATAGAGTAATATATCACAATATTGTTTGTTTTTCAATAACAGACAGAGAAATAGCTTTTTCCGCTGGATTGGTGCAATCTGGCTATGTAGAATTTGGTCCTTTTACCACTGAAATCACACTAATCTACAAGAAAGCCTTCACAAACATAGGGAACGCCTACAACCCAATCACAGGTAATTATCAATGAAATGAGTCATAAAACTCAGTTTATAGTAATGAAAACCCTTCTGCTCCATTCAGACCTCTCTGCAGTTGTGTAATGTGTATAACAGAATGAAATGATCTGCCATCTTTCAAAACTATTACACAGTGTTTGGTGATTAAGCAATCATACAGGAAACCTCTGATTCTGTACCTCTTGTTATTTGATTTAGGTATTTTCACAGCCCCACTGAAAGGAGCGTACATGTTCAGAGTCTCTGTACATGGTAACGGCAGAACTCCAGCAACTGTAGGCATTGTTAAGAATGGAGAGCATACGGTTATAGCACATGATGATCAGGCTCAGGGAGCGAAAAACTCCTCTAATGGAGTTGTGTTGCTCCTGGAGGTTGGAGATGTTGTCTTTGTGAGACTTAGGGCTAACGCAAGGATAGCAGATACCCACGATAACTACAACACTTTCAGTGGTTTCCTACTGTTTCCCTTAAGATAACAGGAGTTTTGCAGAATGTGATTCCAATAATACTGAACTTTCAGTGTATGATTTAATTGAAAAATCATGAAGTATCTTTGACATATGAATCTGTATTAATGAGGACTAATGTGTGTTTGAAATTTGCAATAAATATAACTTTGTATAAAGAGTTTCAGCACTGTCAGGGCATGTTTAATTCAAGGGGTACAAAGAAGAGTGAGAGTCATACACACACATGATATTTTCTTATAACAAACACACCCTAACATGTTAGTTAGATTTGCATATTCCTCCATTCCTTGATTTTTATCCTCATCCATTGCCATAGTTCCTTGTATTTGATCCTGGCTAGCAGTTTTATCAAAGGCAGGGAATGCACTGAATTGTCTACCAGGTATCTCTGTAAAAAGCTGACTATCCTTGAAAACATTAACCAGAGTTAAAACATAGAGAATCTGCTGCTCTGAATGATGGGTGCCAGTTGGCCTTTTGACACCCAAATCAGCATCCACATTGTCCATCATTTCCTTCAGGACTCCGATAGATTGGCTGACTCTGTGTGCTGATTGTTCCCTGTTTTCATCTCTCCCTGCTATAACACAGATGATTTACATGATGTTCTAACGCCATGTCCATCTCACAGTTACCCATGCAAGTCATATTTTGTCTTGTTTCCAACAGATATTCTATCAAAGCTTGTGGCAACCATATATTGTACAAAACAACACGTCAGCATCAACTTAGCAACACATTAGTGTTGCATATCTGTTTACAAACTGTAAACTCGCGTTTGATCGGCCCAAAGTCCGGCATCCGACCAGCACGGAAGGTCTTTACGGGTTTCTGCACACTTTTTAAAGTCAAATTTAAGACTTTTTAAGACCCTGGTTTAGGCCTGTTGTTGACAGCTGACTGACGAAGATATTCATATTTTTCATATTCTATGCAGTGGTCAGTTCACAGCAGTGACAGAAATTAACAATTTTTATTAAGGGGTAATATTTGCCATCTTAAATTGATTTCCAGGGGCATTTTCACCTATATACTTACATTTGTAGATGTATGCATCACCTTTTATGTCAAATTCTAACATTCAAATTAAATTCTATTAGAATAATTACACAATACCAGTGTTACCAGTCAAATTAAATCATTCAATCAAAATCCATCTTTGCAGTGCAGAGGTGACACAGAAGTGGCATCAGATCTGGCATTTATATATTTACACTACATTTACAATTGCATAAATAAAGCTATGAGATTGTTAAATATGAACTGATTTCTAATTTTAATGTTCTAATTAAAGGGTACTTTAAAAGTGAAACTAAACTAAAACTGCCAGTAGGTGGCGGCAAGTCATTGTCTTAATAAGTGAGTTGAGGGAGTCATTCATTCAACCGATTTGTTCAAACGGCTGATTCATTCGGGAAAGAAGCAAGTGATTGTTCATTTTGAATCATTAAATTGATTCGTTCAAAACGCTGATTCCAGTCAAAAACTCATTGCTGTCTGTTGCATTGAGACTCTGCTATGGCTTCATTTTGAAATTCTCGTCAGCGAAATAAAGGGAAAACAAACAATATTGACAATATTTATAAAACTTAACTCACAATGTTAATTAAAAAATTTAAATTATGTTAATGTTATATAAAATAAATAATCACATTTGCAATTGTGCACAGGAAAACGGAAGTCTTGCTGATGTGATAATTGTAGGCCTATGACAACAACATAATATGATATAAATATGAGACAAAAACTCATTTGGGAACATAGCCTACCTATAATTGCACACCTCAAGCAGTGAAAGCACGAGAGACAAAAGTGATGTCAGCTCGCAGTGCCTCATACATCGTTAAAACAATGATCACACTCATAATAGACAAAACACATTGCACACCACTACGGAGATAAAGAATGAACTTAGAATTGAACTGACATTTACCAACTTGCTTCTCCTCCTCTCCTCCTGTTTGAGGCAGACGTAATGCTGCCGCGAATGTGATGCGAAATGTCACGTGAACAAGCAAATCCACAAAGAAATAAATAAAGTACGCTAATTAGATGTTTCTAATTTGGAAAACATTTAGATATGTGTAAGTCAAATTGCCATTGAAAATTGAAGACCTTTCATAAGTAAAAATAAGACTTTTTAAGGTCTTAAATTCTAAAAAATCTAATTTAAGACTTTTTAAGGATCCGCGGACACCCTGGTTACTGTCTTTTCTTGTGGCAAAGTATTTTTGATTAAATGCAATACATTTTCTCATATGTATTTTCTCGTTATTTCATCTGACTCCATAAATGAAAAGGTTTTAATGATATCTGTGCATCATTAAATGTGAGCGAATGTTTGACTATTTTTTTTTTAACTCTTTAATGAAAATAATGTCAAAGTCAGTTAGAATTAAAGCTGCAAGCAGCATTTATCGGGGTCCAAGCAGTTAAGGCCTTTAAGCACACAAGCATCAAAAGACATTAAGTTTTATTTAGCAAGCATTTAACAACTGCCATCATGGATGAAAAAGTCAATTTACAGCCTATACAGGCAGTTTACCATAGGGAATATATGGTTTTAAAGCGTTTTTACAGTTATAGCACCTTTTGCCTGAGTCTTCTTATAGTCTTGCCTGATCTCCACCACTTTTATTAGTAGTACTCAAAGTGTGCCCATATATATGTGTCAGATTTGTTGTAAATATGTAATTTTGATAAGGAGTTTAGACAATTATATTCAGTGGTGTAACGAGCCAACACCGGGCCCTTAAGTAGGATTATCAAGGCGGGCCCCTTGATGACATTGATGACGCAATGTCCGCGAGTAGGCTACCATGAATAGGGCAGGATATGATCATACACAGCATATAAGAGATGAGATGACTCATCCAATATGGCGGTGGGTGAGACAGGTGTGCTTGTAGCTCTTCTATTGTATGCTTTATTGTTAAGCCTTTATGGAAATCCAACTGATAGCACTGGAGTTAATCTGAACAGGAAAAATATTTCCTCCCAATGCCAAGGAGTTGAAATCCATATCAGTATAAGTTTAAAAACAACAGGCACAGGCTACAAACATTTCAGCTTTGGAAGGGGTGTAATTCATACTTGCGTTTGGGCAAAGTCTCCGTGCACTGGGCAAAAGCGTAAAACCTGGGCCGTGAGCAGACGCCAAAATAACAACGGTTTGATAATCTCGCTCTACTTATTGCTATCTGGCGATATACATCAATGCCCTGGTCCAGAGACTGCACTCAGAGGAAATCCGCCAACGAAGGCACAAATAGAGGAAGCGATCAGTCACCTGCAACTTACTGCTGTCGAGAGCGTGGACTTGGTGAACGGGCTGTCCTTGGGTCTGCTGGATGTTGTGCCATCCAATGTGATTAGCGATGCGGCTAGCGGACACTGGCAGCTGCAGCAGACGCAGCGGGAGATGCCTGGTGCGAACGCGGCGGTGGACTCGGGAGCAGGCGGATGCCGGGTGCCGAGGCGGACGAGTGTGCGGCTGCAGTGTGCTGCTGGGGCTGCAATGCCAGGCGCTGGTGGACACCGGGCGCTGGAGGGGACGAGGACGGGACGGCTGCGGTCGGCGGAGTCTCTGGTAACTGGAGGACATGCAACACTGACGGGACTGCTATCCGGGGGAGGTGAGGAGGCGGACACGCACTTTGTTTGTTTGGAGACACCTGTGGTGTCGGCTACAAGATCGATGCCGAAGGCCACTACCGTGAGAAGTAAAAACTTGGTCTTCACTGAGGAACAAATATCCGTTTTTGCATCGAAGGGTTTGCATTGTTTTCATTTAAACATTCGCAGCTTACTGCCAAAGATCACGGAGGTACGTGAGCTGGCCAGGAAAATCAAGGCAAGTGTTTTATGTTTTTCAGAAACATGGTTAGATTCTTATATTACTGACTCCGAAGTTGAAATTGAAAACTTTGTTATCGTTCGCAAAGACCGGAATAGACAAGGGGGTGGGGTTTGCATATTTGTGAGGTCTGATATTGATTTCAATCTAAGACGGGACCTGGACAATGTTAACCTTGAAGCTGTGTGGATTGATATTTTGCTTCCAAAAAGCAAACCAATTTTGTGTGGTGTTGTCTATAGACCTCCAAATCAAAATGACTTCATCCAAACCTTGGAATGCGTTAGTGCAGGCTGTCATGATTTTTTAAACCAGGAAGTCATTTTAATGGCAGATAATAATATTGATGTTTTGAATACAGAAGGGCCACTATACAATGGCTTTTGTGACTTTCTGAAAATGCATGGTCTAACCCAATTAATTAGTGTTCCAACCAGAATAACTGAGCATAGCCAAACTGCCATTGACCACATTATTGTATCTGACACAAGCAAAATTCTACAAAGTGGTGTCATTGTGTATGGAATTAGTGACCATTTTTTAACCTACTGTATCAGGAAAGTTAAGAGGGCTCAGATTAAATGTCACAAATCTGTGAAAAGCAGAAGTTTAAAAGGGTATAATGTTAAAAAATTTCAGGACATACTTAATAATATCAACTGGATGGAAATTACCAACATATGTGATGTTGATACAGCATGGGATTGCTTTCAATCTATTTTCTTGGAAATACTTGACAAGATAGCCCCATTAAAAGAGACCAGGATTAAACAAAGATCACAGCCTTGGATAAATAATGATATCTTGGACACCATTTACTTGAGGGATAAAATTTTAAGTGAGTTTAAAAGAACCAAGCTGCCTGTTCTTTTTAAAGAATATAAAGTACTCAGAAATAAGGTTCAGCGAATGGTGGATGAGGCGAAAAAGGATTTTTTTATGTCTAAAATTGAGGAGCATAAAAAGGATCCCAAGAAATTGTGGGCAACTCTTAGGCCTTTGGGGACAAAAGAGAACCCTAAGCAAAAACAAGGTAAAATAGGCCTAGATATTAATGGGTCCATATTGTATGATAAAAAAGTGGTGGCAGATACTTTCAATAGTTTCTTCACAACAATTGCAAGAAATCTGGTGCAGAAGCTTTCATCTGCGTCAGGTGTTTTTAGTGATCCACAGAGGGTGCATACGTTTTATGAAGAAAAGGGAGTTCAGCCAAACACTTTTTATTTTAAGCAAGTAACAGAGGAGCTGGTATTAAAAAAACTTAAAGGCCTAAATCCTTCCAAGGCTACCGGTTTTGATAACATCTCTGCCAGATTTCTTAAGGATGCTGCTGAAATAATCACTCCTGTCATAACTTATCTTATTAATTTATCTATTGAAAAAAAACATTTCCCCAGTAAATTTAAGGTGGCAAGAGTGATACCTCTATTTAAAAAGGGGCCCAAATCTGATCCTGAAAATTTTCGCCCTGTATCTATCTTGTGTTCAATATCAAAAGTTGTGGAAAGGATCATTTATGAGCAAATAGACAGTTATTTAGCAGAACATAACCTTTTATTTGACTTCCAATCAGGCTTTAGAAAAGCCCATTCCACTGATACCTGTCTGCTTTATCTTACAGACTTTATTAGGAAAGAGGTAGAAAAGGGGAATTATTGTGGCATGGTGTTAATAGACCTTCAAAAGGCCTTTGATACGGTTCAGTATGATGTCCTTTTGAACAAACTAAAAGCCCTAGGATTTTCTCCAGCATCTCTTCAGTGGGTGAGGTCATACCTGGTGGGCAGAAAACAGGTGGTAGATGTGGAAGGGACCTTGTCCTCACCACTTAAATTAACTTGTGGAGTTCCCCAGGGGAGTATTTTGGGTCCTCTCTTTTTTTTATTATATGTCAATGATATGTCGTTAGCTATAGATTGTAATTTGTTTTTATTTGCAGATGACTCAGCTATTCTAGTCTCTCATAAAGACAAATCAGAGGTGGAAAGGCTGCTTAGTTCAGAACTCCTTAACCTCAGTGTTTGGCTAACAGACAACAAGCTGTCTCTCCACCTTGGCAAAACAGAGTCAATTCTTTTTGGGTCTAGAGATAAACTGAAAAAGGCTATGGGGTTTAGGGTAGTCGTAGGTAATGTTGAAATTACAGCCAAGGAAGCAGTTACTTACTTGGGCTGTATACTAGATAACAAATTATCAGGTGAGCTTATGGCCCGAAAAATTATTTTAAAGGTAAGCCAAAGGACTAAGTTCCTAGCAAGAATATCCAGCCTCTTAGATAGTAAAACTTTAAAAATCCTGGCTGATGCGCTTGTTCAATGTCATCTTGACTATGCCTGTACATCTTGGTATACAGGCATTACTAAAGGTCTTAAAGACAAGCTACAGATCTGTCAAAACAAACTAATCAGAGTGATTCTTAAATTAAATCCTAGAACTCATCTTCTTTCTCACCATTTCTCCAGTCTTGGGTGGCTCAGAGTGGAGGAGAGGGTTTCTCAACTTAAACTGTGTTTGGTTTATAAAATAAGAAATAATCTGGCACCCAAGTATTTATGTGATTACTTTTTAAAAATTAGTGATACGCACAATTACTGTACCAGGGGGAGTTTCACAGATTATAGGCCCTGTCGCTTTAGGAGCTGTGTGGGAAAGTACTCTTTCCTATACTCTGCAGCTGTCTTGTGGAATAGTTTACCTTTAAACCTTAAACTGTTGAGCTCTTCATATTATAATTTTAAATCTTCAGTAAAAAATTGGTTATTAAACTTATAAAGAAAAAAAGAAAGGAAATAGAAATCCTTGAAGTAGTAGGAATACTGTATTGTCTGTTTGTCTATTTGGGAATTTAGTCATTGTTTCTTTTGTTTTATTGTGTTTTTATTAGCTTTATTTTATTTTATTTGTATTTTTTTTTTTTTTTTTTTTTTTTTTGCTCCCTTTCTTTATTGTTCTCAATGTTGTTAGTCCATGTACTGTTATTTATTTTCCATCATAAGGACCACAATGGAAACAAGCCTTTGGGCTTTTTTGTGTTTTTATCCTTTTGAACACTTCGTGTTGATTGATGTTGTTCAATAAAGTTTTCATTCATTCATTCATTCATTCATTCATTCAACAAAATCAGGAGTAGCCTACGCTCACCAAAAACAAAACAAAAAAACAACAAAAAAAACAATGGGGACAGCGCACTATAACACATTGTTAGGCCTAGGTCCAAATACATGAAAAAGATGCTCTCTTATATTATAGCGGGATTTTCCGGGCTTTCCTATGTGCAACTGCAAAGTTGTCGATTAGATCAGGATTGTGCGCACAGGCATTCTCAATTGACCCTTCGCAGGGAGTTTGATTGACAGGTGATCTGACTAATCATAATCCGCCATTTTGTCCAACAAAGCAGTCAGGAGAGTTAGTAGATTAACATAGGAGGATTTAAATTTGAAAAACAAAGTGTACTGATGTCTTAGCACTTTAAAACAACATTCCTTTTATGTTCATTCATGTTTATTTTAATGCTATAAATCAGTGGTTCTCAAAAAGGCTCCGTCTAGTGGTACGCAGAGGAATCACTGAATTTCGCACGTAAGATCAAACCAGTGTGATCTAAATTTACTGTCTATTGTGTGATCAGTTTTGACCGGTCCCTGGAGCGTACAATACGATTACACCGGTGTGAGTAGAACGGCCAGTGCATCACGTGATCAACTGCTAAATTCAAATCGTGCTCGCAGTTGGCTGGCGCTGAGCCAGAGACGGACGCGCGCCACTTATACGCTGTCAAATATCACAATTATTCAGTGTTTTTAACCACATAATGTTTATTTTACGTTTCAGACATTTAAATTCACATAAGTACTAAAAAACAATACATTTACAATTGGTAAAATACACACTGATGTCTATGGAAGCGAAAATATAATAATTGCCATTATAATTAGACGGCACGTTTTACACATTGTGTAAGTAACTTTAAAGTTAACTCTATTCTTCTCCCAGTTCACCGGCCACTTACTTTCATGTATTTTGGGAGAAGTGGATGAATTTACGTGCTGTAAATCCAACAGATACGATTCTCTGAACAGTGGCACAAACTAACATGACGGCGCATATAGCTGAACTAACGTGATCGTTTTAAAGGTGTTTAAAAAACATAACACTTCCACTTGCATATATTTGACAATAGGAATATCAAATATTTCATGCCATAGCTAACAAAATTGTGAATATTTTGAATTAAAAAAAAGAAATAAAAGCAGATAATTAGTCATTCAGCGCTGCGGTGTGTCACGTGACAAACAATGACGCGTCACCATGGAAAAAGTAAAGTGATCAGTTCTGCCTTGAAAAACTCACAGGGGTCAGCCAAAACATTTAGAATTTACGTTTAAAAGGGTTAAATATGAATACACAGCCTGTTTTTTTTTATTAATATTTTAAGGACAGTAGGCTACAGTTTTTATTTCACTTTTAGGTGCAATACATTTGAATTGAATCATTATTTAAGTTTTTTATTAACCTGTATGCAGGGGTGGTAAAAGTACTCAAAAGTTATACTTGAGTAAAAGTATATATACCTAAATAAAAAATGACTCCAGTAAAAGTAGAAAGTCCTCCATTCAAACATCACTTGAGTAAAAGTACAAAAGTATCCGATTTAAAACGTACTTAAGTATGGAAAGTAAAAAGTAAATATTCAAATTAACTGTAAAATATCAATAATTAAGCAGATCAATTGTTTTGGGAGTGATATGCAATGTTTTAATTGAAGAAATTAAAAGATTAGATACTGCAATTAAGAATTTGTTAGATTTGCAATCATGAGAGACAATGAAGCACCTTAACATAGTATAGTGGTTGAACTTGCAATAGACATGTTCCATAACATTAGCTGCATCAAACAGAAGATGCGCAAAATACAAGATAAGACTTGTATTGCATATGTTTTAGTATATCAATGAGGAAGAACCATCTCTTTAAGTTGAAATATCTTCAAAACACACCATTAAGCTACACAGAATACTATTCCAAGTTGTAAAAGCTTTTGTTCAGCTTTAGCAGAAGCTGATTTTCAAAATTGCGAGTCCATCCTGGCTCTCCTGGGGCTAAATAACAATCCTGCTATACTAAACAGCCTCTTACACGCCACTGAGACAGGAAGGGGTGTGTTTAACCTGATGTACAACTTGCAGTTCACAAGTTCACACTTACATACAACTAGTGGAAATAAAGTTTAATGCGTATTTGGCGTGCTGTCCGGGGGGAGGGCTCCGAGCTCGGAGTTCGGCCCGAACCCAGAGGACTCCCCCCCGTATGTAACTGGTTAGGACTAGAAGTGTGGAGAAGGGGTGGTGGAGGGATGCTGCTAAACTGTCAATGGATTGAGGTGAGACCGCTGAATGTAAATATACCTCTTACCATTGCTGAGTGCTCTCCACTCGTGTTAATTATCTGAACGTGCTCCTCCCGAACTTTGTTAATAAAACATCATATGAAGGGAAAGGTATTCAGCAGACTGATGTAGTCAGCACGGTTTAATCACACGCAACCCCAAGTCTGCCACCGTTAGCTATCAATATGCGTTAGCTTGACTAAAATTAGTTATCTGTTTACAAGGCACGTTTCAATATGAAATCACTTGGCTAACAATAGTAACAACATTAACGTCAACTCACCTCATTATGTTTTCTCAGATTTGAGGGTGAAGTTTTGAATGCTGAAATTCCATTCACCCATGGCAGGCAAAAAAGACATGCGTGAGAGTATGCTGGCAAAGACCTCATGGCCTCACGCATTCTTTTTTTCAAAAGAAAACCACGTTTTTCATTGGTTTGGAAAGCCAGTGTAATAAATACTTGGAGCGGGCATGGGGAAATGTATTGGAGTAAAAAGTAAACTTTGTCTTTAATATTGTAGTGGAGTAAGAGTGAAAGTAGATGCAAATAAAACATACTCAAGTAAAGTACAGATCCCCGAAAAAAATACTTAAGTAAAGTAACAAAGTATTTTTACTTCGTTACTTACCACCACTGCCTGTATGCAAGCAGCACAGTGCATTGTTAATGTTCAAACTGTGTTTTTACAATGTTTAAAGTGGCTGACAATAATAAATATTCTTATTAGAAATTAAGCTGCCTCATTTTTGAGCTGTGCATAACTGTAGCTGAATAGTTAGGCCTACTACGCTACTGTATTTTCATATTGGTCATTATGGTGGTACTTGAAGAGCCAAATATTTTCTGAGGTGGTACTTGGTGTAAAAAGTTTAAGAGCAACTGCTATAAATTAACTAGAAGGAAGAGATGATCGGTTCACAAGCAGCTTTAACTGAGCCTCGAGTCTACAGCGATCTGTCAGACACATTAAAGAGTCACAAAACGGTATTTATTGTTTAAATGTCTCTAAAAAATGACTACATTTGAAAGGTGAGACTTTGTTTCATATCAAAAGTACTTGTCTGTCAGCGCGCAGTCTTTTCTCTGATCCGCAATGTATTTTTCACTGCGTGAGAACTTGGTGTGGTGTGAGAGTGGCGTCGCTTGTCAGACATAGCAACAGTAACTAAAGTGGGCGGGTCTTTGCGAACGGTCATTGACAGTATGGACGGGGATTTGCCAGTCCCAATTCAAAACAAATTTCATCACAATCCATCATTGTTTGTTTCAAACATGTGAGAGCATCAAAATGATCCATGGGTGAAATTGATTGGATTTAATTTATTTTTTTGTCAGTTCCTATCATAATTTTAACATTTTGGCGTTATTGCTTAGCTATTTACCTATGTTTTCAAATTTCCTTAGTTTTTTTGTTGTTGTCTAGATCAGACTAACGGCTTTGAAGATAACCACAAATTTTTAAAGCTCTAAATGACACTTACAAAAACCATAAGGCGAAACCTGGCATGTTTGGTATTGTTGGACTTGGCAAGGATTCAGAAATCTTAGGAGGTCACTCCTGTTAAAAAAACACGGGCTTGAAACTTCTAAGGCTCCTTCAAGGCATTGTGCCAATGACGTATACTGTTTTTTTTTAGATACACCAATGTTCTCATAGACTATCATGGCACCCTGGACAAAGACACTGCGTGCCAATTTTCAGTAGACTAACGGTTGGGTGCGCTTATAGCTATTTTCATGATTTTTTTCACTGTTATAGCGCCACCAAGTGGCCAATTGTCACGATTTTTTTCATGTCAACTCAGATTGAGCTTATGAACATGTGTCCCAAGTTTAGTGAAAATATCTCTTTCCGTTCACAAGTTATAACCATTTTATAGCGCCACCAAGTGGCCAATTGTCAAGATTTTTTTTCACATGACCTCAGAATGAGCTCATGAACGTGTCCCAAATTTTATGAAAATATCTCTTTCTGTTCACAAGTTATAACCGTTTTATAGTGTCACCTAGTGGCTAATTGTTGCGATTTTTTTCAAGTGATCTCAGATTGAGCTCAGGAAGATGTATCCCAAGTTTAGCAAAAAAAATCTCTTTCCGTTCACAATTTATAACCGTTTTAGTAAAAGTGGCCCTGGTGCCATCAAAGATTTTGGTTCCCCTTATCGACCGTTAATTGAAATTTTGCATTTTTTGGATGATTATTGATTGTCAGACTCCAGAGAATATTCTTGCATTGGTTTGGTTCCGATCAGGGGCGGACTTTACCATTAGGCAAAGGTCGGCAATTGCCTTGGGCCCCGAGCTACCTAGGGGCCCCCCAAAATGCCCTATTAACTTATGCTTAAGGTTTTATTTTATTTTATTTTTTTATTATATTTTTCTAAAACTCAATTTGCGAAAAATGGCATCAAATCATTAGTGTCGTAGACAGGAGGGGGCCCCCCGCCTCACTACATTGGACTATTCCATTATCTCACTTACTGCGCGCATCTGCGAAAGTGACAACCTGGCTGTGCCAAAAATCCTGACGAAGAAAAAGAAGTGATTGACAGACAGAGTGTAGGCCTACAGAGTAACAGACAGAGTAAAAATGAAGCGAAGCTAGCTACCCAAGCGGTGCTGAAAAAAGGAGGAAGCGGGAGGAAAGCAAAATGTCCGTAAAGGTGCGTGGCGCGAAAGATAAACAACACGCAGTAACAGGAGGACTGGGAAATACACAAACAGAGCAAGACGAGTCTAAACGCGAAAATTTAAAGTTTCGAAGTTACCCAAGCGTCTCAAATAAAAGAAAAAAGTGAAAAGACGCTGATAAGTATTTGGGAACGCTGTCAAAGATGACAAACTTTTTTACGGCTACTGTTGGTGATAGGCTACAGATCAAGAACAACAACGTCCAACGCACAGAAAAATCGTTAAGCAATGAGGACACGGAGATCGACAGACAAAACTGAGCAGTTTACTTATGAATCATGATATTTAAAAAAATCTCAGCTCTCAGATTCTGTCAATTCTATTACGAAATTCAAACAATAAATACCGTTTTGCCGTTTTAAGGTACGTGACAGATTCCTATAGCGGCACTTGAACTGATCATAGGTAATAGTAAATAAACACGAATTAACAATGTTGAAAGATACAGTATAACTTACCGAAATGTATATTCCTCATTCATAATATCGATCAATAAGTGTTTTTTTCTTTTATGGGCTTTTATTTCTTGAGAAAACGTAACGCCTATCTTGTGAAACGTTACCTAATATTTATCCAAATGAGTCAATATTGAATCAAATGACAAGAATTTAATCGAAATGGTGAAATTTGTCAAGCAAAAAAAAAAACAAAAAAAAAAAAAAAAAAAAACATAGCTTACCAGAAATTGTATGTAAACATTGTAACATGTTACTGTTTAGGAGTAAAGAAGTGTATGCAGGGTTTAAAGGGGACGTTTTTTTCTCCACTCTAACCTTTACTTCCCCGTAGATTAGCTTTACCTGCCTATCCACCATTCAGTCAGTACATATTTTTTTCATTCTCTTTTAAAGATTGGATGGGGAGGGGCCCATAGCCTACCTACCTTCGCCTTGGGCCCCCGATTAGCTAAATCCGCCACTGGTTCCGATCAGGCCAAAAACCTAGGAGAAGTTAGCAAAAATAGGTTTTCAAAAAAATGCAATTTACTCGAAATTGGCGCCTGAAGGGCGAGCAAATCGGAGATAGCCATTTTGTCCGCCTTGAGCCAAGGATTCCAACGATATAAGACACTTGATCCTGGGACAAACGGTCTACGAGTTATGAGCAATTTTGAACTTTTGGTTGCTGTAGCGCCACCTATGGGCCATTCGGGGTCATACTCTGATAGGTTGTCCCCAAATTGAGGCCTACCATCTGGCCAGGTTTCAAGTCTCTAGGCCAGGGGTGGGCAAACTTTTTGGCTCAAGGGCCACACTGGGTTTTAAAAATTTGACAGAGGGCCGGCCCAGTAGCAGATTATGAAGCACGATCTCATGAAAGTGCGTATCTATACCACAAATTTTATTTCTCGTGCCATTTATATGCCAAAAATGTTTTTTTTTTTTTTTTTTTTTTTTTTTTTTTTTTTTTTTTTTGCGTGCATGCTACACACTGTAAACCCCTTGGTTAGGATTAGGGGTGTGGAGTGCGTGCCTATTACACGCCATAAAGTGCATATCATATGCACGCGAAAACATATTATGCACTACAAATACAATTCGTGGTATTCACACTTTCATAAGATCGGGCTGAGCAAACAGACAATGTTGTGGCAATGTCTGTGTGAAATTCAACAACTGAGAGACGACATTCTGACAATAATTTTTTTTATGCTAGATATCCCCTATTTAGCATGTTATGTTTTGATGTTAATTTTTAAAGATGTTAGATAATTATAGCCTATACTGTTTAAATATTGTTTATCCTTATTATTATTTAATGGCCTAACAGTAAATTAGAAACAAAACATCTGCAAGTGTACACTTAGAAGAGTAAAAATTACAGGTTACGTTAATTCAACTTTATTAAAACTGGCAATTTGCACTTCCAAAAGTCATACATTTGTGGAAATAAACGAATATACAAATTTATTTTAAGAATAATAAAATAAAACATAAAAGGCAAAGGGAGATCAGAACATTTAATGAAAAAAAAAAACGGGTTCTGTACATGGCAGACAGGGGAGCGTAGTCAAAAGCCGGACGATAAAGGTCGGTAAACGGAATCAGTCAGGATACATCCACAAATCCAGAGGAGCAAAGAAACTAAATAGCAGACAAATCAAAGGAAAAACTAAGGTGTGCAAGCGGTTACCAAACATTTTTTTTCTCATTGAGTTTCCAAAAAAGGAAAAAACATTAACGTGCAACAAGTCTATGCGCTTAAGTCGCTGTCTGTTTGGTTTCCATGGTGACGCGTCATTGCTTGTTACGTGACACACCGCAGCCACAACAGCGCTGAATGAATGATGATCTGCTTTTATGTCATTTTTCTTTTTTTACATTTGTTAGCTATGGCATGCAATATCTGATATTCCGATTGTCAAATATATGCAACGCAATATATATATATATAACGCAAAGTATTGCAAGAAAAAAGGCAAAATTAATGCGATCTTAAGACAATTTTTTTAAATACTCGGCGGGCCGGATTAAACAGCCTAACGGGCCGCATGTGGCCCGCGGGCCGTAGTTTGCCCACCCCTGCTCTAGGCCTTACGGTTTGTCCTGCACGATGCGTTTTACAAATCCTTACAATTACAATAGGGTTTCAGCACTTCGTGCTTGAACCCCTAATAAAAATCAGTATAATTACAATAGGTGTTCAGCACTTCGTGCTTGAACCCCTAATAATAATAAATTATAAATAAATAAAGATTAGGCTACATGACCACTATCACTCCCCCCCTCCCTCCCCAATCTGTCAGAGTTGAGTTGGTCCACAACAAGTACACGCAAATTTTAACGGCTAAAGAAAATGAATCTAAATCCAAAATGGACAGATGTCAGTTGAGTGGTTTTGCAGTTGTTATATATGTGTTAAAGATTTTATTTGGGATGTGTTCATTGTGATTATATTGGCTGGGTTTATAAAAGTTAATAAAATTGAAATGATCTTTGCTCGGTGCATTTGGAAACAAAACTTGTCTATTTCTAAATGTAATCGCGTGCATCGCTGATGATTATATACTGTCCGTGTGTTGAAAAAACTTCGATTAAACACACTCGCAACCAAAGCGGAGACGTTACAGCATTGCCAGTGCACTGAGC
Organism: Scardinius erythrophthalmus; assembly: GCF_964197995.2. Lineage (NCBI taxonomy): Eukaryota > Metazoa > Chordata > Actinopteri > Cypriniformes > Leuciscidae > Scardinius > Scardinius erythrophthalmus. Next base: position 37,936,128 of record NC_138224.1, on the reverse strand, counting down.
GGAGTTTTGCCGCTGTAGTGGACACGCATCATTACTGTTAATGTTAGCCTATTAGGCGTCGGGGATGACCGCCAGGCGAATGAGGATATTCTTCTTGGGGGAGACAGGAGCGAGGAAGATTTGGGTGAGGAAGAGGACATTAATGAAGGTTTTTTGGGCAAACGTGAATTGACGCTGTCAATTAATTGATGTACATTTTGAATTGAGACATTTGAATATAGTGCTCACTGGTCATATTCCTACATGTATGTAGTTGGACAAGTTAGTAAATTACATTTGAGAAATCACCTTGAGGTATAGTGCCCATGGGCACCACACTGTCTTAATACGGCCCTGGTTCGCGTCAGTTCTTCAAATGGTGACAGTATGATCATTGTTTTTTCCAGTAATGCCCAGTGGTTTACAGTCAGCATTGCAGGCAGCTCATGGTCGGCAGCAAAGGCGCATAAGGTTCGCTTCTGTTCAAGGATGCTCTGAATCATATAATATGTACTGTTCCATCTAGTTTTGACGTCTTGCTGAAGACGTTTCTGGGGCATTTGAAATTCATGCTGAATGTCTCCCAACTGTGAGTATGCTAATGGGGAATGTTTGAAGTGCCCCACAATTTTTCTAGCACATGTGTAATAACAATAGCCCAAGTGAGGGGAATGTACAGTTATTGATTATTAATTTTCAGTTATGAATTATTAATAAATCAATAACTAATCATACTGGCTATCACTTACACAATTTAAAATCACCCAAAAAGGTAATACACAGCCCATATTGTTGTATCTCTGTATATAAACAATTAATCACAACAAATTAAAATTAAAGGGATAGTTCACTTTGAAATTAAATTTTGGTATGTTTTAGCTTACCTCAAGGGCATCCAAGATGTAGGTGTCTTTTTTTCCGCAGTAGTTTCAATTTTGATATTTTTAGGTCAAACCGTTCTTGTCTGACAGTCATATCATGCAGGTCTATGGTCACCACCTCAAAGAGCATGCACAGAGTCCAAATTAAAACAATTCCCCATCGTCCAAATTAAACAATTCCCCATCGTAAGTACACATTGATGGCCCAAGACACGAAACGAGTGGTTTGTGTGAGAAAACGAACAGTATTTATATCAGTATTTATATCGTTTTTAACTCTTGTAACACAGCCACGTCCAAGTGATCTGAGGGCGCGGGCGCTTCCTGCTGTGTGACGTGTGCGCAGACTGGTGCATAGATATTCACACTAGATGTCGCCTTAAAGACATTCGTTCCAATGAACTGCCGTAGCCAAGGCGACATCTAGTGTATATATCTAATGCACCAGTCTGCGCACACGTCACACACCAGGATGCGCTCGCGCCCTCAGATCACTTGGACGTGGCTGTGTTACAAGAGGTAAAAACTATATAAATACTGTTTGTTTTCTCACACAAACCGCTCGTTTCGTGTCTTAGGCCATCAATGTGTACTTACGATGGGGAATTGTTGAATTTGGACGATGGGAAATTGTTTTAATTTGGACTCTGTGCATGCTCTTTGAGGTGGTGACCATAGACCTGCATTATATGACTGACAGACAAGAACGGATTGACCTAAAAATATCAAAATTGAAACTACTGCGGAAAAAAAAGACACCTACATCTTGGATGCCTTTGAGGTAAGCTAAAACATACCAACATTTAATTTCAAAGTGAACTATCCCTTTAATTATGAATACACAGAGGGGCTATATCAAATCTTGTGAATGCCTACCAAATCAAATCATTGCATCAGATAATCCGTCTGTCCGCCAAACGGACCATGCGATGTTCTTATCAACTATTCAAGGAGAGATATTCTTATAAACTCTCAAGAAAAATTATTCCCTTGGCCACAGAGAATAATTGTCTTGTTCACAAGATTATTAATTTGTAGGTCAATCACAAATTTATCGAGCTTGTAGCTATAAGATCGAACACATTTAAGAGGCTTTGTTCCGTGAGCAGCAAACAGAGACAATCAAGAGTATAATAAGTTTTAATAAAATGCGATTATGAAAGTAACGTTACAACTACAGCTAACAAAGAATTGTTAGGATTGTGTTGGTTTGGGTGTTTTGGTTTCTTTCTTTTCATTGGCAGGTTCTGTGATTGAGGCGTGATTGGAGTCCACCTGATGCTCGTCTTGGCTGTTATTTAACCTTGGTGCGAGAGTTTGTTGGCGCGGCTGCTCTTTGTTGCTTGAGCAGTTTGCCAGAGCCATGCTCCAATTATGTGTTATTGTGTTTTGTTATAATAAATATTATGTTCAAATGTGATTCCGCTGTGTCGTCTCCCTTTATGTTACATCTTTGAGCCAGGTGTAACATATGGGGGCTCGTCTAATTTAAAATTGTTTGGTTAATAAGTTGTTGTACTTTTATTGTTAGGTGGGAGAGATTGAGGCGGAAAAAAACAAACAAAACAGAATCAGTTTGGAGCATTGGTTCATATTTTGGTCAGCACTGAAAAGGTAAGTTCTTGCAGTTAAAATGGTGTGTTTCTTTATGCTCCCCAGTTAGGTTGTAGTGATATTTGTTTGTTGTTTTTTTTGTTGTTTTAGTTTGTTATTTTTGTGTGTCTCCTGGGTCGAGTGCACTGCCGTGGTGTTAGTTCCGAACTGTTTGTTCGGTTCTGCGCCAGCGGTATTTGGGTGCTTCAAGGGGCTTGACTCTCGGGAGCACATGAAGAAAAGTGGTAGATAGTTAGTGGGTTGTGTTAAGATTAGGTGGGGAGGTGGAGAATGGATGCACAGATTTTGACCGTAAGAATTACCTGAGCTGAATTGGTATTAGAATTATAGGTAGGTTAAATTATTATAATTTTTTTATATTTGGTTGTTTTGTATTGTTACATTATGACATCGATTGAAGAATTTTGTAAAGCTCCGTCAGATGAGTTGTTAAATCTGTGTTCGAAGAAACAGCTGTGGGAAATTGTGGAACGGTATGAATTAAGTGGTGTTGATAAGCGATTGAGAAAAGACGAGGTTCGAGAAGTGGTGAGAAAGAAATTGAGCGATCTTCAGATATTACCAGTTATGTCTGGAAAAAATGTAGCTCAGAAATCAATTTCATTCGTTGGGTTATCGTTTGAGCAGCAGAAAGAGCTTATTAAAATACAACAATTGCACGAAAAAGAGATGCGCGATCGTGAGATAGAATTAGAAAAATGTAAATTGGATGATGTGATGAGACAGCGTGAAATGGAATTTGAAAAAATGAGAAATGAGCAGAAATTAGCAGTAGAGCGACAGAATCAAGAGTTTCAATTAAAGTTTGAGAGCTTGAGACTTCGAGGTGAGGGAAGCTCATTTGGTGATCACGCAGACTATTCTTTTAATTTAATTAGTAGTCTGAAATTGTTGCCTGTCTTTAATGAGAAAGATCCTGATGTTTTCTTTTCATTATTTGAAAGCATAGCAGACGAACGGGGATGGCCGGAGACCGACCGTACAGTTATGCTTCAATCTGTTTTAGTGGGCAAAGCTCAGGAAGCGTATACTGCTCTTTCAGTAGAGGACAGAAAGAAGTATGAAAGTGTAAAATCTGCTGTGTTAAAAGCTTTTGAGTTAGTCCCAGAGGCTTATCGCCAACGTTTTCGGACTTGGAGGAAAGGTGAGAGACAAACTCATGTGGAGGTTACACGGGAGTTAAGTAATCATTTTGATCGCTGGTGTATGACATCCAAGGTACAGACATTTGGTGAGTTACGAGAAATGATAATTATTGAACAATTGAAAAATATCGTTCCTGATCAAATTGCAGTGTACATTAACGAAAACAAACCTCGTATTGCCACTGAGGCTGCATCATTAGCAGATGATTTTGTTCTGACTCATAAGAATCGATTTAATTATGGGAGTTTTGGAAATGGACATTCTGATCTTAAACTGTCACAACGTGATCGTGGTGCACCTTCTCGGAGGGTGATATCTGATTCTATGTGTCGTTACTGTTTGGAAGTTGGACATTGGAAGAATGAATGTCCTGTACTTAAAAGCAAACAGGGACGGGGCAAGAATAAAAATTCTGCGCCTGTGCTTTTGATGAGTTGTCTGCCGCATATGCCTGGTGATGTCGAAGGAAATTTGTCTGTGACAAAAAGGAGTTGTTTTGAAAATGAACCCAACACAGGGTATGGACCGTTTATGTCGAAAGGGTTTGTTTCTCTTGTAGATGGACATGAGAAAGTACCGGTAAGAGTCTTGCGGGACACTGGATCTTCAGAGTCTTTTATTTTGGAATCCGTGCTGCCATTTTCATCTAGTTCATATATTGATAGAAATGTTTTAATTCGAGGGATTACACTTCAAACGTTGCCTGTACCTTTGCATAAATTTGTTTTGCAGTCCCAGTTGGTTGATGGGGAAGTGACTATGGGAGTGCGCCCTTCTTTGCCTGTGGAGGGAGTTGACATCATTTTGGGCAACAATTTGGCTGGTGAGAGTGTGTGGCCGGTGCTGTCTCCTTCACCAATTGTCACTCCGATGTCCTTACCCGATCAGGGGTGTCGAGAGGTGGAGTATGCGTCTTGTGTGGTGACGCGGTCTAAGAAAAAAAAACTGAATGAGGTTAATTTTTGTGATACCAGCGTACCGGTTGCTCCTGGATTGTCTCTCTTGTCTAAAATTTCTCGTGCAGAACTTGTCATCGCCCAGAGGGAAGATCTTGGGTTGAAGGGTTTGTTTGCTGCTGTTCTCCGACCAGAAGATGTGGAGAGTGCCGCAACTGGATATTTTATACATGATGAGGTGTTGTTGCGTAAGTGGCTTGTCCAGAGTGAAGAGTGTGGTGGTGAGTCACAGGTTCAAGTTGTTGTACCTGAGAAATTCAGAGATGTTGTACTCCAATTGGCTCATGGTGATATAGCTGGGCATTTAGGTGTAAAAAAGACATATGACCGAGTTTTGAGGCATTTTTATTGGCCACTATTGAAGAAAAATATCTCGCGATTTATTAAGACATGTCATACATGCCAAGTGACCGGAAAACCTAATCAACCACTGAAACCGGCCCCATTGTATCCAATACCTTCAGTAGAGCAACCTTTTGAACACCTATTAATTGATTGTGTTGGTCCGTTACCTCCCTCGAAGTCGGGAAGTAAATTTCTCTTGACTGTAATGTGTCAAAGTACGCGCTATCCAGCGGCTTATGCAATGCGGAATATTACTACTCGGTCAGTTGTAAAAGCCCTGTCTCAGTTTATTTCAATTTTCGGTATCCCTAAGGTCATTCAAAGTGACCAGGGAACGAATTTCACGTCTAAGATGTTTGGGGAAATTTTAAAGCAGTTGGGAGTTCAGCATAACCGTTCCAGCGCGTACCATCCTCAAAGCCAGGGGGCGCTGGAACGGTTTCACCAAACGCTTAAGTCCCTTTTACGTGCGTATTGTGTTGAATTAAATCGAGATTGGGAGGAAGGACTTCCCTGGCTTTTGTTAGCTGCAAGGGAGGTTACACAGTCTAGTTTGGGTTTTAGTCCCAACGATTTAGTTTTTGGACACAAGGTGCGCGGTCCGCTTGCCGTTGTGGGCGAACAGTTAAGAGGTAAACAGCCACCAAAAAGCTTGCTTGAATACGTAAATGGTTTTAGAAGACTTTGTTTTTGGTTGGTCAGGCAGCACGGAAAAATTTGGAAAAAGCGCAGACAAAGATGAAAAAGTTGTTTGATCGTCAGTCTGAACAACGGGTATTTAAATCTGGGGATCAGGTTTTGGCATTGTTGCCTTTAGTGGGCTCTCCGTTTTGTGCAAAATTTGTGGGACCATACACTGTTGTGCGCTCATTGTCCGATCTTAATTATGAAATTGCAACCCCAGACAGAAAGAAAATAACCCAAGTTTGTCATGTAAATTTATTGAAGCCTTTTTTCTCCCGCGATTGTCAACAAACTGATGTTAAATCATCTGCGGTGGTCAGTCTTGTGACTGGTGAGCAGAGTCAGTTTTTGGGGGGAGAGAAGGAAGAGGTTACGATTATAGATGATGCTGTAATGCTCCCTCGATTAAAAAATTCTGAGACTCTAAAAGATTTAGATGGTTTGTTGTCTCATTTATCTGTTTTGCAGCGAGAAGAGCTGTCACAGTTGATATGTGAGTTTCCATTATTATTTGGGGATGTTCCATCAAAAACTCATTTAATAGAGCATGATGTGGATGTGGGTGATGCTTCACCCATACGCCAGCGCTTTTATCGTGTCCCTTTTGAAAAACGGTTGAAGTTAGAGTCAGAGATTCAGTATATGTTGAAGAATGATATTGCAAAACCATCGTCTTCAAGTTGGGCTTCGCCGTGTTTACTGGTTAGAAAACCAGATGGAACATTTAGGTTTTGTACGGACTATAGAAAAATTAATAAAATCACCAAACCTGACGCCTTTCCACTCCCGAGGATGGAGGATTGCGTAGATCAAGTGGGCTCGGCGAAATTTGTCAGTAAATTTGACTTACTTAAAGGGTACTGGCAGGTGCCTTTGACACCTCGAGCACAGGAAATAACTGCGTTTATAACTTCTTCGGGGTTGTACTCTTATTCCGTTATGAGCTTCGGGTTACGTAATGCTCCTGCGACATTTCAAAGATTAATGAATCGGATAGTCTTTGGTCTAGAAGGTTGCGCGGTTTATTTAGACGATGTTATAGTTTACAGCGATAGCTGGGATCAGCATGTGACACGGGTACGAGAGTTATTTCGTCGTCTGATGGAGGCCAATTTGACTGTGAATTTGGCAAAATGTGATTTTGCACGAGCAACTGTTTCTTATTTGGGAAAAGAGGTGGGTCAAGGGTTGGTGCGCCCATTGCGCGCTAAGGTGAGCGCGCTAGAAAATTTTCCTATTCCAGGTACTAAAAAAGAGCTTATGAGGTTTATTGGGATGGCTAGTTATTATCGCAGTTTTTGTCCCAATTTTTCATCGGTCGTTTGTCCCTTGACTAATCTTTTGAAGAATTCCGCTAAATTTGAGTGGACTTCACATTGTCAAAAGGCATTTGAGAATGTGAAGTTGCTGTTGACTGCTGCCCCTGTCTTGGCAGCGCCCCAAAGTGGTCTTCCGTTTGAGATTCAGGTTGACGCAAGTCAAGTGGGAGCAGGGGCGGTTCTTCTCCAGACTCATCATGGTGGTATCAGTCATCCAGTTAGTTATTTCTCACGCAAGTTTAATTCATATCAATTCAATTATTCTGTTATTGAGAAGGAGATGCTGGCACTGATTTGGGCACTACAACATTTTGATGTGTATGTTGGGGGAGGGTCCCCAGTTGTCATTTATTCGGATCACAATCCTTTGACATTTCTTCATTCGTTGCAGAGTCCGAGTCAACGTTTAATGAGGTGGATATTGTTTTTACAGCCTTATAATTTGACGATTAAACACATCAAGGGAATTGAGAATGTTTTGGCGGATACCCTGTCACGTGCCCCTGTGCTGGAGTGAGATTGTGGTCTTCAATTGATGTAAGTTGACCTACCTTTAATTATGTAAGTTGTTTATTTTGATGTGGGATATTTTTTTTAGGGGGGTGTGTTAGGATTGTGTTGGTTTGGGTGTTTTGGTTTCTTTCTTTTCATTGGCAGGTTCTGTGATTGAGGCGTGATTGGAGTCCACCTGATGCTCGTCTTGGCTGTTATTTAACCTTGGTGCGAGAGTTTGTTGGCGCGGCTGCTCTTTGTTGCTTGAGCAGTTTGCCAGAGCCATGCTCCAATTATGTGTTATTGTGTTTTGTTATAATAAATATTATGTTCAAATGTGATTCCGCTGTGTCGTCTCCCTTTATGTTACATCTTTGAGCCAGGTGTAACATAATATATATATGCGTGAACAGTAAAATGAAAGGAAAATAAAAAGAAAGGAAAACAACAGATTACAGAATAGCAAATAAATCACAATGACTACCTTTGAGAACCAGCAAAGTATCAAAATCACCTTAAGCAGGGGAATGTAATACGCATTTACTTCTTGGTAAGATATTAAATACTTCCATTGAAACCTTGTGGTCGAAACAGGACGGCGTGCGTGTTTGCCCTTCAAGGTGCGTGCCCGTCGAGCTGAAGTGTTCTTATTGGGTTCTTCCTGAGCGCGCGTCGTTGCGGGAGATTCAAACGGTCGACTTGTAAGAGTTGCCAGAAAATTTAGTTTAAAGTTCGTTTCACTCGTAGTTGGAACTGAATGAGCACGAGACTAAACCAAATTAAGAAGAGTCGGGGGTACGACTTACAAAACAAAGGAAAAGTAAAACAAAACGGAGAGAAGACGAGACGAGTACAAGGATGACAAGACTAAGGAACGAGAGTGAACACCGAGTGTGTCCGCTTTTTCTAGGATTCAACAAACACTCCTCCTGTGGAGTGTCAGGCCAATTGGAACGTGAGATTCCGAGCGGGAAAAACTTTCTTTGTCTTGGTTCCCAGTTTAATTTGCATGTTTTATGGCAGCGTTATGATTTGATCAATTATACTCTAAACGATGGTAAACATAGTATATAGTACAAAACAGCCCAAACTAGGGACTCCCAAATCATCCATCGCTTTCTTCATATTGCTGGCATTGTCCCTCAAAATTACATGCACTTTGGATATAGGGATTTTCCACCTATCAAACATTTCTTTGATTGAATCTGAAATCGCCTTGCTGGTGTGTGACCCTCTCATTTCCTTTACGTGCAGCACAGCGCTCTGCAAATCATAACTATCATTCAACCAATGTACCGTTAAACTTAGAAGGGACATGGGGCACACGTCGGAGCTCCAAATATCTGTAGTAAAGCTGAAGGACTGCACATCTTTGAATTGGTCTGCAACGTGTGAGGAAACTCTGGAATACATCTCAGGCAAAGAGGTCTCAGAATTGTATGTTCTAGATGGCAAACTATATCGTGGTTCCAGATGTTCCATGAGGCGACGGAAACCAGTGTTTTCGACAACAGAGATTGGCTGATCATCTAGAACAATGAATTCAAGTACCTTTTCTGTTATTTTTACAGCTTTAGGATTCTGATTTGGAAGTTTCTCTTGCCTCTGAAACGCATCTGTCAAGGTCAGCTGCTTTGCCTTTGACTCATCCTTTTTCCGTTTGATTTGCGCGAACTCCTCGTGTTCTTTTGCGTGATGCTTCTGAAGATGCTTGATTAAATTTGTCGTATTGTAATTCGAAACACTACTTCCACCTCTTGAACGTTGGCTTTGCAAAATTACAATTTGCAGTGCTACTCGCTGATGTATCAAGGGTAAAATATTTCCAAATCAGGGACGTTTAACACGCTGAGGTACTTCGAATGTAAAAAGTTCCCGCTCAACTTGCCTTTCACACTCACATGTGATTGCGCAAGCAGCGCAACATATTTTAAATGTATTTAATTTTTTAAGGCAATGTTTAAAAATAAATAATTGAGTTCTTATAAGATTTATTATAGTTTTTACAGTAGTAGGCCATGGTTTATTGCTATTCATTCATCAACCACTGGTAACACGGTATCGAATTTGGATCGGTCATGCATCACCGATATTCGATCCATTCAAAAAGCTTGGATCGGCGTCGATACCAATCCAGAGTATCGGATCGATGCATCCCTGGCGGGTTGGTGACTGAAGGCGGTGACTGAGTAGTTCTGAAGTCACATTTTTATGGAAGTCACAATGGCTTGTGAAAAGGCACAGCTACTTTATGCAGGCGTTGTGCATTTGTCTGTGGATTGACTGTTGAAACTTATATGGTAGTTACATAGCCCCGAGACCTCTGTTATCATGAAAAAAGCCAGGTAATTTCAGTTTTGACAATATGGGACCTTTAATGTGTCCGTTAAGGTGCTCCAGCATGAGTTGCTCCCATAGGAAGGGTTCTCAAAAATGAACGAGAAGAAAACATACCACTGTATCTGGTCATCTTTTTCTGACTGTTCTGTATACTATCTGTAGTTCTGCAATTGCTGACATTCTATATCTCATCTGTCGGTTATTGAAACCAAATGCAATATTTTTTTTCTTCGGTTTGACAGCAATTGTACCTTTTTGTATAAGGTTTGTTGGAGTTTGGCGCCAGGAAAGCTGTCCACCTGGAGATCAGGGCAGTTTAAAATGGGTTTTGAACTGCCTAACAATGTTGTAGTCACCAATGATGACACATTTTTTCTTTGAGGTTAAGCTACAGTGGAATAATTTTCTCCCCATATTAGGGCGCTCAAGCCAGTATGTGCTACCTGTAGATCCCCAGGAGGAAACTCCTCGTCAAAGGACCATTCTCATCTATTTAGAGGAGAATCAACTACTCTACCTCTTGCCACTAAAGATGGCGAGGTCTGAACCTCAATATGATGCACCCATCTGGATCTAAACAATGTTTGTTGTGGACAGTATGGGTGCCAAAACAGGAGTGGTTGCGCGTACCCCAGATTATGTCACACCAGCATATGTGTGAGGGTTCAATTTCTCGTGTTTCAGTCCTGACGTGTGGTATTGTCAATGACTCAGCTTCTGCTAACTCTGCTGTGATTAAGGCCACAGCCTGTTCTATAGTCTCAGCTCTCATTTTTCCTCTGAAATTCTGGTCGGCACAACTGGATGCCACCTCAAAGGCTTCTGGCCAGTCAACCTGATCTGTTTGGTAGTGTACAGTCATTATATTGTTATGCAAAAGAAGCCTCTTCAGGGTGATACAAGACCCCCCTGCGCAACTCAGTACATTTCAGTTCAGTCTAAAGTCTGTTGTAGAAATTATTACATAAGTGTATTTTTTTCCATCTGTAAGATTATAAGAAGGATCATTTAGTTAATATGTGATAATTATAGGCAATATATAATTTATTTCCAGTTATTCAATCTGAATAAATCCAGATTTAGAAATAAAGAACTATTTATTTGCACAGTCATTCTGATATAAATCGGTGTGTGTGTTTAGGTCTGATCTGAAGCTTTTACTGTAGGCCTATTTAACAGCCTAAATGTCATTTTTGCTTCTGCACGTTTAAAAAAATATACATTCATTACTGATTTACCACTATAAACTTTATGGTGGTTTACCCTGCTGGCACCTATGATGAAGCAAAACATATATAAAAATAATGTCTTTACCACACAACAAATTCAGACATTTCAGTGTAGTAGATGTCAATTAACACATTATCAAAAGTGCAGATTCTCCCACTTTCCCATAACTTAGGACAGTGTTTCCCAAACCTGTCCTGGAGTACCCCCAACAATAGTGATGTCACGTATGACAATGAAGCTTCGATGTGCATATCGCACATGCGACACAATTTCTAGTGAAGCCCCGTATCGGGGTGTGTATTGGTTTACTAGAGTCACGTGATCGACGACAAATGAAGCCTCACTTTCTGTCCAATCATGTGCGCGTTTCGCTTTGGGTGTCAGAAGGCTCGAAGCCCAGATCTTATTTAACGTGTCATTGTTGGCTCAGTCTGGTTGATGTGTTTGTGAGGAGAGAAAATGAATTTATTTAATGAACAAATCAAACACAAACATGTAAGGCTTTTATTTGTACACATAACATTGAAACTATGGAGTGTGTTCGTGTTGTGGTTGCTTCATCTGCCAGAGCTTCTAACACAGGCTTCTGGCTGCTTTATTTTAAATAAGCACCAGATGGCGCTGTTCTCTACACTCTCAAAGCTTTGAATCTTTTCCCAGAACAGTCACGGGAAAGCCTCAGTGATTCACAAGGCTTCATTTCCCCATCCCTACCCAACACTGTACGTTCCCATTCAGTCGGTCAACTCGGTACAACACATGACTATGGGATATCGCGCTCTAGCGCCATCTGCTGAAGACACCTTTATTCACGCCTGAAAGGCTAATGACGCATGACGACGTGGGCGGTGCCACATGCCCACAGCATATAAATGCAGTCATATGCGTCATTCCATTTGTTCTTCAGCTCTCCACCGTGCTGCTAGAACGCCATCACGCCACAATCTTCATAGGAAAAGCCCACAGTGGTGATTCCTATTGAAAGGCACAAACAGAGAAAAGTTTAGCATTGCTAACTAAAAGCTAATAAGTCTCTTTCTCTGGGGAAAAATGGCTAACAAGAATTCTCGCTCATGCCCAATGGCATGTGGGTACCTGTTGTCTGAAAAAGATACACACGAGTACTGCCCGGTGTGTCTGGGGATTGTCCATGCTAAGCTGGCTCTCTCCGACACGGGAACATGTATACACTGCCGACAGCTTCGTCGTTCGACACTCGAGCGACGTATAGCGTTTGTTGAACGAGTACTCGAGAGTACAGCGGACAGACACGGCCCGCTTCTGTCCTCAGGTGCTGCTCCAGATACGACACTAGCCGGTTTTGAGGCAGGTACGTGGGGCGACCGTATGAAAGCCGGGGAGGTTATGAATGATTTTAATAATGTTACCCTGATGGCTTCGTTGGAGTGTCGGGAGGAGGACTCTGTCTCACTGGAAGCGGGCGAAGAATTCTTTGAAGATAATTTTCAGCCGGAGCAGGTCACACTTTCCCCCATCGCCTCGGAGAGGGAGGGGGAAGCCGAGTTTATGGAGGAGCCCTTCTTTGAACTATATCGAAGGGCGGCAGCAAAGCTGTCAGTGGAATGGCCTGCCCCTCCCCCGGTTCAAAAAAGCTCGCGTTTCGGTGGGTTCTATTTGTCTCAGGTTCAAACTGTGGTAAGGACACATCTGCCGATTTACCCAGACTGTATGGCAGAGCTTACAGCTTCATGGTCAAAACCCATGTCTTCTCCTTCCCCGGTGCCGGGAATGAGTAAGTTCACCGACCTCGAAGGAGCACGGGAAGCAGGGTTAATATCAGCTCCGCCAATGGAGCATTCGCTTGCGACTTACTTGGCTCCAATGCAAAATAGCAGTATCGCGGGCATCCCCACTCTCCCGTCGGGACCGTGTAGGTTCTCGTACAGACAGCTTAGCAGGATTTATAGTGATCAAGCCTGCACGGCTAGAGCCTTGAGCACAATGTCCCTGCTACAAACATATCAGGCTATTTGCTTGGGGGAACTAAGCGATGCCATGTCAGAGGGTAGATCGTGTGACGAACTTATGGGGGAGGTGAGATCCACAGCTGATTATATACTGCGTACAACACGTTGCGCGTTGGTATCGTTAGGTCATGCGATGGCCAGTACAGTGGTGGCTCAGCGCCATCTGTGGTTGACTCTGGCGAACCTGCCGGAACGAGATCGGAATGCGTTCCTCGGCGCACCAATGTCTACGACGGGTCTATTTGGAGAGGGTCTTAACGCATTTCAAGCGCGATTAGAAAATTCAAAGAAACAGGCAGAATCTCTCAGGGGTTCAATGCCTAGAAGGTTTAACAGACCAACACAATCGGCTGCTCAGCCAGGGTTTAGGGAGTTGTCTCGACCCCCACCAGCTAAGAGGCCGGCTGCGGCAGCGCCGAGACCCAATGCTTGGGAGGCTAGACCTAGGCGAACTTATCCACAACCTAAACAGCAAGCTCGCAAACGAGGGAGGATCATCGGCCCAGAGGCAGCCGCCGCCTTCTCTCAGTGGAAAAGAAACCTTGCAAAAGAGTGGGTTCAGTTTTGAGTTCAATTTCAATAAAGACGCATGCGCACCAACACCATGGGTTCTTCGCACAGTTCAGTGCGGTTATCGGCTGCAGTTCCTCTCATGCCCCCCCTCCCCCCCCCCGAATTTCAAGTCCTGCCGTTCGGGTTGTCCCTAGCGCCGTGCACATTCACGAAGTGTGCAGAAGCGGCACTGACTCCGCTGCGTCATCAAGGCATGAGAGTATTCGCCTATTTGGACGATCTACTCCTAGCCACAGACACCAGGGAACAAGCAGTATTGCAAACACAGACCCTTGTCTCCCACCTACGAGATCTGGGATTTTTAATAAATCTCAAGAAGAGCTCCCTGGTTCCGTGTCAGCGGATTTCATATCTCGGTTTAGAGATAGATTTGATAAAGAACACAGCTATGCTGTCGCTTCAAAGAGCTGAGAATTTTCGCAGCTGCCTGAGTCGGTTTCGACTGGGAAGGCGAGTGCGGTTTCACATAGTGTTGAGGCTGCTGGGGTTGATGGCCTCAATAATAACATTCGTTCGGCTCGGTCTCCTCTTTATGCGTGCGTTCCAGAGATGGGCGCTGAGCACTGGTCTGAATGTCACATGGCATTTAAACAAGTGACGATAACGCCAGCGTGCGTTTGGGCTCTGGTTCCCTGGGAATCCCCGAGTCTGTTGACAGAGGGAATCCCCCTAGGCAGAGTTACGTCACGTGTAGTAGTGACGACAGATGCATCCCTACATGGGTGGGGAGCCCTATGCCGGGGGAGTTCTGTAAGAGGAGAATGGTCATCAACAATGAAGGAGCATCATATAAATTATTTGGAGTTGCAGGCAGTTCTTCTGGCACTGAAACACTTTGTGCAGCATCTGCACGGCGAACATGTGTTAGTCAGAACGGACAACACAACAGTAATGTCATATATTAACAGACAAGGGGGCACACGCTCTCTTCCACTGCTGCAACTAACACAGACACTCCTAATATGGGCCAGCAAACACTTAGCGTCGCTCAGGGCAGTGCATGTCTCGGGCCACCTGAATGGCGGAGCAGACCTGCCATCCCGGGGAGGACCACAGGTCAGGGAATTGCGTTTGCACCCGAGAATAGTGGCGCAGATTTGGGATCGGTTCGGCAGGGCCGAGGTCGATCTTTTTGCATCCAGGGAAAACACGCACTGCCCGTTGTTTTTCTCGATAATAAACAGCAGCACCCCGCTGGGGGTGGATGCGCTGTCTCATGCATGGCCCAAAACTCTACTGTATGCATTTCCGCCGGTAAAACTGATACAGCCCACTCTGGACAGAGTGCGTCAGGAGGGTCTGTCACTAATTTTAGTGGCCCCGCGCTGGCCAACGAAAACATGGTACGCATGTATCATGACGCTGCTGTCCGGGACACCGTGGTGTCTTCTCCAATGCAGGGACCTGCTGTCCCAGGCAGAAGGACAGGTTCTACACCCCCGGCCGGAACTGTGGCATCTATGGGCTTACCCGCTGAGAGGGTGAATTTAGTGGCAGCAGGGCTCCCAGTTAATGTTGTAGCCATGATACAGAGTGCTAGGGCACCATCAACAAGGGGGCTCTACGCGTCGAAATGGCGCATATTTGAACAATGGTGCGGACAAAAGTCTTTATCGCCATTTCAATGCCCGATCGCGGGAATATTAACTTTTCTGCAGGAATTGTTCGAAGAGGGTCGCTCACATTCCACACTAAAAGTTTACTTAGCGGCCATTTCGGCCTGTCACGAGGGTATTAATGGGGCCGCGCCGAGCGCGCACCTGCTGGCCGTTCGGTTCCTTAAAGGAGCGAAGCGACTGAGACCCGTTACAAAGTCGATGGTACCATCATGGGACCTAACTGTGGTTTTGGAGGCTATGTGTGAACCTCCATTCGAGCCCTTAGAATCATTGAATCTGAGGATGCTGTCTTATAAAACAGCCCATTGCTGGCATCAGCAAAGCGCATTGGGGATCTCCATGCGCTGTCAGTGCATCCCTCATGCATCCAGTTTGCACTGGATGGGTCTAGAGTGGTGTTGCGCCCGAACGCTGCGTATACACCAAAAGTCATGTCAGGGGCACATAGTCGAGCTGCCAGCTCTGTCAAATCTCTCGATTGACTCAGAGGAAGACAGGACAGGAGACTCCACGCGTTATGCCCTGTACAAATTTTACACAGATATATCGAGCAGACGCAGGCAGTGCGTTCGTCCGACCAGCTTTTTGTGTGTTTTACCAACCCAGATCGTGGGAAACCGCTGTCTAAACAGCGTCTTTCACATTGGATCGTGGAGGCGATTTCAATTGCACACAAGAGTAAAGGGTTAGCTCCACCGACAGGGGTGTGGGCGCATTCTACAAGAGGCATGGCAACATCATGGGCGTTGTTTAGAGGGGTGTCAGTAGAAGATATTTGTGCGGCAGCCAGTTGAGCATCACCACACACATTTGTTCGGTTTTACCGACTAGATGTCACTGCTTTGACAGTAGCGCGGTCCGTGCTTACTGTGGGGACTTCAGACCAAGGACCGTCACTCTCTTGAAAAGGGGTCATGTGGCGGTGCTGGCCTCTTACGTTTAGTTCAGCGACCCGGCAGGGCGTGAATATATGTCCCATAGTCATGTGTTGTACCGAGTTGACCGACTGAATGGGAACGTTGAGTTATGGATATAACTACTGTTCCCAGAAGGAGGGAAACGAGGTACAACACCTCTGGGCCCCGCGCAGTCGGAGGCTCGGTGAAGAGCTGGACTAAACAAAGGAAATGACGCATACGACTGCATTTATATGCTGTGGGCATGTGGCACCGGCATGCGTCATTAGCCTTTCAGGCATGAATAAAGGTGTCTTCAGCAGATGGCGCTAGAGCGCGATATCCCATAGTCATGTGTTGTACCTCGTTTCCCTCCTTCTGGGAACAGTAGTTATATCCATAACTCAACGTTTTCTTTGTCTCCCTAATCAAACACACCTGATTCAACTCATCAGCTCATTATCACATGGGTTAATGAGCTGATGAGTTGAATCAGGTGTGTTTGATTAAGGAGACAAAGAAAACATGCAGTGTTGGGGGTACTCCAGGACAGGTTTGGGAACCACTGAATTAGGATGTTCTTGCATGTAAAGGAAAACCACACATATAATTATTAACTCTGTGTAAAGTTAAAGCTTGTGCTGCTATTTTTAACCAATAATCAGAACAAAAAGCAGTTGAAGCATAACGTGCATAATTCAATTATTTATCTGACTCCAATATAATTAACCTGATTCCATTTAAGTTGTTGTTATTCTTGTTTTTAGAACTGATATCTCAGTATAGTAGAGGTCAGTGTACACATTATCAAAAGTGCAGATTCTCCCACTTTCCCTTAACTTAGGGTATTTTTGCATGTGAAGGAAAACCACACATATAATTATTAACTCGGTGTAAGGCTAAAAGCTTGTGCTTGTGCATAACTTAGGATGTTTTTGCATGTGACGGAAAACCACACATATAATTATTAACTCGATGTAAGGCTAAAAGCTCAGACATCCCAACCTGCAATAAGTCATTTCAGGGAGGTGAAATGAGGTGAAATGACTTTTTGTAAAGCTAAAGCTTGTGCTGCTATTTTGAACCAATAATCAGAACAAAAAGCAGTTAAAGCATAATAAAGTTCCAAGCATTGGAACTTTAAACAGGTCTAAGGAGTTTGTTGTTTTCATGTAGCCTTGGCAACTAGCTGGCCTGAATAATATACACATGAAATTAAACTTGTTGAACTCACCTCAACATGTCTTTTACAATCATTTAACCCGCCATGGGCAATGCTGAAGTCACTGTTACAAACTAGAGATGCGCGGTTGGCGGTTATAGCCGCAGACTCCGCGGATAAACCGCGGATCGGGAGGATGACGTGACGAAAAATTATATTTTAATTAAATTCGGGCGGGTGGCGGGCGGTTGAACCAATCAAATGAAAAATATATGTATACATTGTTAAATATTGTTATCTGACTATACCTACATCCCAAAAAAAAAAAAAAAATCGAGCACACTTTGAAATAGTCAAATTTTCATCAGGCAGTAATATGGCCTAGTCGAGTCTATGCAAACTGCTTGTTATTATCAGAGATGGCAACGCCGGCGAAGGAGGTAGGCTACGTGACAAACTCAAAAAAGGAGAATTAAAAACAAAGGAAATAGAAGGTCGTTCATCCATTTTTTTCCCCAAAACGCTATAAATTTTTTGTCATTTGTTTTTCATGTTTGCATTTATGAGGGAAAAAACAATGTTACGTGACAGTTCTCCATTACGGACGCGACCACTCTGAAAGCGGCACTAAAAAGACTTTCAAACTTTCACAGAGACCTCAAACAGAAAGCACAAAGCCTTAATTTAAAGCAAATTTCGAATTTCGTATTGTATCTTAATTTTAATCCATGTTTCATTAACCAATTTCCTGGATTTAATAAATAAAAAGTAGGTAGGCTATCTTGATTGTGTAGGCTATTTTTTCATTATAAGTGTAAAATATTAGGCTGTGTATACCGACATGGATCAATTATTAATATTAGATTTCATCTGTCTTTTGTAGGCACCAACGAAAAAGCCTATAAATGATGTGCCAAAATGTGTTTTCTATTAGGCTACAATGAAAATATTGTACAGTAGCCTATCAGATAAGGTCAGGTTTGCCGAAGTGCGTTTAATTTAGGCAATTTATTTATTTTAATTATTTATTAATTTTTGTCCCTGTGCGCCGATCGGAGACGGAGTTCACTGCTGATATTCTTAGGTAAGAGCTTTCTAGTCTCGCGGCTGTCATCAGCAGCACCTTGCATCGCCCAATCAGTGGATGGCGGGCGGGTGCGGTTTTGAAAATTGGTCAAAAACGTTGGTGTGGATGGATGGCGGACGGATGATGAGTTTTGTGATGCGGTTGTGGATGAAATAATAGCCCATCCGCGCATCTCTATTACAAACTGTACAGCGTGCAAGACTGTCATTATGTTTTACTCTTATAAGACAAGGGTACACTTTCGTGTAGTCTGGCGTAAAATGTATCTTATACTTTCGTTTTTGTGGCAATCTCCCTCTGCCATGGCGCTCCTGTTTCTAGATACACTGAACTGATTAATTCAGTTCGGGAAAAGACCACAAGGCACATAGTATGACATTTTTATCTCTTTCCTCTGGGGGTAGTTCATTAACAGAGCATAGTAAGGGCCATATGCTGTATTTAGATGACTGGAACACTGGCACTCCGTCACAATTGAATGACAGGGAAAATAATGAATCACTAACTGATTTTAGATATTTGTACAACTTCCCATCTGAAATATCTGTTATTCCATCTCTGTTTTGGTCATTGTAAATATATGGAATAGGCTCATTCTCCAAAAGAGCTTTAAGTTGATTCCTCAAAGGTATACAAATAAAAAATGTTTTACCCAACTCTAAACTTTGTCTCACATTTTGGGTTGATGAGCAAATCTGACATTTTAACGAACCGTCCTTTAACACTGAGAGGCCAATGTAAGAGCTGCAAACACCACAATAATGATGGTGTTCTGATTTGTCTACATAATCTTTAAACTCCTTCTCTAGCATGTACTTGCTACTTGGAATGCTTACAGCATCCCCACTACATAACCTTAACAGCTTCAGTAGGTCCTCCATTAAAGCCCCTGTTACATTGTGCTTCATGGAAAATGCGAGGATGTTCAGCCAACTGGCATCTGTGACATGGTCATTTGAGGGACCTGAAGACGCATGGTTCGATTGGTTGGTATTCTGTAACAAATGGGAAATAATCCAAATATGAGTGATCATAAGCAAAGTGTGTACCAAAAGAAATGTTTTACTCTAAATGTTGATATTCTTGTTCAACAATATGGCAAGCTGTTTTGACTTTTATTAATTCCCAGGAAGTTCATCAAGATTAAAGCTAGTGTTCACAACCCACCCCACCATCTACTTGTATGCTCCTTTCACTTTTACAGACAGAATAATAAATTAAATTTTAGCATTGCTGTTGTGCTTAGATTTATATTGTTGTCTTGAGATGGAAGCCATCTCCATAGGCTACAGATGAATATATTATTATGACTAATGACATAAAATTAATAGCCATGCATAATATTTTACTGACATTACTAATGCCAGGCTGCTAATTTATAGAATGCCTGTAAACCTAAAATTGGCGACATATCCTGCTGAGGGATACTAACATAGACGCTATGGCGAGCAGTGAAAGCATTGGTCTCGTTTCTTGGTTTCATGTTGAAGGGGTGTTTGTTGTGAATATTTAGATATGTGACTTCGTTCATACATTCTTTGTTCAGCTCACGGGCAGCATTTAAAAACAACATGACCACCTGTAGTGGGAAATTTACTCGCCTTCAGATAAAAGTCGATATATTTCACATATTTACAATTTTTGGAGGGGACTCACATGTTTAAAAAGTTGTTGTTAAGCGTTAGCTTTTTTCGTTTATGACTGAATTTAATGAATTACATTTTTACTTTTTTTTCATAATCTGTCTGTAAATGGTTTTTATCACCCAGGATACGTCGCCCTTTTGGGGGTATAAATTAATTGGAAATAGAATAATTGTTTGGCAATGCATGTTACAACATTTTAATCAAATTCGTAAAACCTTAAAACTATAACTTAACATAACTTAAACTAAACATTATTTGTAAAATTATGTTAAACAATAAGCATAATGCCTATTTATGAATATATTATAGTGTACCATATTTAATACACACATTTCTAGGGCCAAAACTTTGCTGGAAAAACAAGTTTTACCTTCTTTTCCACCTGTTCCGAGTACGACGAGAAATCATTTTTTCTTCTCCTTGGCAACTGTTAAAGCAATAACATTTTCGTTTCGGCATTTTGCATAATATAAAAGTAGCCTATTTTCTGAACACATATCTACATGTAGGCAAATGAATTAGGTCCATATGACCATAAAATACGCCGATTGGTTGATGTTTGAACTGCTGCCCGGGATCCAATAGAAATCCAGATCACTGACTAATTTAAGCACCCAGAGAGCGGTAAAACGGTCTTGAGGTCAAATATTTTAATCGCATTATTTTCTCACAACTAACGTTAATTAATCAGATTACCGCATTAAATCAACAGCCCTAATTATCTATTGTAAGTTACTGATCTTTTTCACAGATCTGCAGCTAACTTGCATACAGCTGACATTTAGCTGGTGTAACGTTAGCTGTGTCTGGCAAACTGTTAAGCAAAAATGATGCCCATGATGCTACAATCAGACTCACAAGACATAAAAATGTGACCTTCCCATGTGAGATCTGATGAAACAACCTTATATGCCGTAATCTAAATTCACTAAAAGCCAAACTCTTTTAATGCCCAAGGTGTGATGAGAAAGTTTGCAGTGGTCCAATGGGTCAGTGGGGAGGATGCTGGGATGTATAGCGAGGTGAAAACTGAAGCCATACGTAAATATGATGACACCAAGATGGATGACGATGGATACCCGCAAACTGACTATTCAGCTGCTGTGGAATGGCAGAAAGGGAAAAAGCCAAAACATGGCTGGCCAGTGTACGCTGCCTCTATCAAGTTTGTGAGCAGTAAGTAGACCTATCTAATGCATTTTGTTTTTACAGTGTCAGGTTCAATAAATAATGTGAAGCTGTTATGATGTGTGAAGTTATGACAGTTGTGTAAATATCGATATAAAAAATATATCGGCAAATATATTATAACATACATATATAGGCAAATTATAACACGTTTACACAAAATTTGTTTATATATATTCAATGTAAATTTTGATAATCATAATTCATAAATCACAATTACAATTCCAAGGGAATAATCTGCAATTATGATTTTTGTCATAATTGTGCAGCCCTAAGGTGAAGAAACCTGTTTATTATTTATTCATTTGATTTTGCAACTGTTCACTGAAATAGCCGGTTTCAATAAAACTACTTGTGACGTCATATTTGGCTTTGACTTTGACTGAACATTTGGTCTCACTTTGCAGAAAAAATATCGGGATATATATCATATATCGATATTCAGCCTAAATATATCGGGATATGACTTTAGGTCCATATCGCCCAGCCCTATATGCACAAAAATTAAGTGCACTAAATATTGTTTTCTTTACTGTAAAGTGCCTTAATCTGATCTATCCTCCAACTTTGACATTTTTTTTCAGGCGATTTCATACTAATTCTAAAATTAAGGAATTTCTACGGTTGGAGTCTGATGAAATTAACAACCCACTGCCTAAAAACAGGCACTCAGTCCCGCCGTCAAGATATACGGATTCAGATGAAACTGATGTTGAGCATACACCGGTAAGACTGTTTGTATTCTACTGTCACTGAATGAATTTCATGCACATAATCACACACCATTTACTTAAGTACCAATTTACATAATAATACATTTAAAATATTTGCAGACTTAAAAAACAAAGAGATCTGGCATTAAATCTAGACTAAGTCCTATTGTTATTTAGAACATTAAACCAGCAGTGACAAAAAGCCTATGCAAGTGTGGCATAATGAGCTGAAAGCCCATTTGTCCGCATTCTAAGTTATGTGACGTCATTAATCTGCGCGTGTATTTAGGCTCCTTGCGCGTCTTCTGTGAACGCTCGCCTGTTTGTTTCATGCTGCACGCTGCTGTGACCGCTCCCAGCATGTTATTTGGGAACCCTCGCCTATTTGCTGCATGCTGTACGCCGCTGTGACTGCTACTAGCGCGCCTTTTGTGGACTCTCGTCTGGTTGCTTCTCGCTGCACGCGGCTGTGACCGTTTCAGGCGGACAACAATTTCCCGATTCGTTTCATTATAAACGTGGTTCTGGCTTCATTTGGATGGCTGTTGTGCAGGCGTCTGTGGACTTCAGGTGCGGGTATGACAGGTTTTAATTTATTGTTGATGCCTTGTTAAAGTGTAGCAACTGGTTAGAAGGCAACTCTCCTGCATTTGTTTTGTTAGTTCGTGACTTGGTGTGAATGACGACTGTATTAAACTATTGAGGGGATGTCCTTTTGGGTGCCTGGCTTCGCGGCTACGGTAGGTCATCATCTGATTTCTCCTTTTAAAATTTATGTGTATATATAGATTGCCTTAACCATTTGTGTGAATTTCAGGAGAGCTACAGTTTGTGCAGTGTCATCGCTGTTTTGTCATAGGCCATTTTGAGACTGCTGTGATACGATGTTTTGATCCTGCTGTGCTTTGTTACATCTTCATATTTTCTGCTCACACACAGTTCCTTAGTGGATATTTTGCCCATATTAAGATCTCAAATTATTGATTTTTTTTGTCTTTGTTTTGATATTTTACTTTGCAGAAGAAGTAATTTAGGGTTTTCATAAGTGTGGGTTTTCTTTTTGTATAATTTTTCATGTCTTAAATTGTCTTTTTTTTGGTAAAGATAATATTTGTGAATTTATTTATTTTGTGTATTGCTTATTCATTTAAAATGTTGATTTGTGTGTAAAACAAATGTATTTGTTTTTTTGTTGATTTTGGTAAAAAGACTGTTGAATTTGTTTATTTTCATTTTCTTTATTTGATTTGACCTATTAAGGTTGAATGCCAAGGTCTGTTGGTGGATGCGTCTTTGCCATCCACCTGTTAGCTTGTATAACCTTTTTTTCCTAAAATACTTTCTTCTTTGTGTGGTGTGGAGTGTTCTTTTTCAGGAACTGCGGCCTTTTTGGCTTAGGAAATTGATCGTTTCCCTCCTATCCTTGGTGGTGGTGTCTACAACGTGTGCCGTGACTGATCATTTCACTGGGGCTCTTTGTGCTGTGAGAGTGAGTGTGTAGTGTATGAGGGGAACATGCATATCTTTTGCAAGGCCGCAGCTTCCTTTTTGTGAACATTGTATTTGACTGTTTGAGGCTTGTCTTATGGGTTTTTTTATTATAAATTATAATAAACTTTTTGTAACTTTGTATAAATACCTGTGTCTCCATGCTTTTGTCTTTAGTGGGGAACCTGTGCGCGGATAATATTCTCTGGGCGAAATTCCCAGGGTGGCGTAGTCTAAACTAGAACATATAACATATATAGTGTCCTTTTGTCCTCGTATTGCCACACAAGGGAAGTCAAGTCACTTTCATTGATATAGCGCTTTTAACAATATGAATTGTTTTAAAGCAGCTTTACATTGATAATATGAAATGAAAGTAACAGAGATTGTTTTGGCTTTACAGTAGCTCTAGAATAAAGTTATTGTCCAGCTAAAGTTAGTTTTGATTGACTGATTCACTTACATGCGAAGATCATTAGTTATTAATGACAATGTTCTAACAGAAAACCCCTAAAGGATTAGTTCACCTCAAAATGAATTTTAAATGAAGCCATTATCCGTGCCTTTCCGAATAAGGTATTGTGCTTCAGGCACACCCCTAGTGTAAATCTTTAGAACAGGTAGTCAAATTCTCTTTAGTACTGTGTTGTTGGCAGTTTAGCCATAATTATTGCCTTATTCTAGGCCAATAAACCTAAATATCACTCAATTAGTGCAATAATTAATGTGGATATAACTTTCACTTTAGAACAGGCGGTCAAATTGTCTTTCTGACAATTTGACTAAACATTAATTCCTTTTTTAGTAAACAGTGTTTTACTGAATAAATTGTGTCTGTCTTTAAATTAATTCAATTACAGTATAAATAAACTATAGAGAGCCCTTAATTGAACATTACTACAATATTAAAGTTTATCAAAACAGGCAAAATAATTGGCCTAAATTCAGTTGTTATTTACTTTTTAAATATGGGCCTAATATCAACAGCCAAATAACACACTGTATGCAAACATGTGAACTGCACTTAAGTTTTTGCATTAACCCTCTGGGGACCAAGCTGTTTTTGGGGCCCTTGAGATGTTCTGACATGCTCTGACATTTGTGCTTTTTTCAGTTATTTATAAACATGTTAATGGCAAAGGTGTAAATTCACTCTATATAGCACAAACAGGCCTACCATAATATGCGAGCAACATGTATGTAGATGTTTGTATTTTTAAGAGAATAATGTTTATGCGTGGTTATTTAAAAAAATAAATGAAAGTTGCTGAAATAAGACCACAAAACTCATACAAAATATGTGCCCACAAGACTTTTGACTAATGGATGTTTTCTCTTCGAGTTCTAGCTTCAAAATTATGTGAAAATAGTCTTGCTTTATCGTTCAAAAAAAAAATACATTGATTTAAATGGTGTAAAACAGGTTTTGCTTGGAAAGCCAATATGCGAGGGGGAGGAGTAGTTTACACCTTAGATTACCCAGTCCCACCCACTCTGCATAATGACTCTGCATAATTAGCCATTCATTCAGGTGTGACACTGACTGAGCCACAATGCAAGGACAAAATAGCCTATATATTTAGAAGAAGACTTATATTGACCATTTAAGATTTTGCTTACATCTATCTTGTAAATATGTTTTGCTATTTTATTAAAAAGGTTACAATTACAACAATAATTACAATTTCAGCAATATTTCTGCAAAAAAGTACTCTTTCTTTGTAAAAATAAAATAAAAAAAGATTATAGGCCTACATTTTATCATATGTATTCATTAGTTTGAATATAGCCAACATTGGAACATCTTAGTCTATGACTTTATTTTTGACAAAATAGTATTTTATATGAGCAGAAAAGCTTATTTGATGTGACAGTATATTCTACAGTAAAAACTGTACCCAAATCTAGTCAACAAAATATTGTCTTTCATACTTCGCCTGACTGTAACGTTGTTTTTATGAAATATTAGGGCATAGCCTATAAATGTTAATTTGCAGTTTAATACGTTGCTTATACAAATACATTTTATTTCAACATATTTCAGTCGATTTTTACTCATCTCAGTAGGCTCTAGCAAAGCAGTTTATTCACACACAGACGCGCGATTCATATTTAGGCTAAACAGTCTTTACAAATATGTACCCTTCATTCATCTCACAGAAACGCGATTCATATTTAGGCTAAACAGTCTTTACAAATATGTACCCTTCATTCATCTCACAGAAACGCGATTCATATTATAGAAACGCGATTCATCTTTTTGTTTACATAGGCCTACACTAACGTTATTCCATAACGTTATTCCACATTAACACTTGAGAAAGGATAACTTAGCCTACCTCACTCCTCAGCGGGATCTGCTCCTCATATCAGCACGGAAAATTTTCTCCATAAGATAGGCTATATTATGCCTCTTTGTTTACAGTTGATGTGGGCGTTTCACAGACTGAAATGGTTCTCAGAATTTGCGTTTGAATAGCACGCGCTCTCCGGGGCGTGGTCAAATTACTGTGAATCATCTCGTAATGAGCTCGACTGGAGTCGCTCTCTTTTTATACAGATTACAGAAGCTGATAATATTTGTTTTTTATATAAATTACTTCATTTAAAAGCTGCGATCTCAAGCTTTATGCCCGTGGGTCTGTTTCCCTGTTTGACTGAATTTTCGCGGAGTTATAGATCATTTTCGAACGCGTTTCAAATGGGAGTTTACTGACAGAGAGAAGGCAGAAATAGCATCATGTTAGTTTTTCTTTATTTGTCAAAAAGCAAAACACTTTATTTTTATTGTGAGTATACAGAAAAAAAATAGAAACTGAACAGGATCGATTGATGTATTACACGAAAATGAAAGATCAAAATTAACAGAGCATTTTGTGTTTATTTTTCATTGCTAAAAAAAAAAACGAGCATGGTCCCCAGAGGGTTAACTTCTGAATCTAATTATAAAATTATATTTTTACTCCAATTCGTTGTTGAAATATAATCATTTATACACAGTGGCTGTAATTTTCATGACAGATTTATTTAAACATACATTAAATAATCAAGACATCACTAACAGCTTAACTAAAATATAATGAATATATAGGCTAATATAGTGCATAATATTAAGTGAAAGAGTGACTTACCTGCTGTAAACATTGAATGACTTTACCTGAGGTAAATGCTATGTGACATAGCCTATAGTTTACCAGCTGTTTTATTGATGTCTTTCCGCCATTGAAACGCGAAATGAGCGATTAGAAGAGATATGATACGTTTCAGTAAGAGAAATGTTGCCCAACTGGTTGTGGATAAGTACCAAGACACCACCTTGACGGAGACTCAGAGGCAGCTAAAAGAAATGGAGGAAGAAAACAAAAAAAATTGAAATGACAACG
The DNA here is from genome assembly GCF_964197995.2 of Scardinius erythrophthalmus. Taxonomy (NCBI): domain Eukaryota; kingdom Metazoa; phylum Chordata; class Actinopteri; order Cypriniformes; family Leuciscidae; genus Scardinius; species Scardinius erythrophthalmus. The sequence goes on along the minus strand of NC_138224.1, from coordinate 37,909,399 downwards.
AACAATTGAGAAAAATGCTCATTCAAGGCATGTATTACAGTTACTCCCTGTTGTGGTGAATCAGCTATCAAACTATTTGGTGGTTTAGATTTGAACTTAACTTGGTTTATTTTTTAGTGTCTTTGCACTTAAGACTTTAAATTATTGTTGAACTGCCATTCTGTTTCAATATTATTATTTAACTTGGTATGTAAAGTTGAGACAAAAACAATAACAATTGGTAATAGTTCATAATTCATTATTATCAAGTATATGACAAGAAACCTGAAACATTCAACCTCTGTAACATGTATGAGCATATGTACACATAGGAGTTAGTTGAGTAGGTAAATCAGTAGCTATTTCTTTATCATATCTTTTTTTTTTGCTAGAGCTATCAAATATGATAAATGACGTGAAAATGGCCCTGAAGTCTCAGCGTTCGCCAACGTCGTCATCAGTCAGCTCTGACTTTGAAGGTGGACAACGTTTGCCACAGAGTAATACAGAGCCTTCCCCACCGAAAGTAGTGTCTACAGAACAGGTAGTGTACAAGTTTATTCTGGGCAATGAAGACTGCACTTTTCAATAAACCATTTGGTAATCAGTATCTATATAAAACTATTGCAGCCCTTGGAAACACTGCATAATAAATTGTTTTCGTACTCTTCATAAAAACAGGTGGAAATTTCTCCTGAGGGGTATTGCACAAAAGTCGAATTAAGAAAGCCAGGATAACAGAACAGTCGCGGCTTGACCTAGTTTAATCAGTGCATCCTGGCTTAATCCGTTGCACGTTTGCTGAGCCAGGATGAGAACTCGCAGATATGTCAAGCCAGGTGTACATAGTTTGGATAAATGCACGGTCACGGCATTCTTAAAAAGATCACGAAATCGATCACAGAATCACCGATGCAAAAATGGACAAAACCCGTGCGGCATACTGTTCGCCTAATGAGAAACAGCTTCTTATGGAAACGTATGAAGAAGTGAAACAAATAATATGAAAAAAAGGCAATACAGCTGCTGTAATAAAACAAAGAGAGAATGCCTGGCAAACAATAGTGGACCGATTGAATGCGTAAGTAGTCCAAATAACCAGTGCTCCACTGAAACCCTCATAATTACAATTCAAGGAGTTACTTGTCATTTTCAAAGATAATTGTATACTCTGCCTTAAATGTGACCAGTGGACATGCATTTAACATGAGGAATAATTGCAAACACTTACCCACTATGTGCATCTATTTGATCTATTTAGTTTCTTTTTTGTCTATAATCGGTTTAATCTTTTTATTCTTATCTATTTGTATGTAGGTTTTGTTTCTAATTGATTTGATGTAATCTATAATCAGATAATTTGCTCTATTTTTATCCATCTAATCTATTTTATCATTTGTATCTATCTATTCCTCTTAAAGAACAAACATGTCTGACCAAAAAAGGACTTGGCAGCAAGTCAAGATTAAATACAAGAATATTTTGCAGGCTGGTAAGTGACTTGTTTGCGGAGAACATAGGTGACATGTTTGCTGACATTTTATTGTCTGTGCTGATTTTAGCAATAAAAAAAAAGTCATATATCTGGTACGGGGGGTGGCCCTCCAACCCAAGACTTCACCACAGCAGAGGAGCTGGCCCTGGACTTAAATAAAGGGAAGCCAGTGATTGAAGGGATCCAGGGAGGGACAGCCACTGACTCTAGCCCAGCAAGGGATACTGGCCTCTTCATACAAGGTACATTATTGCCATACTACTGCACATGGAAACTATTGAAATCCATATATATTTTGTTATGTGGACTGTGTGACTTTGCCTTACCTTGCAGTGGCTGGTAACACCCTTACACTTTTGGAGCCACCAGACTATGATGAGTACTCTTTATTAAATCATAGGCTTTGCATGTCCTGTCAAAAATATCAATACAAGTATTGAATATGGCAGAGGGAAGCCACATCTACAGCAGTCCGTGTCGCTGGACTCCAGAAGGCTCGAGGTATCATGTCAATTTTGTGGAAATAGACACATTTTTTTAAGTTCATAATAGATAAGAAGTCAGGGAAGTGGTACTAATAGAAAATATCATTTGTTACAGGATCCTGACATTGGGCAGCCTGGTAACATAGTGAGTATTGCCTAAAGTAAATTTACATTATGCAAAAATTCTGCTATGCTAACTAAAAGGTGTTCACAGAATTCACAAACTGTCAGATATCTCTACACAACGCATCTTAAGAGACAGATCGAGCTGACAGAAGTCAAGATTGATGTGAACAAAAGAAAGCTGCAGGACATGGACCTTGAGATGCAAATTAAACGCAAGACACTGAGGAAACTAGACCTGGAAATCCAGAAACTCATCATAATTTTTTCTCTCCAAAGCTCCAAGCTGACAAGTGATAACAGCAAAATAATAAAGAAAAATATTCCAAAACCATTGTGGCCTTGTAACTTTTTTTTATGAATGTCAAGTACACTTTATAGTTATTGATCCAGTGAAGTGGAACTAGAATTTGGGAAGATAACCACAGTGTGTGCTACCGATGCCAAATAAAATGCATGTACACATGAAAAAGTTATATAAGCCTACATTATCCTTTATTAAGGGATGGGCTAAATCAAAACTAAATTAACTGAAATAATTTGCAATGTATTGTTCTCTAACAAGTCTACCATTTCTGTTATCTGGGAATATGGCAGCATTGTCCCAATCAACATCCAAAGCAACTCTGGGAGCCCTTTCTTTTCTTAGGCTGGCAATATTGTGCAGCACTGTGCAGGCAACAGTCACGTCACATGCTCTGTCTGGGGAGACCCTCAGGTGGTGCAGGCACTGAAATAGTTCTGTTCTCTCTTGAGAGCATGACCACGTCGGCACGTTGTTCGTCTTGCCTTTCTCATTAAGGTTTCAGCGTGCTGTCGAGCTGCCGGCTGACAGCGCGGGTTGTGTTAAGCGATATGTGTGCCGTGTGCCGTCGAATTGACGCCCACATTCACTGTCTCGCATGTCTGGCAGCTTTTAGATGGGATTGCTTGTCATTCTCATGATGGACCTAGCATTTCATTCAGGGCTCCAAGGGATGATTAGATGTCGATCGCTGCATCAGAGAGAGGGCTGTTATGCTTTGGAAGTTAAAGGGATGGTTCAGAGTAAAATCAACCTAGGGTCCTTTGTCACCATGACCTCGAGCAAAACACCCCCCAGAAGCCTTTTTTCCCTTGGTCAAACATTATTGAAGTTAGAGCTAATTTAGAGATATCAGCCGAATGGCTTAGTTGCAGGTGCTAACGGATCCAAGAATGTATCCTGTAAATTACCCCACTAATAATGCCCAGAATGGTACCAAACTTATACAGTAGTACAAATAGGTTCTGTACTCATAAAATGAGGCATTAGAAAGTTTGTAAGTACATCAGGAGTTTATTTAAATAACACTTGCCTGATGGCTCATTGTACCGCTAACCCGGACATCGATGTCACTTCCATTATTTGGGAAAAGCCCGTAAAAGTCCTGGCAGAAAGCGATGCATAGGGATGTAGTATAACGTGCATTTTTTATTATTTTTTCCTAAGTGTTGACAACTTGGTGTTAACTAATAATTGTTGCAAACTTGTACTACCAACAAAATTGTTGGCATTCCTGGAACAGGGCATCGTTACACTACATCCTTATGCATCGCTTTCTGTCAGGACTTTTACGTGCTTTTCCCAAATAACGGAAGTAGTTTTCCCGAGGTTACCGTAGTCAGCCAGATCTGGGCCGTATCTAGATCAGATGTTGGACCTACACTTAGACAAGGGATGGGTATCGTTAAGGTTTTAACGTTATTACTACTCTTACCGATACTGCTCACCGATCCGGTACTGTAACGGTATTCTTATCGGTTCTTTTTGTTTAATATAAATATATATAAAAAAATAAATAAAAAAAAGTTTAATATAAAACAAAAATAAACAATAGATAAACAAAAGATAAACAATTAAACAAAGATACACATTAAATAGGCCTACACAGTGCTTTAATTTCAGGAAGGTCTACTAACATTACTGTTCAGGTATGGTCTAAAAATAAATCTAATAAAGTAATCAAATGTAAAATAACACTGCATAGTTTATCATCAGGGTTGGGGAGTAACGGAATACATGTAACGGCGTTATGTAATCAGGATACAAAAATCTAGTAACTGTAATCCGTTACAGTTACGTCAAAAAAAGTAGTAATCAGATTATAGTTACATTTTGAAAAAAGGGGGAATACTTTCAGGATTACAATGGTTTCATTTAAAACTAAATAAATAAGTATTTTGGCATAATACCACTATATTAAGCGCTGCTTGATTATACAGTAGTTCCTGGTTTTGTTGCCAGTAATGACTCACGTGTGCCACGCGCTGCAACAGCTTTCTACAATCTCCTCAGACGCAGATTGAATCACTGCTGCTAGTAGAAACGATGCTGCCTGCTGGTAAAATCGCTTTTAATTCATGGAAATTCCGCTGCTATTTTGTAGAAATTAGGAGAGTCGCTTTTTTAGTACCCAAAATGTCCTTTCTTAATCTTTTCTCACATAACGGGAAGTTCGCTGTCTAGGTAACGTCGTAGGGGAACTCCCACTGCCAACGCCCCAAGTTCAGTCAGGCAAATTAAGAAAGATCACGGCTTTAGTCAACATGTAGGCCTATTTTAAAATAAACTAATATGTAGATTGTGTAAAAATTTTAAATGTTGTGTTTTTATTTTTTAGTTAAAAATTAGTTAAAAAAAAACCAAAATAATCTGTAATACCATACATTAGTAATCTAGATGTCTGTATAGCCCTTTACATAAATATATATTCAGGCCTGTGTGTATATTTTGCAAATATTGTGCACTGGACCAAATTCTTAATAAATAAAAGTTAATTTATTTATTTTTTTATAATATTTCTTCTTGCTTGACTTTATTTATATACGTGACCTTGAAGTAATCCAAAAGTAATCAGTTACATTACTTTCATATTATAGTACTTGGATTACGTTACTGAATACTTTTTTTATGAAGTAATTTGTAACTGTAACGGAATACATTTTTAAAGTAACCCTCCCAAGCCTGTTTATCATAGATAGATTAATGCTTATTCAAGCTGAAGTTATTCATTCTAGAGCTGTAAGTGATTTTCTCTTTGCCTTTCGTTGTTTGATTCACAGTAATGGCGCAATCGTCAGCATATTTATTAGACTGCTTCCCCTTTAAGACCAAGTGCAGATCTAATAGGCTACTGATGCAACATATTTTCTCCCAACTATTTCCATAACTACTTCCATTTAAGAGAGAAACTGTGTTTAAGTGAATCTCCAAGCCGGTCATTTTGACATTTTTGTGTACATTTGATCGTTTAGTCGAACTGCTCCAAGACAAGAAGGTTGAGATCCAAATGCAGTTTATTAGAGTAATCCAGAATCGTAAACAAACACAGACAAATGGTCAAATACAGGAAGGCAGTACAAATCCAAGAGACATGCAAACATCCAAGAACTAAGAGACAATGAAACCAGGTAGAATACTCAGAAATGCAGCGTAATAACATACAAAACTTTTTAGTGAGTGATAGGATGAACCAGGCGTATATGGGGTGAGCTAAACAAGATAATGAGACACAGGTGAATGTGATAATGAGTGTTGATGAGTCCAGACAGAAAATTATGGGAGATGTAGTTTGTGGGGGAATGGCAATAGTCTGATGTGGAGTGCCCTCTGGTGGCTCTGAAGGGCACTCCAGCTGGTGACTGTTACAGCGCACATGAAACCCAAAGTATAATTTGCTTGTCTCATTCCGGTGTGTTTCGGACTCTTGCGCAGATTTTTGTGCTTTTAGTAGCTCTTTTTATTATTAAACGCCTCCCGCAATTTAGCAACAGTAGCTAGACTGCATTTTACAACAATTAGCGATCGTGCTGATTCTGTCGTGAAGTTTGAGTTTTAGGGAGAAATGACAGCTGCTGCGAAGGGAAGGAAGTTGCGCTAGACAGAATGCGGCTATAGTTTTTAATGGTTTTACCTCAGTGTATTCTTTTTATAATCTTTGGAAGCCGAAATCTAAAATAAAATCAGACTAAGATCACAGATCAGAAGTGTAACCAGGCTACGTTTGAATGTTTAGTTCTGTCCTCCGTCGTTAAGCAGGGCTGTCGTGTTGTGTGCGCTGTGGCACTGCGTGAGAGAGATCTCTCCCTCTCTCTTGGACTGTGAATAGCAAAAATGAATCACAGACAAATGGTTTAATATTATTATACATATACTGTGGGTACGGAAAGTATTCAGACCCCCTTAAATTTTTCACTCTTTGTTATATTGCAGCCATTTGCTAAAATCATTTAAGTTCTTTTTTTTTCCTCATTATTGTACACACAGCACCCCATATTGACAGAAAAACACAGAATTGTTGACATTTTTGCACATTTATTAAAAAAGAAAAACTGAAATATCACATGGTCCTAAGTATTCAGACCCTTTGCTCAGTATTTAGTAGAAGCACCCTTTTGATCTAATAAAGCCATGAGTCTTTTTGGGAAAGATGCAACAAGTTTTTCACACCTGGATTTGGGTATCCTCTGCCATTCCTCCTTGCAGATCCTCTCCAGTTCTGTCAGGTTGGATGGTAAACGTTGGTGGACAGCCATTTTCAGGTCTCTCCAGAGATGCTCAATTGGATTTAAGTCAGGGCTCTGGCTGGGCCATTCAAGAACAGTCACGGAGTTGTTGTGAAGCCACTCCTTCGTTATTTTAGCTGTGTGCTTAGGGTCATTGTCTTGTTGGAAGGTGAACCTTCGGCCCAGTCTGAGGTCCAGAGCACTCTGGAGAAGGTTTTCGTCCAGGATATCCCTGTACTTGGCCGCATTCATCTTTCCCTCGATTGAAACCAGTCGTCCTGTCCCTGCAGCTGAAAAACACCCCCACAGCATGATGCTGCCACCACCATGCTTCACTGTTGAGACTGTATTGGACAGGTGATGAGCAGTGCCTGGTTTTCTCCACACATACCGCTTAGAATTAAGGCCAAAAAGTTCTATCTTGGTCTCATCAGACCAGAGAATCTTATTTATCACCATCTTGGAGTCCTTCAGGTGTGCTTTCATGTGTCTTGCACTGAGGAGAGGCTTCCGTCGGGCCACTCTGCCTAAAGCCCCGACTGGTGGATGGCTGCAGTGATGGTTGACTTACTACAACTTTCTCCCATCTCCCGACTGCATCTCTGGAGCTCAGCCACACTGATCTTTGGGTTCTTCTTTACCTCTCTCACCAAGGCTCTTCTCCCCCGATAGCTCAGTTTGGCCGGACGGCCAGCTCTAGGAAGGGTTCTGGTTGTCCCAAACATCTTCCATTTAAGGATTATGGAGGCCACTGCTCTTAGGAACCTTAAGTGCAGCAGAAATTTTTTTGTAACCTTGGCCAGATCTGTGCCTTGCCACAATTCAGTCTCTGAGCTCTTCAGGCAGTTCCTTTGACCTCATGATTCTCATTTGCTCTGACATGCACTGTGAGCTGTAAGGTCTTATATAGACAGGTGTGTGGCTTTCCTTATCAAGTCCAATCAGCAGGGTTGCCAACTCTCACGCATCTGGCGTGACACTCACGCTTTCAGCATCAATCTCACACTCTCACGCACGCAAGAAATGTCACGCCAAAATCCACGTTTCTCCCCTCTCAGTCTGTTAATTTTCTGTTGATGACTATACTAGACCACAGCGTATTACAGTTTTTTACGATTGTTTACACACTAAAATAAAAATTTCCACACAATTTGCAAAATTCTACTCCAAGGAGCAAAACACCTCCACAGATTTGCACAACATTACACACAATGTCTGCTTCACCCTTTTTGCAAAACATTACACACAGTGATTTGTAAAACTCTACACACATTTTCACACCTTAGACACAGTTAAGGATTGTGAGGTTACTTCCTTGTCATTACAAAGCCCCGGATTGCCAATGACAACACTAATGAACGAATTGGATAAACACAACCACCAGGTGTGGAAGCACACATGTGCTAATTTGAAAACGCAGCACTCAGGTGTGTTATAAAAGGCAGCAGGTGAGTTCACCTGTCTTCAACAAAAATGGAAGGAGCTAGAAGAAAAAGAAGAAGAGTGAGAATGAGAGGGGGAGCTCAAAGAGGAGATGAAGGAGGTAGAGGAAGAGGAGAAGGAGGTTGAGGAAGAGGCCCAGGAAGAGGAAGAGGAGAAGGAGATAGAGGAAGAGGCCTAGGTAGAGGAAGAGGTAGGGAAGGACTTATGCCATTGAAGACATAGCCTGTGATGTGTATGAAATCTTATGGCCTGATCCAGCCAGACAGAGAGATGATGAATAGTTACAGTATTCTTGTTGCTTTTACAGTAGTTTTTCTTCAGAGTCAAAGTGTATGTACTTCATGCAGTAATTTTTATTTGTCTACAGATTTTATTTGTTTCATTGATTTCATTGTTGGTTGGTTACTGTAACTGATTATGGTAAGAAATACTGTAAGTATTGAAATAAATACTTGAAATATTCAGTCTGCAGAATCAGTGTTGTGCAGTGCTTTGTAAGTTTATAGTAGGCTTATTTGTGTACATTCTCCCTATATCTCAAACTAATCATGAAGAATGTTGTGGGTATGTCACTATTTTTTTTTTTTTTTTTTTTTTTTGTCATCTAAATGATCCCTTACATAACAATGTCTGGCCAAAAATCTAGCACATGCTATTTCCTAAAATTAGTTTTTTTACAAATGTGTTTTATATTTATCACAGCTGTGTGTAACTGGCTGCAATAGTGTCTGATCATTGAGGACTGTGTTGGTTAAATGAAAACTAATAGCATTTTCACAAATATGTGTATATGTTTTGACTGAAGTGTGTATGTTTTGACTGAAGTGTGTCATTTTGCAAACAATCTAGGAATTATGCAAACTGAGTGTGGTGTTTGGATAATTGTGATTCTGTTTTGAAAAAAAGAACCCGGTTTTCAAAATTGCGTGTAAACAATTGAAAAAGACTGTAATGACAGGAGAGGAGTTTAAGGCACACAGCTGTAACATCTGCCTACAACGTTCTCACTGCAGTATTCTCTGATCATTGATTCGCTGAAACCTGATACGTCAGTTGCGTGTGAAAAGTTCCGAGAGAGTTCGAACTTCGGAGCATAGGTTCGGAGTCGGAGCCACTGATGCGCGTTTGAAAGTTTGGATGACAATCAAGGTAAGCTGATAATAAAATGGTGTGCCTTGTCACTACAGACGTAGCCTTGACTAATCAGTCTGTTTGCCGAGTACAGACTTCAACTATAGTTGCAAACGTTGTCTGATGTGCGTTATGTGGGCTAGCTATTTGCTCAATAAAAATAGGCTCATGGTACAAATTACGTTTTGTCAAATCGGGCAAGTGGCATTTTAAAATTCCCCAAATTATGAAAGGTTGCCCAGATTGTGTTGAGTCTGCCACAGTCAAATGCGGAGCGAACCTTTTCAGTTATTGGCCTAAACAAGACTGACACCAGGAACAGACTGTCACTTGATGGCACCCTGTAAGTGATGGGAAGTTCAGATCATTTTACGGACTCGCTTGTTCTACCTCGTTCATTAAAATGAACGAATCTAGTCATTTCGTTAATTTAAGGGGCTTTAAATGTTATACTTTTAACAGCCAAATTCCACGAACACAGTCTTGTTCCACGAACACTGTGTGACTGTCACAGTATTGTCCTGTTATCACTGTAAAGCTGCTTGAAAACAATCTGTATTGCAAAAAAGTGCTTAATACTATAGCCACTTTTATATGCAAACATCACTTACTAATTTTGTCTGTGTAAATTTATATCCAATGTTTCCTCTTTTTTATGTCATAACATAAAGCTGGTAAACCTGGTTACTTTTGTAAGATATGCACATGGATACCAGAGAATCATGGGTCTGAAGTTTAAAATCATTGGTTACCCTTAAGCCAATCACATGACGTTGCATCTGGACGTACATTTTGAGGTAATCATTCCTCACAGTCACACAGCCTGTTTTATTAAGCCTGTCCAATAAATATTAAAGTGTGAGATCTGACAATCCATTCATGTGACCGGAGGTTTCTGTGATTTTCCCTTCGCATGCTATAATGACGCCAACCTCTGATCTATATATTTTTATTACTTTTTTTAAAGGGAGGCAAATGAATCAGATATATTTTCTGATGTGATCAACACAGTGCTGCAAATGTTGTGACTAGAGATAAACATTAACTGAACCCGGAACATTCCTTTGATTATGATTAACAATTAACTTGAACTACTTATTTATGTGGAGCAATATAAACCAAGTACAAAAGACAGTAAAAAGGAACATGAGAGGCTGTGAGGATGACAGAGCAAGAGCTGGAAACAAACATCAGTGAAGAATGATGGATTTAGTACAGCATCAGGTAGATGGAGGACTCAATGAGAATGAGATCAGTCAACAGCTCAGATCTGAGGACGGAAGACAGAATCCACCTCAAACAGACACTTTGAGAGATGAAGCTTCAACTGACAGCCAACAAAACTACCATCTGTTCTTCACTGACATCCATGCAGCGCTGAGAGAACTGACCGCCACCGTTACAGAGCAGAAAGTGAACATCAGAGAACTGACCGCCACAGTTACAGAGCAGAAAGGAAACATCAGAGAACTGACCGCCACAGTTACAGAGCAGAAAACCATCAACAGAGAACTGACCGCCGCCGTTACAGAGCAGAAAGGAAACATCAGAGAACTGACCGCCACAGTTACAGAGCAGAAAACCATTAACAGAGAACTGACCGCCACAGTTACAGAGCAGAAAGCGAACATCAGAGAACTGACTGCCACCGTTACAGAGCAGAAAGTGAACATCAGAGAACTGACCGCCACAGTTACAGAGCAGAAAGGAAACATCAGAGAACTGACTGCCACAGTTACAGAGCAGAAAACCATCAACAGAGAACTGACCGCCGCCGTTACAGAGCAGAAAACCATCAACAGAGAACTGACTGCCACAGTTACAGAGCAGAAAACCATCAACAGAGAACTGACCGCCACAGTTACAGAGCAGAAAACCATCAACAGAGAACTGACCGCCGCCGTTACAGAGCAGAAAGGAAACATCAGAGCTTTAGAGACGCGACTGAATGAACAACAGACGTTTATCAAGGAAGAGCTGAACAAGAAAAGTGATGGTACCTTTCTTTTTTCAATGATCCTCAAAGTAAAACACCAATGGAATACATTCCAAAGTGTAAATGTTAGTTTATATATACTTTATATATACTGTATAAGTTGTTTAGTCAATCTATTACAATAAGTAGAATAAATGTCACTTAACAGAATCTTTATTTTTTCACAGAAATGTCAAATCTAACTCTGAGTCAAGTTGAGGAGTTGAGAAAGGAAAATAGAGGTGAAAGTGTGCTTGAATGATATTAAATAGATATTAGATATTAAATTCAGTGAAATACATTCTCAGTGTAATAGAGTGCTATATCACAATATTGTTTATGTTTTTCAATAACAGACAGAGAAATTGCTTTTTCAGCTGCACTGAAGCAATCTGGCTATGCAGAATCTGGTCCTTTTACCACTGAAATCACACAAAGTCTTCACAAACATAGGGAACGCCTACAACCCAATTACAGGTAATTATCAATGAAATGAGTCATAAAACTCAGTTTATAATAATGAAAACCCTTCTGCTCCATTCAGACCTCTCTGCAGTTGCTATCTGCTATCTTTCAAAACTATTACACAGTGTGTTTGGTAATTAAGCAATCATAGAGGAACCATCTGATTCTGTATCTCTTGTTATTTGATTTAGGTGTTTTCACAGCCCCGCTGAAAGGAGCGTACATGTTCAGAGTCTCTGTATATGGTAATGGAGGAACTCCAGTAAGTGTATCCATTGTTAAGAATGGAGAGCGTGTGGTTTCAGCACATGATATTCAGGCTCAGGCTCAAGATCGGTCAAACTCCTCTAATGGAGTTGTGTTGATCCTGGAGGTTGGAGATGTTGTCTATGTGAGACTTTGGTCTGGCAACAAGATAGCAGATAGTGAGAATAACCACAACACTTTCAGTGGTTTCCTACTGTTTCCCTTAAGATAACAGGAGCTTTGCAGAATGTGATTCCAATAATACTGAACTTTCAGTGTATGATTTAATTGAAATCATGAAGAATCATTGACATATGAATCTGTATTAATGAGGACTAATGTGTGTTTGAAATTTGCAATAGATTACTGTATAAAAGTCTGAAATGTCTATAAATATAACTTTGTATAAAGAGTTTCAGCACTGAGACAGGACCCATGAATATCACGTGACTCAAAATTGTTTTGATAAAGTATTAAATCTAGAATGTTAAATAATATATTTTTAAGTGTAGTTTGTAACTGATCCTTGATCTGTATCTCTCAATCCTACATAAATAAACAAGAGAATAAAGAGACATTGTGGCATTTTCTTTTCCTCATATTTGTGTGGTGTTATAAAGCAGTGGTTCTCAAACTTTTTAGAGTGGCGTACCCCCTGAGGCTTTTAACAACCTTCTACGTAGGCAGTTGCACAGTATGGGACAATATTTGCCCCCGTAAATCGATTTTTAAATCGACCTTTACAAATAGCCTACCTTTGTAAAAGAAATAATGCTTTAAACTCCAGCAACTGTAGGCATTGTTAAGAATGGACACTACAGTAGTATAAAAGATAGAATTTGCAATAGATTAGTGTATAAAAGTCTGAGCTGTCTATAAATATAACTTTGTATAAAGAGTTTCAGCACTGAGACAGGACCAGGGCTCTGCAAGTGTCATGCATTGATTGTGACAGTCACTCATTTCGGTCTTTTGTCACGCACTCCCGCCACACATTGTATTTCTCACACGGAAAAACTATTTATAATATATTTAATATACGCAGCCCAACATTTCTCTGGCCGCGCCGCTCTCACTAGGCAGGAATCAAGCGCGTCTACCCTGGAGTTCTTAGTCGAGCCTGCCACTTATCAGCCAATCAAAAAAAAAGAAAGCTGGTACACAATAGCCAATCAGAAAATAGCACTATTGTATCCGGGTAAGATTTGACACAACAACCAATGAAAAAAAAGCATATCCTGGAATTGTTCACGTGATTCTGCTACAACATCTTCCGAAAGTTTCGCTCACCCACAGAGGAAACCACTGGAGCTCCGAGCATCACTTTGAGCACAGAGTAAGTCATGATCTCCTGTTTTAATGTTACAACAAATTCACAAATTGTTTGATACAAACAATGAAACTTGACTGCTGTTAGAGAATGTTTCCCAGATAATTAGCATCAGTTTTTCATGAGTGTCTGTAACTTAGCCAACAGTTTTACAGCCTGTTCACTGACAACACCTGCTCAGAACAAGTAGTCTAGGCCAGGCCTAGTCATAATTTCATTATCACACGATGACTGACATATCGTCACATTATTACAGTTTTTCTCGATTGCTTAAACACATTTCTTGAAACTATGCCTCATATTCTCAAAACTGTAAACACAAATCCATAACGTCTCACCCAATTCCCCAAACATCCTATTTTCAGGACAAAATGAAGCTCTACACTCAAAACCATTCACTCTTGCTGAAAAAACAAACTTTGCCCTTAAAATCACACACACTACAACATAGTCTAACACACTGGTGCAATGAGAAATGAAGGGATTTGTGTGTAGAGTTTTGCAGTGACAGTTCAACAAATCTGACTCGTGTCAAAACAGGGAATAGTGTTTATAGTTTAGTGAAATGGGTGTGCTTTTTGATAAATGGCATTATGGTTTTGAAATTTTAGTACAAAAGCCTGGTTATAGTGTTTAAGCAATCAAGAAAAACTGTAACATCTCTCTCTCCAAATAGGCTTAATAATTTTATTAGCATTAAATAAATTAAAGTGTATTGAATAGTCGATGTTATCCACCTGGCTTGAACCAATTTGGGAGGCTATCATAGATCGCAGCCTTGGTTTTTAGTGCTTCCACATTCTAATGCTGATGCCGAGAGGGTATTTCCGATGGTCGGTTTGAACAAAACCTAAACATGAAACAGCTTGTCTCTGGACGGGACATTGTCCTCAATCATGACCCTGAAAATGGCTGGGCTTGAGCCGAACTCTTGCCTGTCTTCAAAACTTGAGAGCCCTGCAGGACCCATGAATATCTCAAAAGTGTTTTGTTAAAAGTATTAAATGTAGAATGTTAAATAATATCTTTTTAAGTGTAGTTTGTAACTGATCCCTGATCTGTTCATCCTACATAAATAAACAAGAGAATAAAGAGACATTGTGGCATTTTATTTTCCTTTTGTATTTTTTAATTGTTATTTTTTATATAGTTTTATTTATAATTAGGACTGCACATTTACCAGATTATGTATTATGCTAGATGCACAATGGTAATACATGACACAAAGGACAAACACAATGCATAAATCTTGTATATTTTGCTCTCTTACCAAATGCTGATATATTTTAACTTTTAAAACAACTAGAGCATACGTTCACTGTAGACAGAGTAGCTGCTCAGTTGTATTTAAATGTATCCCAGAAGTGTTTTTTTTTATTATTATTAAGAATTAAAAGTAAGTATAATATAATAAATATTAGTAGCCTATTATAAATAAAATATTAGTAAAATATGTTCTTTAAAAATAAGTTGCAAAATAATGCAAAAAGATGACTTTAACAAATGCATAGTCTATTAATTTACAGCCTCAGATGAGCCGTGTTTCGACCGCAGGAACCACAGGGTCTAAACTAAGTTCAGGGTAAAAATGTTCACCTCAGAAAGTCCCTGCTCCCAAGGCAGTACTTTTTCAAAGTTCAGGAACTTTTGGGGGTAGGACTTGGGCGTTGAACATGCTGATTGGTTGAGTTCACACAGCATTTTGATTGGTTGACTCCATGCAGCAGTTTATTTCAACCACTATTTTTAAAAGTCTGTTGTCGTGCGTGCAGTAAGAGTTGTTTGCTATTCGAATCAACAATGGGATTTAAAATATACAACCAATGGACCGACAATGAGGTTCAGGCTTTATTAAGCTTATATGCAGAGGACAAAATCCAGCGTGAGCTAGAAAGCCGTGCGCAGTCCTACATCACCGGACTAATTTGCCTAATCTTCACATTACTTTAGACCGTGATGGATACTAGTAACTGGCAGATTTTTTGAAAAAAATGAAAGGTAATTTATAGTGTTAAAGGGGTCATATAATTGTACGTGCACTTTTACAAGTTGATTGTACTGAAATGTGTGTTGGCAGTGCCTGTACACAACCATCATAAAATGATAAAAATCCATCCAATGTTTTTTTTTTATCTTCTTATATGTTTTCCCCCATCTCAAATCAAGCCGTTCGAGTTTGTGACGTCACAAAATCGACGCCCCTCCCACGATTGTTGATTGACAGCAGCGTTTCAAATCAGACCCGCCCTCGCTCGTGAGCGAGCTGTCAGTCATCATAGTCAGCGCGGTCAGTGTTGATACGCGAGGAGCACTGTCTATGAGCAGAATGGCGTCTAAGCGGTTGTGGTGTTCTGTTCTTGGGTGCAGTAAGGAACACAGCATCATTTTGACGAACCGCTGAAGACGCAGTGGCTGAGTTTTGTTTTCAAAGGGAATATTCCCCACGATCAACGTCAATGCTTTCATGTTTGCGCGAATCATTTCACCAGACTGCTTTACAAACGAGGGTCAGTAAAGCTGGTTTTGCTAAGAAGCTGCTCCTGAAAAAAGGATCGGTACCAACTATTCATGTTCCTGCTGCACCTCCAGAAGAATACAACGTTCTCAATATAATTCATAATCCCACGTTTATAATGAACAACGCGTTATGGTTATTGTGTTATGTTATAACAAACGGTGTACGCACAGAACAGAGGGGCGGGGTGAGCAAAGCTCATGGTTACACTTTATTTCGATAATCCACTTTATGCATTCTACTAACTATAAATAACTTTTCAACTACATGTCAACTGACTCTCATTAGAGTATTAGTAGACTGTAGTAGACTGTCAGTAGACTGTTAGGTTAGGGTTAGGTGTTAGGGTTCAGGTTAGGAGAATAAGTTGACTTGTAGTTGCCAAGCTACTTATAGTCAGTAGATTATCTGTTGGGGGACCAACAAAATAAAGAGTTAGCATATGTTAAGTAGACAGTCTACTAATACTCTAATGACTGATAGTTGACATGTATCTGCAAAGTTACTTATAGATAGTAGAATGTCTAAAGTGGACTATCGAAATAAAGCTCATTATCATTTAAAGACACATGCACTTAAACGGCGTGCTGAAAACAGAGCTGTTTTTGACCAGGTACAATTAGTGTTTTCTTACAATACTAATGAGAATTTTTAATTAAAGTATATTACAAACTTTTAATTTAGACCCTAAAGAATCATATTAGCTTGTACAAAAATGACATTATATGACCCCTTTAATGTTAATTAGTGAGTTCACGGATGGCTTTGGTATGCAGAGCATTCGCAGATTGGACGCCCTTGATGATTATTAATATCAGATACTGAATACAAATATCTATAAATCAGCATACTATCATCTCAAAAATATTGCAAGAATTAGATGCTTTGTTTCCAGACAAGACTTAGAGAAACTTGTGCATGCTTTCATCACCAGCAGGGTGGATTATTGTAATGGACTCCTCACTGGCCTTCCCAAAAAGACCATAAGACAGTTGCAACTCATACAGAACGCTGCCGCCAGGATTCTGAGCAGAACCAGAAAATATGAACATATCACACCAGTCCTCAGGTCTTTACACTGGCTCCCAGTTAAATTTAGGATTGATTTTAAAATATTATTACTGGTATATAAATCATTCAATGGCCTAGGACCTCAATACATTGCAGATATGCTCACTGAATATAAACCCAACAGATCACTCAGATCATTAGGATCATATCAGCTAGAAATACCAAGGGTTCACTCTAAGCATGGCGAGTCCGCTTTTAGCTACTATGCTGGAACCAGCTTCCAGAGGAGATCAGACGTGCTCCTACAGTAGTCACATTCAAATCCAGACACAAAACACATCTGTTTAGCTGTGTATTTACTGAATGAGCACTGTGCCACTGTACATCTGACTGATTACACTGTATTTTATTTTGCATCCTCCTTTTTATTCTAAACTGAACTCAAATGGCACTGAGAATTGGGTAAGAGAGATGAAACAATGCTAATGACCTGAGTCTGTGGTGGAGTAGTGAGTTTGATGTGTGATTAAACTCGAGGTTCTGTAGGGTGCAGACAGGATTGATTCCATTCCTATAGCTTCCGAAACAAATGGGTTTTTGGGTTGCAGACCTCCTGTCCGATTTTAGAGAAAAAAATCGGGTACATCGGAGGATTTCTTAGGGATTCCTCCCTCCTCCCTCCTCCCTCTCGTACAAATAAATTGAAATTGAATTGTAATATAAAATGCTTAGAATTAAAGCATCTGCCAAATGTATGAATTTAAAATTGGTTGCACTCTGACGGAATCTATGAGTAAGTAATAATTAACAAAGTTAAAAACATAGTTCACTTTATGGTACCATGAAACAAGTTACTGTAAACTTTATCATGTGCATAAGTTCACTTTCCCAAAATCTAGGGCATTCTTTTCACAACAAGTTGTAAATCAGGTTAATAATTACATTTAACATTTTTATACATGTCATAAAATGTATTTAAGTTGACCAGTTTTACATCTGTTGATACAGGATGTTGTTGCATGTGGGTGAAAAATAATAATTATGTAATTTTGTGGATTCAACACAAGTTTATCAACATCATCATCTTTCAGCAATATTTGTGGCATGATATCAATCACCACAGAAAAAAACGTCAACTCGTTCTTTAGTTAAAAAAAGAAAAAAGTCAGGCATTTACAATGGAAATTTCCGAGCAGTAAATGTTAAAATCCACACTGTTTTACAGGTTTTCTCGATTGTTTACACACATTTTCTGAAGGCATGCCTCATACTCTCAGAACTCTTCACACAAATCACCACTTATATATAGCCACTTATATATGTAAACACCACTTACTAATTTTGTGCAATGTTTCCTCTTATGTCATTACATAAAGCTGGTAAACCTGGTAACTGCTGTAAGATATGCACATGGATACCGGAGAGTCATGTGACCATCTATATCAGAGGGCAGAAATATATCAGAGGTCGGGATAATCACTGGCACGTGAAAATAGCTAATGTATTTTATTTATGTATAAAGTCACCGAGACTTGCATCTGGATGTACATTTAAAGGTAATCATTCCTCACAGTCACACAGCCTATTTTAAGCCTGTCCAATAAATACTATTCAAGTGTGAGATCCGTCAATCCATTGAAACGACTGGATTTTTTGTGATTTTCTCTTTGTGTAATGACGCCGACTGCGGATCTATCTATCTATAATTTTTTTTTTTTTTACAGGGACAATGCACAAATAAGAGTAATTGCACCAGAGTTAGCTAACAGCTAATTTACATCTGCTGTCCCTGTGCAGGTAAACAAATAAAATAACATACAATATTACATATACACCACATGAAACATCATAATACATATGTCCAGGAATGTAAGATTAAGTTAATTCTATTAACTGATCCAAATATTCATGATTAATTATAACAAGTTATGATTGATTATTAATATTTCTTTAGAGCTAATTTGCTACAGGAAAGAAATTCATGAAAATATGTGGGGAAAAGGCCACAATGTCTCTTTATTCTCTTATTTATTGATGTAGGATGAACATATACAGATCAGGGATCAGTAATAAACTATAATTTTTAAATAGAACAGATATTATTTAACGTTCTAGATTTAATACTTTATTAAAACTAAAGTAAAAAATTTCAATTCAATTATAAAGTCTGTCTCAGTGGTGAAACTTTTTATACAAAGTTACATTTATAAACATCTCAGACTTGTATACACTAATCCATTACAAACTTCAAACACACATTGGTCCTCATTAATAATTTTTTATTTTTTTTTATCCTAAATCATATGCTGAAGGTTCAGAATAATTGGAATCACATTCTGCAAAGCTCCTGTTATCTTAAAGGAAACAGTAGGAAACCACTGAAAGTGTTGTGGTTATACTGGTTATCATATATCCTCGCGCCAGACCAAAGTCTCACATAGACGACATCTCCAACCTCCAGGATCAACACAACTCCATTAGAGGAGTGTAACCGATCCTGAGCCTGAACATCATGTGCTATAACCATACGCTCTCCATTCTTCACAATGGCTGCAGTTGCTGGAGTTCCACCATGACCATATATAGAGATTCTGAACATATACGCTCCTTTCAGCGGGGCTATGAAAATACCTAAATCAAATAACATTGCTTGATTACTAAACACATTGTGATAGTTTTAAAGATGGCATATCATTTAATTCTCTTATACACATTATACAACTGCAGAGAGATCTGAATGGAGCAGAAGGGTTTTCATTATTATAAACTGAGTTTTATGACTTTATGATTTAATTGATAATTACCTGTAATTGGGTTGTAGGCGTTCCCTATGTTTGTGAAGACGTTCCTGTAGGTTAGTGTGATTTCAGTGGTAAAAGGACCAATTTGTCCATCGCCAGATTGCATCAGTGAAGCTGAAAAAGCAATCTCTCTGTCTGATATTGAAAAACATAAGAAATATTGTGATATTACTGTATAATGCTGAGAATGTATACACTGAATTTAACATCATTCTAGCAAACTTTCACCTCTATTTTCCTTTCTCAACTCCACTTGACCCAGAGTAAGATTTGATATTTCTGTGAAGGAATAAAGATTCTGTTAAGTGACATCTACTAGGCAGAATTTCAGAAAATGTGCTTATTTAAAGTGCTGGAGGCATTATACAACATTTCTAGGGGTATTAAGGGGTGCTGAATCCAAATCTGCTGTATATGAAGCTCAAAAATGTCCCAAAATGCCTCAAAATTGAGAAATTCAAAATGGCCGCCACCACCAGGCTGAAATCTATTTTTCAGTATATCTTTTTGACTAAACAAGGTACAAACATGAAATAAATGTGCTTTTGTAAGTTTTCCTACATGGGCAATTCAATGCCATATTCAGATTTTAGATGTCATGTGAAGAAACTGCTTAGATATTGCAAAAATAGTTGTTTTTAACTATGAACTATTATTAACTAATTAATAATTAAGTTATTATTATTAATATTATCAGGCTACTTTTACTTAGTTTGTATTTTGTTATGAGGTAAAATGTGTCAAATGTGCTGCAATGCACTCCCAAACCTTTGCCCTCCCCAATATCATACCACCCCTCCCCCGAGCTTAGCCTTTCTCACACTTCTCAGAACAGCTGATCGGAAACATAAGACAGCTAACAGGTAAAGTCATGTCCAGTGTATATTTTCATAATGTGACATGTTTTCATAAACATCCCAAGGGGATCAATAACGTTTCTATCTATCTATGTAGTTTAAATAATTGCAGTATATATTTTTGCATTTTTGATCACTAAAAGAAGCCTATTAGCGCGATTAGCTAGATGACATCAAAGTCAGTAAACTTAACACACTTACTTTTACACTGACTGATTGGAGGAAATACTTTAAATTTATTTAAGTATTAAATAAATACTTATTTAATTCTTTTTTAGTGAAGTCCCCCTACATGTTAGCTGCATCTGGATAAAATTTTTTTTTTTTTTTTTTGGATAAAGGAATCAAAAGTTACAGCATTTGGAAAAGAGACAGCCTTTTTGTACAGTCTTTGACACCACCTCATGGGCAATTTTTTCTCCATGAAGAATATCTTGTCATAAAAGCAATAGATTATGTAAATTTTGGGCTCATTTTAATTGTAATAATATGCTGTAAAAAATGAAGTGCCATTTTCAATGATCTGTGAATGTTTCATGAGCTGTATGATGTTTTTGACACATTGCAGTACATTATTTTATAGATTATGAAAAAAAGAAATTCTATTTATCAGCATATAACTCAGCAATACTTGAGTTTTTCAAAGTGGATACATTCACTGTAAAGTTCAGACTCTAAACTTTCAAATGACATCAACTTTGTGTTAATCAAGGCAACATTTTTGAAAAATATGGTAATGAATATTTTCGCAGCTAGGTGGCGCCTGCTGGCGGTACACTCGGTTTTAGAGGGATTACTCAGCACTCGTTAGGA
Source organism: Scardinius erythrophthalmus (assembly GCF_964197995.2). NCBI lineage: Eukaryota > Metazoa > Chordata > Actinopteri > Cypriniformes > Leuciscidae > Scardinius > Scardinius erythrophthalmus. The sequence continues at coordinate 37,888,203 of NC_138224.1, read as the reverse complement.
ATTAATAAATGTGATTAGATGCATTAAAAAGCTGAGATCCTAAGCTTTAAAATGATATATAATTTGTGTTGTTCCATTCAGTGGTTGCTTAGCAATTCATTTTTTTCTTTCCGAATGGGAATAAAAAAAAAAAAAAAAGCAAAAAAAAAAAAAAGCTATAGGCGGTTATAGGACATGACACATATTTATATATTTTTAAAGCCACTAGATGGCGCTCTTCTTACTTGAATTTTTTTTTTTAGGCCTGCACTCTATTTTGATGTGAAATGGTGCATTTATAAAAAATAAAAAAATAAAAAGAAATAAAAAATATATTAATTCTAATGGAAAAAAATAGCTCATAAAAATTCTATAATTAATGCAAAGTATCATAAAAATCTTTAAAAATTCTAAATAATATAAAAAAAATATTATTGAACAAAAATATATTTGATTGGTTTTCCTGGGAAAAAAAAAAGTTACATTTTAAGGCTTCGGTCTTTTTTGACCCGGAGGAAGCTAAGTGTAACCCATTTACGAAGAAGCTCAGAGGGTTAACAAAAGTAGACTGAAAACTGAAACTATTGCAACTCTTGCTTAAATACTGAAGAAATATTCACTTGTTCCATGTAGTTACAGGGTAAGTGTGACATCTGCAGGCTGTAAATTAAAGTGGTGCTTGTGCTTGTTACCCTTTTGATTCATGTAGTTATAATAAAAATCCTGGGTAAGTACAATTAAAATACATATGTGATGCGATCTGGGAAAACCCGTCGGATGTCGCGCTGGGCCGTTTTCAGTAAATTCCAAAATAGTTTGAATGTCAGTTTTTTTGTCAAATTTTTTTTTCCATTAAATTATTATTCTATAACATCTTTTCTCTTATCTCTGAAAATATCTTGGCAAAATTCCCTTGTTTAGTGCAGAAAAACAGCGATTTATAGTGTCAAGCTGAAAATACTCTCTTTCTCTAATGCATTCTATGCGACCATTAACGCCCGGCAGAGGTGAAAAAAACAAAACAATCGCCGTATATCCCATACACCTGTCCGTCTCGTAACACTACAAAGATAGTTTACCTTTAAAATAAACCACATACATGTACAGTGAATGTGTATAGTGCGCATTTCGCGCCAATCCTGTTTAAACTATAACGTCACGCAGTTTCATAACAATCGCGAGATGGACGCATCTCAACGGTGACAGTTATTTAAACCTGTTTTTCTCAAAATTCCGTTCCAGAAAATCATAGAGATCGGCCGACTTCAGATAAACATAACTTCTGCTACCAACAAGCTATGATAAAAATAAAAACAGATTTGGAAAGGGCTTGATACCAGCATCCATATGATATCAAAACCTGTAATAGGTAAAATTTCACCATGTGGTGGGTTTTCCCAGATCGCATCACATATACACAATCTAATATCACTGACTCAGAAACGTTTATTTGAAAAACAACTTAAAGGACAATTCCGGTGCAAAATGAACCTAGGGGTTAATAACACATGGGTACCGAGTCGACCGTTCTCTGGGATGTGTTTTGAAGACTCAAAATAGCACCACACTAACACGGTAGCATAATGAGGGTAAGTGTACAGACAGTTAAATAAGAAGATACTTTATAAAGACAGTACACTTCGCGTATACAGGCAGGAGCCATCTTTGGAAAACAGTCTCGACCAGTCGAACCACAAACGCGGTGCTACGTGAGCTGAACTGTGACTTTGTCATACGGCGTTCGTGGTTCGAACCGTGGTCAAGGCTTAAGTCTTGACAGAAAGTAGCACATTTTGTCCATTTTTTCTCTTGCTTGGCTTTTTCCTCTTCTTCTTTTTTCTTTCCACTGATGAATCTGAAGAAGAAATCATGTCTCTTGCTATTCTGTATTAAAAGAAAATGCAGTACACCAAGCAATACATCCTCACCATGTACTCATATTTTACCCTCACGCCATCCGAGATGTATATGACTTTCCTTCCTCAGATTAACACGAATGAAGGTTTTTAGAAAAATAAATCCTCTCTGGGAATACATATGTATGAGGTGCCCCTAGGGACATTATTAAGAATTACCATGCATATACATGTACTTTTCCTCTCACATACACATATGAAACCAAATTCATTCACATACTATAATGAAATGCTCACACACATACAAGTGAAATGCTTTTACAAACACAACTGAAACGCTCTCATACATACAACTGAAAATATTACGCTCACACACACAACTGAAACACACACACACACACACACACAACTGAAACGCTCACACACACACAACTGAAATGCTCTCATACATACAACTGAAAATATTACGCTCACACACACAACTGAAATGCTCACACACATACAAGTGAAATGCTTTTACAAACACAACTGAAACGCTCTCATACATACAACTGAAAATATTACGCTCACACACACAACTGAAACACACACACACACACACACAACTGAAATGCTCTCATACATACAACTGAAAATATTACGCTCACACACACAACTGAAATGCTCACACACATACAAGTGAAATGCTTTTACAAACACAACTGAAACGCTCTCATACATCCAACTGAAAATATTACGCTCACACACACAACTGAAACACACACACACACACAACTGAGATGCTCACACACACACACAATTGAAATGCTCACACACATAAAAGTGAAATGCTTTTACAAACACAACTGAAACGCTCTCATACATACAACTGAAAATAACACGCTCACACACACAACTGAAATGCTCACACACATACAAGTGTGTCATAAAAAGCATAAAAAATATAAATGTACAATTGTATATACAATTTAAAATACATGTTTACCCCCAAAAAGTGTTGTAGTATAACCATCGGGGCATCAGTGATGTGTAAACTGAATTTGGCAACAATACAGTGAATTACAGTTAAGTTATTGAATATTTTCCATAATAAAAATCATCAAAAAGATACATTTACAATTGTATATACAATTAAAAACTCTTTTTTTTTTCAAAATAAGTGTTGTAGTATAACCTTCAGGACAGCAGTGTTATTGCATTTTTTCATAAAAATTATAAATTGACCTTTCGCCGGCCCCTCCCCCAAAACGGCCATTGTCCAATCACACATCATAGCAACCGTTACTATGTGAGCAGGTCCGACAAACATTCTCTGCCCACGGCGTTTGTAAATATGTGGAATAAGGGCTGCCTCCGACAAAAAACATTTTCTAGTCGACTATAGTTATTCATTTAAGCCATTAGTGGACAAATCGCCCCTTTATATTAATTGAATTACTTAAATAGGCTATATAGCCTACAGGATAATGAGCGTTTACGTAATATAGCCACACTCAAGCGCACGACCGCAGGCATAAAGCTTGCCACAAAGAACCGGTAAAAGTAATTTGGGGTCAGTAAGATTTTTTAAGAAATTAAGAAAAGTAATAGGCAAGGATGCATCCAATTGATCAAAAGTGACAGTATAGACATTTATAACGTTAGAAAAGCTTTCTATTTCAGAAAACTCTGAAACTTTCTATTCATCAAAGAATCCCCCCCAAAAAAACAGTTTTCTACATTGATAACAATCAGAAATATTTATTGAGCAGTAAATCAGCGTATTATTCCCTCAGGTAGGTTGCACGTTTTCTTGCGTGGGTGGATGTTGAAATCAATAATCCCGTTGTTTGCATTCGCCTAAACTGATTTGCCGAAATCAAAATGCTGACATTGAAAGTCCCGCTTGAAGCGGTAAATCAAACAATGATTTGTCCCTAAATAATGATATATTATATCATAATATATTATATATTATTATTATTGATAGGATGATAACAGGTGTTGTGATCAGCACTGCTGTCTTTATATCGCGGAGGTATTGCTCCAAAAAAGGTCACTGACACGCACGGGTATACCTCTTCCCGTCATGGCAATCTGTCACGCTGGTCGTGTTTGACCATTTGTTTGTCGGACGTAGCAACAGTAACTAAGGGGGGCGGGGCTCGGCGAAAGGCTAATTTACAATTGTATATACAATTTAAAATATATCTTTCCCAAATTAAGTGTTGTAGTATAACCATCAGGACATCAGTGATGTGTAAACTGAATTTGGCAACAATACAGTGAATTTCAGTTAAGTTATTAAATATTTTTCATAATAAAAATCATCAACATGATACATTTACAATTGTATATACTGCAATAACTACAGTAATCCATATGACCCCAATGGATGAATCAATGTCTTCTCAAGTGAAACGATAAGTGTTTGTAAGAAAAATACCAGTATTTTAAACTTTTTAAACTGTAGACTATCGCTTCAGATGAACTATCACCAGCGCATGCATGAGAGGGTTGAGTTCACGTCAAGAGTGACAAGAGCGAGCCGAGAAACTCACGCGGAAGTCGGATGCGTCTTTAAAAAAAATATATATACAGTATATTGCTCACAATAAAATACAAACAATAACAGATAATAACAATGAGAAACAAACAAGACAGGAGGAAAGAGACGCCAGTTCTCACGCGAGTTTCACATTGTGCTTCACAGCGAGCTTACATTTATGTCAAACATGAACTAGATTCTCATGCACGCGCTGGTTACAGATTGTTGGAACCGAAAAGTTTATAATTATGAGAATATTTCTTGGTGTACTGTATTTTCTTTTAATACATAATATAGAATAGCAAGAGACATGGGATTCCTTCTTAAGATTCATCAGTGGAAAGATTGAAAAAGGAGAAGAGGACCAAGCAAGAAAAACAAAAAACATGCTACTTTCTGTGTTTGAAATCAAACTTCTTCTTTTTTTTTGATGAATAAGAAGTGTTGTAAATCTGTTTTGAAAGAAGTTGTTTTTCAAATAAAGGTTTCTGAGTCAGTGATATTAGATTTTGTGTATGTATTTTTATTGTACTTGCCCTGTAACTACATGAACCAAAAGTATATTTCCCCAGTATAAAAATAAAATAAAATATTGCAATAGTTTTTGTTTTACTTGCCTTGAAACATTATCTGTAAAAGTGCATAGATATGTACCCTGTAATTTTTAAAAAGCCTACACAGTATGTATTGGTACACTATTATTACAAAAAGGTACATGTGTATGTTCTCGCTTAATTGCTCCCAAATGTAAGATTGTTGTATCATAATAGTAGATTAAGTACCTCTTTGTTCTAAAATAATTACAGTATGAATAATTTGTTAATTCTCCTAGTTGTTACTCCTTTTTTCCCAAAACTTAACATATTGTTCCCTTAACTTGTATGTGTAAGTACTTTATAGGTACACTATAATGTACTGTAAATGTGTCTTAATTACGCAGTACTTTCCGAGATGTAATCTAAAGCGTTACCACTAATTGTAATAGATATATAATACAATTTACACAGTACACACTCAACTTTACACTAACATTTACACTATGTAATGTATTGCATTGTTTTACTTTGAGGATCATTGATTAAAGAATGTTTTGAGGTACCATAATTTTTCTTGTTCAGCTCTTCCAGGATAAACGTCTGTTGTTCTGCAGCCTTCTCAGCATCCCTCAGTCGTGTCTCTAAAGCTCTTATGTTTGTTTTCTCCTCTGTAACGGTGGCGGTCAGTTCTCCGATCTTTGCTTTCTGCTCTGTAACTGTGGCGGTCAGTTCTCTGTTGATGGTTTTCTGCTCTGTAACTGTGGCGGTCAGTTCTCTGATGTTCACTTTCTGCTCTGTAACGGTGGCGGTCAGTTCTCTGATGTTCACTTTCTGCTCTGTAACTGTGGCGGTCAGTTCTCTGATGTTCACTTTCTGCTCTGTAACTGTGGCGGTCAGTTCTCTGATGTTCACTTTCTGCTCTGTAACGGTGGCGGTCAGTTCTCTCAGCGCTGCATGGATGTCAGTGAAGAACAGATGGCAGTTTTGTTGGCTGTCAGTTGAAGCTTCATCTCTCAAAGTGTCTGTTTGAGGTGGATTCTGTCTTCCGTCCTCAGATCTGAGCTGTTGACTGATCTCATTCTCATTGAGTCCTCCATCTACCTGATGCTGTACGACACACACAAAGGTTTCCAACAGCAGCAGTAAACATACTAAACCCTTCATTCTTCACTGATGTTTGTTTCCAGCTCTTGCTCTGTCATCCTCACAGCCTTTCATGTTCCTTTTATAGTGTCCTGATTTATTGTCTTTTGTACTTTTGTATCTGTATTACTCCAGATAAAGTAGTTCAAGTTAATTGTTAATCATAATCAACGGAATGTTCCAGGTTCAGTAGATTTTAATCTCTATTCACAACATTTGCGGCACTATGTTGACAGACAGAAAATAACTCTCTCCCTTTAAAAAAATTAATACAATTATATATGATGTTCGGCATCCTTATAGCATGCAAAGGGAAAATTACAGAAACCTCCGGTCTGATGAATGGATTGTCGGATCTCACACTTTAATAATATTTATTGGACAGGCTTAATAAAAGGCTCTGCACTGAAAAAATATTTTCATTCATCCAATTAAAAAATTTTAGGGTAATGGTTCACATCTATATTTTATAACTTGAGCCAATGAAAAATAAATAACTTGCCCTTACCAACATTTTCTATGTCAATGAAAACTATTTTATAACACTTGGCACAAAGCATATTTTTCTTGTTGAAAAAAATCAATTAATTTAAATTCTATTTTTGATCTAAACAAAAATATATAGATTTAATCAAAACAAAAATTGTCATTTAATAAATATGTATTAGAAATTATTTGTTTTCTCTAATTAAATAGATATTGATTTAATAATACAATTATTTCTCATTTTTAAAAATACAAGTAAATAGAAATTATTTATTTTAAACAAACAAAAAGATATGGATCCAATAAAACATATTTCCCATTAAGGAACATGAATTAATCTTGTCCAAAATCAAATAAAAAAGACACATAATTTTCATTAAATCGATATTTATTGAATTATTATATACAGTACATTACTTCCACACATCCACAATTTCGTGTCAGATTTTCAACATTTGTGACAGACGGCAAGACCCTCAGAACCTCTTGACCCTCAAGTATGATTCCAATGTTTGTGGGTATACAGCTTGTGCATCTCTGATGACAAAGATTTCCATGGTTTCTACTGAAGAGTTTTTTCAGCCTCTTCCTTCTCCAACACCTGGAAAAGAATTTAGGAAGGAGAAAAGAAAAAGAAAAAAAGAATAAGGAATCAATACAGCTTGGGTTTCCCCCCAAATTAGTTTACATAATACTAATACTTCTAACTAATTATAAAATTTATTCCAATTTGTTGTTGACATAAATATAAGTTGCACAAACTTTCCAGCACATGGGACTCTGATTTTAGCTGAAAGTAATTGTTTCTATATTTGAAATTAGCCTTCAGACTGTTTTCAGACATATATCTGAACATAGTCTGATGGCTAATTTTGAAGTGGACAGCCATATCTAGCGTTTTCACATCTCTAAAGTAATCTGGCCTTACCAGGAAATCTTTGATGAGGTCCTCCACTGTTTCTCCCATGTAAAGGATGAGATATTTAAGTGCTCTTTGTAGCGGTGTCAGTATCCTGCATCAAGATAGTACAAATTTGGCATGAGGGTACATTATGGTCAACAAACTTTAGCACAATATATGTTATCAGTTGATATAATAATCATTACAATATATGATTCAATAGTGTGCCAATCCTATTACTAACGCCACGAAAAAATGTCTGCCCCCCAGTGTCCTCTGGCTAGTACTACACTTTTTTGAAAACCAACTGACATCAACCGATTGGCGCCAATGCAGCAATACTTCCATAAATAAAAAGCATACAATCCATAAATAAATGACCATTGTGAGTGTCGACAGTCATAAGTTTTAGTTAACGTTACCATTAATCACAAGTGAACGCCAGTCCTTTTACATGTAAGTTAACGTTAGCTCCTTAGTTGTTGATCAGGTTTCTACGGTTTTAACCAGAGAACGTCATTCTTATGACGCTGCATCGAGATAACGTTATGTTCAATGATTAAACGTTCACGTTAATTACCATTGTAAAATCAAAATAAGCCAGGGGTAAACGTATATGTTCCCTTTTGCAATCGGTCAGGAATTGATTAACGTCGACACATTAACGTTAACTTGCCTAGTGTAAACTAAGCTAGCTAACACATTTTTAAACTAATGTAAGTTACATAACGATATATCTACCAGATAAATTCGGCAGAGCAACATGTCTTGTACAGGCTACTAAATATACAGCAGCACATTTAAATGGTTGTTTGTTTCACTTACTTCAGTTTATCCGCGATGAAATCTGATTCTCTCTGGAGCAGCAAAGTGATCCACGGAACGTAGAAGAGCGGTTACATCGGTCTGCTGACTGGTCGTGGTCGTCGAGAAGATTTGTGTTTAATGCGCATGCGCAATCCTGTGTGTAACCTTGAAATTGTACATTCGTCGAAACAAATATTTCTTATTTGAGCTCTTAATGAAAAATATTTATATTTAAATATGTTTTGAATGAAAAAAATATTATTTGAAAAGTAAAACAAATAATGGTAAACTGAAATGAAAGACAAATTATTAATTGGATGAAATACTGCTTGAAAACCTTTTTACAGTGTGTGACTCTCTTTCTTAGCGTTATTCTCACTCATTTGAAGGGTCTGCTTCATACACACATGATTTGGCACAGGTTTTACTTACACTGAGAGTGCTGGGACACATTTACAATCACACTACGACAATTTGCCATATCCACTCAACCTTACCTGCATGTCTTTAGACTGTGGGGGAAACCGGAGCACCCGAAAAAAAAACAACGCTTCCCTTTCAGTCGAGAATGTCAGATGTAGTCAATGTCAGACGTAGTTGACGTCAACTGAATGGGGATCAGGCATAGGGAGCCTGTCTTCTTCGTACTACTATTTAATCAAGCCAATTCAACATTGGTGTGCGCGATTACACGCTCCACTCCGCAGAGTGGGTATAAACACGGAAGTGGACGCACGCACCAGTTGCCTTTCGCTTCGGAGCCGATCGGATGAAGAGTACTATTGTTTACATAACAAGCGAGTGTGTCGGTGTTCTTGCAGGGACACCTCCCAGTATTGGTGTTTCTACAGCGTGAGTTCAGCGGTGATCGCGAGCTTCTCAAGCTCTCAACTGCTGTTTTAACAGCATCAAATTTCTATTTGTTTGTGTGTTAAAAAAAAAGATGTAATAAAGATGAAACAGACGTTTCTGGATGCATTCGTTCCCTGTCTCTCTCTGAAACGGTCACAATTGTTGCATCACGTGTTTGGGCTTGGCTTTGGGTTGGATGATTGGTATTTCAGGGCGGGCCGTGCTGGTTCTCAGCCCGCCGCCCCAGTGCCCTTCTTTCGCGAAGTGCATGGAGAGCTTACTAGGTCGTGGACAGCGCCTTTTACTGCCTAAAACTGCCTGAGTGGTTCTTCCCCCCTTGCTACCTTTGAGGGAGGAGCGGTGAAGGGTTATGAAGCTATCCCTCCAGTGGAGAGGTCTGTTGCGACAACAGGTGCACCTGTGTCCAACGGCCGCTGCATCTGGGGGATCCTTGTCCCCCCTGCAGGCCTGTGAGCTCGTGTCAGGTTTGACGGTCAGAGCCTACAAAGTTTGCGGGCAAGCCACCTCCTCTTTGCATGCCATGGCGTTGTTGCAGGTCGATCAGGCCAAGACACTCATGGACATGCACAAGGGTAGTCTAGACCGTGCGCTCATGAGTGAGCCCCGCACTGGTGCTGACCTCGCCCTCATGGGCACGAGCGTCGCAGCGTGCGTGATCGGTCTAGCGATGTCCACCTTAGTGGTCCAGGAGCGCCATTGTTGGCTCAGCCTGGTTGAGATGGCGGATGCGGACAAGGTTCGGTTCCTGGACTCCCCAGTTTCTCAGGTTGGGTTGTTAGGCAAGATGGTGGAGAGCTGCGCCTGCTCTTCGTTGAGGGCGTCCCCTGCCGCTGCCTCCAGTTCCGCCGCAGCAGCCTCCACCCAGGCCCCAGCGTAGAGCCAGCAGCAGGCAGGCCGCCCGGTCTGTCTAGGGCACTGCCAAGCCAGGGGGCAAGTGTCAGACTTAGCATCCCTGAGACAGGCCACCCAGGGATGGGGGGGACGAGCTCTTCAGATGGTTACTGTTCCGCCACTGGCTCCCCAGAGTCCAGTGGTACCCGAATTGTTTAGAGAGCAAATTCCTCCGTCCCTGGGTCCAAAGAGGGTCCCCTCTTGTTCGCTAGCCGGCAGCATGGTGCGTTCGAGGACCCGGTCATCCGCCTTCTCACGCATCCCCTGTTGCCCCGTGGAGACAGGTAAGTGTTGCACCGCACACTCAGACCCCGTTTCGGGCTGCCCCGAGCCGGGTCCCTGTCCTCCACCCTGCTGCCCCACCTCGGGTACGTCTGTGGTCTTCTGGGCCTGGGCCTGGTTCGTAGAAGCAGAAAGAGCTTCCCAACTGGTCCAGACCAGACCGTGACCATCAGACTCTATGCGATTCATTATCGCTCGGTGCCCGCTCAGGTTCAGTGATAATCATCACACTAGGTGTTGAGCAAAAATGCTCCTGAAAGCTCAGTGATATTCATCACATCTAGTGTTGAGCAGTGCTCCTGTCTTATGCGCATGTCGCTGTCCTACTGGCGAAGGAAGTGATATACCCCAGCCTGCCGCCAAACCCTCAGCCCGTGATCAGACCTTTCGTTTATTCGAGCCGATCGCTCCTAGAACGAGGTCCACTAACACGACTGAGGGGCCATGTACAAAGAGCATGCTTTAACGGAGGCCTGGGCGACCTCCGACTGCATTGGCATTCATTGCCTCGAGTTGTTGCAGTTCACCTCACTTTGAGCCACCGCTGCTCAGCGAGCATGTCACAACTCGCCCGTCACCTCCTCCTTGGAGTCAGAAGCTTCTGAGGTCACTTCAACATTCCACTATTTCTTCCAGCCTGCTCAATCGTGCCGCCGACGAGCCTCACGACAGCCTATGGCAAGGGAGAGTGGAGACTCCATCTCCAGGCGGTCTAGCTGGGCAGGGACAACTTCGGGGCCGTACAGTTACATCTGTTTGCCTCTCCGGATTCGTTCCTCTGCCAGTTGTATTATTTCTGTCCGAGCAGACAACCCTTGGACAGACACTGGCTCTCAGCTGGCCCCAGGGCCCCGCAGAAATGTGACCAGTCACGGAAAGTAGGGACACAAGTCGGTTCTGGGGCATTTTGAGTTATTCACATATTCTGAAAGTGTAGTATTCAAGCTTTCCAACGATGTGTAACACATGTAAATCTGATAATATTTGGAGAAGTTGTGGCCATTTGAAGGTAGGCACTCATAAAAAACTGAAATGGTAGAAATCTGATTCTAAATATTGACAAGTTCTCGCCCTTCTGGGAATGACAATAGGGCTCATTTACATCTCATTTAGATAAGTCATACCCCCTGTAAAGCTCCCCCGTCTCCCCCTCCCCCCTGAATGTACCAATTCTACAAATTCTCTAAATAAAACATTTCCAGTTAACTGGCAGAGCATTCATTTCGTTTGTTTTTTAAATAAGATAATAGCGCTGAAATGTGTTTTTTTTTTAAATCAAGTGATCAAAGTGCTTGTTGCCGCTGCGATCAGTGGCGCAGATACAGTGTTTATTCGTGTGGCTCGCACACACACTGCATTGTCTTCACTCGACGCGCGCTTCAATCCGTTACGTTGCGGTCGGATACTCTCTATTCGTTCTGTTGAAATAACAAAATTATTCAAACGTTTGCGTGTCCCTGCTTGATATACAACCACTGATGGACATAATCGTTTTGATGAGAGAAAAAAAACTATACGAGAAAAAAAAAAAAATCCATACAAGGGCGGATTCAAACTCTCAACCTCTGACACAGCTGGCGAAAGCTCTACCACTGTACCATTCATATACACGTTACCTATGAAGGTGGATCTATGTATTGGCACTGACAACATGTATTAGGCTACATCTCATTAAACGACTAATTAAACCCCATGTAACCTACTATTTAAATCGATTGCTGGACATCGTAATGTTATTGGCGTCCATGTTCATTGAATTTTGAAATCAGATAGAGCCGGCCAGAGCGCTGCATAATAAGTAGCCACGCCGGCTTATTCAGTATGGAAATACACACCGACAATGACACGCCCCTACTGCGTGCTAGAATCTCCGAAAAACAAGCCGATTTCAAACTCAAAATGTACGCTTTTAAATATACCAATACTGCTATCTCAAACATGGAGAGGCTTCTTCGTGATCTCAACTAACAGATTCTGCAAAAAAACGAAAATCACCAATTTTGAAAAAAAAAAGCTTCTTTCTCATTTTGCTCAAAAGTTGTGCTGCCGACTTGTGTCCCTGGTTTCCGTGACGGGTCACAAATGTGTTCCCCAGTGAGCCTTCTAAAAAAGCGGCTTTGCGGTTTATTGTCGCTTGGCGCCGCTCAAGTTCAGTGATTTTCATAACACTCAGGTGTTGAGCAGTGATGCTCCTGAAGCTCGGTGAATTTCTTCACGCTCAGGTGTTGAGCAGAGATGCTCCTGAAGCTCGGTGAATTTCTTCACACTCAGGTGTTGAGCAGAGATGCTCCTGAAGCTCAGTGATTTTCTTCACACCTAGTGTTGAGCAGTGCTCCTGTCTTGTGTGCGCATGTCGCTTGCATGTGCCGTGCTAGGTCAGGAGTGGAGCAGGTCTTGATAGTTGCCCCTTATTGGCCCAACCAGACCTAGTTCCCCTCGACAACCCCTGAATACTTTCTCAGGGAGGTGGCATGATGGCACCCGCGTTCAGACCCCTGGAGATTCCAGGGCGGTCCTGAAAATGGATGCGGAGGTTCAGGTGGCTACCGCAGGACTATGTGGTAGTCACCATCACTTCTGTGAAAGCACCCCTAAGAGGAAGTGTTGCTTACGCCAAATAAAAGTGGAACCTACTCATTGAGTAAGTCTTCTCTCCATGAGGAGATCCTGAAGGCGTTCGGCCATTTCAGTGCTCTCTTTCCTGCAAGATGGGTTGGAGTGAGGACTGTGTCCTCCACCCTCAAAATGATGTTGCCTCAATCTTTTCTTTGACGCACATCATGATGCAGTAGCTGGGAAGCACGTCCTGATCGTCAAGTTCCTGAGGGAACAAGGTAACCAAAGGCCTTGCGCCCCTTTTTATCCTGTTGGGCCTTATCTCTGGTGCTACTGCACTGCAGAGCAAGCAAGCAAGCAAGCAAATTTTATTTATATAGCACTTTTCCAAACAAGTCAATGCAGTTCAAAGTGTTTTACAGGCACAAAAATAAAAAAACACAAGAACAAGTAAAATACAAGAATAAAATAAAAATGTATGAAAATGTATTAAAATGAAGAAATTTTTTAAAAAATCTTTTAGTTCTACTGTATGGTACTGTTAAAAGTAAAGAATCTGATGATCTGAGAGTCCTTACAGATTCATATACTGTAAGCATTTTTAAAAGATAATCTGGAGCAAATCCATGCAGTGCCTTATAAAGTAATAAAAGGTTTTTAAAATCAATATGAAAACTAACAGGTGAAGGGTTACAAATTTAAGAATCTATTTCAGATATGCTTCCTTACATAACATCACGGTGAAGAATACTGATTTTAGTATTTCTGACCTCTAGAAATACTATCCTTAGGGCCGACTCATTTCATCCTCCATATCTCATTGATAATGTACCCTTTGGCCAATTTCAGCGGTTACGCCGCATATGTGATGATAATGTTGACTTTGAAAAACAGGCAGAAATTATGTCGGAACGTTTTATTAAAAGAAATTACAAACCAGATATCGTCGCTCGTGCACGTTCCAGAGCTCAATCCCTGAATCGTTCTGATACTTTGATTAAGAAGGAACGTAAAACGGAGACTCTATCCCGCCCCTTTTTTGTTACACAGTACAGTAGGGAGGCTAGACAGATAAAACAGATAATTCAGGATAATTGGGCCATTATTAATTCTGACCCTGTCCTTCAACAGGTCTTTCCACAACCACCTATGTTTTCTTACAAAAGAGCTCCAACTATTCGCGACAAGCTGGTACATAGTTATCTTCCCTCTGAGAAGAAGGAGAGTTGGCTTTCGAGACCTATTGGATTATATCGTTGTATGAACTGCCCTCATTGTAGGAATATTATCCCTGCTAAAACTTTTGTGGATTTTAGATCTAACAGAACATATAAGATAAAAGACTTTATAAACTGTAATACTACATTTGTGATATACCGTCTATCTTGCCCATGTAAGGATGTGTTTTATGTAGGTCGCACTAAAAAGACGTCTACGTGATCGTCTAGCAGAACATAAATATGCTATTCGTGTCAGTAGCCCTGAATATCAAATGGCCCAACATTTTCTGCATGTGCACAACAAGAATGATTCCTTATTAGTTATAGAGGCCTTGGAACATGTGAGACCTTTGGATAGAGGTGGTGATAGGATTCGCAAACTCAATCAGCGTGAGTCTTTCTGGATACATCAATTGGATGCGCTTCGGTATCCCGGTCTGAATGATGACATAGAGTTTAAATGTTTTTTATGATATTTTCTCTGCCTATATATTGGATGTGCCTTGGATGTATGTATATGTATATGTATGCATATGTATGTTTATATGTGTATATATGTGTATGTATGTGTGTATGTGTATATATATATATATATATGTATATGTATGTATGTATATATGTATGTATATGTGTATGTATATGTATGTATATATGTATATATATATATATATATATATATATATATATATATTTTTTTTTTTTTTTTTTTTTCTTATGATCCATATTGTGTTTTTTGGTTTTCGCTGAGTGATATTGTTTTTTTGAGATATATAGCATGTTTCTTTGTTTGGTTCACCTACTGTGTTACTTCCATTACCCTGTAGACCTGATTGTCTCATTGGGATAATTGATTACATTGGGTCTCATTAGGTTAATTCAATTATCTTGGTTTAGGGGTGGGTCTTTACTTGCTTATAAATTGTTGTCATTGTCATTCTCTGTATGAATTTGCCCTGAAGAAGACCATGTTGGTCGAAACATGTTGGCATTTTTAATGGTTTAAGCCACTATTAATAAAGGCTTTTTAACTTTTTTCCTTCTCCTCCTTGGATTTTTTTTGAGTGCCTGGGACTTGTTTTACTACTGATTTTAGCATTTGAGGTTTTAATTTAGATAGTATATAAACTGAGAAAGTGATTATTGAGTTTACAGCAAGATATTCCTGCCCGACTTGTTTTTCCTTTGTAAGTTAAATGAGTCAGATCACGGAGACGCTAACCTATTGTCTTTAATGGCTCTTGGAGCAAGAGCCACAGTCCAGACGTTGAATCGTATGGCTGATTGGATTAGCAAATATGCATTTGAGTGGTTATGCTGATTGGATTGAGACTGGTAACACACTGGAGTCTGGGGCGGGTTTCCTTAACCTGTATACTCATTTACATGCTTTGTTTGAATTTGTCTCCACCTTCAAAAGTCCCTCCTCCTAAAATGCCTAAATTTTAAAATGCAATAGCCAACAATGGGTAAAAATTGTCACATTTTTTTTATGCCAAAAATCGTTAAGATATTAAGTAAAGATCATGTTCCATGAAAATATTTTGTACATTTCCTACCGCAAATATATATAAAAAATATTTTTGTGAGTGAATGCAGCACAATCACATAAATGAACAACTTTAAAGGTGATTTTCTCAATGTTTAAATATTTTTGCACCCTCAGATTCCAGATTTTCAATAGTTGTATCTCGGGCAAATATTGTCATATCCTAACAAACCACACATCAATGGAAAGCTTATTTATTCAGCCTTCATATGATGTATAAATCTCAATTTCAAAATTGTGACCCATGTGACTGGTTTTGTGGTCCAGGGTCACAAATATGAATGAGTTATAATAGTAATTGTTATATAAGTGATTTTATATTGTTTAAATATGAATGCATAAGCACCTGTGAAAAGACTTTATTAATAAGTAGAATGGCCAGCAGAGGGCAGTAGAAGACCACTTATTGGCACACTTTCATTTTAAACTTACTGATTTCCACCACTAAAACCATAGATATCCATATAAGGCTAGATGTCTTAAGGCGGAGTTACTTCCGGCATCACCGCAGGGAAGGGATCTTCCGGCATCTTGCCACAGGAACGCTGTGAATTAAGGTGAGTGATCAGCACGCACACAAATCCTCTTATTTCGCTGAAATCTTGACGGATTTACAAACGGTTTGGTTTCTTACAAACGTTATTAACTTGGCTATAATTCTTTCATATGGAAGTCCATTGTTATAATTATTCATATGTATGCAGTGTCATAACTACATCTCTGACGTTTATAACAAACCAAACCGTTTGAAAATCGGTAGAAAATTGAGCAAGGTTATTTAAAAGTACATGCACCATGTTAAGAGTGAGCGAGCTCCCTGTGGCAAGATGGCCGCCGTGTGCGGACGTCGACCTCCATTGGCCAGCAGCGCGGACGAGACATCTAGCCTTTATTATATCTATGACTAAGACAAGGTAGTTTTTCCATGTTTTCTCCATTAAGTATGCATACACACACAGAGACACAGACATATGGGGTTAGAATTGTTGTATTATTCCAAATAAATAGTTTGAGATTCACAAACAAATGTAAAGAGATTCACAAACAAATGTAAAGAGATTCATAAAAAATGATAAAAATCACAAAAATAAATAAAATGAGATTTCAAAATAAAAAAAATATTTACAAATGTGTTTTATGTCACAATCACAACTCTGCTCTCATTTTATTTATTAGTGAGCTTAATACATTTTTGTGAAACTCATCTCAATCTATTTTTTTGGAATAATGCAACAATTCTAACCCCATACAGACACATACACGCACACACATACACACAGGCACACACACACACACACACACACACATACAAGACAAAGATAAATATACTTTCAATTTATATATCAATTTATAGTTTTTGGGATATGTTTTTGTGAAAATACCTTTTAATGGTCTATAAGCATTTCACATATTTCTTTGTGATCTAATAATTTAAAACTATATAACTAGAACATCACGGATGCTGCTGAAAAGGCGTCAAGATGGCTGTGGATCAAGCGGGGTGATCCGTGGAGCATACAAGCTACTCAGACACAAGCCAGGGTCTGATCAACCCTGGCTGGGTCGCCTGGGCGAGGTTGTATGATGTTGTGAGACCCGAAACACCCAATGAACCCAGGATACATCACTGATGATGTGTCTGAGTTGCACCAGAGGTGTATTTCAAGAACTATACCATCTGGCTAAGCCAGTGACTTCCGGGAACAGTCTGGATGACAACCATGAAGAGTATGGAGACTGCTGGAGAGACAGCTGGCAACTGGGAAGACAGTATCTGGGGCAGCAAGGGCCAGCAACCCAAACTGCAGCTTCCGTGAGGATGCACCCATAAACAAGCTACAAAAACCCCTAATGAACCATACCCCCAGGGGTGCCCGAGAGGGGGGGAGAATGAGCACCCCAACAAGATGGATATACAGGTAATGACCATTGCTAATGGAGAAACGACAATGAGTGCAGTTTGCGTATGTGGCAAAGTCTGCAAGAACCGGCATGGCCTGAAGATCCACCAGGCCAAAATGAAATGTTTGACGGGGAAGCAGGTGGTGCAACGCACAGGTCCAGTACCTGGTGAGACGCAGGAGGAGCCCGGCCCGGAGTCACCCCACAGTGCCCAGAACCTCCACGCCCCACAAGCTCCACCCCATGACAGACATTCCGAACACCGCCGGGTCAAGTGGCCTGCTGCCAACAAGGAGAGAGAGTGGCTCCAGTTCGATGAAGACCTGGACCAAGTCCTTGAAGCTACCGCGAGGGGGGATGCAGACCAGAAGTTGCAGACCCTGTCAACAATGATCATTAGCATTGGAGCTGAAAGGTTCGGCATTAAGGAACGACAGCTGACCAGAGGGGTGGCAGAGCCAAACCGACGGGAAGTGAAGATCAGCCAGCTAAGGAGTGAGCTTAGACTGCTCGGACGGCAGTTTAGGAAGGCAAGGGAGGAGGAAAAGGCTGGTCTGGCAGAACTCCGCCACACCCTGAGGAAAAAACTAACCACCCTTCGGCGGGCTGAGTGGCATAGGAGGAGGGGCAAGGAGAGAGCCAGGAAACGTGTCGCCTTCATTTCTAATCCGTTTGGATTTACGAAGAAGATCCTCGGGCAGAAAAGAAGTGGCCGTCTTGCGTGTACTGAAGAAGATGTTAACAAATACCTCAGCACCACCTACAGTGACAGCGCAAGAGACAAAGATCTCGGGCCATGCAAATCGCTGATAACCCCGCCGGAACCCACCGGGGCATTTAACATCAGGGAGCCAGCCTTGAAGGAAGTTGAGGAAGTCATCAAAGCTGCTAGAACCAGCTCAGCACCAGGCCCGAGTGGAGTGCCGTATGTTGTCTATAAGAGGTGCCCCAGACTCTTAAAGAGGTTATGGAAGCTAATCAAGGTCATCTGGAGGAGGGGGAAGGTGGCGCAGCAGTGGCGACATGCAGAGGGCGTCTGGATCCCAAAGGAGGAGAGCTCAAGCACCATCGAGCAGTTCAGAGTTATCTCGCTCCTCAGTGTTGAGGGGAAAATTTTCTTTAGTATTCTTGCCCGACGCCTGACGGAGTTCCTCCTGAGCAACACATACATCGACACCTCTGTGCAGAAGGGCGGAGTTCCAAAGATGTCAGGATGCATTGAGCATACAGGAGTTGTCACTCAACTGTTACGTGAGGCACGTGAAGGTAAAGGGGATCTGGCAGTCCTCTGGCTCGATCTCGCCAATGCCTACGGGTCAATCCCACATAGGCTGGTAGAAACCTCACTTGACCGACATCACGTTCCAGACAAGATCAAGAACCTCATACTGGATTATTACAATTCTTTCAGTTTGAGAGTCACCTCTGGAGCGGAAACATCTGCATTTCATCGGCTTGAGAAGGGCATTATCACGGGATGCACTATTTCCGTGATACTGTTTGCCTTGGCAATGAATATGCTGGTTAAGTCAGCAGAGGTGGAGTGCAGAGGCCCGCTCACAAAGTCAGGTATACGGCAGCCCCCCATCAGAGCTTTTATGGACGATTTGACGGTGACAACAACATCGGTTCCGGGGTGCAGATGGATCCTCCAAGGGCTCGAGCATCTCATCAACTGGGCCCGGATGGAATTTAAGCCAGCCAAGTCCAGGTCCTTGGTGGTGAAGAAAGGGAAGGTTACAGACCAGTTCCGCTTCTCACTAGGAGACATCCAGATACCATCTGTCGGAGAAAAGCCAGTCAAGAGTCTGGGCAAGATCTATGACTGCACCCTGAAGGACACCGCATCACTCCAGACAACCACCAACCAGTTGGGAATCTGGTTGACGGCTGTGGACAAGTCAGGTCTGCCAGGTAAATACAAAGCCTGGATCTACCAGCATGGCATCCTGCCCCGACTGCTCTGGCCATTGCTGGTCTATGACGTACCAATAACCACCGTTGAATGCTTCGAGAGGAAAGTCAGCTGTTCCCTGCGGAAGTGGTTAGGCCTACCACGAAGCCTCAGTGATATCGCCTTGTACGGGAGGAAGAACAGGCTAAAACTGCCCTTCAGCAGCCTGAAGGAAGAGTTTATGGTGACCCGATCAAGAGAGGTGCTACTGTACAGAGACTCCAGTGACATCAAGGTCTCTTCGGCAGGTATAGAGGTCAGAACCGGCAGGAAGTGGAAGGCCCAAGAGGCAGTAGACCAGGCTGAGTCACGGCTGCGACACAGTGAGCTGGTGGGGGCAGTGGCATCTGGACGGGCAGGACTCGGGTGTAATCCAAGACCTCGCTTTAACAAGGCCCAGGGAAAGGAAAGGCGACAGCTAATCCAAGATGAGGTCCGAGCTGGGGTGGAAGAAGTCCGCTGCAGTAGGACAGTAGGGATGCGGCAGCAGGGGGCATGGACCCGATGGGAGCAGGTGGAAGACCGAAAGATATCGTGGACAGAATTGTGGAAGTCTGAGCCACACCGGATCAAATTCCTGGTTCAGTCTGTCTATGATGTCCTCCCCAGTCCATCCAACCTATTCCGCTGGGGCCTGGCAGACACACCACTGTGCCCACTCTGCCAGAGAGGAGGTTCTTTGGAGCACATCTTGAGCAGCTGCCCAAAAGCACTGGGAGATGGGCGCTACCGTTGGCGCCACGACCAAGTACTGAGGGTCATTGCAGAGGTCATCAGTACTGGGATCGCCTGCAGTAGACACCAGCAACCAGCAAGACAAAATATCGCCTTTGTTAAAGCCGGGGAGAAGCCACATCAGCGCCTAAAGGAATCAGGGGGGCTGCTCGTAACAGCAAAGGACTGGCAGCTGAAGGTCGACCTAGGGAGACAGCTCAAATTCCCAGGAAACATCGCAGTGACCACGCTCAGGCCAGACATTGTCCTGGTGTCAGAAATAACAAGGCAAGTGGTCCTGCTGGAGTTGACTGTTCCCTGGGAAGACCGGATGGAGGAGGCATTTGAGAGGAAGAGGGCCAAGTACGAGGAGCTGGCAGGCGAATGCCGAAGCAGGGGGTGGAGGACCCGATGTAATCCTATCGAGGTAGGGTGCAGAGGATTCGTCGGCCAGTCACTCATCAGGGCCCTCAGGATGCTTGGAGTGAAGGGACTGCACATCAGGAAAGCCGCCAAGAACATCACGGATGCTGCTGAAAAGGCGTCAAGATGGCTGTGGATCAAGCGGGGTGATCCGTGGAGCATACAAGCTACTCAGACACAAGCCAGGGTCTGATCAACCCTGGCTGGGTCGCCTGGGCGAGGTTGTATGATGTTGTGAGACCCGAAACACCCAATGAACCCAGGATACATCACTGATGATGTGTCTGAGTTGCACCAGAGGTGTATTTCAAGAACCAGTACATCATAATAATAAAAAAATTATTTGTAAGCCAATGCTGAAAGTTGATAAAAGATTAAAAATATCTTTTAAAATAAACTTATAAACATATACGGAACACTACATTTAAATAAATAATCGTTTTTGCTGATTTATAAGCTTATTGATGAATGTGTCCAGTAGTTGGTCGTCATAGTTTTTAACAATATAAGTGAGGACATTTGGTCCTGAAATGTATAGTCAAAACAAGTTGAAGTGCACAACCATACGAAAGCGTGTGGACATACACACACATAGCGCTCTTCTAAACTGTAATTAAGATCACCTGTCTGTAATGATCGTTTCATTATAACCTGACCCTTACCAGCATTTACCGTTTGGCCTCTGTGGATACATGCATCTGTGGTATGACCAGGTCTGTCCTGCTGTCTACTGCATGTGTAAGTACAAGTTTACTAATTTGTTGTGTACGTGCTGAAGATTGCATGTAAAGTATTAGTTATCTGTTGTGTTGTTTAGAATAAATACCTGCATCTGTGTCTTGAATTTCTTGTCTTTTGTCATGGAAATAGGTGCGGAGCTCTTAGGAAGTTAATTGTTCTGTATGAGATGGTGGTGTTCTTTTGTGTAAGTATATTGCAAGTATATCGCCACCTACTGGTCTGGATGTTTATTCTTTTTCATGTGAAAGTAACCTCCTTAACAGAGAATTTAACACTATATAATGCAAAATGGTAATTTAAGTATTTGGCTTTAGTTTATAATTGAGATTTTCATTCACTAAATATAGTAAACAGTTGTGAAGACAACATGTTTCTGAAGGAGTGATTTAAGGAAAATATTGTTTCATTGAATATTGCTGTTGAACTTTTCATTTGTGTTCTTCAGAATAAGACCACATGATTGTAAGAAGTTTTACAGTTTCAGAATTTGAATTAAAAATTGCTTTATTGCAAGGTAAAATTAGAAATGGAAAAATAATGTTTAAATAGAAGTTACAATAACACTATACATCAAAGCGTAACAATTACAGTGACTGAACCAAAAACTTTGTACATGAATATGGAATCAAAGTGTAACAATTACAGTGACTGAACAAAAAAGTTTGTACATGAATATGGTAAATAGTTTTTTTGTTTTTTTGTTTTTTTTACAGTAGCAATAAATGCGCCTAAATAAGAGAAGTTTAATAATTCCAAACACAATTGATTTGAAAGGGGAAAAAAAGCTTTCAGATTTTACAATAACCTAAGCAAACTATTCAAATTTTACTTACCGGTATATATAAAAAAAAAAAAATCTGTTTTTGTCGTGTAAATCTTAAATGGATAGTTCACCCAAAAATGTACATTAAGAAGATAGTTTGAAGAATGCTGATAACCAAACAGCTGACGGCAACCACTGAAGAAAAAGTACTTTGAAATTTATTGGCTACTGCTGATTATTTGGTTATCAGTATTTTTCAAACTGAGTTTGCCAGAAGAAACAAACACATGCAGGTTTGGAATAACATAAGGGTGAGTAAATTATGAGAATTGCAATTGCTGAGTGAACTATCCCTTTAATATGGTATGTCATGGTTACTTTGAGTCTTTGGGGGGGGTCGTGCTTGTTTTGCATCTATGGCCCTGTCCCAAATGGCAGTTAAAGAGACCGCATCTGTGATTGAGCAAAGTTCTTGCTCAAGCTCAGGCATCTCATCTGAGGCGAGTTCAGTACTGCACATTGCTTTATTGATTTCAATCACATGGTTATCATTAGTGTAGTTAACAGCCACAGGCCCACAGGTAAGAAGATATTCCTCTATGTCCTGTGCATCAATATATGTCATCTTTTTCTTTTTTAAGAAATTTTGTCAAGGCCGAATATGGGATGGCCAGTGACAGCTCATCCTCTCCAATTTTAAATATCAAGGATCCATTACATTTTGTGCTGCAACTTGATTGTTTGCTGAGAATTTTGCAGGTGTTGAACCTGTGAAAGTTTTCTTTAGTGTTAATTGTTTGCTGTGTACTGTGACACAGTTTTTTTATTGTGATTGTGCTGCCTTCAACTGGTTGTGTAAGTGTGTTTGTTTGTATTTCCAAATCGTTTGTGTTTGTGTTGGGCAATGTGATTGTTGAGCTGCTTTGTATGATGGCTGTGTTGCGGGTGATTGTCAGTGTGGTTTTCCCATTAAAGAATCTTGTTGACAAGTTTGTAAACGCGCATGTTTTACCCAACTTTACACGGTCTATTTGACTGTCCCACAAGGACAGTTGAATTGTCCCTGTGAAGTCTCCAAATTGGCAGGACTTGACCTCGCTTTCGGAGTCCCGAATGGTTACCATGCTGCTTGCCTCGTCCATGTTGGAAACCGTTGCCATGAGTTTCAAAACCTGTAAAGAAGATTAAATGGATAATAAAATGTTTTATTTTATAGCAAAGCTCATGTTTTAACTTTTAATTTTAAAAATGTTTTACATTTTTACATTTAGCGTGTTTTCTCACCCAAAACATGCGGATATTATGTATCAACATATACATGTTTCTCAACATAAACATGTGAAACCATATAAACATGATAAAATTGTTGACTCGTGGGTATATTTATACGTTCTGTACGATAACTGGCGCAGTCTACTTTATCAAAGTTTCCCCCGTTCGCGTTGCTTGAGGTTATGCTTTTGATCTTTATTTTATTTAGTTTATTATTTTCAACTAAAAGACAAGCTTAAATTATAACCTAATTTTGTTGTGAATATTGCCTAATCGTAAGCTTGTTCAGAAATGGTGATAACTTGTTGAATAGCATAATTTAATGAAGGCCTAGTTCTGGGCCCCCCTACCCTGGGCCCGGGACAACAGACCCGTTTGCCCCCCCCATCGGCGGGCGTGCCTACGTCAACACTGCCTGTTTAGCCCTGCCCACCGATTCGCGCAGTACATGCAATAGCTAAATAACAGGCCTTCGAGGTGATAAAAGATCGACACAGGATCAATACCATTATCTTCCAAATGATCCTAGTGCTAGGATAGTGGTTTTTTTTCCAACAATGTGAATGTCTCAGCAGTGCATTATTTGTTTGTATTCAGTGCATTTCACTGTGGATTATTTGGTCAATTTTGGCTCAGGCTTTGTAAACAGACTTTTGTGGATCTGCCAGCAACGCCGCAAACATGTAATTTTCTAATGCCTGATCTGTCATCAGTGATTTCTGATGTATAAAGTCCAGACAGTTAATCTTTATCTCTAAATCGTTCAATACTGTTTATGCATCAGTAAATCAAGCCAATGACTAAACTATCAACTTCATGTCGTCTCTCTTTGTAGGATGAAAATAATCTTATTTAAACTGTGATTAAATTATATACAGAAAGCATCAAAGAACGCTCCCTTTCCAATCGTCCAAGCTGTCAATCACACAGCGCGAGTTTATCTGGATCTGGATAGTAAAAAAAATTTGAGAGAGTTCCACATGAACATGTCAGCCAATCACAGCAATGGGTGTTTACATTGAAGTCTTACACAGACACGTCCCCTCAAATCAGAGGCTAAAATCAGGCTTGGGAAAATGCCTTTTATTTCTAAATTATGGCAATTTTTGCTGTAAAAATCATAGTAGCATTATAAAATAATAAAATCCAGTTCATGACCCCTTTCATTTTTATTTTAAATCACTATATCACAACTTTATTGGTGACTTGGCATTTTTCTTATTTCAGCGATGTTTAGCTGATTCTCCTGAGGTGGTCTGTAGCTGAAGTCGAGTTGACTTGTCACGTCCACAGTGGTGTCTCTGTGTGAGTTCATTTATATGAAAAAAAAAAAAGGAAGTCCATTTTATACATTTATTCATGGTTTAATGGCAGGGTTAAATGTGAAGTAAAGTTTTTGCTAAACCATAGTTCATAAAATGCAGTAGTTAAACAGATCACAAAACACATGTCATATAATATTTTAAGTCATGGATTGGTTACATTCGCCGAAATGGTGTCACTACTTAAAAGCTCACTTAAAGTACTCTGATACCACAGCAAAAAAAAACGTTTGTTAAAGGAACAAATGCTAATTTCAAGTATAAATACAATATCAGTTACACAGGTATAAATGTAGTAATCATCTTGGGTACAGAAACGTAAATGTAACAACTGTTCAGCATGAATTTAATATAAAATAAGCTTTGCCGTTTTGTTTGATTAACAAATGACAGTAAAGGCCTCATTATACTTCTGCGTCGGACCTACGCTGGAGCCTCTACGCTGTAGGCAACGCGTTGGTTTTCATTTATACTGGTTTTCTCAAATGCCATGTTCATGTGGAACTCTCTCAAATTTTTTTTACTATCCAGATCCAGATAAACTCGCGCTGTGTGATTGACAGCTTGGACGATTGGAAAGGGAGCGTTCTTTGATGCTTTCTGTATATAATTTAATCACAGTTTAAATAAGATTATTTTCATCCTACAAAGAGAAACGACATGAAGTTGATCGTTTAGTCATTGGCTTGATTTACTGATGCATAAACAGTATTGAACGATTTAGAGATAAAGATTATCTGTCTGGACTTTATACATCAGAAATCACTGATGACAGATCAGGCATTAGAAAATTACATGTTTGCGGCGTTGCTGGCAGATCCATAAAAGTCTGTTTGCAAAGCCTGAGCCAAAATTGACCAAATAGTCCACAGTGAAATGCACTGAATACAAACAAATAATGCACTGCTGAGACATTCACATTGTTGGAAAAAAAAAAAACACTATCCTAGCACTTAATATTGTCCGCGTTGACGCGCAATTACACGTGCAGAGGGAGCATGTGAAACTCGAGGGAGTGGTCCTAGCAGACCAATCACAGAGCTTGAGTCCACGTAGAGTTGACGCGTTGTTACATTTTTGGAGAGGTGCACGTCAGGGTATGCCGAAGGGTACGCGCGCTACACACAGCCTACGACGTAGCTACAGCGTGAGTTCGACGCATAAGTATAAATAGGCCTTAAGACAGCAGGTATTTATAAGGTGATGTCAATTAAGACCGAATTAATGCACAGATCCAATGATACACCTGATTTCTTTTTCAACTCTTCACGATCATTTGAGACATAATCGACTGTTTACGACAATACTTGCCGATATGGGTATTTTGACTTATTGGTGTGTGTGTGTCCATCCAAGTACATGGATACGCGAAAGACGAATCAATTCGGAGTTTGCGCTCTATCTATCACTCTGTGCGGTTGTGAGTGAGTAGGCAAATTAAACATCCCTGTCTTTTCTAGAACTGGACTTGTTTAAAATCTATCAAATGGGTAAATGACTAAGAAAAAAGTGCAAATGATAACGTTTCTCGAATCACATGAGTGCTGAACCACGACTGGTTCACGGATCAACTACCATCCGTTTTAACCCCTTATTGAAAATGGTACAGTTTGCAGAAATGATTAAAAAAAGCCTGCTGTCTAATAACGAAGAGAAATTGTTGGATAAAACCGTTGGTTTCTTGATAAAGAATATGACTTTTTCAACACCAAAACATACAAGGAGATAATTACAACGTAACTTTTTAATAGCTTTACAAAATATATATTTCTTGTAACTTATGTGTATTTAGTTAACAAACAATTACATTTGAACTGTTTTGGTATCAATACATTTGTAATAGTTCACATAGAATAAAATATTATATAATGTTGATAAATAGCCTATAAAAAAAAAATTCTATTGTAAAGTTATAGAACACGTACTTACCAATCGCGGTTTTGAGCTTGACCGGAGTCTTGTTTCTTTCTGCCGTGACTATGCTGCTGTATTTTTCTGGTGTGAAAAATACAGCCTGGTGGTACTCTTGTCTTGCAGTTTGTATAGTTGCATTAAAATTCCTGGTATTTTTTGTAGATGTTTTTATAGGTGAAACTGAATGAAAGTAACCAGTTTTCGGTGTCTCGCTATCTGAGTTGTCCATGTCCATATCTCCGCTTAAAAGTTTCTTTGAATTGTTTTCCTCTATTTGGCGGGCTGGTGTTTTGAGTGCATCTGAAGCTGCATTTGGAAATGGCTGTTTTTATATTCATATTTTTCAAATTGAGATGGGCGTATTCAACTGCTTGGGTCTGATTCGCTGAAATCCAGTTAATATTTTTTGTAAACAAAAGGTAGCCTATCACATTAAAACTACATAGGTTTGAATATAGCATAATGAGATTTACAATCGAAATGAAGTTTAAAAAATGGATAGAATTTTCACAGAATATATTAGTTAGGAATAATTTATGTTAACTAATTTAAGTTTTTTTTCAGTGTAAATTCAAAAAAAGGTACTGTATGTGTTTGATTTAGGCTATTTGATTAGCCATCAGATAAATTGTTGTATTGTTTAAAAAGAAGTTTTAGAGTTATTGGTGATGGGTGTAAGATAGACATATAGGATAGGACACAGATTTGTATTATAACAATATGAGACTCCTTATTGTGTGAATATAAATCGTTAACTGTATATCATTTTAGTATTATTTTTTAAAATCTGAAATATTTGAGTGAGGTATTGTCTTGGAGGACCACTCATTGTTTCAGTTTAATTTTAAGCATTTTGGGTTTTCCACTAGTAGCCTAATTTCCATAAATGAATGGCACATTTCCATATTAACTCCATAATGACACATGCACATAAACGCACATACACAGCATACACAGAGACACACTTTATATAAGGACATTCCATTTGTGTAATGTTCTCATTATAAGGTAATGACATTTTCCAGCCCCTAACTCTTAAAGTGCCTATCCCAGAAAATCATTCTGCATTTATACATTTTTAATAATAATGGAAATAAAATAAAAATTATCCGTATCGTTCCCAACTGTTTGTGGCTTGGTAATAAGGTGTTAACATTATCATAATGTAGGTAAAACTAGGGCCGTTTAGAAAAAATGTTCTTAATGGCGCTGGGTCAAACCTGTACACAAAGACTGTAACAAAAAGGCAAACATTCTGCAAATAAAACATTGACCTGAGATATTTTGATTGGAAGTGGTCATGCATCAAACTAAGTTGATTCAACAAATTCGTCTATTAAACGTAAAAAATGTGCAATGTTTTGTTGATTGGAGTAAATCGTTTTTTTGTTGTTGTTGTTTTTTTTTTTTTTCGCATGTGCAGTTTGAACCCTGAACGAATGCTCAGTTTTAAACTTCTACGGCGGATTCCAAGTGTTGCTGCTGGTGAGAAATTCGACAGCTGTGTGCTACCTTCAATTCAGTGTTTCTGCAGAATCACTGGTGTGCATTAGTCATTTTTATAAACGACTGTGTTATTTTTCATATAATATTATGTATATTGTGCTGTTCCCAAACTAATGGCTGGATTTGATTTAATAGTGTTGCTGATTTCGGCACTTTTGGGTGCTTTCCGATGCTGATGTTAACGAACGGTGTCTTGTTTATTCAATCCAGCGTTTCTGCAGAGTCACTGGTATGTATTAACAACACATTGACGGGAATTGTGATGTTTGTGTTTACACCAATGCTTGTTTTGGGATTTGTTACCGCGGGCGCTCACCGGAAGACTACATTACCTATCTATCACCGCTTTAGAACTACAGCAAACTACGCCAAGTCATATAGCTCAAAATACACAGCACGTTTTTTTCTCGTGGTGGTTCTCCCTGCATTACAAATGGTATAGTTATATAATTTAAGTGTTTTCTTTTTTTATTATTATTGTGAATCATTTAATTAATGATTTAAGTTATACTTTGTGTTATATTACACATTTTCTATATAATCATATAATATAATTTAGCAGTGTTGCTGATTTCATGCACTTTTTTGTGAAACAAACAGGAAAATACATTTAATGAAATTGAGTAATTGAAAAAGTGGTAAAATAATGTAGAGGATATTAAATGAGACATTTGCTCATATGTATTGACAGATTTGTTGACCATCTACAATGTCTTCAGCCAGTAGTTGAGGAGATCAGAGCGAGGGATGGCCTGCACTTATTCTAAAGGACAAGGTAAACCATTTAATATCAACTGTTATTACCTGTGTTCTGTTTGTTATATTAGAGTCAATATTACTTATTTGTAGAGATTTTAAACATTTTAGTAATAATTATAGTAGCAACTTTATTGTGATTCATATCGACCTTTTTTATTAGTATATCTGCATCTGCATGTTTTCTTGTATCTGTAACATTGATCTCCTGGAGAAGTTCAACATGTCCCTTAAAGTACAGAGCACCTGTCCTAAAACTGCAAGAAAGGGAACGCCTTTGGAGAAGAAATTAAGACTCTTTTGGAGAAGCTGGATGAACAGACTAATATCTGATATAAGACTGATATCCTTTAATATATTCAAAATACTGCAGTATTGAAAGATTTCTGAATGAGGCCATTAAAGGAGAACTCCGGTCAATTTTAACATTGAGCTCATTTTTTTGTACATTTGGAGTGCTGTCAATACAGAGAACAACGACAAAAATCGGTGTTGCCTACACCGAGTTATTCTATTTTTTAAATTTGCACCCTATTGACTTCAATGGGGCAAGTAGTAAGCCTGCTTTTTAGCCTCTTAACATCCTTTAAGTGTCATTACAAGTGCACAGAAAATGTGAGTGATTCCTTCCAAGTGAACACGGGTGGATCTGACTGCAGTAGATGTTAGAGATATTAATAAAAATGAAGTTAATTCAGCCAGCGCTCATACCTTTGTTTACATCTTGTTTTCGGTGGAAGGCCATAGTAATCGATTGTCGAGTTCACGCGCGTGATCATAGGTAACTAAGCAACAGTGGAGACTCAGACTGTCAGCCCAGCCGATGACGGTGCTGTGTGGTGTTCTGAGAATATCAGATCTGATGGATAGTTCATCCGACTCAGATGTTGAACACACAGAGGATTTTTTTGAACTCGACAATCGATTACTATGGCCTTCCACCGAAAACAAGATGTAAACAAAGGTATGAGCGCTGGCTGAATTAACTTCATTTTTATTAATATCTCTAACATCTACTGCAGTCAGATCCACCCGTGTTCACTTGGAAGGAATCACTCACATTTTCTGTGCACTTGTAATGACACTTAACCCTCTGGGGTCTGAGCTGTTTTTGGGGCCCTTGAGATGTTCTGACATGCCCTGACATTTGTGCTTTTTTCAGTTGCTTATAAACATATTAATGGCAAAGGTGTAAATTCACTCTATAAAGCACAAACAGGGCTACCATAATATGTGAGCCACGTGTATGTACATGTTTTCATTTTTGAGAGAATAATGTTTATGCATGGTTATTGAAAAAACTAAAAACTAAAATTTCTGAAATAAGGCCACAAAACACATAGTAAATATGTGTCAATAAGACTTTTGAATAATGGATGTCCTCGCCTAGTGTTTTTTCTTCAAAATCATGTGAAAATAGTCTTGCTTTATCGTTCACATAAAACCATACATTGATTTAAATTGATGTAAAACAGGTTTTGCTTGGAAAGCCAATATGCGAGGAGGCGTGAACGAGGAGTGGTTTACAACTTAGAACACCCACTCTGCATAATGATGAGCCATTCACACAGGTGTGAAACTGGCTGAGCCACAATGCAAGGACAAAGGATATTTAGAAGAAGACTTATATTGACCATTTAAGATTTTGCTTACATCTATCTTGTAAATATGTTTTGCCATTTTATTAAAAAGGTTACAATTACAACAATATTACAATTTCAACAATATTTCAAGTGTACTCTTTCTTTGTAAAAAAAGAAAATGATTATAGGCCTACATTTTATCTATGTATTCATTACTTTCATATTTCGCTTGACTGTAACGTTGTTTTCATGAAATATTAGGGCATATTGTTAATTTGCAGTTTAATACGTTGCTTATACAAATAGCCTACATTTTATTTCAACATATTTCAGTCGATTTTTACTCATCTCAGTATAGCAATACAGTTTGCTGAAACATCATCATTCATTCACACACGCGATTTAAATTTAAACTGTCTTTGCCAGCTGTGGTAAACAGCGCGCATCTCTGCCGTTCATTCATTCATAAACAGAAACCCACGTGAAGAAATTCACGTGAGAAGGAAAAAAACTTACTAGTATTCCTCAGCTCGCTCCTCGATATACCCGCACTTCTGGGGGACATTTTCCATTATTATTCCTCACAGCTGCAAGACGGTGTAAACAAGTAATGATCTGAATAAACTTGTGTTTTCTCGCGCTGATATGGGGGCGTTCACAGGATTGCGCGGATTGCCTCAGCCATTTGCGTTTGAATAGCGTGCGCTCTCCGTGGGCGGAGTCACATTACATCTGAATTAGATGTAATTAGCTCGACTGGAATCGCTCTCTTTTAATACAGATTTCACAAGATGAGAATATTTGTTTTTTATATAAATTACTTCATTAAAAAGAAGAGAATTCAAGCTTCATGCCTGTGTGACTGTATGCCTGTTTGACTGAGTATTCGCTGAGTTATTGTTCATTTTCGGACGCGTTTCAGAATGGACTACACTGGCAGAGAGAAGGCAGAACTCGCTTCGTGTTTATTTTTCTTTATTTGGCAAAAAGCACAGCACTTTGTTTTTATTGTGAGTATACACAAAAATAATACACATTTAACAGAATCGATTGATGTATGAAACTTGTTTTGTAAAATCAAATTCAAAAGAGTATTTCGGGTCTCAATTCAACTCATAAGGAAAAAAGCGAGCAGATCACGCCGGCGTGATCTCCGACCTCTGAGGGTTAAAGGATGTTAAGAGGCTAAAAAGCAGGCTTACTACTTGCCCCATTGAAGTCAATAGGGTGCAAATTTAAAAAATAGAATAACTCGGTGTAGGCAACACCGATTTTTGTCGTTGTTCTCTGTATTGACAGCACTCCAAATGTACAAAAAAATGAGCTCAATGTTAAAATTGACCGGAGTTCTCCTTTAATGGAAGTTTGCAAATATATATTTTGAATATATTGAGTTTACCATATAATAGCATTGAATTGAACATGCTACTTTTAGTAATAATTATATTGTAAAATTATTATCCCTATATAATTACATTTGTTGTCCAATTGAATGTTATTGTGTTGCAAAATTAATCGCATGGAACATCACACTTTAATAAGCTCCATTACTAAGTTAACCCAAAGGGACCCACGATTCAACACTGAATTGATTCCTCTTTTGCGTCTACTTGCATTTGTGTGTGTCACGTAAAGTAAAGGCGGAAGCAATTGCAAGTAAAAGGCTCTTTATTAGAACAATAGGCCTTTATCTCATTTCCTAGTTTCCGAAAGTTCGAAATCGCCAAGCAGTGTACTCGCACTTCCGGTGGTTACTTAGTTACCTTTAGATGAAAAGTAGGTCAGTAAACTTAAATAAAATCGCGATATAGACCAGTGTCTTGTCAATATTAAACCGCATAAAGACTATTTAAATAGGAATCATGCATGTTCTGCGTGTCACTGTGAATGAATGGCACAGACGCGCTGTTTCATTTACCACACACACACTGAGGCACGCATGACGCTCGCGATGTTTTCAGCCTATATGAGGGCATTAATGCACTTCATCAACACAGCCGCTCTGAGAGTCACTTCAGCAGCATTTTAGCTTCATTTGAGAAAAACTATCGTCATATCATAAAACACAGAGAGACGGCACGGCAACCCGTCAAAGGTCTACACGGCAACCCGTCAAAATAAAAGTTTGGTTTAACTTTTGAAGAAAGTTTTGTTTAAATCATTACATTTTAAATAATTGGTTATAACAATTTAATTAAACCATTAAAATGGAACCAAGAAAACAAACAAAAAATAAACTTTTGGGAGATGCGAGAGCGAAGTAGTCCAGTGACAATTAACAGGCAGCCATGGTGAAAGCAATAACCGGAAGACGCAGTACACTGCTTCAGCAATTTTTCTCGGCCACTTCCGGCGTTCTATTGTGATGCAATAAAGGCCTATGGTTGACTCACGCCGCCTTCACACTAGCAGTTGAAATCAGCTCTGATACAGCTTCGAAACGACCGGAAGTCATTAATTTCCTATGGAGATTCGCAGACCGCATGCAAATGGGTCCGAACCGGGTCCGAACGAGTGCGGTGCGGAAAAAATCGTGTCAGTTGGTGATCCGGATGCGTTCAAAAAATTTAACTCTTGCGAAAGGCTATGGACGGTTCCTATGCGACAATTCCAGCGGAAGTTAGCGTTGCTATGGTACTGATAAACAAACCTGAATTCTTAACTTTTAATAAAATAATGATTTTATAACGATAAGTTGTCATGTCATTTTTTTATTTTTAAGATAAGATGACAAATAAGTAAATAAGAGCAGGATTGCACTTTCTCTGTGCTCTCGTGTATCAATCAGAGTGTCTGGTAGATGAAAACAGTGAGAGATCTTGTGGCAGGTGCATCGTTAGTGGCTGGCGTCGCTTAGTAAGAGCCACGAGACGCGCTCAATTACGGGCAAAACAAGCAAATAAAATATAAGATAAGATGACAAAAAGTAAGAGCAAGATTGCACTGTCTGTGTGCTCTCGTGCATCAATCGGAGTGTCTGGTAGACGTAGTGAGATATCTTGTGGCAGGTGCGACGCTAGTGTCACATCCAGACTCGCGCTCCGGATTAAAACGTCAGAATATAATATAAGGTAATGTGGCAAATAGGTAGACTAAATAAGAGTAGAAGGAAACGCAGGATGCCTGTCTATTTGGTCATGTGCATCAGTCGGAGTGTCTGGGAGCTGTAAGGCAGGTGAAAAGCGTTTGGTTAATGGTGAATATTGACCTGTTGTGCGTACCGTTCTGGCTCCCGCTGGCTACAGGGGATACGCGCTGCATTTTGTTTAAAAAAACATATTACATAGTGTGTAAAGTTGTGACTGGTCGGTGACTGGTCGAGTGGCAGGCGCATATCACAGTGACTGGTCGAGTCTGTCTGTGACTGTCTGTGATATAACGGTGACTGGTCGAGTGGCAGGCGCATATATCTGTGACTGGTCGAGTGGCAGGCACGTATAACGGTGACTGATTGAGTGGCAGCTGCCCCTAGCGGTGACAGGTCGAGTGACAGGTCGAGCGGCAGCTCCCCCTGCCGCGCAAAGATTTTACCCCTACTGCCTTTCCTTCTTTACCTTGCAATAGAATATGACTGTAAAATTGCCATTTAAATTGGATTTTTTTCCATAATACAAATGCCTTGGCAGTCCTTAACATATGACTAATCAACATTATATCACTAGCATTAATGTTGTTATTGTTACAGCTTAAACTGATTGCAGCTTACCTTTCTAGCTAGGCTAAACTATTGCATTAATGTTATTTCACTATTGCACAGTGTTGGCAGCACAGACATTTGATCGATTTACCAAAAACTACTTTCATAACTTTTCTGAGTGGTGAATGTGTCATCATAACTTACCTGAGGTGATGTTTCTGATTTTTTTTGTGTATGTGATATGGGCTGGTCCTTCCCTTACGAAAATTAACCATGGTTTTACTATGGTAAAACTGTAGTTTACTATGACTGGAGTAACTGTGGTATTTTGGTGCGAACCATGGTTTTTAAAAACCATGGTTTTGATACCATGGTTTCACTACAGTTATATTGTAGTAAGCTTCTGGTAGGGATGTAGACTTGTAAGCAAGCATCAATGCCTTGAACTTGATGCGAGCAGCGAGTGGTAGCCAGTGCAGAGAGATGAACAGAGGAGTGACGTGGGCCCTTTTTGGCTTGTTGAAGACAAGACGAGCTGCAGCATTCTGAATCATTTGTAGAGGTTTAGTTGCACATGATGGAAGTCCAGCCAGAAGAGCATTGTAGTAATCAAGCCTAGATATGACCAGGGCCTGGACGAGAAGTTGTGTTGCATGCTCAGTTAGGAAAGGCCTGATCTTCCTAATGTTGTGCAGTGCAAATCTGCATGATCGAGCTGTCTTTGAAATGTGATCTGTGAAGGTCAGCTGGTCATCAAATATTACTCCAAGATTTATGACCGACCTTGATGGGGTGATTGATGATGAATCTAGCTGGATAGTGAAGTTGTGCTGTAGAGACGGATTGGCAGGGAGGCAGAGAAGCTCAGTCTTTGCCAGGTTGAGCTGCAGGTGATGTTCCTTCATCCATGCCGAGATGTCCTCCAGACAGCTTGAGATCCGTGCAGCTACTGTGGGATCATCTGGTTGAAATGAGAGGAAGAGCTGTGTGTCATCAGCATAGCAATGGTAAGAGAAACCATGTGCCTGTATGATGTGTCCCAGTGACATGGTGTAGATGGAGAAGAGAACCAAGAACTGAATCCTGAAGAACCCCTGTGGTCAGTTGATGTGCTCTGGATACCTCGCCTCTCCATCCGACCCTGAAGGACCTACCTGTGAGATAGGATTCAAACCAGTGGAGGGAAGTTCCTGTGATTCCCAGTGATGAGAGGGTGGACATAAGGATCTGATTATTCACAGTGTCGAAGGCAGCAGACAGATCCAGGAGAATGAGAACCGAAGATTTGGAAGCAGCTTTTGCGATCCGTAGGGCTTCTGTGACCGACAGTAATGCAGTCTCGGTTGAGTGTCCTTTCTTGAAGCCAGATTGGTTGACATCCAGCTGGTTGTTCAGAGACAAGAATGATGTTACTTGGTTGAAAGCAGCTCGTTCAAGTGTTTTCGCAATGAATGGTAGGAGAGACAGGTCGGTAATTCTCTACAAGTGATGTGTTTAATGTTGCTTTTTTAAGTAGTGGAGTTACCCAAGCCTGCTTGAATGCACAGACAATTGAACTGTTATTATTTTTAATAAGCCAGCCCAGCTGAAAGTAAGCGACAAGCACATCACCCACTTTCAGGAGGAGCGGACACTTGCCCAGAGCCGCATAGACAAGCTGGAAGTGTAAGTCCAGGACGACTTCAAGCGTCAGACCACTGAGTTCCTGAGAGAGCTGATGCACACCCAATGCTGCACAGACCAGCTCAAAGTGAAAGTTCAAGATGAACTCAAAGTGCCCGATGAAGTGGAGCGAGAAACCAAGAAACAGGCTGACAAGCTCCAAGAAAACCTTGCAGTCACTGAACGTGACAAACTAGAATTAAAGACTGTCCAGAAGCACCTGGTAAACCAACTCCAGTCTGCTGAACATCTACTAGAGAAAGCCAAAGCTGACATTAAAGGCAATAACTCAAAAAACAATGCTCTGGAAGACCACCTGGAAAGGTACAGTACTGAAATGGACCATCTGACCCGACAGTGAGATGATGCCAACGACAAGCTCTACACTATCAGAGATGAACTCAAGCATGTTCTCAAACAGAAACCAAGGCCAAGAAGGGAGAAACTTCCCGCAGCATCACCATTGCAGAACAGAGTCGCCCATCCATGAACTGCCATACAATGGAAGAAGTGAATGGCCACAACCCAAAACGTCACCGGCATTCACCACAAAACTCTTCCCTGCCAACAAAAGAAGAGAGCTCATCCAAGCAGACTCCAAAGCTGCGCATGGAATGACCCTTAACCCCCTGAGGTCGGCTGTCGCGCCGGCGCGATAGGCTCGTTTTTTCCCTTATCAGTGCAAAAGAGATTCAAAATAATC
This sequence comes from Scardinius erythrophthalmus, assembly GCF_964197995.2. Taxonomy (NCBI): domain Eukaryota; kingdom Metazoa; phylum Chordata; class Actinopteri; order Cypriniformes; family Leuciscidae; genus Scardinius; species Scardinius erythrophthalmus. The sequence goes on along the minus strand of NC_138224.1, from coordinate 37,851,748 downwards.
TGTTGATTTTGATCTTACATGCTTGTGTTATACATCAATCGATCCTGTTAAGTGTGTATTATTTTTGTGTATACTCACAATAAAAACACAGTGTTGTGCTTTTTGCCAAATAAAGAAAAATAAACATGATGCGAGTTCTGCTTTCTCTCTGTCAGTGTAGTCCATTCTGAAACGCGTCCGAAAATGAACTGTAACTCAGCGAATTCTCAGTCAAACAGGCATACAGACACACAGGCATGAAGCTTGAATTCTCTTCTTTTAAATGAAGTAATTTTTATATAAAAAAAATATTCTCAGTTTATGTAATATGTATGAAAAGAGAGAGATGTCAGTCGTTCTCATCTCAGCTCATTAAGTTTTAATGTGACTCCGCCCACGGAGAGCACGCGCTATTCAAACGCAAATAATCTGAGGTGATCCAGGCAAACCCGTGAACGCCCACATCAGCTGGATAACACACACAGCGAGTTCACTTTCAGACTCATGTACTTTATGACACTGTGAGGAATAATACCATCTTGATAATAATCCTGGAAAATTTACCTCAGAAGTGCTGGAAGTTTCATTTCGAGGAGCAAAGGGATCCGGCTGAGGAATAGGTCAGTTCTATATCTGCTTTGTTCTAATCGCAAGTGTCTGTACACGCTGAATGAATGAACGCACAGATGCGTGCTGTTATGTAGCTACAGCTGGCAAAAATACTGTTTAAAAATGAATCGCGTTTCTGTGTGTGAATGAATGAACAGCTTTTACCAAACTCTATTGCTATACTGAGATGAGTAAAAATCGGATAGATTATAAAGTTTTTACTGTAAAATACTGCCACATCAAATAAGCTTATAATGTTGCCAATTTCTGCTCATATGAATTGAATTACGTATGATAAAATGTATACTTTAGTTTTTACAAAGAAAGATTACACTGGAAATATTGTTACAATTTTAATTGTTGTTGTAATTGTATAACCTTTTTAATAAAATAGCCAAAAAAAAAAATATATATATATATACACATATATACAAGGATAGATGTAAACAAAATCTTAAAAGGTCAATATAAGCCTTCTCTTTAAATAATTTACAGTGCGTGCAGAATTATTAGGCACGTTGATTTTCTGATCATATTTTATTTCCAGGAACATTTTGCCAATTCCAAACCATATTAATCTTGATAACTACTATTAATTTTGTATTTAATCATTTATAAGTGATATATAATTGTTCATGAAGGCTGGAAATGAAAAATGTCTTATTTTCAGGTGTGCAGAATTATTAGGCAAGTTTTCTATTACAGATAAAATAAGCCAAAAAAGAGATTTAACAAAGACTGAAAAGTCAAAAATGATTAAATCCCCATGAGAAAAATGCAATACTAATGCAATATTAGAGATTGCAGTTAATGGCATGGCATGACCAAAAAGTGTCTTACAAAATTTAAATCAATGTATTGTTTTATGTGAATGATTAGGAAGGATGATTTTCACATCATTTTGAAGAAAAAACTCTAGGCGACAAAATGCATTATTCAGAAGACTTATTGACACATATTTAGTATGTGTTTTGTGGCCTTATTTCAGACATTTTCATTTTTTTGTTTTTTTTTCAATAACCATGCATAAACATTATTTTCTCAAAAATACAAACATGTACATACATGTTGCTCACATATTATGGTATCCCTGTTTGTGCTAAATAGAGTGTAATTACACCTTTGCCATTAATATGTTTATAAGCAACTGAAAAAAGCACAAATGTAAGAGCATGTCAGAACATCTCAAGGACCCCAAAAACACCTTAGACCCCAGAGGGTTAAAGATCTCAACAAGCTGGCTAAGAACATCACCCAGTTCAACCCGAACTCCACTCAGGGCCACAACATCCAGGCCTACCTCAGAGATTTCGACTTCCACCTAGAGGTGAGACCTCATGTGACTGACAGAGACAGGTTATACCTCCTCAGATCCACATCCAGTTGAGAGGTACGAAGCTTCCTAGACCGACAGCCTGTTCACGTAAAGTCAAACTACCAGCTACTACGTGAGATACTGATTAAAGAATTTACAGGCCCAGAGTCTGAACATGGACTGTTAATCGCCTTGGAAACCAAACAAGGTCGACAAGAGACACCCCAAGCTTACTACAACCGTTTTCGACAAGCCTACTTTGGTGCACATAATGAACCTGAACTTGAAGAGGATGTGAACTTCAAAACCCTCTTCCTGAGAAACCTGCACCCTGGATTGAGTCATCATCTTGGCATCATGGCCTGCCCTATCACGATGACAATCTAACAGCTACGTGACCTGACACACAAGGCCTACATCATACAAAAGATGACCTCAAAGAAAGGTTTGAAAACATCCACCAGCCCAGACACAAGCCTTGCACTGGAAGACACCCAGTGGCTTGACAACACCACAGTCCTCGGCAACAATCAGTTAAGCACAGCACAGAGGACGCCCAGGAACAATATAGTTTACGCTCAGAAGACATGTTAAAACTTATGAGGCAACTGAAAGTGTTCATCGAAAATAAGGTAAACATGGATGACCAACAAGATGAGGCCGCCCAAGACATTAATCCAGACACGACTAGACCACCAGCCAATCAACACCATAATAAACTCACTTCCACCAAATGATACATGCACACATTTATTTGCTAATGCTGACAACAACTAAAGATGGGAAATTGCTAAATTATTCATGTCATAAAAATCTTAAGTAATTTCCTTGGCACTTTTTCCTTTGACTACTAGTGTTTTTAAAAAACTATTTTCTGTTCTTTCTATTTTCTTCTCTGTGTTCTGTAAAGCTGTACAACAGTGACCATTGTAAAAGGTGATGTACAAATACATTGAAATTGAATTGTAATATAAAATGCTTTGGATTAAAGCATCTGCCAAGTGAATAAATTTAAAATTGGTTGCACTCTGACAGAACCTATGAGTAAGTAATAATTAACAAAGGTAAAAACACAGATCACTTTATGGTACCATGAAACAAGTTCACTTTCCAAAAATCTAGGGCATTCTTTTACATGACAAGTTGTAAATCAGGTTAATAGTTACATTTTTTTTATTACAAATTTTTATACATGTCATTACATTTAAGTTGACAAGTTTTGTGCATTTATTCAGTGTTACATCTGTAGACAAAGGATGTTGTTGCATGTGGTGGAAAAATAAGTTTTGTGGATTCATCACAAGTTGAAATCTATCAGCAACATTTGTGGCATGATATCAATCACCACAGGAATAACTGTCAACTCGTTCTTAACCCTCTGGGGACCAAGCTGTTTTTGGGGCCCTTGAGATGTTCTGACATGCTCTGACATTTGTGCTTTTTTCAGTTATTTATAAACATGTTAATGGAAAAGGTGTAAATTCACTCTATATAGCACAAACAGGGCTACCATAATATGCGAGCAACATGTATGTAGATGTTTGTATTTTTAAGAGAATAATGTTTATGCGTGGTTATTTAAAAAAATAAAAATGAAAGTTGCTGAAATAAGACCACAAAACTCATACAAAATATGTGCCCACAAGACTTTTGACTAATGGATGTTTTCTCTTCGAGTTCTAGCTTCAAAATTATGTGAAAATAGTCTTGCTTTATCGTTCAAAAAAAAAATACATTGATTTAAATGGTGTAAAACAGGTTTTGCTTGGAAAGCCAATATGCGAGGGGGAGGAGTAGTTTACACCTTAGATTACCCAGTCCCACCCACTCTGCATAATGACTCTGCATAATTAGCCATTCATTCAGGTGTGACACTGACTGAGCCACAATGCAAGGACAAAATAGCCTATATATTTAGAAGAAGACTTATATTGACCATTTAAGATTTTGCTTACATCTATCTTGTAAATATGTTTTGCTATTTTATTAAAAAGGTTACAATTACAACAATAATTACAATTTCAGCAATATTTCTGCAAAAAAGTACTCTTTCTTTGTAAAAATAAAATAAAAAAAGATTATAGGCCTACATTTTATCATATGTATTCATTAGTTTGAATATAGCCAACATTGGAACATCTTAGTCTATGACTTTATTTTTGACAAAATAGTATTTTATATGAGCAGAAAAGCTTATTTGATGTGACAGTATATTCTACAGTAAAAACTGTACCCAAATCTAGTCAACAAAATATTGTCTTTCATACTTCGCCTGACTGTAACGTTGTTTTTATGAAATATTAGGGCATAGCCTATAAATGTTAATTTGCAGTTTAATACGTTGCTTATACAAATACATTTTATTTCAACATATTTCAGTCGATTTTTACTCATCTCAGTAGGCTCTAGCAAAGCAGTTTATTCACACACAGACGCGCGATTCATATTTAGGCTAAACAGTCTTTACAAATATGTACCCTTCATTCATCTCACAGAAACGCGATTCATATTTAGGCTAAACAGTCTTTACAAATATGTACCCTTCATTCATCTCACAGAAACGCGATTCATATTTAGGCTAAACAGTCTTTACAAATATGTACCCTTCATTCATCTCACAGAAACGCGATTCATATTTAGGCTAAACAGTCTTTACAAATATGTACCCTTCATTCATCTCACAGAAACGCGATTCATATTTAGGCTAAACAGTCTTTACAAATATGTACCCTTCATTCATCTCACAGAAACGCGATTCATATTATAGAAACGCGATTCATCTTTTTGTTTACATAGGCCTACTTAACACTTGAGAAAGGATAACTTAGCCTACCTCACTCCTCAGCGGGATCTGCTCCTCATATTGCTCCTCATATCAGCACGGAAACTTTTCTCCATAAGGTAGGTTATATTATGCCTCTTTGTTTACAGCTGATGTGGGCGTTTCACAGACTGAAATGGTTCTCAGAATTTGCATTTGAATAGCACGCGCTCTCCGGGGCGTGGTCAAATTACTGTGAATCATCTCGTAATGAGCTCGACTGGAGTCGCTCTCTTTTTATACAGATTACAGAAGCTGATAATATTAGTTTTTTATATAAATTACTTCATTTAAAAGCTGCGATCTCAAGCTTTATGCCCGTGGGTCTGTTTCCCTGTTTGACTGAATTTTCGCGGAGTTATAGATCATTTTCGAACGCGTTTCAAATGGGAGTTTACTGACAGCCCTGCAAACACGTCCACTTGGGGCCCACATGGGCCTCACTTGGGCTAGTTGGGCTTCGGCTGGGCATGGGCTCAGAGTGGGCTTTGTTGTTGGGCCCCACATGGGCAGTAGATGGGCTAAACCAAGTGGGCTCCAGCTGGGCTCCACTCCTAAGATATTATGTTTTCTATATAATAGAAATAGATATTAGATATAAATATAGATATATTTATACTATTATATAATATAGCCTAATATAATATCTTATATTTCTAATTTCTGTAGTTTTTGCATTTTTAGTTTTTGTTATTTATTATTAGATATTAATATAAAATATTTTTAGATATTATGTTTTCATATATAATTATTCCAAATTGATTATGTCAGACATGGATGCTATTTTTAACAATAGCCACTGGGCTAGGTCAACTTTTTATACGAATTTTATTAGACTATTAAGCTATTTAGAAGCCATAGCAATTTAATAGTGGTCTTAAGCACTATACGACTTTCAACAGACAAGTTTGCCACAGCAGGATTCCCCACAAAATGTTAAAACCCTAAAGTAAGATGTGCGCACTCTGTGCAGCGCACATCCGGAAAGCTCCACCCCCATCACCGAGCGAAAGAAGTTTGCCCAGCAACAACTTTGCCGCCTTTGAGTCTGCTGTCCGTTAAGGATCCATTACGGTGTCGTGTGGACAAAAGACAGGTAAGAATCTGCCTTAATGTAGGCTATAATAAACAGGGGATGATTTTACCTTATGATGAATGTTAACCAAAAGCTTTTTTGTAAAGTATTAGTTAAGAGGCCAGGGAACTAGCTTTTAGCGAATATAAACCAGTGAGGTAACGTTAGCTTCGGTAACGTTAATTAAACCTGGTTAAATCATGGCGTTGAACAGACAAGTTTAATTTAATAAATTAATTCAATATCATATGTTGAGCTTATTTTGAGTGGTTGACTTGAATATATTGTTTAGAAGGATTTGGTTGTGAACTTCGTTAGCAAGGCAGTTGAACAGGCATAACGTAGCAAGCTGTTAAAAAAAAAAGGTGTAAAATGCCCATTTCTCCGCTTTTACCAGCTGGTGGCATTTTAATGTTTGCACTTGTATTTAGTTAAAGCAAAAACACAGGTGAAAGTCAATTTGAATGTCAGCAATGTTTTATCGGCTAGGGTGTCGTGTCAAGGCACTTAACGTTATTCCCGCCAGGATTTGCATCCTCTGGCCGCGGGAGCACGCAGAGAAGCGGAGTTTGCTGCTGCACTACGAATTCACCTCTTAAATGGAACAAATAGCGACGTGGAAGGGTTTTCCATAGTAATAAGGGACTCATTTATCTACATAAATATGTTTATTTGTCTGTTAACTTACATAAAGGCGACGTGTGAATTGTTTAATGCGTCGTTTAATATTGTGGATTGATCGACAGTGTTTTCCATATTGCCATGCACCTTAAGCTACATAGGCCGACTGATACAGGGGTTATCCTGCATTTTTTCACGGCCAACATTTTTTGTCCCGCCAAAGCCTTATTTTGATCGGTGAATGACTGATGGGGGGGGGGGGGTGAGCTCAAGTGAGCTCGCCATTTGATGAGACGCCTGGCTACCGTGCGAGTCTAATGGAAGCTCACGCATGAATTTTCCTGCATTGAACTTGTTTTAGCGCCCGCCAAAGTCTTATTTGATCGGTGAGTAATGTAGATGAGCGGCTGCGTTTGTGACAGGGCTCATGTTTAACTGAAAGAACAACCAGAGAGAGAGAGAGAGAGAGCCGGTCGCGCGCGCGCACTCTCTGTGTAAACGACTTAACTGTCTCCAAACTAGGCGCTGTGTTGCTCTCTCTCTCCCTCGCACATATTAACGTTAATCAAAATAAATCGACACGGTGGTGAAAGGTCGGAAGACCAAAGTTTCATGTTAACGTTAGAGCATTTGGAGATTTTTTTTTTCCTGAGTTACTGCTGGAATTGACCCTTCGCAGGGAGCTTGATTGACAGGCGATCTAACCAATCATAATCCGCCATCCGCCATTTTGTCCGACAAAGCAGTCAGGAGAGATAGCAGATTAACATGGGAGGATTTGAACATGAAAAACGGAGTGTACTGACGTCTTTCCGCGGTTAAAACAACAATCCTTCCCATGTTCATTCATGTTTATTTGATGCTTTAAATGAACTAGAAGGAAGGGATGATTGGTTCACGAGCAGCTTTAACTGATGCTCTACATCAGCGATCTGTCAGACACATTAAACTAAAGAGCCACAAAACGGTATGTATCGTTTAAATTTCTTTTAAAAAATGATAAGAAATTTAAATATACAATTTAATTAATAAATTAATTTATACAATTAAATATTGTTGTTTTAACCGCGGAAAGGCGTCAGTACACTATGTTTTTCATGTTCAAATCCTCCCATGTTAATCTGCTATCTCTCCTGACTGCTTTGTCGGACAAAATGGCGGATGGCGGATTATGATTGGTTAGATCGCCTGTCAATCAAGCTCCCTGCGAAGGGTCAATTGTGCTAAATAAGTTTCCTTATCTTCTCTGAAAAGAAGATTCAGAGTTGTCCGTTCCGGACATTCAGCTGACATAAAACAACACTTTAATTAAACGAAAAAAAAAACTATACAGTGATGAAATGTTTTCTATCTTGGATGTCCATGTCCTAACTGGGGTAATCACACAACGCGCACGACATGTCCAATTCGCGAACTAATGACTCATTTGAACCGATTCATTTTAATGAACAACTGATCTTTCCAGCAGTGAACTGAATCGTCTGAATCGATGTATAACTAATCAGTAACACTTTACAATAAAATTCTATTTATTACGTAAATTATATAAAAAGTAGCCTACAGTTTGCTAACTCAAGCTTAAACTTTAAAATAAATAAAACCATAGTGGAAAAAAAAATAGTGGACTTTTTAAAAGCATATGACTACTTTTTTCCTCACAGTGCTATCAAGAATTGATAAGAGAATCGTTAAAGAATCGGATCGATAATCAGAATCGTCAGTTGCAGTATTATTGATGAAATCTTATCAATTCCCATCCCTATGTGAAGACAGTAAAATTATAATCAAACATTTTAAAGAACATACATGTTTTTTTAATAGTTTTTTTTTTTAGAGTTAAAAGATTAAAAAATTTTGCTAACATGAGGTCTTGTCACTGTCAGTCTTTTTACATCAGTGCAAAACTAGGGTATGCAGATTAAGACCACTTTTCATCAGCATGCATTGATTAATCCCATGTAGCAAAAAAAAAAAGTTAGTCTGCACCCCTATTTTAAAAAGAGGATAACATGGTGTAGGCAACACCGATTTTTGTCGTTGTTCTCTGTATTGACAGCACTCCAAATTTACAAAAAAATGAGCTCAATGTTAAAATTGACCGGAGTTCTCCTTTAAGAACGCCAACTTTTGTTGAATTTATGAGAAATCTACAGATGCAAACAGACCCAAAGTGTAATAAAATAAAGACATAAATGTGTATTTCGGACTTTTTTTCAACACAAGTCTGAAAGAAGACATGTTATTGAAGACAAATATCCAAAAATCTCAAAATTGACCAGTAAAAAAAAAAAACGATGTTTTTGCCTGGCTTGTCTCGCCTTAATCGAAATCAATTGACACACGATAGTAAAAGGTTAGGCCTTAACAGAGATTAATGCTATCTTTAAAATAGTGTACTGATCAAATTGAAGGCTACTAGAAGAACAGTTGGTAAAATCAGCCACATTAATACCAGCTTCACCAAACTATATGAATTGCAATTGTACTTCAACAAGTAGATCGATTTACATTGCAATTGATTTGTCATTCCCGATCCCCTGTAATCATAGCTAAAAACTAAAATGCTTTTTTTATTTCCTATTTTTTAATAGAAATAATGGAGTGTTCCGAAAGAACTAAAAGGAGGAAAATATCAGCGAAAGTGGAGGAACATTTGCGTCTACTTGAAAAGGAGTCTATGATTGATGATTTGTTGGCACATGATTCTGAAAAGGAAAACCCACTGGATGATTTGTTAGAGCATACTGAAAACGAAGATTCCACGGACACTTTCTACGATGCTTGTGGTGAGATTTGTTTTGAGAATTCATCAAATGATTTAGAAGATGAAAATTCCTCAGATTCTTTTTATGATTTTAACATTTCCTCATTTGATTATTTGGATTCTGAAAACTGGGTGCCTGGTTGTGATAGTGACTGTGATTTGCATGGAGATGAATGTTCTGACTTGGAAGATGATAATGATGATGATTCGCATGGGCTTGCAGAGTGGGCTGCAGAATTCAACATACCACAAACAGCGCTGTCTGCACTTCTTAAAATCCTAAGGAGAAAGGGCCTTGATATCCCAATGGATGGCAGAACTCTTATGTCAACTGACAGATCTTGCAATGTGGCGAATATGGCTGGGGGGTCCTACTACCACTTTGGAATCGAAAATGCTCTCATAGCTGAACTAACATCTTTAGGACATTTAGCAAATGTGACTGATACTCTCACACTTCGAATTAACATCGATGGATTGCCCTTATTCCGTAGCTCCAGTATGAGTCTGTGGCCTATTCTGGGTATGATTAAGGAAATTCCAGAGTGTAGTGTCTTTGTAATTGGAGTGTACTCGGGTGCGTCCAAACCCGCAAATGTGCAAGAGTATTTACAAGAATTCATTGTAGATATGAAAGCCGTTTCTCAGAGTGGTATTGTGTACAATGGTGTACATTTCAGGGTACCATTACCCGATGCTTTTATTTGTGATGCACCTGCTCGTGCCTTTCTTAAATGCTCCAAAGGCCATACAGGCTATTATGGGTGTGAGAGGTGCACTCAAAAAGGCCAGTACATTAATGGGAAGGTGGCTTATCCTGAAATATCAGCAGAGCTCAGGACAGATGAGCAATTTGATAGGCAAGGCTATCAACAGCACCAACTGTCAGTCTCCCCCCTGAATGATCTGGGTATAGGTTTAGTTACCAGTTTTGTGTTAGATTATATGCACCTTGTGTGCTTGGGGGCAATGCGTAAGTTAATATTTCTTTGGTTGAAGGGGCCGCTGAAATGCAGGCAATCTATGAAGTTCTTTGTTGTAATGTCAGCATATATGGTTTCTATCAGGCAATATTTACCTAGCAATTTTGCAAGGAAACCACGATCCTTGTTTGAATTCAGCACATGGAAAGCTACAGAGCTTCGGCAATTTTTACTTTACACTGGCCCTGTTGTTCTTCTCAATAATATACCCAGTATAATGTACAGAAACTTTTTACTTCTATCGGTATCTATGAGAATTCTTCTGAGTCCTGCCTTGTGTTCTCCTGACAATTGTGACTATGCTGAGGAGATTTTGAAACTCTTTGTAACAGATTTTGCTGCGATTTATGGCACTGAGTTTGTCAGCTATAACATGCATTCATTGATCCACCTAGCTCAAGATGCACGAAAATTCGGCCCGTTAGATAGTGTTTCAGCTTTTCCTTTTGAGACATTTTTAGGTAAACTGAAAAAACTTGTCCGTCGCCCTCAAAACCCTGTCCAACAACTCGTCAGGCGGATCCATGAGAAGCAGAAAGTGGCAAGCCAAAAGACCACATCAGTTTTCAGCCCACTTAAACAGCTCCACTTTTCTGGACCATTGATTAATTCAATTGCAACATGGGAACAATACAGGCGTTACAATGATGGACAGACACTGATCTCCTCCTCTCGTGGCGATGACTGTTTTTCTGTAGGGGGAAGGATTCTTATTGTGCGGAACATTTTGTCACATTCTGGAACTGTTAAAGTCCTGTGTAATTTCTTTGAAACTGCCAAATCCTTTTTCACCTATCCAATGGACTCATCATGTCTTGGAATCCTTTTTGTTTTTAATTTATCTGAAGACTTGCAGCTGTTACCTGTGGAGGAGTTAAAAACAAAAATGGTGTTATTGCCACTCAAGACTGGATATGTGGCATTGCCACTCCTGCACTAGTGTGCTATTTTTTTTTTTTTTTTTTTAATTTTTTATTGTTTTAATTTTTTGTATGTATTTGTTTTTCTTTAAGCATGTTACCTTTTGCAATAGTAGAATTTATAAATAGTGGAGGATTGGCAGTTATACCGACCAAATGGTTTATCGGGCCTGAGGAGGATGAATGCTACTGGCCACCAGCAAGAATGAACATGGCAAAGGCGGTCATAGAGCAACAGGACCCTCACACTGACTGGGCGACATACAAGTTGACTGTCAAGAGAAAAGTCGGTAAGGTGTCCATTTGTATGAGATTATCTGACATGATGAGTTCACTGTTGATTCGGTTTAAATTAGCTCTGAATGAAACTAATTGCCACTCATTTGTCTCTTTCCCAAAGCAACGTATGAAATTGCCCGCACAAAATTAGTCGAGTATGAACAGAACACAGATGTACCAACCGAGTCCGATTCTACAGAGAAGACGGGAAGGGGGAAGCGCAAAAAGAGGTGAGGCTATTTGAATTACTACTACTAAATGGATGATGAAATTTGAATTTGAAAAACTCGTTGACTGTGCTTGTATATTATACATTTCTAGGCGAGTGATTTTGTCCAGTGATGATGAGGATGATGACAATTGGTCCGGCAGCCAAATCAGGGCTACACCTCCACCCACCCTCAGGTAATCAACTCCACACTGTAATTTTTTTTACCATTTTGGTGATGATCGCTTCCTTGGGTTGGGTGGTTTGATTCTTGGCTTTTTTGTGTGTTTTTTTTGTTGTTGTTGTTGTACGAGATTTTTACAGTGTGGATTTTTAAACAGTGCACCGGCTCCATCCACCCTCAGATCTGTGCTTACACTTCCACCGCCTCCATCCACCCTCAGGTCAGTGCAGCCACCTGCACCGCCTCCATCCACCCTCAGGTCAGTGCAGACACCTGCACCGCCTCCATCCACCCTCAGGTCTGTGCTTACACTTCCATTTCATTATCTTCTCTCTGTCTCTAGCCCACTCTCTCTGCTTACAGGTTGCTGTGAGTGGCCGAGTCGGACGTCAGTTATCATTAAGGCGGCGCTTGAGAGCCAATCGGAGGCCGCCCAGCTGGGTTAAAAGGATGGCGTGTTCATTCATGCTTTCTCTCGATCGTGAACTGAACTCTCTGTAGTGGACTGAGCTCTTTGCAGCGAACTGAGCTCCTGAGTGGAATGAGTTTTCTATAGTGGACTGAGCTCCTTGTAGTGGAATGAGTTTTCTGTAGTGGACTGAGCTCTTTGTAGTGGAATGAGTTTTCTGTAGTGGACTGAGCTCCTTGTAGTGGAATGAGTTTTCTGTAGTGGACTGAGCTCCTTGTAGTGGAATGAGTTTTCTGTAGTGGACTGAGCTCCTTGTAGTGGAATGAGTTTTCTGTAGTGGACTGAGCTCCTTGTAGTGGAATGAGTTTTCTGTAGTGGACTGAGCTCCTTGTAGTGGAATGAGTTTTCTGTAGTGGACTGAGCTCCTTGTAGTGGAATGAGTTTTCTGTAGTGGACTGAGCTCCTTGTAGTGGAATGAGTTTTCTGTAGTGGACTGAGCTCCTTGTAGTGGAATGAGTTTTCTGTAGTGGACTGAGCTCTTTGTAGTGGAATAAGTTTTCTGTAGTGGACTGAGCTCTTTGTAGTGGAATGAGTTTTCTGTAGTGGACTGAGCTCTTTGTAGTGGAATGAGTTTTCTGTAGTGGACTGAGCTCCTTGTAGTGGAATGAGCTTTCTGTAGTGGACTGAGCTCCTTGTAGTGGAATGAGTTTTCTGTAGTGGACTGAGCTCTTTGTAGTGGAATGAGTTTTCTGTAGTGGACTGAGCTCCTTGTAGTGGAATGAGTTTTCTGTAGTGGACTGAGCTCCTTGTAGTGGAATGAGTTTTCTGTAGTGGACTGAGCTCCTTGTAGTGGAATGAGTTTTCTGTAGTGGACTGAGCTCTTTGTAGTGGAATGAGTTTTCTGTAGTGGACTGAGCTCTTTGTAGTGGAATGAGTTTTCTGTAGTGGACTGAGCTCTTTGTAGTGGAATGAGTTTTCTGTAGTGGACTGAGCTCTTTGTAGTGGAATGAGTTTTCTGTAGTGGACTGAGCTCCTTGTAGTGGAATGAGCTTTCTGTAGTGGACTGAGCTCCTTGTAGTGGAATGAGTTTTCTGTAGTGGACTGAGCTCTTTGTAGTGGAATGAGTTTTCTGTAGTGGACTGAGCTCTTTGTAGTGGAATGAGTTTTCTGTAGCGAACTGAGCTCCTTGTAGTGGAATGAGTTTTCTGTAGTGGACTGAGCTCCTTGTAGTGGAATGAGTTTTCTGTAGTGGACTGAGCTGGAATGAGTTTTCTGTAGTGGACTGAGCTCCTTGTAGTGGAATGAGTTTTCTGTAGTGGACTGAGCTCCTTGTAGTGGAATGAGTTTTCTGTAGTGGACTGAGCTCCTTGTAGTGGAATGAGTTTTCTGTAGTGAACTGAGCTCCTTGTAGTGGAATGAGTTTTCTGTAGTGGACTGAGCTCCTTGTAGTGGAATGAGTTTTCTGTAGCGAACTGAGCTCCTTGTAGTGGAATGAGTTTTCTGTAGCGAGATTCACCTCACTTCACATCCAGCAGTATGTTGATATATAAATGTTACGGTACATTCCCTAGACTCTAAAAGTGCGTAACAACCTCAATCTGCTAGGCCGACACTTCCACCACCACCGGGTAACCTTAGATGGCCCGATGTTTCAACCCATCACCTCGTCACCCCGTCACCAGAAACCCCTCGAAGACAAATCAGGGACAACATGTTTGTACGCATCTTAACACTGCTTGAGGAGATGAAAGAGACACAAAGAATCCAGGGGAGGATGCTACAAACGCTTATACAACAGCGTAGCAACATGAGCACCACCGTCTCTTCTACCCCAGAGGGTTTCCCCCTAAAGACAGTTAGGGATGTGGAAATCATGGAAGAAAAACTGGCAAACCCAAACTTCATGTCCGAACTGGTATGTATGTTAAGTCTAGGGTAGTGCAACTCAATTAAATTGTTATTGGGGGGCTTGCAGTGAATTTGATCTGAAACTCCCCAGGTGTGCTCACACTAGGGGTGGAATGGACACAGAAGTCACGGTTCGGTTCATACCTTGGCTCAGACATTTTTATTTTATTTTGCATATATCAGGCTGTACCACCAAAGTAAAATAAATGTCTTAAGCCTTGTATTTTTTAAATAAGTTTTATTAATAAAGTAAAGGCATAGAACCAGTTTATTTGTAGTGCACTGACACTAGTTTTATATAATTAGTTTATTAATTAAATTAATAAAAAGACAAAAATATATTTTTTCTTTGTTTAGGTATGTTTGGTAATTGTACCTGAATGAATTTAAAATTAATTTGCTATATTTCAGATCAATTTATTTGTTTTCCATCATTTTAATTAACACTAACTTTATTCTCATCTGAATTATAAATACTTTATTTCTGTATAAAATAATACTACCATTAAAAACATTTGATTTCTTTTTTAATCAATGTAGAATGTGTAACTTAAAAATAAACAGATTAGTGCTCTGTTCAAGAAATGAAAACCAATGCAATATGATGAATGTCCAAAAGACGGCACCGACAGACTGTTTTTAAATGGGGTTGGATAAATATTTCTTGCTTTTAAACAGTGTGCATGTGTGTGAGAGATTTTGGTTGGGTGACAGTTGTGGGTTACAGTTTGACAAAAGCACAATGTTCCGCATTACATTAATTTGCACGCAAGTTTTATTTATTTTTATACGTATATTCTCCGTGTATATTCGTGCACCGAACTGTGACACCCGTACCATTTCGGTTCAATACGAATACATGTACCGTTCCACCCCTAGCTCACACTCATGCTTCTGGCAGTTTTTTCATGTTGAGTGGTTTACGCCAATGAGCAATATACTGTGGATAAATTTGCTTTGTATTGCCTTTGTTCACCCTCAGGTTGCAGCTGTGACTGACATAGGGGGGGGGACTGTTGACGAGGCCACAAAAAGGATGATGACCTTCCTCCTAGACCATGGCCTATCCAGGCAGTATAACTTTCTGGGCCGAAATGGGAAGAGAGAGTTCAAGGCCTTAAAACTGTATGAAGTAATATATGGTAGGTGTGCATGTGTATAATGTTTTAAGTTGTACCGATAATTAGAGATGCACTGATTGATCGGCTGGTGACCGGAATTGGCCGATTTTCACGTGATCGGCGACCGGCCGGTCAGTCTGACAAAAGCCGATTGTATGCCGGTCAAATGCACTCGGGCGCCGCATGATTAATATCGCGCAACATCAGCATCACACGTGCACACGGAACACGCACAGGAGACCTCATGAATTACGTCTGTTCAGACCGCAAGCGCGTATTTTGTTTCGGCGTGCATGTTTATCAATGAGTGTATTGACAACGGGAGGCAAGCAGGAGAAGCGCGTGAGTGTCAAGTAGGAGCGTCGCGAGCAGTGAAGCGTGTGTTTCGGCGCCGAGTCTATTTGCTGCACTGCTCACGCTCAATTCAAGGGAAAGCACACTTTTGATTTACAAAATATAGCCTAAACAGGGTTTCACAAAAAAAAAGTGCCCAAAATGCACAGAATTTGTGTGTTTTAACAAGAACTGGAGTAGGCTATGTCAGAAAAGAAAACGAAGACTGATATTTATAGAAAACGTACCCATTTAAACTTGTTTTATTATTCAGTTTATACAAGTGATTGCAATAGGCCTGTGTGTGTGTGCTTTGAGAAATATCTTTATACTGCAAGGCTATACTTATTTTATTTTTTATTTAAATATTATTTTATTGTCATTCCCTGTTTTCATACAGACGTTTAGTTTGCTAAATACATATATGAAAAAATGATTGGATATTGAATGTGAAAAGGAAATTGTTCCTCCATGATAACACTGCACTTTAGATGTGTGTGAATTACCCACACCTGGAGTAATTTATATAGTTCTATTATATAGTGTTTTATCTGTTCAAAAAATATGTACTATCCAAATTGTAAAATGTTCTATTACAGAAAAGATATAAAATAAATATTTGTGTGTGCTGTAAAGTGGTTAGAAAAAATGAAATCGGAATCGGCTAAAATCGGTATCGGCAGGTCAAACTTAATGGGAAATCGGAATCGGCCCAGAAAATTGTAATCGGTGCATCTCTACCGATAATAAAAAGGTGTCACAATACCCTAACATTATAAACATGTCGATTTTAAATATTGTTAATGGAGCGTTTGTTGTCCTGGCTAAGCAGTGTGTTCGCACATGTCTCTCAGTTGCTTAGCTTGTGTGTTTAAGAGAATGTCTGTATTTCTAATAATAATCTTAATTTATATAGCGCTTTTCTTAAAGGAATAGTTCACTTTAAAATGAAAATTCTGTCATTTACTCACCCTCAAGTTGTTTCAAACCTGTATGAATTTCTTTCTTCTGCTGAACAGAAAGGAAGATATTTAGAAGAATGTCAGTAACCAGACAGTTTCTGGGTCCCACTGACTTCCATAGTAGGAAAAATATATATACTATGGAAGTCAATGACACCAGAAACTGTTCCTTTCTGTTCAGCAGAAGAAATTCATACAGGTTTGAAACAACTTGAGGGGGAGTAAATGATGACAGAATTTTCATTTTAAAGTGAACCATTCCTTTAACATAGTTGTCTTTACAGTCCTGGCTGAGAGTTGTTGGCACATATGAAGTAAGTGACCGTTATATTTGTTTCTTGAAGGAGGCTTAAAGAAAAACGCCATGACCAGCCAAATCACCCGTAAAGATGCCGAGAAGGCGGTCTCCAAGTGGCTCATTGGTGCTAGGGACCGGGGGGGTAATAGACAGGCCCGACAGGCAACCCCTCAACAAGGACTTCATGCTTCAGGCTCATTTGAGGTGGAAAGAAACTAATTCTGTCTGTGACAGTGAGGGAACATTGCAAAAAAGCATGTCATAAATTTTACTTAAATAAAAACTTTATTAATTGTATTACTGGTCTCTTTGTTATTGTAGCTTGTTGTGTTCGGGTCTGTGGGACCCGTTTTCAATGTTTGCTAAAAGAAAGTTTTCTGTGAAGAACATAAAAAATAACTTATTTTCAATGACTGCACATGGTACACCCTCCTACACAACTATTACATATAAGGTGTTCGGCTCTACTGAACCCGAGAATAATAATTGTAGGTGCTATGAAACTTAACTGTGTCCTCCTCCTAACTAGGCCTGCTGTGTGTGTGTCTTGTCTGTGTGCCTGAATGTTTTTTTTTTCTGCAACTGCTATTCCCACACAAAGTTACAAAATTGTTACATTTCAAGCACTTTCACCTGTTCTGATTAAGTTCTAAGAAATGAGCACCAATAATAATCAAATCTTGTTTCTATTTTTTTTTTAAACATTTTTTATAATTGAATTTCCTTGTTTTCTCACAAAAAACAACTATCATATGATCATAATTGTGATCTCACAGGGGTAAATGGCGAATAAGAACCATAAATTATGTATATACCATTGGTAATATTGAGCTAAAGTAAACATCTGTTAAGTATTTTTACACAAATTGTTATGGCTGTATTGATTTAAAAGCCTAATAATGTGGTGGGTCCACCAGACTCGGGAATATTGGCTGTGTAACAAAAATGTTAACAGTTGTTGAACTGTATGGGCTGACTGTAAAATAAGCCCCAAAAATGATTTTTTTAGCCCATAATAATAATGGTTATTACCCATATGGGTAGAATAGCAGGGACCCATAATCAGCCCACATGGGGCCCAGCTAGTGTGGGCCCCAGATGGGAGAAACCTGGGTTGCCCATGTGGGTTTTAGCTAGGGCCCATGTAAAGCCCACCTTCAGCCCATCTGGGCTTGCCCACATGGGGCCACCATGGAACCCCCGGACAAAACTAACTGGGCCCCATGTGGGCAGCCCACATGGGGCCCACTCACCAGCCCATATCCATCCCTTATGGGCCCCACATGGGTGTGTTGACAGGGAGAGAGAAGGCAGAAATAGCATCATGTTAGTTTTTCTTTATTTGTCAAAAAGCAAAACACTTTATTTTTATTGTGAGTATACAGAAAAAAAATAGAAACTGAACAGGATCGATTGATGTATTACACGAAAATGAAAGATCAAAATTAACAGAGCATTTAGTGTTTATTTTTCATTGCTAAAAAAAAAAACGAGCAAAACGAGCAAAATGCGCGGGCGCGTTTTTGGTCCCCAGAGGGTTAAGTTAAAAAAAATCTGTCAGGCACAATGGAAATAAATGGTCCAAGCAGTAAATGTTAAAATACATGCTCTTTTAATAGTACAGACACTAATATATGTCATTACATAAAGCTGCTAAACCTGTAACTGGTGTAAGATATGCACATGGATACCAGAGAGTCATGTGACCATCTATATCAGAGGTCAGAAAAATATCAGAAGTCGGGATAATCACTGGCACGTGACAATAGCTAATATGTATTTAATTTAAATAAAGTCACTCAAACTTGCATCTGGATGTACATTTTGAGGTAATCATTCCTCACAGTCACACAGCCTGTTTTATTAAGCCTGTCCAATAAATACTACTAAAATGTGAGATCTGATAATCCATTCACGCGACCGGAGGTTTCTGTGATTTTCCCATCGCGTGCTATAATGATGCCGACCTCTGATCTATATAATTGTGTAATTTTTTTAAAGGGAGAGAGATGAATCAGAGTTATTTTCTGTTGTGATCAACATAGTGCCGCAAATGTTGTGAATAGAGATAAACATTAACTGAACCCGGAACATTCCTTTGATTGTAATTAACAATTAACTTGAACTACTTCTTTTTCTGAAGCAATATAAATGAAGTACAAAAGACAGTAAATCAGGACACTATAAAAGGAACACGAGAGGCTGTGAGGAGGACAGAGAAAGAGCTGGAAACAAACATCAGTGAAGAATGAAGGGTTTAGTATGTTTACTGCTGCTGTTGGAAACCTTTGTGTGTGTCGTACAGCATCAGGTAGATGGAGGACTCAATGAGAATGAGATCAGTCAACAGCTCAGATCTGAGGACGGAAGACAGAATCCACCTCAAACAGACACTTTGAGAGATGAAGCTTCAACTGACAGCCAACAAAACTACCATCTGTTCTTCACTGACATCCATGCAGCGCTGAGAGAACTGACCGCCACCGTTACAGAGCAGAAAGTGAACATCAGAGAACTGACCGCCACAGTTACAGAGCAGAAAGTGAACATTAGAGAACTGACCGCCACAGTTACAGAGCAGAAAGTGAACATCAGAGCTTTAGAGACGCAACTGAGGGAACAACAGACGTTTATCCTGGAAGAGATGAACAAGAAAAATGATGGTACCTTTCTTTTATCAATGATCCTCAAAGTAAAACACCAATTAAATACATTGCATGGTGTAAATGTTAGTGTAAAGTTGAGTGTATACTGTGTAAATTGTGTTATCTATTACAATAAGCAGTGTAAATGTCATTTAACAGAATCTTTATTCCTTCACAGAAATATCAAATCTTACTCTGGGTCAAGTGGAGTTGAGAAAGGAAAATAAAGGTGAAAGTGTGCTTGAATGATGTTAAATTCAGTGAATACATTATCAGTGTAATAGAGTAATATATCACAATATTGCTTATGTTTTTCAATAACAGACAGAGAAATAGCTTTTTCAGCTTCACTGATGCAATCTGGCGTTGCAAATATTGGTCCTTTTACCACTGACATCACACTAACCTACAAGAAAGTCTTCACAAACATAGGGAACGCCTACAACCCAATTACAGGTAATGATCAATGAAATGAGTCATAAAACTCAGTTTATAATAATGAAAACCCTTCTGCTCCATTCAGACCTCTCTGCAGTTGTGTAATGTGTATTAGAGAATTAAATTATTTGCTGTCTCTCAAAACTATTACACAGTGTGTTTGGTGATTAAGCGATCCTACAGGAAACATCTGATTCTGTATCTCTTGTTATTTGATTTAGGTATTTTCACAGCCCCGCTGAAAGGAGCGTACATGTTCAGAGTCTCTGTACATGGTTATGGTGGAACTGTAGCAAGTGTATCCATTATTAAGAATGGAGAGCATATGGTTATGGCACATGATATTCAGGCTCAGGATCGGATAAACTCCTCTAATGGAGTTGTGTTGATCCTGGAGGTTGGAGATGTTGTCTATGTGAGACTTGGGTCTGGCACAAGGATAGCAGATAGCTACAATAACCACAACTCTTTCAGTGGTTTCCTACTGTTTCCCTTAAGATAACAGGAGCTTTGCAGAATGTGATTCCAATAAAACTGAACTTTCGGTGTATGATTTAATTGAAATTATTAAGTATCTTTGACATATGAATCTGTATTAATGAGAACTAATGTATGTTTTAAATTTGCAATAGATTACTGTATAAAAGTCTGAAATGTCTATAAATATAACTTTGTATAAAGAGTTTCAGCACTGAGACAGGACCCATGAATATCATGTGACATAAAAGTGTTTTGATAAAGTATTAAATCTAGAATGTTAAATAATATCTTTTTAAGTGTAGTTTGTAACTGATCCTTGATCTGTATCTCTTAATCCTACATAAATAAACAAGAGAATAAAGAGACATTGTGGCATTTTCTTTTCCTCATATTTGTGTGGCAAAGGAGGTGGTGTTATAAAGGGTTAAAGAGATTTGGTACTCTATTATACTGATTCCAAAAGGAACGACTTCGCCAGCCGGGATTAACTACCCGGGAAAGACCCAAGGGCCCACAGGTTCGATATTTCACAAGATGACCCAGAGACGTGGATACTTGTTATAAAAGGTATAAATCTTTATTAAACAGTCAATTCGTTAAATTGTCTCATTCACTAGAGGAATCATAAAAAGGATCAGCCACAAGAAGCAACTAGCACTGTGAAATAAGTTTATCAAACACAAAAGAAAGAGACAAACAAACAAAGAGCTGGGGCTTACCAATAAGGAGGCAGGCAGACTAGATGCCGGGCTTCAATAATGTCTGTAATAACAGATACCCACATGTGCACCAAACCACACTTACACACTAAAGAAACACACTCACTTACACACTCACGCTCACAGAGTGGTTTAAATCTATTCAGCAGCCAAACCTTTATGGATCGCATGCAGACGGCAGCAGTCGTTCAAAGAGGCACCAAAGTACATATAGCCCGCAATTCTCCGATGCAGAGAACGCCACGGCAACGAAGGGCGATCGATCATATACAAGTGCAGCAAAACGGCCAAACAAACGCCAGCTTCACGAAGGGGCCCTCGTGCAAAGCGGCGAGACTCGGGAAATGCGATCAGCTGAGTATGATGCAACACCCATTTACCTTCCCTCAAGCCTTTATATACGCTCTCCTGACCAGAACTCCATAACAAATGGTTACCTAGGGAGTGTGGCCGGAAAGACAGCCGCGAACCCATCATCATGCTTATCAATCAGAATAACTGATTGTGTGGTGGCACAATCAGTAAAATATAGTTTTATTTATAATGAGGACAGCACATTTACCAGATTATGTATTATGTTAGATGCACAATAGTCATACATGACACAAAGAACAAACAAAATGCATGAATCTTGTTTATTTTGCTATCTTACCAAATTCTGATACATTTTAAAACTTTTACTTTTAAAACAACCAGGGCCCGTATTTATCAAGCCTCTGAGAATTACTCAAAAGAACACTGCTAACAATTGACTTAAGAGTAAAACAATTCTGGGCTCAAAGCTGCTCTTAAAAGTTAGTTATCAATCATCTCAGTCGTTATTTAAGTGAAGTGTTAGGACTAAATCTTAAGTGTCAGTTTTAGAGATGATTCACGACACTTTTCTGGACCACAAACCAGATTTTGGCATGGACCAATCACTCTATAGATTTCCTTAATTAAGAATATTCTCAGATAAATTCACATTGAATGGTGAAATTCCCAAGAAGAGTTTATATTCAACACACATTTGACAATAAATAATTTTCAAGAGAATACATTGTGATTGTGGCAGAAATAAGGAACTACATTGACCAAAATGCAATGTGGTTATTAGGAGGGGTTCGGTGAGACAGAAGAACGTAGTGGGATTATTTAAGCAACAGGTGTGTGGGGTTAAAGCGGGGAAGTTTGAAAGACACAAAGAGTGAACGTGAACTGGAAGGGTTTTAAACAAGACTTGAGTTATCTGGTGTTTCTAAGCATTTCGCTGGCTGCACTGCGGAAGAGTATTGGGATTATCGCTGTCTCGATTCCTGAAGGACACTCGTTCATCGGCTGTGTTTGGACTGTGCGTGAGCTGAATAGTACACATTTTTACAAGTTTCCATTATAACGCTCCATCGTTATTCTAGCGGACCTCCGCTACCGAGCCGCTGGTTTATAATGAGTGTTTTCTGGTGGACCACGGTCACTCCACGGGTCATATTATGTTTTGTTTTTTTTCATTACTGGATAATTATAATAGTTATAATTAGATCCAATGTAGGCTAATATTAGTCTTTTATGAATTAATGAATCAAAAACAAAGTACACAACTGCTAATAACCATTGTAAATATATACATTTTATTGGATAGAAGACACAAATGCATAACATAATCAAAATAAACACTTGGAAATAAACATAATATAACTATAACCATTATAATAAATATTCAAAATATGTACTTTTGTTAATATATCAGTATATCTTATTATTATTATAAATAATATTATTTATAACACTTTACTATAGTTTACATAAATATATATTACATATAATATTGTTTATATGACTTATTAACTCTATACATAAGATTATATTAAATTACAAATTATTATTATTTTATATAATATTGTTTATAACACTGTACTATACTATATATATATAAAATGGTTAGTTCTAATCCTTGATTCTGATTGGTCAATAGCTGTGCTTTATTCACGGTTCTATTTATCACTGCGCAACACCCTTAGCAACCACCCGTATGAACATAAACATATGCTTTTTTTCTTATTTGAGGAAAAACGTTAGAATTAAAAGGCTAAAATGTTTCAAGTAAAATTTGATTTACTAGGTGGCATGACAGTAGATGAGTGGTTTGAGAAACAATTTAGAGAGCCATCAGGCTCAAGTGCTGAAATATAACACTGATACATTCGAGAAGACTCGTAATGAAAAAAATACCGTGCAGCAAACCCAATGGGCAGTGAAATGCTTCAGTGACTGGTGTAATGAAAGGAGTTGCAGCATTGATTTTTTAAAAATCACCAAGACGGAACTCAGCGCACTTCTACATGAATTCTACGGAACTGTCAGAAGCTCCAAAGGCAAAAAAATATGGCATTAGTAGTTATGTAGCGTTACGTGCAGGTCTGAACAGATTTCTGAATGATCCACCTTTGAGTTTGTCCTGGTGTCTGATGAGGACCCACATGAGAGAAATAAGGAGAGCGGGCGTGGCTTCATGTTCCAACAGTCTGTGAACCCGCTTTGTCCCGTTGCCTCTCTAGAGAAGTACTTTTCTCTTCTGCCAACAAACCCCCCTGCTTTCTACCTTCACCCCAAAATGCAAAACCTCTCTAAGGGCGCTTTCACACTTGGTTCGATTGCTCCCCGCTGCCATTCGTCATTCGAACCCGGATGCGCACCAAAAGTGCTAGCGTGAAAGCACCCTTAATGTTTTTGGTATGTAGATCATGCAGCGACACATCAAATTAGCTAATTATAATTTGTGTTTAATCTTAGTTGTAGTGTTTTTTCTCATTTTTGACTGTTGCAGGTACACAAGAGAGCCTATTGGTGTAAACTACCTTGCAACAATGTTGCCGAGAATTTGTAAAGCAGCAGGCACCTCCAAGGTTTAGACAAATCACTGCTTTCGCAGGGCCATGGTGCAGAGATTGTCCGATGCTGGTCTCGAATCGAGGGAAATTATGTCTTTGAGTGGACATAAGTGTGAAAGATCACTACAGAGCTACTGGAGGCCAAACTTAAATCAAAGAAAGCACTGGAGCGACATTCTTGGTGCAACAGGAAACACTACTGAGCCCCAACTAAACAGAACCGCGTTGAATATCACCACAGTGGAGCCGATTGAAATGAGACAAATATTTAATGCATGACAGCTTCTAGGTGTACTTGGGTTCTATATTGGTAAAGACTGTCAATGTCAATGGTAAAATGAAAAGCATTATGGGGAGTCTAAATATTTTTACCTTCAACATTTTTTTCTAGTGTTAAAGGAGAACTCCGGTCAATTTTAACATTGAGCTCATTTTTTTGTACATTTGGAGTGCTGTCAATACAGAGAACAACGACAAAAATCGGTGTTGCCTACACCGAGTTATTCTATTTTTAAAATTTGCACCCTGTTGACTTCAATGGGGCAAGTTTTAAACCTGCTTTTAGCCTCTTAACATCCTTGATGTGTCATTACAAGTGCACAGAAAATGTGAGTGATTCCTTCTGAGTGAACACGAGTGAATCTGACTGCAGTAGATGTGAAAGATATGTATAAAAATGATGTTATTTAAGCCAGCGCAAATACCTGTGTTTACATCCTGTTTTCGGTTGAAGTCCAAAGTAGTCGATTGCCGAGTTCACGCGCATAGGTTTAGTTACCTATGATCACGCGCGTGAACTCGGCAAAGTTCTCCTTTAAGTCTATGGTGGTTGGACTGTATGTTTTTCAATGACTCTTTCTTTTGAGACTTAGGGTCTAAGAGGGCTAGGAATAAAGGAGAGACCTTTCAATAAAACAGAATTTTATTCCTCAGAAAGTACAAAAGATTTTGAAAGATTAATTATCAGTTTGTGTGAGGGTTTCTTGTATACAAACAATACCGGATTCGCGCCAGTGGGGGTTTCTTTAAGGCTGCAATGGAAGCTCGGCTATAATGTCCAAAAATGTCACAAAAATAATGGTCAAATACGTACTATTGTGTTAACATTTTATTGACAAAAAATGCGTTAGAAAACGTTCATCTCAAAGACGAGTTCGTTCAGAATCAGTTACATATAGCAGGTCGGCTGACTCGATTTCCTTCTCATACATTCCCGTAGCGTCACAGTGCATTTCCCTGTTGAAGCCCAGCGTCCATTGACTTCAGTGGGGCTGCTTTGAACAGTTTTTTCAGTGCTTCGAAACCAGACGGTCATTGGATAAATGCTGCGATTATGTCCCGCCCGCGGACACTCAGCGTCTCTGGGAGTGAATGGAGGAGTGGGCTGGCCTGGACTCCGGGCTTCTGCATGATGATTGGAGGGTCTGTCGAAAGGCTGCGTCTCCTTTTGATTGACAGCGATTTCATACAATAAAAAGTCGCTGATGCTGAAGCTGTTCGAGCTCAGGCCCATCGCGGATTTTTCAAATGTAGTCGAAAGACAAACTGCTGCAAACTATTTCTTGGTATTTGCTTGTCGAAATTTCTAGCCAATTTTCATAATACATTTCACACAATTCTACATTTATACCTTTATTATATTATTACTTTTTTTTATATATTATTATTAGTAATAATTAAAAAATAATAATTAAAATAATTAAAAAATATATATTATTATTAGTAGTATTATTATACTTTATTATATTATTATTTATACCTTTATTATATTATTACATTTATACAATTATATTTAACTCTGCTGGCCATTGAGAGGACACTGGTCAAGTCACTGGAAAAGACGCCTAGTTGGTACAACAGGGTCACAGAGCATTTTCCTGAAAAGGAACGTAAAATTTACGTATAAATAAATGGACCATTTTTATGATGTAGGCCGAGAATGAGCTTCCCCTCTTTGAAAGACCAGTAGCCGCCACTGATGCGCGCGCATCCAAGGGGCAAAACCACTATCTGTTATGCCGAGTTCTGTAAAAGAACATAGTAATTAACGTAGATTTCACATTGTTTGTAAATTCTTGTTGACTCAGTAATAAACTGCAATTTCAGAGTTGGATCTGTTTGTTTGTGTTTCATTTGCATATTAATATAACATTATGTAAAACGTTAGCTAGTTGACTAGTAGGTTATAATGTTATAGAGTAGTACTTATAGGGCACCTTATGTCAAAATGATTAATGACTTTGACCTTTGACCTTTTGACAGGTTGAACTTCCGGTGACCTTATGATTGATGGGTTGAACTTCCGGAATGAGGTCATGGGATTAACCTTTGCCCATCCTCCCTATCGATCATGGGTTTTGACAGTTAGTTTTTGCCCTATGACCTAGCTAGTACTAAATCATAATTTTGACGGTTAGTTTTTGACCTTATTAACCATTTTAGCCCTAAATCATAGTTTTGACGGTTATATGTGTGTGATTTTTGCCGGTTGTTTGAACTTTGTCCCAGTTATATGTGTGTGCGTGTGTGGTTATATGGCTTGTGCCTGCGCCCCCACCACAGTAAAAGTGAGAAGCGTATGTCACACAAAATAATCTCATTGATCCAATTATTTTAGTTTTAGATGAATAAAAGAATATGAAATAAAAAGCTTACTAAAACCAATTATTTTAGTTTTAGATGAATAAAAGAATATGAAATAAAAAGCTTACTAAAACCAATTATTTTAGTTTTAGATGAATAAAAGAATATGAAATAAAAAGCTTACTAAAACCAATTATTTTAGTTTAAAATAACGCTCCCCCAAGTGCTAATGGGCCATCAAGTGAGGCAGCCTGAAAGAATGAGGAGATTCAAATGTTGATTGAGATTCAGATCAAATGAGATTCAGAGTACTATTCCAGCACATGCATAACTGATGGACATTTAGCAATGCTGATAAAGCAACACAATATAAGCTCTTTTATATTAACATTACCAATCAATAATTGTTATATTGTGCATATAACAACACATTTGTTGCAAAGCCACACAGGCACATATAGGCTACATTTGTATCATCACTAAGTATATAAACAAAATGTAACTAACATCTGTAAAATAGTAGGTAAATATGTACTTTTTCTGATTTCTGACTGTGTTGCTAAGCGCACTCCGAGTTGCAGGCGGAGGTAGTGATGAAGCTACATTCCTTTTAAAAAAGTTGAAGAATATTATTACATAAATATAACTATAGTAGCATAGTCTATAATGAATAACTGATGTAAATAATTTTAGACACGTGCAATAAGCCTATATGCGTGTCAATGGGCCATTACCGGAGAGGCACACCGCAAACATTAGCCTAACACATTTGTGCACTTCATTAACTGGGTATATTTACACATTTACACACATTTACAACTGATATTTGCGAGCATGCATCGTTAATGATAATGAGGCAGCATTTATATAGTCAAAATATAATCTAAACACCTACTAGGCCTCCTTTCTAAAATAATTTCTAAATTCTATCTTTCATACATAATGATCTAAACATATCATTTAGGCTACACATACAAATACAAATTTCCTAACCAAGGGGTGTAGCATATGTACACAAAAAAAACAAAACAAAACATTTTTGACGTTGAAATGGTACGAGATATTAAATTCATGGTATAGATATGCACTTTCATTAGATCGTGTTGAATATAGGTAGATATCAAATGTCAATACTCTGGATGGCAAGTCCACCCAGTATAATACAGATAGTGGACAACCAGAATGCCTAATACCGCCGCGCCAGCTGCTAAACCAGCCGCATTTCAAAGTCGTTCCCGAAATGACCGCCAGGTGGCGCAAAGGGACATTGTGCAAAACAGCAGCAATTGCCGTATTTTAAAATGTAAGTGGGTTAAATATAAAACCCTAAGCCTAATAGGCATATTTTTCATATATATAAATAGGCCTATTAGGCTACAACAGAATAGAACCAAAGATAGAATCAATTTTAGAACTGAAAAAATAGAATCAAAAGTTAAAAATAGAGACGATATTAGGAGCAATGACGCTGAATATTTTTACTATTCTATTGAGGAATTAGATAAATGAAGAGCTCTCGTGAGCGATACAATTGCATAGTAATTCGTAGTGATTTCAAAAGCAGTCCTTAAAAAAAAAATAATAATACATGGAGTAGTGTGGCATAATTTTTGAGAGATTACGCGGAACGCGTTTTAGTTAAGATCCTGGTTTCAATGCCCTTAATGTATATAGGCTAGGCTACTGCTTTAAAAAAATGTCACAACGCGTTTTGAGATTGTTTTGAATTAAACATTGAAGTTTAAAATGTAGTGTTTTGGCACATCAGGCCGAGTGGCGTTACACATTGTTCAAAAATCAGGTTTTATTCTGGCATGGTGAATTGGCGTTAGATTTGTTTTTGTTTTTTGATTTATTAGATTTAGATTTTAGATTTCGTTAGATTTATTTTTCTCATAACAGCTAAAATAACTTAATATATGCCTTGTCTTAATATGACCTACTTAATATAGGCAATAGGCATATAATAGCCTATATTATAAATTAGCAAAACTTGGCCACTAAATATTTAATTTTCAATTATTTTAATTATCACAATTAAAGTTTTAATTTTATTAAATTGAACAAGCGCAACAATCAGCATTTAATAAAATAAAAATATTCTAAAAGATGTATTATTAATAATAATAATTATTAACATCTATTGATAATATGATATCATTATTAATAACGCCGCGTGCGCGTGTCTGTGTCCGTCTATGCGCGCCCCCTCTCCGTCTGAGCTCTGACCCCCTCCTTTGCATACCAGAGTACGGTGAAATCTCACACTAACAAAAGTTGAAAACATGCCTTTAAAAGTATAATATAAATATCTTATTGATCCAATTGTTTTAGTTTTAGATGAATAAAAGTATATAAAAAAGCTTACTAAAACCAATTATTTTAGTTTTAGATGAATAAAAGTATACAAAATAAAAAGCTTAATAAAACCAATTATTTTAGTTTTAGATGAATAAAAGAATAAAAAAATGACTGAGTTAAAATTAACACATCAATGTCCATACCATTGATGCCCACAAAAATAATTAAACTATAGTTGAAAAACATACCTTTAAAAATGTATAAATGTAATGGTTATAAAATAATTTTACTAAGGTTGGAAAAAATATTCAGTTCTTTTAAAAGAATATAACATAAAAAGCTTACTAAAACCAATTGTTTTAGTTTTAGATAAAAGTAAATAAAATCATCTTACCTTATTTTAGAGAGAGAGTTGAAGAAGTGGCTCCTAACACATCATTGTCCATTGATGTCCACAAAAAATGCAATGTATGAATGGATTCAAAATTGTTTTACACAACTGAATTCATATAGTCATTCCTGAATGTCTCTCAAAGCACCGTCTCAAAACATAGGCAGGCGCGCGGTATGTGCGTCAAAAAGTAAAACACACGTGTGTGTGTGTGTGTGTGTGTGTGTGTGTGTGTGTGTGTGTGTGTGCGCGCCCCTTCACATGTGAGCTTTGACCCCTCTCCTTCGCATACCAGAGCACAGTGAAAGTGAGGAAGGGGTTTCCTAATATCACACTCACAAAAGTTGAAAAACATACTGTTCCTTAAAAGTGTATAAATAAAATGGTTATATAAATATACTGAAACCAATTATTTTAGATGAATAAATAAAATTCATCTTACATGTTTAGAGTTACAACTCTTAAGAGAGTTACCATAAATCACAGAGGTTCTCTCTCACACCATGCGTCTCTGACTCAGAGGGGTGTATTCAGTTATGGGATGAGACATTGTGAATGGTGTGTTAAACTTATAATCTTAAAAGGTTAAATGATATCTTTTAAAAATAAAAGATGTTTTAAATTATTGAAAGTCTTAATAAAAAACAAATACAACGATGGTCTGTGGAAAAATTTGACTTGAACATAAAGTATTTTTTTTTTTATCATGGGTATGTAAAATAATTTGAAAATGTTTAAAGCGTCACAAGTCATCTCACGCCTGTGAAATATTCAATAATTTCTTAAGTTGTATCTGTGAGAAAATGACAACCACATAGGCCTATCTTCAGAGAGAGCAACCATGAAAACATTTAGAAACTGGGAATCTTCCAGAAATAAGGTCCTTCCGATCAGCGCTGAGAAAGAAGTTACTTGACAATAATGATAGCTTCAGGATATCGGATGACAGATGAGCCTCTGTGCATCGTGTCAGAGCGTATGTCATGTTAGTCTGCTAACGCCTTTCCATACTAAATTTATTTCAAATCATAATCGTAAAAGTTTAAATATTGTTTAAATTAAATCTTTAAAGTTTGAATACATACTCATCTTCTATTTATCTTTTAGAAGACTTGTGTATGATATAAATTATTTTGTTTAACGGTGACCTAAAGTATAATTGTTATTAAACAATGTCTGTTCAAAACTTTAGGTGGTCGTCTTAAATCTCATTTATATGAAAAAGATTCAATTAGCATTTTTTTTGTCCATCTGGGGGTTTCAATTTTTATGGTGGGGGTTTTCCATAGCTATCCCGTACACCTAAAAACGACCATCACAGAAAACTACATTAAAAATGAAATAAATAAATCATTTTATAAAATGTAAACAAAGTTTTAGCTAAATAAAAACACCTTGCATTTCCAGAGAGGCGAAGTAGTTCTTTATGCACTGATAAAAATAATCCAAAAAAGCAAATAGTTTAAGTTGTCATAAACAGAGCAAAAGAAAACAAATCCTTCAGTGATAAACTACAGTGTGAACTGAAGCTTCAGGATATAGGGCGACAGAACAGATGAGTCTCGGCGGACAATGTCACAGTAAATCTAGTCTGCTAACGCCTTTCCAGAGTACATCCAGAGTTTACACTAATTTCATTTAAAAGCATAACCTTAAAAGTTTAAATCAAATCTTTAAAAGTTTTATTAAAATCATATCTTCTTAGAAGATTTATTGTTACTAAGCAGCGTCTATCCAAAAACTTTAGATTGTTACATACAACATACAACAGACAACATGAAACATGTTGTCAAAGTTTGTCACAATGTTTTTTAAGAAATCCGAGGACTCGACATTGCTCTAATTTAGACTAGGTTGTATCATTTGGAAAATCAAAGTAAAAAATCACACATCGTCTTAATTCAAAGCATGATCTTACTTTTTCTACGGTAGCTATGATCTATTACACGTATAAGATGTATAAGATCATATCTCCCGCACTAGGGTGAAACCCTTTACTGAGAATATACCACCGGTCATCTACTCAAAATATATGTAGAAGTTTCAAATGTTAGCATTTGTTGATGGTGGCCGCATGAACAGACTTTGGGGAGAGCTATAGCAGGAATCATGACCTTTGACCTCCTCGATTTTGGAGGCTTTTTTTGTTAAAGATTTCTCCCATCTAGCGGTTCTCCCATCTACTCGCTTTTTCAACTTTGGTAAATGTGCCAAGAATCTATGACAACATGTCTTCCGATAGCGCTTCATCGAGTTTAATTGTACATGTTCTACCGTTATGATGTACTTGTTACATGTTCTACCGTTCTATATAATGATTTACACAACCAAGCTTGTCATTTAGACCGTAACTTTGACTTACCCGTCGAGAAGAAAGCAGGCAACTTCCATTTCAAAGTCTTTCTCCTTCATTAGCTCTTTTTCACCTGGGAAAAGCTATCCCGATATTTATTTACATACCGATAAATTAAATTTGAATTTAATTAAAACTTCTCCTGTGGCTCGGCATAACTATGATCCAGCATTATATTGTACCCTGCAGTGCAGCCTTTCAAATGTGCCGCGGGAAGTATCAATGTCTCCCATATGGTCTAGCGGTTAGGATTCCTGGTTTTCATCCAGGCTGCCCGGGTTCGACTCCCGGTATGGGAAGACAATTTTTTTTACATTGCCAACAAAATTCAAGTTATTCAAGTTCATAAATAATCATTTTTAGTAATTCATAGTCTTAGAGGCCTACACGAACTGCAGAAACAAGCAGTTTCTTGAAGATTCAGTACTGAATCATTTTCACAAATACAATTATATTGAATTCAGAAAATTTCACTATGGAATACTTTATCATAATTTTAATTTAGTACGTCATCATTTCATCTCATAATTATGACGCATAGTCATAATTTCAACTTTTTTAAGTCATCATTTCGACTTGTCATAATTATTACTTAATCCAGAATTACAATTTTTGTCAATGACGCCTTTTTAATGTAATACTTAAAACGTTTTTAAGTCATAATTTGGTTGTTGACTATAGTAGTGTTGAGTTAGGCTAGTGCTTTTTGTCCCTCTCTGCTCTTTTTCAAGATGGCGGAACGACACGGAAGCCTCCTTGGACTTACCCGTCCCATGTAAATAAAGATTAGAAATTAACTCAGATCATTGGCACAGATCATTTTACACCCATGAGGACTTATTTTATGAATACAGACAATGATTTTAGCTAATAAAAAAACTTTAGTTTCAGATGTTTAAATGACAACATACCATTTTTCAATCTACACATGAGAGACCTTCAGAAGTTTCAGAAGGCCTTCAACGGCTTAGGTCCGTTGGCGAAAACACTGCATGTGTAAGGTTGTTTTCCAGATTTTCACCCAAAATCAAATACTGTATGACACTTTTCAAAGTTAGAATAAAAAGACCTGTTGTGTTCTGACACAAGGCCATTAACTTGTTTTTTTTTTTTTTTTTTGCTTATTTCTACAAACATTATCATGGTTTTGTTTAATCGTATTCATATTTATCAGGTTGATGTTTAGTTTAGATGTGGATGGCTAAGTTTCAGGCATAGTGCAACCAGATTTATCTAACATCTCACTCACAACACAAAACGTTGTAAATAAACATGTTCAAACTGTAATTTAACCATATTTTATTAATATTATGTTGATTTAAAGTTTTTGTTATTAACTAATACCTTTATCTTTTAACTAACATCCGGCACAAAATGAAAGAGATCTCAGATCACAATCTACATTGTTAGATATTCTCCTCCTTAGTATCTTTGGGTGTATTTTTACACGGCAGCATATTTTGTCACACCGTAGTGATGCAAAGTTCCACACTCTATAACTTTAAAACATCATCTTTGGAATCACACGTGTCCAAGTAAGATTCAAAAAGACCAAATTACTAAGAATTTGTGATACACAAATAAATACACAAAAGTTTATTACTCCGCTAGATTTAGTCATCTTGTTCAGATAGTAGGCGACACTGTTTCACATGTTGTATGTTGGACCGTATGTGTTTAGGTGAAGACGTTTCTTTGAGAGCCGTCTATAGAAATAAATGACGATTAAGAATTTAAGCGATAGTTTGACTAAATTGATATCAATCACACAAATACGAATCACACAAAAGTACATGCTGTTTTACACTTAAACTATTACAACAGAATCACATCCGACTATTGCACCGAGAGAGGCATATTCAAAGTTCCACACTTTGGTAAAACCTGCAGATAAAATTGCACGAATAGTAAATTCTAATTCTTCATCACCATGAGCCATTTAAAAACATACACAGAAAAAGCCACTATAGTGATCAGTTTTGACTTTTGGGGGTTTTGTCATTGACATTTTTTGCTTCTTTTTGTTTTTGTACAGTTTGCAAAAAGTATATAGTCTCAGAGCGTGGTCAAACATGTTCATATAGGAATGTATCCTATACATTATAGGTCCTTCTAGTATGAGAGTGTTTAGTATGAGAGTGAATCTTTCTGCTATGTCTACGAAACATCTGTTACCTATTACAGTTTAAACTCGTCTAACTATTACACTTATTTTGTTATTATACACAGTTAAGCTAATGAATTACAGTTGATAAGTGTTATATTCATGTGAAAGGGGGGATGATTCATTTTTTATTCCGTCCACACCAGAGTTTTAGGCATCCGTCTTTTAGGCCCGATCCAGAAAACAGACGTTGTGTCTTAATAATTGCTCTTCTTTTTATGATCTTCTTTTTATTCTGCATAATGCTGAAATATTTTAACCTATCGTCAATTTCAAGCGTTAGATAAATCGTCTAACTATTATATCTTGTTTATACCTGGATTCTTGTTTAACAGCGCTATTGTTCTCGGCCTCATCAAAGTTCACATAGTTTTCACCGACTCTGAAACAAGACCAAATATTAGTTGCTCTTATTTAATTTTGGTTACATTGTTTTTATGCATCATGTTAAATGTAAATTTTATGATAGGAAAGTACGGACAGCGCCTTTGACCAATCCTCTACATATGGGGCACTTGCTCAGAGAAGGCGCACATTCTTTGCACACAACTAGGTGACCACAGGGGATGAAGACAATGTTCACTTCCTTATCCATGCAAACTTTGCAGATGCGCTCCTCTTGAAGTCTTCTTAACTGTTCCTCCATAGGCAAGTCTGAAAGATCTTGACTCGGTGATGCAGCTTCATTTGTCTGGACCGTCAGGCCACACTCAAATTCCATCTCTAAAGCAGACGTCACCACAGGATTGTTCTCTTGTTCTCTCACAAATTCTCTTGAGTCGCTGTCTCCATTAGTCAATAGCCGCTCAAATAGTCTTGGAAATCTTGCTTGAATCTGATGGACAAACTCTTGGCCCTTTTCTTGCAGCAGGTATTCACATCTTGGAAACCACTTGGCATGTTCTACCCATGGATCATCACCAGACTCCCAACATCTGAGTCCACCATCGCAACAAAAGCACTTCACGTCATCATTACGACCACCATAGTAAAAACCAGCCTTAGCCAATTGGTCTGGTCGAACAGTTATTCTTGAGGGCCAGTAGACAAATGTGAGCAACCGGTCTTCACACTGTTGCATTGCCGATACATTGGAAAGGATAGATAAAGGTACATTATCTGCACGGTCATCTCGAACGAAGCGGCAGTGGGGGTAATGCCTCTGGTGTTCTGATACTGCCAGATCTCCCGGTTCCCAGTTGCTAAGCTGGCCTCCACAACTGAAGCAAGCCACTCTGTCGCCCTGGCCAAGGTAGTAGAAACCACTTTTGGCAAGCTCGGCCGGAGCTACTGGTGCAAGAGTCCAATTCTGAAAGGTGTCAAAGCGTTCCTGTTCCCGACGCATGTCAGGATTCTGACAAGCCGGAGGGCGCTGGTGAGACATATCCATGTTTAAGTAAACTCCTCCGTTTGGCCTGATACGGATGCCGGGGTGGTCGATGTAACGGGTGTCGCAGGGGTGGAAAGAGGATGGCTTCGTTGCGAAGCGGGGAAAGGGCACTTTTGATGAAGACATAAAAATGGGGCCACAGGGCGTATCCACTCAAGCCCTTTTCTCTGCCGGACATCCCATGACTAGTGTCTAGTCGTCCATGACAGAACACATCATCTTATTAAAAAATGTAATGAGAACAAAGAACAACACCACAAAATGTCCTTTCTTATGCTCTGTACACAGCGGGGAAATTAGTTGTATCATTTGATATGATACAACTGTATTGCCGCCTCGGGAATACAGTAATTAAAATGCAGAAAACAAATATTTAATCTTTTAAATCATGTAGTATTCTAAATATTATTATTATAATACTATTTTTATGAGCTCAGACATGACCGCAATAGTCTTTTTGTAATTTTTTTATTTCAACATTATACTTTCATACATTGAAGAAGAAATTTGAGTGAAAGACATTTACAGATGGTCTAACCAGAATAGAAAATCTCTGCAGGCTATCATGTTTTGCTCCAGGGTATAGTTGACCAGACTTTCAACTAATTGTTTCAACGTCAGTTTTTGCATTTTTTGACACCAGTGACACACAGAGATCCGTTACAAATGTCCATATAGCGAGAATTTCTGTGATTTCGAATTCGTCGCAACATCCACCCAACACATCCAGAACTTTTCTGCGGATTACGCCGATCGGCTCTTTGCCGTTAAAAAACATGGGCGTTACATCAGGCCATGGCTTTGTCAAGCCTCTTACGACGTCCATTTCATTTTTGAGATTTGTCACACGTTTGGTATCCTGCCATACGTGTGACAAATCTTTTTTCATCTTGTAACAAATCTTTTTTCGTGTGTAATCTTTTTTCATATCACACGCAGCGTCGATGATCCTGTGCATCAAGCCAACCATTTGGCCTCTAAAATGATCTTTAAACATAGAGTCCAGCGCAGCTCTTAAACGACACTCTTTGCCCGTGGCACACTCACACACCGGAGGATAATTGTACCCCGTATCGCCAGAACTCAACGGGGAGTCGTTCTCCATCAGGTTTTGCGTCGCCATTTTTTCAGCTTTTCGAAGAGTCTCCTGAATCTCCTGGAATGTTCCTGGAATCTCCCTTGCGGTACAATCGTGCGTTAATGCTCGGAAGTTTGTGGGTCAGACAAACAGGACTTTCAACTTTTGTTGCAGTGGCGCAGCCGTCCGAGGCTAGTAGAGCTAGAGTAGAGCGTGCAATGTCCTGAAATATTTATCAGGCTGAGGTCCACCCACCCCGCTGGAGGGGCTGAATAGGGGTTGTCATCAGTAAAGCCATAAATAACTAGGTCCTGCATAAACAACAAGTCCTGGGTCCAAGTCCTATCCAAGTCCTCCAGAGAGAAGTTTATTATTTTCACTCAATCCAGTTACAAAATCTGATTAAACATTACATGGGTGAATTGTTCAACATAAGTTCTGTAACACACATTTAGAAAGTAGGATGTATTTCATTTTAGTTTTTCTTCAAACAATGAGACAAAAGTAGCTTTGTATGCACAGATTTTGAGGGTCGCTTATAGAAAGAGACATCCTTGTCTTTATTTTTAAAAAACATAGAACCAGAGAACAGAGAACCTTGTGCGGCATATCCGCATAAAGGGTTAACATATACATTTTAGCGTTATTTAAAAACTAGGACGATATAATGATATAATGTAAATGTCTCACTTGAAGATTTTATCAAATCAAGCCAATTCATGCGAATACTGTCGTATATGACCAAAGAGATATATAACAAATATGATATCCGGGGGGAAAGTGTAAAGAAAACGCCATACAAAACATTACAATCACACTCGGCAATTCGATAAGTGTTAAAAGTGTAAGGAAAATAGACCGGCTACAATAGATTGAGAATGGTGATGTTAAAAATTGTTAAACAATTTCAAAACAGGGTGTTTCAGAAGAAATGCAAAGATGTGCTTTTTACGAACGCCCGCTCTACACGTGACGTCACATCTCCGCGTTGCTGTTTTGGCACGCTTTATGGAAGTTTGAATCGTTCAGTCATACACACAACTGCAGCGATGGAGTGCGTGAACACGAGCAGTGTGAGAGGATTCCTGAGATCTTGCGACGATCTGACTGAGAAGATTCGCTGTTTAATACAGAAGAAACTCATCAAGAAGTACTTGAGCAGGTAATATTATGCGCTTACGATGCAATGTGTGGGAGTGACGCAGTATCCAGAGGTTGAATTGTAAAAAAACTATTTTATGCGTGGATTAAAGAATAGAATAAAAAAAAATAGGCATTTATTGAAGACATATTTTTTATATCATTGTAGAATGCATTTCTCTCTCACTAGCCTATGGACAAACAATCCCATGCATGCCAAACTATCATTTGGCATAACTAATCATTATCAACATATTTTTTGATAAAAGAGTTCCATATGACCATTTTAAGCGCTCCAAAGTTCACTTTGTCCACAAAAAGGAACTTAGCCTTAATTTACTGAAGGCTATGGATGTTAGGTAAATATGTTTATTAAATTGTACACATTCATTCATGTACACGTTATGTGTTTCTTCTCCTCTCACATTAAATCACAATTTAGAAAAAAAAGAAATTAGAAAAAAGTTGATTAGTTTGATTATTTTTCTCATTGTTTAACATTTCTCAAAACATTTCTGAAAAATATGAAATGTTTAGTTTAGCTACTTGCACCTTATCTCACACTTTGACCGTTATCAGCTATTATCAGATACTATTGTCCTAACGTAGACTATTATTGTTATTGGCCTAACATAGACTATTGTTTTAACTCTGGTTTAACTTGCTGTGCGTCTGTTCACCGGCCAGCATGTGCTCTAACACTGCAGCATCAGCCGATTCATTGACTTTGTACTGGTGTATGAATGTGTTTATTTTATGTTAACTTTATTTTTGCTATTGTACATACATTTTATTCTTCTAACTGTTTGTCTTTGGTTAACACAGTTGGAGAAGAACAACAGAGAGGTTGGAAGACACAGTAGAGGAACTACAGAATAAATATGGAGAGAAAACAGCATTAAAAAGGATCAAGTCCGTAGTGAAAAAAATCAGAAAAAAGAATATCAAACGTAGGAAAAGATTTATAATTTACTTTGTTAGTAGTCAATATGGTTCTCAATCTTCAATCTTCTTAAAAAATGTAAATTTTTTAACAGATGGTGACATTCAAACGCTGAGCGTTCAAACACATTCTGGAAACATGACAAATCAACAGCCTAACAACCTTCCACAACGACAGCATAATATTTCTACATCATTCGGACAGCCATTAATTCAGAACCCTAATCAGCTTAACTTCACAATTGCCCAGAAGAATGGTGGGACAATAGTTACTACAATCATGGTAGAAAACACAATATATGGTGATGTTAACATCGGTGCGGTGAGTGTCTGATAATTTAAGAAACAGTTGCTTAGTTAAGAAATGATGTGTATGTGTTTTTTCACAAATTTTGTTTTGTTTTTTAAAGTTAGTCCATAGTCTTTACAAGAGTGTGTAAAAATACACCCACAGATACTAAGTAGGAGAAAATCTAACTGTATAGTGTAGATTGTGAATATTCCTTTTTTCAAATAATTCATCTCTTTCATTTTGTGCCGGATGTTAAAAGATAAAGGTATTAGTTAATAACAAAAACTTTAAATCAACATATTATTAATCAATAAAATATAGCTAAATTACAGTTTGAAAATGTTTATTTACAACGTTTTGCGTTGTGAGTGAGATGTTAGAGAAATCTGGTTGCACTATGCCTGAGTCATCAACATCTAAACTAAACATTATCATGGTTTAGTTGTATTTTAAAACACTGTTTTTCTTTTTTCTGATTTTCATTTATCAGGTTGATATTTGTAGAAATAAGCAAAGTACATTTATAAAACAAGTTAATGGCCTTGTGTCAGACAACACTACAGGTCTTTTTATTCTAACTTTAAAAAGTGTAATAGAGTATTTGATTTTTACAAATACCTACACCAATGGGCCTAAGCCGCTGAAGTTATGACTTCTGAAGGCCTCTCATGTGTAGATTCGCTCGGGTTGAAAAATGGTATTTTATTAGCTAAAATCATTGTCTGTATTCATAAAATATGTCCTCATGGGTGTAAAATGATCTTTCTTAAAATCAGATCATTTCTTATCTTTATTTACATGGGGCGGGTATGTCCAAGGAAACTTCCGTGTCGTTCCGCCATCTTGAAAAAGACCAGAGAGGTACAAAAAGCGCTAGCCTAACTCGACACCTCTAAGACTATGCATAACTAAAAATGATTATTGATGAACTTGAATAACTTGAATTTTGTTGGCGATGTAAAAAAATTGTCTTCCCATACCGGGAGTCGAACCCGGGCAGCCTGGATGAAAACCAGGAATCCTAACCGCTAGACCATATGGGAGGTGTTGATACTGCCCCAGGCACATTTGAAAGGCTGCACTGGTCGTCGCCAAAAAGCAAACATTTTATTTATCGGTATGTAAATAAATATCGGGATAGCTTTTCCCAGGTGGAAACACTTTGAAAGGGAAGTTGCCTGCGTTCTTCTCGACGGGTAAGTCAAAGGCACGGTCTAAATGACGAGCTTGGTTGTGTAAATCATTATATAGACGGCATAACGGTAGAACATGTACAATTAAACTCGATGAAGCGCTATCGGAAAACACGTTGTCATAGCTTCTTGACACATTTACCAAAGTTGAAAAAGCGAGTAGATGGGAGAACCGCTAGATGGGAGAAATCTTTAACAAAAAAGCCTCTAAAATCGAGGAGGTCAAAGGGCATGCTTTCTGCTATAGCTCTCCCCAAAGTCTGTTCATGCGGCCACCATCAACAAATGCTAACATTTGAAACTTCTACATATATTTTGAGTAGATGACCGGTGGTATATTCTCAGTAAAGGGTTTCACCCTAGTTCGGGAGATAGGAGTAAAAATGATCTTATACGATCTTATACTTATAGACAGGGTCAAATTTCACAAAATCAGAACCCCGAAGGCATTTTGTGATTATTTATATTGTACAACATTTCTAGGGGTATTAAGGGGTGCTGAATCCAAATCTGCTGTATATGAAGCTCAAAAATGTCCCAAAATGCCTCAAAATTGAGAAATTCAAAATGGCCGCCACCGCCAGGCTGAAATCAATTTTTCAGTATATCTTTTTGACTAAACAAGGTACAAACATGAAATAAATGTGCTTTTGTAAGTTTTCCTACATGGGCAATTCAATGCCATATTCAGATTTTAGATGTCATGTGAAGAAACTGCTTAGATATTGCAAAAATAGTTGTTTTTAACTATGAATAACTATGATAACTGATAATCCGATTGTCAAATATATGCAAGTGGAAGTGTTTTGTTGTTTAAACACCTTTATAACAATCGCGTTAGTTGAGCTGTATGCGCGATGGGCGCAGCCATGTTAGTTTGTGCCCCAGACGCAGTTCAGAGAATCGGATCTGTTGGATTTACAACACGTGAATTCATCCACTTCTCCCGAAATACATAAGTGGCTGGTGAACTGGGAGAAGAATAGAGTAAACTTTGAAGTTACTTACACAATGTGTATCTGATATGAATAAGACGTGTCTAATTATAATGGAAGGGATTATTATTGCCTCTTCCATAGACATCAGTGTGTATTTTACATACTCTAAATGTATTGTTTTTTTTTAGTACTTATGTGAATTTATATGTCTGAAACCTAAAATAAACATTATGGGCCCTATCTTGCACCCAGCGCAATTGACTTTGTACACCGACGCATGTTTCATTCCTATTTTGCACCCGCGCAAAGCGCGCTTTTCCCTCCACAGAAGCACGTCGCTAAACTAGGGAATGAACTTGCGCTCCCTGGGCAGTTCAGCGCAAAAAAGGAGGCGTGTTCCGGCGCAAACGTTCCCTGGTGCTATTTTACTGTTCCATAAAACAATTGCGCCACTGGCCAGAAAAAACCTAGTCTAAAGTCAGTGGCGCGTTGCGCGTTGTTCATTATGCTATTTTAAGGGCGCATGCTTGACCATAATGTATAGAGTGCACAACGCTCATACACTGTGATTCTCTAATCTACACAGAAGCAGCAGTTTTCATTTTTGCAAATCATATTATTACAAATGATAGATAGATAGATAGATAGATAGATAGATAGACAATTTATTATAAATATAATAATTTATTATAAAAGCATACATCTAGCTTACACATTTACCCACATTATTATATGCCTGTTTAACCGAAGCTAATTTGGGTGTGTTTCTCCCATCCCCAATGTCACTTCTCTCTTTTACGGCCGTGACGAGAGCGTTGGTCTCCTCGGCTGTGAACCCCTCTTGACGCGCGCCTGGCAAATCCGCCGTTATAATAGCAATACGCCTAGGAAAAAGTGCGTCTGCTCTTAAAGGGAATTTGAGATGATGCTCTGATTGGTTTATTTCACGTTACGCCCAAACCACACCTATGAATAATGAAGCTACTTCAGACCAACCCCTTTTAGATTTGCGCCCGGCGCAAGAGTCATTTATCCCGCCGGGAAAATAGCAACAGCGCCGAGACCCGCCCACAAAGTTACTTGCGCTTTGCGCTTTGACACTTGCGTTTCAGATCGTTAAAATAGGGCCCTATGTGGTTGAAAACACTGTAAAGTTTTGAGATATGACAGCTCTGAGCGCCCCTGTCTCTGGCTCAGTGCCAGCCAACGTGCGAAAGCACATTTGAATTTAGCACTTGATCACGTGATGCACTGACCATTCTAATCACACCGGTGTGATCGTATGCTCCAGGGACCAGCCTAGACTGATCACACCGGTGTGATCGTACGTGCGAAAGGGTTAAATGAAATAAATTTAAAGCATTTCCTCCAATCAGTCAGTGTCATGTGTCAAGTGTGTTAAGTTTACTGACTTTGATGTCATCTAGCTAATTGCGCTAATAGGCTTCTTTTAGTGATCAAAAATGCTAAAATATATACTGCAATTATTTAAACTACATAGATAGATAGAAACGTTATTGATCCCCTTGGGATGTTTATGAAAACATGTCACATTATGAAAATATACACTGACACATGACTTTACCTGTTAGCTGTCTTATGTTTCCGATCAGCTGTTCTGAGAAGTGTGAGAAAGGCTAAGCTCGGGGGAGGGGTGGTATGATATTGGGGAGGGCAAAGGTTTGGGAGTGCATTGCAGCACATTTGACACATTTTACCTCATAACTAACTAAGTAATACAATACATAATACAAACTAAGTAAAAGTAGCCTGATAATATTAATAATAATAACTTAATTATTAATTAGTTAATAATAGTTCATAGTTAAAAACAACTATTTTTGCAATATCTAAGCAGTTTCTTCACATGACATCTAAAGTCTGAATATGGCATTGAATTGCCCATGTAGGAAAACTTACAAAAGCACATTTATTTCATGTTTGTACCTTGTTTAGTCAAAAAGATATACTGAAAAATTGATTTCAGCCTGGCGGTGGCGGCCATTTTGAATTTCTCAATTTTGAGGCATTTTGGGACATTTTTGAGCTTCATATACAGCAGATTTGGATTCAGCACCCCTTAATACCCCTAGAAATGTTGTATAATATAAATAATCACAAAATGCCTCCAGCACTTTAAATAAGCACATTTTCAGAAATTCTGCCTAGTCTATTATACTTATACTCTGAATTAAGACGATGTATGATTTTTACTTTGATTTTCCAAATGATACAACTTTGACTAAATAAGAGCAATGTGAAGTCCTAGGATTTCTTAAAAAACATTGTGACAAACTTTGACAACATGTTTCATGTTGTATGTTGTATGTAACAATCTAAAGTTTTTGGACAGACGCTGCTTAGTCACAATAATACATAAATCTTCTAAGAAGATATGATTTTAAAGATTTGATTTAAACTTTTAAGGTTATGCTTTTAAATGAAATTAGTGTAAACTCTGGATGTACTCTGGAAAGGCGTTAGCAGACTAGATTTACTGCGACATTGTCCGCCGAGACTCATCTGTTCTGTCGCCCTATATCCTGAAGCTTCAGTTCACACTGTAGTTTATCACTGAAGGATTTGTTTTCTTTTGCTCTGTTTATGACAACTTAAACTATTTGCTTTTTTGGATTATTTTTATCATTGCATAAAGAACTACTTCACCTCTCTGGAAATGTAAGGTGTTTTTATTTAGCTAAAACTTTGTTTACATTTTATAAAATGTTTCATTTATAAAATTATTCATTTTTAATGTAGTTTTCTGTGATGGTCGTTTTTAGGTGTACGGGATAGCTATGGAAAGCCCCCACCATAAAAATTGAAACCCAGCATGGACAAAAAATGCTGATTGAATCTTTTTCATATAAATGAGATTTAAGACGACCAAGTACAGTTTTTGAACAGACATTGTTTAATAACAATTATACTTTAGGTCACCGTTAAGCACCGTTTTTCCACAGACCATCGTTGTAGAATATTTGTTTTTTATTAAGACTTTTAATAATTTATTTAAAACATCTTTTATTTTTAAAAGATGTCATTTAAACTTTTAGGATTATAAGTTTAACACACCATTCAAAATGTCTCATCCCATCACTGAATACACCCCTCTGAGTCAGAGACGCTGGTGTGAGAGAGAACCTCTGTGATTTATGGTAACTCTCTTAAGAGTTGTAACTCTAAACATGTAAGATGAATTTTATTTATTCATCTAAAATAATTGGTTTCAGTATATTTATATAACCATTTTATTTATACACTTTTAAGGAACAGTATGTTTTTCAACTTTTGTGAGTGTGATATTAGGAAACCCCTTCCTCACTTTCACTGTGCTTTGGTATGCGAAGGAGAGGGGTCAAGGCTCACGTGAAGGGGCGCGCACAGACACACACACACACACACACATACACACACACACACCGCGCGCTTCCCTATGTTTTGAGACGGTGCTTTGAGAGACATTCAGGAATGACTATATGAATTCAGTTGTGTAAAACAATTTTGAATCCATTCATACATTGCATTTTTTGTGGACATC
The DNA here is from genome assembly GCF_964197995.2 of Scardinius erythrophthalmus. Classification (NCBI taxonomy): domain Eukaryota; kingdom Metazoa; phylum Chordata; class Actinopteri; order Cypriniformes; family Leuciscidae; genus Scardinius; species Scardinius erythrophthalmus. Next base: position 37,807,504 of record NC_138224.1, on the reverse strand, counting down.
AATGGACAATGATGTGTTAGGAGCCACTTCTTCAACTCTCTCTCTAAAATAGGGTAAGATGATTTTATTTACTTTTATCTAAAACTAAAACAATTGGTTTTAGTAAGCTTTTTATGTTATATTCTTTTAAAAGAACTGAATATTTTTTTCAACCTTAGTAAAATTATTTTATAACCATTACATTTATACAGTTTTAAAGGTATGTTTTTCAACTATAGTTTAATTATTTTTCTGTGCATCAGTGGTATGGACATTGATGTGTTAATTTTAACTCAGTCATTTTTTATTCATCTAAAACTAAAATAGTTGGATCAATAAGATATTTATATTATACTTTTAAGGAACGGTATGTTTTTCAACTTTAGCAAGATATTTTATTTTATATTATACACTTTTAAAGGTATGTTTTTCAACTTTAGTTTAATTATTTTTGTGGACATGAATGGTATGGACATTGATGAGTTAATTTTAACTCAGTCATTTTTTATTCATCTAAAACTAAAACAATTGGATCAATAAGATATTTATATTATACTTTTAAAGGCATGTTTTCAACTTTTGTTAGTGTGAGATTCACTTGACAGTTACACTGTAAGGAGGGGGGTCAGAGCTCGTAGGAAGAGGACGCGCGCATAGACACACAGACACGCGCGCGCTCCTTATGTTTTGAGACAGTGTGAGGTCATTCAGGAATGACTATGTGAATTCAGTTGTGTAAAACAATTTTGAATCCATTCATACATTGCATTTTTGTGGACATCAATGGTATACTTCAACTTTCTAAAATAAGGTAAGATGATTTTATTCAGCTAAAACTATTGGTTTTAGTAAGCTTTTAAAAGAACAGAATATTTTTCAACCTTAGTTAAATTGCTTTAGATTATATAATTTATGTTATACACTTTTAAAAAGAACTTTAGCATGATAATTACTATATAATTTATATTATATAAAGGATGTTTTACATATGAATGTGAAATAACTAAATGTTTTTTCAACCTTTAATTGTTTTAGATTATATTATATAAATTATAGAATGTTTTATATATAAATGTGAAATAACTGAATGTCACATATATGAAATAACTGGCCCCATTTATATACTGCTCAGGAATGTAATGGGAGGGGGGCGCAGTTCTCTGACACAAGCCATATAACCACACACACACACACACACACATATAACTGGGACAAAGTTCAAACAAACGGCAAAAAACATCTGTTCTATTAATATAGGACAAAACTACCCGTCAAAATTATGATTTAGTCCTAGCTAGGTCATAGTTCAAAACTAACTGTCATACAACATGATCGATAGGCTAGCAGGGTCAATAGGTTAATCCCATGACCGCATCCCGGAAGTTCACCCATCAATCATAAAGGTCACCGGAAGTTCAACCTGTCACAAAGGTCAAAGTCGTAAATCATTTTGACACAATGTCCCCCATAAGGACTACTTTATAGTCATCAGGTCTCTGAATGAAATCGTCCAACTAAATTTGCGAATCATAAAAACCTGACATAGCCTATGAATTCATGAACTTACATGCTTTTGTTGGTTGTTGAGCCTTTCTATCCTAAATGTTTACGACAAGGCTATGTCACGAACCGCCACATTTAAAATAAATTTGATACTGTAAACATACTGTACAAGACATGAGACGCGTGACAGCTAGGTGTGTGACAGTGAGGAAATGGCTAGCATGAATTACTTTGGAAGCCTAGGTAGTGCGGACTCCGCCGATTATTTATTTTAAGAAATGAACTCTCAGTAACAGTGAGACATTACCAGATCCCTACGCTATTTCAGACCATGAATGGATCACAGATATGTCTAAGTGGCCAGCAATCACATGGCCCGATATATACACTTATCTCATAGAGAAGCCCAGTGTATTTACACAAAGGAACAACTGCAGGCATATAAATCCTTAGATGCATATAATTATGTGCTTTGTGGTCATGTTTGTCACAGTTGTGTTCTGTTTGTGTTAGTCACATGTCTTTTGTTCTGTTTTCCCGTCACTCATCCGTTTCCATGTCAACCTTTATTAGTTCTTCTGTATCACCTGTTCAGTTAATCGTCGTCATCTGTGTCACCTGTTATACTTAGTGTGTGAGTATCCTGCCTGCCTGTACCCGCTAGAATTTCTATTTAGTAAAGGTTTGTATTGGAGCCTTTTTACCTTCGCCTTCTTCTGCGGTTGGCGGTTAGTGCCGTTTACAGCACAAGCCTGCATGTGCTAGAGTGCTACCTGTAGATCCCCAGGAGGAAACCCCTCATCAAAGGACCATTCTCCTCTATTTAGAGGAGAATCAACCATTCTACCTCTAGCCACTAAATATAGTGAGGTCTAAAGCTCAATACGTTACACCCCTGTCTGGATTGCACGGCTACTGCAATTCATAGCCTAATGCAACAATTACATAAGTAAACTCTCAAAACATTATAGTTATGACATTACATATTTCAATTTTCATGTAACAGAGTAAAGCCAAATAAATAGTCGTTTTTGCCTTTCATTTCAGACGCAATGTCCGCTTTTAGGGGCCGTTCACATATTGCGTCTTTTGTGCGCTCAAGTTATTAAGTTATTCCAAATGTAGGTGTGTGGCAAGCGCGCTCATAATGGAAGCTAATCTTTCCATTTGCGCCGATTCCGATTCCATTTGCGCAGGTCATGTGACAAAGACCAACCGATCACCTTCGGCCTTTCCAAAACATCATCAAAAGCTCGGCCGAACAGCTAATCATAGTTGTACAGGGCGGGTTTTTATTTCTCATCTCCATAAATATATCTAGTAGTAAAGCTAATGCAAGGGCTAGAAATCAATGAATCCTTTGCTGATACTTCCAGGTATCTGATGGTTCAGGAAGAAAGAGTAGATAGAAACAGAATCCAAGAGAAGGCTGTTTTCTCTGGATATCCAGCAGCTTTTTTTGCTGTGAGTATTTCAAATTCATTCACACACTGATTAACACAGGAGCTTTTAAACTCTCTTTCTACTGCAGCACAGCTGCTCACAATAATGACTTGTGTATTCTCATTGCTATAGAGACACCAGAAGCATCAAACAATAGGCTTTATGCGAAACGTCTCGTGAACAAACAGGAAAGCAGTTACTATCCTTTGGACATTTGGTCCCCACAACAACAACAAAAAAAATTATCTGAAATACACAAACAAATATTATAATTGTGTATACTCTCTGCAGTTTCACGCCTTGTATGTATTTCTGTGTCTTGGAATATTGCTTTTGGAAAGCTGAATATCAGTTAATTGGACATGTATCACTGGAAATTTTATTCTCAGTACATTATCAGTTTATGTGTGTTTATATAATCCTTCAAAACACTGTTTATCTAAAGCCGGGTGCACACTGTGCGATTTATAATAGTCCTTTGCGATTAGTGCTTTTCGGAGTGTACGAACATGATCCTCGCTGTAAGCCATGTCACACTGTAAGATCAGGGTTGTCATTAATGTCAGACTCTACGACAGTCAAGACGCGCTAAAGACGGACACACGCAAGAAAACTTGTCCGGAGTTTTACATCATCAATCAATGACGCGTTCGGTGACAGTGAGCTGCGTTACACACAGGATTGAAATGGTGGCTACAAAGAAATATATTTTGGTCACGGATTGTCTTAAAAAACAAAGACAATTTGACGGTCGTCCTAGAAGTCACACTGCAGGACTGTGAGTCAAATCTTCTGACACTGCCAGAATTTCATCTGAGGTCAAATTTGATCGTAAGGGTCACTGTCTGTGAACATGTCTAACTAATGTTCAAAGACTTCCAATTGTAGCCTAGGATCAGAAGATTCTTGAGGATTTACAAAATTTGTCTCAGATGGCCAAATCACGGCCAAAATCTCACAGCGTGCACCCGGATTTAATTTCAAGTCAAGTCAAGTCAAGTTTATTTATATAGCGCTTTTCACAACACAGGTTGTATCAAAGCAGCTTCACAGTAATAAATTAGAACAATACATCAATGTTTGTTTCTAGTGGAACGTCTACGTTCGGTAATGCTGATCAATAGTATCGTTGATTGATTAATTCAATTAAATATCCCCAAATATCCCCAACTGAGCAAGCCAAAGGCAACAGTGGCAAGGAACCGAAAAACTCCATCAGGTGACCTAATGGAGAAAAAAAACCTTGGGAGAACCCGGGCTCAGTCGGGGGCCAGTTCTCCTCTGGCGTTTATGAACTAGAGGTCGGATTTAACTGTAGGATTAAAAGTATTATATGAATGCCTGGCTGAAGAGATGCGTCTTTAATCTAGTTTTAAACTGGGAGAGTGAGTCTGAGCAACGAACAGTATCCGGAAGACTATTCCAGAGTTTTGGTGCTAAATGTGAAAATGCTCTCCCTCCTTTGGTGGATCTGGATATCCTAGGTATGACCAAAAGCCTCGAATTTAGTGATCTTAAAGAGCGCGATGGATTATAGGGCGATAGAAGATCGGTTAAATAGACTGGAGCTAAGCCGTTTAGGGCTTTATAAGTCAGTAGCAATACCTTGTAATTAATACGGGACTTTATAGGTAACCAATGTAGGGATGATAAAATCGGTGTTATATGATCATATTTTCTTGATCTAGTTAGAACTCTAGCGGCGGCATTTTGGACTAACTGTAGCTTGTTTATTAAGGATGCAGGACAACCGGCTAATAACGCATTACAGTAATCTAGTCTCGAGGTCATGAATGCATGAACTAACTTTTCTGCGTCAGAAACTGATAGCATATTACGTAGCTTAGCAATGTTTCTAAGGTGGAAAAAGGCTGTTCTTGTAACATATGAAATATGATTTTCAAAAGACAGGTTGCAGTCTAATATAACACCCAGGTCTTTTACTGTAGAGGATGAAGTAACAGGACATCCTACTATGTTAAAGTTGTATTGTGAGAGGTTTTGTGGGTGGTTTTTTGAACCGATAAGTAGTACCTCTGTCTTGTCTGGATTTAATAAAAGAAAATTATGCGTCATCCAATCTTTTATATCTTTAACACACTCTGTCAATTTGGATAATTTAGCGTTTTCATCTGGCCGTGATGAAATATAGATTTGAGTGTCATCAGCATAACAATGGAAACTAATTCCATGTTTCCTTATAATATTTCCAAGTGGCAGCATATATATTGAGAATAATAGAGGGCCTAACACAGATCCCTGCGGCACTCCATAGTTTACTGGAGTTATGATAGATTTTTCTCCATTTAAATAAACAAAATGGTAGCGGTCAGATAAATACGATCTAAACCAGCTTAATGCTTGTCCTTGAACACCAGTATAATTTTGTAGTCGATCTAAGAGTATTGTATGATCTATAGTATCGAACGCAGCACTAAGATCAAGTAAAACTAATATTGAGATACAGCCTTGGTCAGAAGCTAAAAGTAAATCATTTGTGATTTTAACGAGCGCAGTTTCAGTGCTATGATGCGGCCTGAATCCAGACTGAAACTTTTCATAGGTGTCATTTTCTTGTAAGAAAGAGCCCAGTTGAGCGGACACAACTTTTTCTAGTATTTTAGACATAAAAGGTAGATTTGAAATGGGTCTATAATTTACTAGATTATTCGGATCTAATTGTGGTTTCTTAATGAGAGGTTTTATAACTGCCAATTTAAATGTTCTTGGAACATGACCTAAAGATAAAGACGAGTTAATAATATTGAGGAGAGGCTCTTCCACTACAGGTAACACTTCTTTTAATAGTTTAGTTGGTATGGGATCTAATAAACATGTTGTTGTTTTAGAGGAAATGATAAATTCATTTAACTCTTTTTGTTCTATAGTTGAAAAGCACTGTAATTGTTCTTGCGGCGTGATAATTGAGGCTGAATTATAAGGCGCGATTGAGGATTGAACGTTTACAATTGTGGTTCTGATGTTTTCTATTTTCTCAGTGAAGAACTTCATGAAATCATTACTACTAAACTGTAATGGAATACTTTGTTCAGGAGACATCTGTTTATTTGTTAGTCTCGCCACGGTGTTAAATAAGAACTTAGGATTGTTATGGTTGTTTTCTATTAGTTTGCGTAGATGCTCAGCCCTGGCCGCTTTTAGGGCCTTTTTATAACGTGACATACTGTCTTTCCATGCGATTCTAAAGACCTCTAAGTTGGTTTGTTTCCATTTACGCTCTAAATTACGGGTTTCTCTCTTTAGAACACGCGTAGTACTGTTGTACCATGGTGCTTTACTTTTCTCTCTGACCTTTTTTAATCTAATGGGCGCAACAATATCCAATGATCCAGAGAGAATGGTGCTCATAGTGCTAGTTAATTCCTCAAGTTCATCTGTTTGTTTGGGTTCACTGAGCAGCTGAGACAGATCCGATAAGCTGTTTGAAAAATTATCTATGGTGGATGGAAGGATTGTTCTGCCTAATCGATAACGCGGCGCAGCATGATATATTACAGGAGTACGTAATATGCAAGTTACCATGTAATGGTCAGTGACATCGTCACTTTGTGGAATGATATCTATATCGGTTGGATCGGTTCCATGTGATATAATTAAATCGAGTGTATGATTAAATCGATGAGTCGGTCCGGTAATGTTTTGCTTGACCCCAAAGGAGTTTAATAAATCAGTAAACGCAGCCCCTAACGCATCATTTTGATTATCTACATGGATATTAAAGTCTCCAACAATTAATGCTTTATCGAAGTTAACTAATAGGTCTGAGAGAAAATCTGCAAACTCTTTTAGGAAATCAGCGTAAGGCCCAGGCGGTCTATATACGGTAGCCAAGGCTAGAGATAATAGGGATGTTTTTCTATCATCTAAGAGCGTAACATTTAGTACAAGTACTTCAAATGAAATAAACTTATAACCCGTTTTCTGAGTAACATTGAGAAAATCTCTATAGATTGTTGCAACACCGCCGCCACGACCATTCAGACGGGGCTCATGCTTATAGAAGTATCCAGGAGGAGTAGACTCATTTAAACCAAAATAATCATTTGGTTTAAGCCAGGTTTCAGTAAGGCAAAGTACATCGAAGCTATTATCTGTGACTATTTCATTTACAATAACTGCCTTAGGTGTGAGTGATCTAATGTTTAGAAGACCTAGCTTTAAAAATTGTTTTTGATTACCAATAGCAACATTTTCTGGTTTAATAACAATTAGATTTTTTCTAGATCCTGCAGTAGATTTATGATTTGATCTCACTAAACGAGGAATAGACACAGTTTCTATGCAATGTTCTACACTATTTATATCAGTTAAATTGGTGCAGCAGAGACTATGATTTGGACTTTTGTTTACTAGTCAAAAGGTATTTAACATTTTGGAGATGTTATCTGACAGAAGATCCGATCCGAATCTGTTTGGGTGTAAGCCATCAGCACGGTAAAGCCTAGGACGCTCCCAAAACAGATTCCAATTATTTACAAAGAGAAGTTTCTGCTCATTGCACCATGACATTAACCATTCATTAAGCGCAAATAATCTACTAAACTTTTCATGACCTAGTCGGTACGTGGGAAGCGGTCCTGACACAATAATCGTTATATCAGGCGATGTGCTGCGTACCGTATCGATCAGATTCCTGAAGTCTTTCTTCAAAACTTCCGTCTGGCGCAGCCTGATGTCGGCCCCTCCCGCGTGCAGGACAACGGTTCCGACGCGCTCGTTCAGAATCTCGGGAACGTGAGCAGCGACTTCAGAAACACGAGCACCAGGAAAGCAGTGACTATGCACCTTACTTTTATTTAACGTAACGTGTACGTGTCGAACGATGGAATCGCCGATGATCACAGCATCGCGTTCTGTTTCGCGAAGAGGGGAGAAGCGGTTTTGTGTGGATATCTCGAAAACCGGGAGGGTCGGAGAGAGTTTTCTTGGTCTAGACCTGACTCGCGACTTCCGCTGCGGAAAAATCCAGGCTTCGTGATGGCATGTTGGAGCCGGAGTGAACGAGACCATGGCTGATCGCGACCTCGACGTTCGGGACCGATGTTGAGGAACGCACGGAGTAGACGAGGTCGGAGTCATCGGGTTAGTAACATTAATCTCTGATTTGTGTGCCTCGGCACGTGATGTTTCGAGAGCCAAACGCCGGTCTATCAGCTCGGCTTTTCTTACTAAAAGGTCGTGGATCTGTTTCTCAACAGCTTCCAGCTCAGACTGCACCGCGTGCAGCTCAAATGTGTCCTCACCTGCACCAAAAGGTAGACTACTTACATTTGATATATTCGCCATTTTAACAGATGGACAGTAAGTTAAGTTAGCAACGACGCTACCAGTGGTGCTATCAATATTAATACTAATTTATGGCTTAAGTCTTGGATATAATCCGTCTTTTCAGTGGTACGGGTGTAGAGTAGACGCACGATAGGCGAAAGAATGTTTGTTTGTAACTTAAATGAGTGCGGAGAAGACGCGTTCAGCCGTGATCCACGGACGTAACCTATAAGAGTATCCAGCGTTGGATCACAAGGCTTGAGACGCGTCTGCTCAACAATCCACGTTATAACTATGAGGTGAGGAAAAGTAGAAAATGTTCGTTGTAAGTGAGTTTAAAGAGAAATCAAGAATTATAAATCAATCGATGGAGCTCCAAAGACAACAACGCGCTCAGACGCGACGCATGCGCATTCGAAACAGTGTGACAACATGTAGAATGCAACAGGACATTTCTGAATGTAAATGTAAATCGGTGTGTGTGTTTAGGTCTGATCTGAAGCTTTTACTGCAGGCCTGTTTAACAGCCTGAATGTCATTTTTGCTTCTGCACGTGTCATAAGATATCCTTTCATTATTGATTTACCACTATAAACTTTATGGTGATTTACACACCCTGGCGGCATCTATGATGAAGCAAAACAAATATTAAACATGTGACCCGCTCTGGCGAAATGAGTCGTAAGTCGCAACGTTCCAATTTAAGATATGGGCCGAATATGTGGAAAAACAATGAAATAATTGTTTGTTTTTTTTGTGCTAATTTCAAAGAACAGACATTCAAAAATAATCTCCCAAAGTTTTGTAGTCCAGATAATTGAGTAAATGTATTTAAAGCCCATGTTGCAGTTTTTTTATTTTATATTTATTAATATAACCTTGTATGAAAATACCATATGAAAAGTAAATGCAGGATTAAAAATTGTTTTGCAAGACATAAGGGCACAAATTTAATACAAAACGTGACAGTTTCCTTGACCGTGTTGAAAAAACGCTTTTTTTCACCATCGCGTCATATGACATCACATGAGGGAGTCGTTTGCCGGCTCTGCGTTCGCTCAGTGCGGAGCATAGATATAAACACTAGATGTCGCCTTGTATACGGCAGTTCATTGGAACATTTAGCATTCAATCAAATATTCTAAAAGATGTATTATTAATAATAATGTTATTTTAACATAATATCTCGTTATTTCGACATAATATGTGTGCGTGCAACAAGCAAGATGTGCATTTGTTAATCCGGTGACACGCGTGCATTGATTTTTTTTTATTAATAAACTAGTGTTTTCTTACAGTGTCGACTCGGCTGCAAAGATGAAGTTGACGATCACCATATTCATAGTGAACGCGCGAGAGAAATGCACATAATGGATTACATAATCAGAGAGTAGCCTTTTTCTTTTCGTTTTGAATTATTTCGTTTAAAGACATTTCAAGCTTTGTGTATTTGATGTATTTCTCATGTCTGTGTGAGGCATACACTGAGTTTCGTTAAGTTAGGATGAGATGCGCTCCAGTTCACGTGCAATGCAAGTGACCGCGCGGGCGCCTCCATGATTATATTGTCTGTTCGGTATATTTGCTTCTTATTAATTAGGCCTAAATCCAGGCAATTGTTTGATGAAAAAATTATTAAAATTAAGATACAATTTATACAAAACGAAATTCACTTTAAAGAAAGGCTTTAAACAGTTGACATTTTCACAAATTCCAGTGTCCTTCCACACCTCCATCCCCAGTTTGCAAGGAAGAAACAAGCCCTTGAGCCCACTGTATCGTTGTGCAAAACATACACATACATAGGATTTGTGGAATTCTGTGTATAATAATCATGGATGTACTGTTTGAAGATTGACAGGGAGAGGACAAGCATAGCCTACTATTAGGACTGTACTTACAGGTTACAAGCGCCACACTGTTTTTTTTTTTTTGTTTTTTTTTTCATTAAAAAGTTTGAGTACAATTGGTAAAAAAATCAAAAGTTAGGAACAACACAGCCAAAAGTGGGTATTGAGGATCAACTCCTGCATATTGTACATTTTAAACACAAGGGTTATTTTCAAATAATATCTAAAGAGTATAGCACATTCAGAATTAATTTTGACGGTCCGCCGTCAGCATGTGGTTCGGCCGCCAGCGGGAAACATGACGCTCACGGATCCGTCAGAGATCACTTATTGTACATCTGTTTTACAAAATGTGCCTTGTCTTAATTTAATTCATTAACATATCCTACATAAACTTGTAATGTAATGCATTTATGTGTTTGTTATTAGTCTGCAGCCGACACTTATTATTATTATTATTATTATAAATATAATATATTGTGTTCTATAATTCATTTTCAATCTGTACAAACCGACTTTAATGTTTGTGTTGGCTGTTTCTACATATAAAGTTTTTATACAGTAAGACAGTTGTGATTGTGATAATTTTTTTTTTATTCATCGTCACCAAATGGGTCAATTCAAAGCCTTTATAAAGTCCCCCTTCCTCTGGAAACTGTCTCCTAATGGCTGACACACACAACACATGCAGGTAAGGGTCCAATACTAGCTTTGCTATTGCCTGATACATGATGATAATAATCTGTACAGTATTGTGATCTGAGCATAGTGTTGTACATATCGTCGGCTAACGTGAATACATCGATAAACTAACACTGTTCTCTCACCCTGTTCTCCTCACACCACAACTCACCGTTGTTCTGTCTAACCCTGGCCTGTCCTGCTCACTTGGCTTCATATCAGGCTCATAATTATATGATATCATCATATATATCAATTATATATATCATACGAGTAAACATTTAGGCTACAATTCCCCCAGCTTTCCGAGCTGTCATTGCGATCCATTGTTTACTTTGACCGCTCTCCCTCATGTTACGTCACTTCCGGTTCGGCGGTTTTCAAATGCGGAAGTAAAATTCTCTCACAAAAACGACTCCAGAAGCCTAAATAGCGTTTTATAAGTATATGTTTATATTTAAATCTAGTTCCTACATTATTTTTCTATACATTGTCTTACTGGGTACTCTAACCTGCAACATGGGCTTTAAATGACTATTAAAGTTTACAAAGTTTTACTAAATTCGCTAGAAATCCTCTCGTCACCTCTGAGCATTTCCCGGGTATCCCCTGTAACGTCACTATCTCTGCTCTCCAAATATCAGGGTTCCTGCAGGTTTCAGTTAGTCAAATTTAAGACCTTTTTAAGACATTTTAAGACCATAAAGATTGAAATTTAAGGCCTACAAATTTCTAGCATTTGAATGAATATGATATTTTTGGCATTGCCAAAAAAATATTCAAATTAAAGAATTAATTTTATTTCAATGAATTCAGTAATTGAAAAAGCATTAACTTAAACAGATAAAGCAATCACATTAGTAACCTTCCAGACCCAACAACGCGTGTCAGAGAAAAGAACAGAATCAGATATAATTTTTTTATAGAAAATTGTACTTTGCATATTATAGGCCTACTGTAAAAAACACATAATTAGTTGATTTTAGTTGATCATAACTAGAGATGAAATGGCATGAACATTTCATTTAATTATTATAGTGCCAAAAATTACCACTGTTATCACAGAATCCTGTTCAAAAAGTACTAATACTACACAATGAAATCAATTCACCAAGTTTTATGTCGAAAAACAGCAAATAACAAATCAAATTAGCATCAATACACACTAACATAAACATTAAAATAATACGATTAAAAATGATAGCCAGATTTTAAAAGTGTCTTGCAACATGTTATATACTAACATGTACAAGTTCAAATAAAGGTGACAAAAAAGGTTTTTATAAAAAGATAAACCTCACATATTTCAGACTTTTAATTTATCTTTTTTGACTCATTCTTTTTATAAAAAATGATTTACTGACATTTACAATACAGTTTAGCTTATCTTTTATTTTTAATAGTAAAATTCGGTCCGATTTTCCTGTGGCGTCTGTCGTTGCTATGCAACCATGCACTGCGCTCTCCACAATGACAAAAAGGTTTTAGTGGCTAATGGATTTCCACCGCCGAAAAACACTTGCTGTAGCTCTGTTACAAGATTTATTTACGGAGAAGAGAAAAACACCCGTAGTGTTTGGGTGCACCCGCATCCTTCATGTCTTTTTTCATGTCCCTGCGCCTGGAAAAAAACGAGCGCGTCGCTTCTATTATAAGCGCGCTTACCGCGCGCCTACATTTGAATGAACTTGAGCGTGAAAAAGACGCGATATGTGAACTGCCTCTTGGTCAGCAAGAGTGGCTAAGGCTAGTCAGTGATTTTTTTGGATCTGGAGATGTGTCATCCTCTGATGACAGCGACAGAGAAAGTGACAGCCCTGTGGAAGAGGATCACGACGATGATGAAAACGTTGAACAGCCTGTGACTGATGTCAGGGAAGTTAAATAGGGTCATGTCTAGTTGTGAAGCAGTTAGTAGTGAGCGAGATGACGAGTTAGCAAAAATACGTGCATTTTGCTGTAAAAGGTGTAAACTCAATGATGGAGAGCCGTGTTTTCGGTCATTTGATGTTTTTATTTTAGCATAAGCCAAAACAAGTTGACAGCTCTCCTGAAGCATTACAAAGAACATGGGTTGACCCCCCCGTGTAAAAACACCCGGTGGCCGTCAGAAATCAGACAAGCGCCTGCTCACGCATGATGACATCTGTCGTGTGGTATCATTCATCGTCAACTTCGCGGAGCTTCACGGACTGGTTCTTCCAGGTCGAGTCCCTGGCTACAACGTTTTGATATCAAGTTGCTGCCCTCTCATTACACCAAGGCCACAGTTTTCCGTGCCTATGAACAGGCAGTTAGGTCAGGAGGTAAAAATAACTTAACAATGTGATAATGAATGTTATTCATTAGTTTGCACATGTAGCCTATGCTTGCTGAGTGATCTTTAGTGAAAGGCTTGTCAGTTAATGAAAGACTGTAATTGATGGAAAAGTTTTAAAGTGCATTAATAGTGCATCAAAACCAAATTGAGGAAGTTCTTCTCAAACTTTGTTTTATCAGAACATCAGGTGGTCAACATTGTGACCTTTCGGCGCCTGTGGAAGACCTTTGTGCCCTACATTGTCCGGACGAAGCCAATGACTGACTTGTGTTGGGAATGCCAAAAAAACAACTCGACCATCTGCAAGTCTGCCAACCTGACCGAAGCAGAGAAATCCGAGCGATGCAGAAACCAGGAAGACCACCTCATGAAAGTAATATTAGAACACTCACTGTTATCAAGACATGGTTCAGAAAGCCAAGGATACTGTAAAAGACCATGGCATTCATGAACTCGGTCCTTGTGATCCATGCTCCCGAGAAATCACAATGCATTACTCGTTTGATTTTGCCCAGCAGGTGCATTTTCCCTCCAGTCCACTTCAGCCCGGTCCAATGTACTACTTGACCCCTCGAAAATGTGGCTTGTTTGGCATTAACTGTGAGGCTATTCCAAGACAGGTTAACTACCTTATCGATGAGAGTGTATGCATCACCAAAGGGCCAAATGCTGTGGTGTTATTCCTTGATAATTTCTTCACTCAATATGGCATGGGTGAAAAGCATGTCCAGCTACATTGTGACAACTGTGTAGGTCAGAACAAGAACAATACTTTGCTACAGTACCTGCTATGGAGAGTTCTTCATGGATTGCATGAAACAATTTCATTGAACTTTCTCATTGTGGGCCATACAAAGTTTGCACCAGATTAGGCATTTGGCTTGGTGAAACAAAGCTATTGCCGAAAGATGGTATCATGTCTGGACGATATTGTTGATGTTGTTCGAAGCAGCACACTGACTGGAGTTAACATCCCGCAACTGGTTGGACGGGAAGATGGGGAAGTCATAGTGAAGCAGCGTGATTGGCAGTCATTCCTGAAGCCATTCTTCCGACATCTCCCAGTAATAACCCGACACCAGCATTATCGGTATGTAATTTATGGTACTATAATACTAATGGCATATGTCTATTATGCTCAAGTGCTGTGTGTGGATGTGTGCTTCTGTGTTACATGGGTATCTGCATATAACAGTGAATGGATCTTTTACAACTAGTTTTCCCCAATCTTCTGTGTTGTTCAGGATGAGCAGTGACCATCCTTCTGGGTATTTTACAAGGCCTTTGCCACCTCTGAGGAACAAGGAATATGCTTGCTCCAAGAGGACGCACCACCAATCCAGAGACCCCCTGTCATCAAGCCCCCTGGCCTGGATTTGAAAAGAAAGACTTGCCTGTACCAAAATATCCGTGAGTTTTGCACAGAAAATACAAAGGACATTACATGCCCAAAACCGCCAGTTGAGAAAGTAAGTTGTCCCTCTCCCTGCCCAGCTAAGAAGAAAAGAGCTGAAATGTGAATTTAATGTCCAATTTGAATCTGAGTGAGTGTGTTTATTGTGTATGGATGTGAGTGAGTGCAATTATTGTGTGAGTGTATTTATCTGCAAGGAGAATCCATTACAATGTGTTTGATTTATTTTAACCCAATATTTAACTGTTGGTATCTCCGTTATGAATTTGTTACACTGTTATTGTCAACTAGCCTACACAAAGATATGATTGCATAGGCTAGCATTATTTGTTCTCTGTTTCCTTAGCCCCATTCACACAGCGCTTTGAACCCGGCAAATTGCCGGCAAATTGCCGGAACGCCTTCTGTGTGAACGCAAACACGACCCGGGTTTAATGCCGGGATCGATGCCGGGTTGGGGACCTAGTAACATTGCCGTGTTCAGTCCCGGAACGCGCGCTGTGTGAACAAAAGCCGTAATAATGCCGTGTCGTAGTGATGACGCTGAAGCCGGGATCGTTCGCCAGCTGTGAAACGGTACGAAATGCGCAATTTTATGATCAAATCAGAGAAATAAATGCACAAGCGTGGTTTCTCGAGAGAGAAATCGCAGCTCATAAGCAAACTGAAGACGCTGCTGAGACATTACAAATCACATCGATGTCACGTGTCTTTCCGGGACATACACGGGTTGTGTGTGAACGTGCTCTCTGATTCCGGAAAATCACTGGCAGTGTGAATGAACCAAAATCAAATGAACCCGGGTCAAATCCCGGGTCACTTTATCCGTGTATTTTCCGGAATCTCTGTGTGAAAGGGGCTCTTGTCTCTCTGCCTCTCTCACTTTCTCTCACACACAGACATACACAGACACACGCACGCACACACACACACACACACACACACACACACACACACACACACACACACACACACACACACACACGCACACACACACACACACACACACACACACACACACCCCCTCTCTCAAGCAAAAATGTAGCACCTCTGTTCAATCTTTCTGATTTTAGTAATTTTTTTGTAAAAGTGCCTTTTAAATTATTTATTCAAATAAAAACTTTAAAATAATTTGAGCTTCAGCCTGGTTTAATAGCATTTATATATATATATATATATATATATATATATATATATATATATATATATATATATATATATATATATATAAATGTATTTGGTCAAATTAAGCTGTAAAATAAATAGTTTATCCCTTTAAATGCAATGGATTTTTAAAGATATCAACAAAAAATGGGCAAAACACTTTAAAAGCGATTTTCTCAGGTTTTCGATTGGAAAAAGAGGGCAGACGACCATAATTCAAATGTGTATATCTTTACAACCATTCAAGGTATGACTTTGACTATGATATCATTTGAAAGATTATGGTCTCAAACCTGAAATTTGGGTCACTGTGACTCATTTTGCTGGATCAGGTCACATATATAATTAATCCAATATAATAAATCTGACTCCATTTAAGTTGTTGTTATTCATCTTTTTAGAACTGATATCTCCTCAGTATACCAGATAGTTTAGAAGAACTTGATGTTGTAACAGAAACTATTGACTTTATCTTTTTTTTTTACTGCCGGCCTGGTTGTCATTTTTGCTTCTGCACGTGTCAAAAAATGCACTATCATTATTGATTTACCACTATATACTTTATGGTGGTTTACACACCCTGGCGGCACCTATGATGAAGCAAAACAAATAAAAAACAATCTTACCAACACAACAAATTCAGACATTTCAGTGTAGTAGAGGTCAATGTACACATTATCAAAAGTGCCGATCCTCCCACTTTCCCGTAACTTAGGATATTTTTGCATGTGAAGGAAAACCACACATATAATTATTAACTCGGTGCAAGGCTAAAAGCTTGTGCTGCTATTTTGAACCAATAATCAGAACAAAAAGCAGTTGAAGGTTGACGTGCATAATTCAGTTATTTATCTGACTCCAATATATTTAATCTGACTCCATTTAAGTTGTTATCCATCTTTTTAGAACTGATATCGCGTCAGTATACCAGATAGCTTAGAAAAACTCAATGTTGTAACAGAAACAATTGACTCTCTCTTTTCCAGCATTTTAGACACAGGTGCTCCTTTGGGCTTAACTAAGAAAATAGTCCAACGCTGTGGTACAACAAGCACACTCGGGCGCTCAAGAGAGCAGCCAGAAAAATGGAGCACATCTGGAAGTAGGCAAAACTAGAGGTGTTTCGCATTCTGTGGAAAGAAAGCATTGCATACAGAAAGGCCTTATAAACTGCTAGATCTGCTTATTTTTCGACTCTCTTTGTAGAAAACAAATACATCCCTAGGTATTTATTTGATACAGTGGCTAAATTAATTATAAATAAAGATTCAACTTCAGTTGTTTCCAAACAGCACCGCAGTAGTTGACTTTATTAACTTCTAAATAGACATATTGCACAAAAATGGCACCAGCAACACAACCGTACGCATTCTGTGAATTGAACACTCTTATAGCTGAGAGTACAAAACTTTTCCCTGATTTTTTTATTTTTAAAGGGGAGTCTGTATCTACGGCCTGAGGAGTGAAACATGAGTTGAGAGGGTGGTTGAGATTTTGTATTATTGTGTCTGCTTTACGAAGGGTAACAGTCACAATGAGCGCTGACAAGTTAGGAGTGGAATGTCATACCGATCACAAGTTCTTACTAGAACCAGGAAGTATTAGTCCAGTTCTGTCAACACTGCATTGGCTCCCCAATAAACATCACATTCATTTGAAAATATTGCTAATTACTTACAAAGCACTAAATGGTTTAGCTCCCCAGTACTCAAGGAGCTCTTAACACATTATAGTACGGTGGCTGAGAGGTGCAAAACAAATCACAATTACAAAAACAAAATAACAATTCAGAAAACAAAATAACAATTCAGAAAACATAATAACAATTCAGAAAACACAACGACATTTCAGAAAACACAACGACAATTCAGAAAACACAACGACATTTCAGAAAACACAACGACAATTCAGAAAAAAACGGAAAAGGTAGGTATATTTTGAGAATGACGTACTTATCACTGATTGGACGAGACACATGTCAATCAAGAAATTTGTGATCAACTTTGTTTTGCTATGCGAAAATAGGACACATTAAACTTTACTTTGAAGAAGGACATTCATGTGCCGTGATTGTGGACATGCTGGCACATACTACATAATATTTACTATATTAATAGTGTGTCATGAGTTTAGTATGCCTGAGCACATGGTTAGCGAGTGTTTCGCGATTAGCGCGATAGCCCGCTTTTCATTATAAATGCTCATTATGTCGATGTTATTTGAGTGTATGAGAGTACATGATGTTGTTTCAGTCTTATTTTGTTTGTAAAAAGCATGAGATTACAGTGTTACTACAGCTGCCACACGTCAATTTGGGGCTAGCTAGAGCATGAGAACTGCACAGAGAGAGTGTTAAATAGCTTGTTGATCATATTTTTCCTTCTAGTGTGATGGAATATTTCAAGTCACTTATGTCTACAACGGTCATTACTGTAAAAAAAAGTGATATACATGTTGAGAATGTATGTTTTGAGCTTTTGTTATGCATATTCTCTTATGCTTCATTCTGAGTAAATACACCAACAAAGAAGCCATCACTGCAATGCTCTCTTTTATTTCATTTTTCGACATACCACGAGTCGACATTAAAAGCTGCGTCGACCAGGACAGTTGTTCGGCTACCGGACAATGTGGTTAGTACTTCTGCAGAAGTTGCGTGTTAAACGTGATGACATATGCGGCGGCTGCTGCAAGAACTCAACCCACCAGGGACAGAACAAGGACACGTCGTAGATTCGTTAGGCGTACCTATCACTCCATGGGACCGAACTTTGCTCCATGGCACGTTGATGGGTAAGTTACGATTTGTTTCTACTGGTACTTCCAGACAGTATCGCTTGATTCCGGTTCTGGCTTGATTGACAGGTATCTCGTCCATTCAGCGATAAGTACGTCATTCTCAAAATATACCTACCTTTTCCGTTTTTTTCTCAATTGTCGTTGTGTTTTCTGAATTGTCGTTGTGTTTTCTGAAATGTCGTTTTGTTTTTTCTGAATTGTTATTTTGTTTTCTGAATTGTTGTTGTGTTTTCTGAAATTTCGTTGTGTTTTCTGAATTGTTATTGTGTTTTCTGAATTGTTATTTTGTTTTCTAAATTGTTATTTTGTTTTCTGAATTGTTATTTTGTTTTTGTAATTGTGATTTGTTTTGCACCTCTCGGCCACTGTATTATAGTCCTCCACTTCTATTGCGATCTCAAAATTCTGGCCAGTTGATAATACCTAGAATATCAAAATCTACTGCAGGCGGTAGATCCTTTTCCTATTGGAATAGTCTTCCTACCATTGTTTGGGAAGCTGACACACTCTGTCAGTTTAAGGGGCTGTTTACACCTCATGCGTTTTCTCAGATCGGATAGCTATCCGATCGTGAAAAGACCAGGTGTAAACGCCCTCCAAAACGCATTCGAGACGGATTTGAATCCGATTGCTCAAACCACTTCAGGAGGAGGTCTGGGCCGCATTCCAGACGAAACTGGACAAGTGTAAATGCATCTGGTTGTTGAAACCACATATGTAAATTGTACTCCTCCCAAAAATGCAAAAAAAATAAATAAACGTGTGAGAGCATGTTATAGGCCAGTGGTTCCCAATTCCAGTCCTCGTGACCCACTGCTCTGCACATTTTGTATGTCTCCCTTATTTAACACACCTGAACCAGATCATCAGCTCATTAGAAAAGACTCCATGAACTGAACTGAGTGTGTCATATAAGAGAGACCTACAAAATGTGCAGAGCAGTGGGTCACGAGGACTGGAATTGGGAACCACTGTTATAGGCTATATGTAATGTTATAGCCAGATATGACGACGCTACTGGAACACGCATCACTGCAGATGAGAAGCTGAGCATCTATTCATCAAGCCAACGTGCAAACTATCGCAAATCAAAGTGAAAGTAAGACACAGACGTTTAACACACAATCATCAGCATTAAAAGTAAAGAAACAAAATGATCTTACCAGGGCTGTTGCCGCTCTCTCTTTGATTTTGAAATTTTAGCAGATGATCAATAAAATGCAGCTCATATCTATTGCTTTCGGTGACGTGCACTCCATTAAATCTGCATATAGAGCGGGAATTGAAGATCGGATTTAAATCCGTTTTGCAAAAACACATTTATGTGACCAGGGGCTCGTTCTTCGTACGTTGCTTAAAACATCCGAGATCAACTGAGACATCCAAGATGATATCATCGTGCTAATCATGATCCGGCTAATTAGGTTCTTCGAACACACTTGCCAGATAGGATTAGTATAGCTGGATTGAGTTATCTGAGATAATTGTTTAAAAGGGGATATGTATCGATAGTAGAAACATTGATCTGCAACGCTGCTATTGGCTGCTCAGCGTGACCAAAGAGCGCGCTCAGTTTTTCTCCTCAGCAGAGCAAGAACTAATAGTCGAAGTTTATTCGGAATTTTAATGTTTAATCAAAACGCCAAGAAACACCTCAAAGTCTGCAAAAGCCAGGAGAGAGGGCTGGCAAAAAGTAGCAGACAATTTAAATCCGTTAGAAGTGGCCATGTTAGATGTTTTTTATCACTTAATAGCCTATATTTTTGTATTTTAATAATTGCATAATTACTTTGTGCATTGTAATGTCAGAGTCACCACACTAGAACATGGGAACAAATAAAACTGAAGTACAAAAATATTGGTAATAATGGTAATTTTTAGTTATATTATAGTCTCTTTTATAGAAGGCACTGCTAAATAAATGGTTGTCTGTTTATAAAAGCAACCAAGAAAAAGGCTGAGAAAAAAATAGAAAAGATCTTAGTAGACCAGTGGTGTAGTCTACGTGATACGCAGGTATACGCCGTATACCCACTAGAAAAGGCCAAGGATTTCCGTATACCCACTTAAAAAATCGTGAGGATACGTAACAACTTCGTTTTGTGTCAGAACTTTCACTTTCATTCATAAATTCACCCCGTCAGTGTTTGTGAAGCGACACCGAATCGCGGAATCCAGTCACAAATGGAGCTTGCTAAGCAGACCGTCACGGAATTTTGCTATTTTTGAATAAATAAATCAAAAGTAGGGCTGTACAATGAATCAAATCTCGATATGGACTAACGTCTGTGAATATTGAAGTTAAAAGAGACTGCAATTGTTCTACGCGTCTCTGGGAATGAGCGCTCAATGTGTGCTCCACTATGCACTCGCACAGTTGCACACACACACACACACACACACACACACACACTGAAGCACGCGTGACTCACGCTCGTGGTTTTTTCAGCGTTTCACTGTATTAAGACATGATGTAGGATAGGGTACACATGTGCACTTTCATCGCAGAGCTGCTATGATAGTCACTGCACAAGAATTTCACCATTTCATTTGATCTATCTATCTATCTGAATGAACTATCGTCATTCAATCTTATAGTTTCATAAGTTAGCCTACACATAGAAACTGTAATGTCTTCACAACAACCTGTCAAAATAAAAGTTCGGTATAACTTGAAGAAATTATAACAGAAATATATTACTATTGCACAGAGTATACTTCAAGTAGGCCTAATAATAATAATAATAATAATAATAGTTTATTAAAACACACAGAAACTCAAATGTCTACAACCCACCAAAATAAAAGTTCGGTCTAACTCAAAGAAATTAGAAAGAATTTGCACAGTAAAATTAATTTTAAAATAATAATAATAAAATCTATTAAAACGTTATTTTAAGGGAATATCACACAAGTTTTCATACATGTTTTAATTTTAAACAGTAAACTTGCCAAAACAATAACACCTTTTTTTTTATTCTTTTTTTTTTAAAACACCATTTCTAAAAGTAAATTTGTATTTGTGCCTATAATGTTTCTTTTTCTTTTTCTTTTCTTTTTTGTGAAAATGGTCAGCCTGTGCTTCAGGGACCATTCATATAACATCTAAGGCTAAATGTAGCTCTTAACTGGCTAAATTAGATGGTGATTAACACTAAACAGTAGAAAATCAGTCCAGTCTCCCCAGCTGTAAATGTCATTGGCTGTTAAAGTCTTGTGTTGCTTATAATAATCTGACATGTTGATTACACCTAATATTTCATAATGCTCTCAATGGATGAATACTGTATGCATTAGTGAGTGTGGTGGTGCTTATGGGGGGGTGACGCTCTGGGATGGGTGAGTATGAGGGGAGGGGGGGGGGGGGTATATTACAGTATACCCACTACAAAAAACTAGACTACACCACTGTAGTAGACTACACTGTAAAATAATTTTTGCTGCATTAACATAAGGCTGTATAGTAATTTCAACTGTTAAATCTTGAGTAATGATGAATTGCTTTGACTTGTGAAAGTGAAAACTACTAAACTTATGTTAATGTAAAAATATTTTGCCATGAGTTATTGATCACATTTTTCCACAGTGTAGTTCATTGTAATGACATTGTGTTTTCCTCTTTTGTGCACTTTTACACAATACACCAACACTTTTACCTGTTCCCAAGAAAGTGGTGGCTGAAATATGTGCAGTAAGTGGACATTTTCTAACTTTCCAAAGGAAAGAAAGTACAAGACTTTGTAATGTCCATTTGTTTCCATTGCACTGGACAGTGAATAAACCCTCTCAGATAACTGTCATATGGAGAAACTAGCCTACCTGCAAGAGCATAAAGAACTTTACTTCATTTATATGCTTTATGGCTGCAATATAAGTTGCAGGATTCTACATCTACAGCAAGGCCTACAGAAGAGTCTGCACAGACAGAGGAGACATAGGCCTACAGGTGGCCAGTGTATAGCCAACTTTTCCTTTTTAATTGTTGCATGAGGCATGTGTCTAATATCACTTGTTGCAGGCACTTGACCACTGGCTTTTCTTTACAAAGAACAATTGAAATAAAACTCAAGGAACTAAGCATATTTGTCTTTTATTAAACATTTAATGAAAAGTGTTTTTTTTTTTTTTTTTGGCAATGTTGTGTAATATGGCACATGCAACAATGTCACAGGCCCTGTCAGGTGTGCAACCCTCAGACACTGAAATCTTCCCTTTAGTTAGCCAAAGTTCATTTCATTGTGTGCCCTTGTCCTGGCTAGAGCTGCATTGTAACTGGTTTGGGTCAGGGAATGGGGTCATAAAACACCTGTCTGCAGGAACATGTCATAATCACCTATGAAAAATGCAGTTCTGTTAGGATCAGCATAAGTGTATGTAATACAGTGAGCTTGATATTTAATTGTGGAACTTTTCTTACCACTTTCAAATAATGTGCATAAATGTGAATCTCTGAAAATTCTTAAGTCATGCACAGATTCTGGCCATTTTGCTTTCACATTTGTGATATGGAAGATTTTAGTCAAATGCCTTTTTTTATTTGATATAATCTGGAATATTAAGAATCACAATAACTGGGCTGCACATTGTGAACCCCCTTTCTGTTCACATAATCCCCTTCATTGAGGCCTTGATGGCAGTCTATAGTCTTGGTACCAATCACGTTAAAAGGATACTCCACTTAAAAATGAAAATTCTGTCATCATATACTCACCCTCATGTTGTTTCAAACCTGTATGAATTTATTTCTTCTGATGAACAGAAAGGAAGATATTTAGAAGAATGTCAGTAACCAGACAGTTTCTGGTCTCATTGACTTCCATAGTATAATTCTTTCCTACTATGGAAGTCAATTGGCGCTTTTCCACTACACAGTACCAGCTCGCCTCGGCTCGGCTCGACTCGACTCGGCTCTGTTTGGTTTTCCACTGTGTAAAAGTTGTACCTGTACCTGCTTCCAGGTACTTTTTTTCGTACCACCTCCGGCGAGGTTCTAAGCGAGCTGAGGCGATACTAAAATGTGACGTGAAAACACGACAGACTGCTGATTGGTCAGAGAGAATCGTCACTATTCACTGCGTCATCAAGTATCCTGAATAAAAAACAGCAAAAACAAAAACAGCATACACTCGATTTCCTCCTTTGCTCTGTGTGTGTGTGTGTGGGTAGCGCGTGTGTCTCGCGTAAAAGATTAAGTCTTAAGTCACGGCAGTTTCCTGCGGCGTCGCTATGACGTCCAGGTACTATTGTGGAGGTACTATCTGCAATGGAAAACGGAGCGAAAAGCGAGCCGAGCTGAGTCGAGGCGAGTCGAGTCGAGTCGAGCTGGTACTGGTAATGGAAAAGCGCCAAATGAGAATTACTGACATTCTTCTAAATATCTTCCTTTCTGTTCAGCAGAAGAAAGAAATTCATACAGGTTTGACACAACATGAGGGTGAGTATATGATGACAGAATTTTCATTTTAAAGTGGAGTATCCCTTTTAAGCCTGAGTGACATATAGGCTACTGTAATCGGCATGGTCACGATTGCATGATCCTCATACAAATTATGATAGCCTAAAAAAAAAACCTGCTTTAAAAAAACTGCTTTACAACATTGGGTCATCAGTGGCTTGGAAATGCCACAAAAAACCTAAAACTGTTTTTTAAACCTAAAAGCGCCAGGTAAACTCCGAATGACACGACAGACAGCACTTTCCATCAAGTTCTCCGCATCTCCAATAGTGTAAAGGAAAGAGGCACTCACAAATAATCTTAGGGCAATGCAAACAGTTTGTGCTGTAGTTAAAGCCCGACTCCGACAAGTCGAAAATAAATGTGCGTTTCCAACAAATTAATAATGTAAACGACAATCACGATTCACGAGAAAAAATATATCTCAGAAAGTGCACTATCGCGATGCGCTGGACTTCCGTATCAGCTCCGCTTATGAAGCCGCGATCTAATCCTGTTAACATGAAATAAGCTGCTCCCGAGCAGGTTTAAGATTGCGCACCTGTTGCTATGACAGCAAGTCCAGGATGAGCTTCGAAGAACCAAACAATCCAAGATCATCCCAAATCGTCAACAATCAAATCCAGCTAACTGAGTTAGCGACGTACGAAGAACGGGCCCCAGGTGTAAATGGAATCGTTTTGATGAATCAGATCTGAGAAAACGCATGAAGTGGCCAGGTGTAAACAGCCCCTAAATCTAGACTAAAAATAGTGTAATGAAGACTTAAGAAATAGTATGTCAGGGGAATTATTATTATTATTTTGTAAAAAGCTGATAAGATGCTTAAAAAATATTTTATTGCCCTGTAAACACCCATTTACAGTCTTTGACTAATGACTGGTGAGAAGAACTGGCCCATTCATGCTTAAGCCTGGTTCACACGACAGGATAATTAGGCTGATTTTAGCCCCGATTCACCCCTTCCGACAATCTTAAGGATGCTCTGATTATCGTAAAATAATCTGATCAGATATTCCTGCCGTGTGTGGTGTGTTAAGACTGCTCTCGTCTGCTCGGAAGGACGTCGGGACCGCTCCGATCTCAAATCGGGGATATCCAACATGTCGGATTTTTTTGGCCCGATTTCTCCTCGTGTGTGGTGTCCCCCGGGGACAAACGAGCACGCAGCCTGTGGACTGTGGGGTATAGCCAATCAGAAAGCGAGGTGACGAGGCAGCGAGGAAGCACCGGGAAACAAAACAAAACAGCCGGCGGCATGGCGCACTAGAAAGTCTCCACTTCTTTGACCATCGCCTTTTCTTTTGATAACATTTTTTTTTTTTACACGCCGGCGTTGACCCCAGAAGGGTTAACTTCACACACTAAACAGAGAGTAAAGTTTAGATATGATTCCTATTATAGGAATACAATACATTTTACAGTTTTTATTCAAGTCATCTTCTGAATTATAAACAGACACACACATTGGTACCAAGCAAGGCACCCTTTCAATCAACCATTCAGTAGTTATAGTAATTGCATGAATTATGTGTGATCTAAACATAATAGTCACACATATAGGTTGTAGAGATGATATATAATTATGCCGTTGAACAATGTTTGATGTAGCAAATTAGCTCTATGAAATATTCATAATCAATAATAAATGGTTATAATTGATTATGAATATTTGGATAAGTTAATATAATTAACTTATTGTTGTAAATTAATATTCCAATCAATTAACCTGTTTGTCCTGTGAACACTCAGTGTTAATTGTTTATAAATTCTAAGAAATGTACATTTCCAGGGCATAGGAAATGTCTTTCTTACTTTACAGTACTACTTAGAGCAAGTAGTCAAGATATATGATTAGAGACTCCAGATATGAGCTTGAGACACGGACAACTTTACGTGTGATATGAACAAGACTTTATTAACTAGACTAAACACTTAAACTACTCTAACACACACATACATACATACATGCATACATACAGTTTACCAAGGGAAAGAGAGCTGAAGCAGAATACAGGAAAGCAAGAAGTTATAGCATTGTTTGAAATTCAGCAGATCAACAGCTTGAGCAAACCATCAGTTTAGTTCTAACACGCCCTTCTTTAAAAGGGGTAAGGATACTTAAAGTTCCCCTATTATGTTATTTTAAAGTTTCCCAATGTTGTTTTGGAGTCTCATACGACCGGTTTAAAAATTCATTTTCTCATAATATATATTTGAACATCACCACATTTTCAATGATTCTCAAACGACTCGTGAGATGAATCAAACTCTCTAAATCCCTCCTTTCCACAAGCTACTCTGCTCTGATTGGCCAGACAGCTCAGACTGTTGTGATTGGTTAACAGAGTACAGCGCGACCATTGCCATAACAACGTCAGCTGTCCTGAGGCTTCCTACACCGTAAACTAAACACAGTAACAAACAATGACGTCGATTTGACCATATCAATCTGAGCGCGAGTCCGATGATGAAACCCTGGAAGAACTACAGATGGTACTCAACCAGAATAATACTTTCAACGCCGCCGTTCCCGTAGCGGTAAATTGCGGGTGTGTATTTGCAGCCTCTTACCGCTAAGAGGTGCTACAATTACAGACTTTGCAAAGTGTCAGTTTATTCTCTCTATTGCGTAAACTGCCGCCGCGCCGCGGCTCATTGAGAGCGATTGAAAGCTGGTAGTAAATCAATTCAAATGAAACATTGAACGAATTTATAATCACAATACTGAAATTAAATTGAATAAATTGAATAATGAAAAAAAAATTCAACATAAAACATTGCAATAGAAAAATATTAGGCCACATCAATGAGGCTTTGTAAGAGCATAAGACATTAGTTAAATAGTATTCAGACGATAGCTCTGTGGTCAATGCAACAACATGAGTCTCTCGGAGCTTCAAGCAATCTGAGATTGAATCTCAGTGTAGCCGACAGTGTTTATGTTTTCCGTTCTTGATGCTTAAATATGCATCTGTTTATTAAAGTCAAGCATCTTGTTTAATTATCAATTGTACATTACAACATAAATTTGCTACATTCCAGTTGAGCCGACGCAAAGACGACACTGATGAATCTGATGAAGAAAGATTGTCAGCCGATCACACCAGAAAATGAAGATGATGAAGCTCGTCTTTAATCTGCTTTTTTTTTTTTTTTTGTGAATCATTCACGAAATTGACAGTGACTGACAGTGACTATGTTTACATGCAGCCAATATCCGGGTTATGGTCGGGTTAGGGTCACTATTTGGGTTTCTGAAACATTCGGAATAACCCGTTTACATGCGTGAGCAGAGAGAGTTACTCCTGTATACATGGAATTTGTAATCAGTTGGGAATATCCCGATGTAAACGGCGACGCACGGTTAGCGTCAGGACGTACGGACAACCTTAAGACGCAATATGCGTCATTTCCGATTCTTCTTCCTGTATCCAAAGACAACAACAACAGCAGCAGCACGCGGATAATGAATAGTTCGGGGCAGATAGCGATCGCCTTTGTTTGCGCTTTCCTTCTCGCTCCAAAAGTGTGTTGCTGTGCTGCGTCTCGCCATGTTAACCTCTACTTCTTGTTTACTTCGGTATACTGCACGCGGGTTTTTGTATGCGCCGTCTCTACTCAAAAGACCAAGATTCCTTGCGAATAGAACATGCGCAGAACACAAATCAATGTTCCTTTTGATGGGGATATGCCGATACGCGTTTACATGACCAAATATTCGGGTTAGAAAAGGGGTACCCCAGGGGTAATATCCGGGTTTTTAAAAACCGGGATATGAGCATATCCGGGTTTTTGCCGGTGTTTACATGGCCGTGCGCGACCGGGTTATTGCTAATATCCCGGTTTTGAACGGGTTATTGGCTGCATGTAAACGTAGTCAGTGATACCCGGCCATAGCAAATGAAGACATTTTTCAAAACAGATCGAACAAATCAGAAAAATACTTTCAATACAGTATTGCTTTCAATAAAAAAAAAATAAACAATGAAAATGTAAAATAAAATTAATTCAGTTTGAAAACCCATCGCACATTTCAAGGTTTACATAAAGTGTCGGGACAGTTTATTTATTTAAAACAGGGTTGCATCGATAGTTTATTCCCTTTGCGATGCAAAATAAGAAACACAGAATCTTATTCTTGCAACATTTTAAATTTCTATTGTCAAAGAAATTGCAGCTAAGTTAAAAAATTAAAACGGTACAAAACGAAAATAGTTCAAAGCAACATAAATTAAGAACAGGCGTTTTTCTTTGCCTCTCTCTCGCGCTGGATATTTTTTTAGTAAGTTTCTTTTGTCTCCCTCACTGCACGCGGCGGGTCTTTCTCGAAATTAAACATTTCAGAGTAAATACACACCATACAGCTGATAATACTGTATATGTCGCTGCGTGTCATCCACACAAATCACGAAAGAAAATCTATAAAAAACAGCCTTTGTTGCTTCAAAGATAGGCTACAGCATGCCTTGCTGAATTCACCTTACAATAAAACGAGGTTGAGCGCGAATTAAAGAGCTCTGTATCTGCTAAATTGAAATTGTGTGTGGAAAACCTTTAAATACAATCAATAAAACTACAATATTTATAATTTAATAAGATATAGGGCCTATATGGGCCATTGGAGATTTTGAGATTTATCCTTAAAAGAATTTTGCCTTTTCCTGCTCATCAGGCTGCTATCCGACACTCTCCATATGAAAGACGGAACATTAACACCTATTCGGGTTGGTCCTGCACCCCCACTAATATAAAGCAACTATACTGCCTTCTCCAAACCCCCCACAGGCTAAGTTTGAGACTGACTTAAAACAAAGAGCTTGCAATTCACACTTAAATTGCTATTCTAGACATTAGCAATAGGCTATTCAATTGTTGATAATGAAGGAATTAAATAATTTAGGCTATGTAGTAATATTTCTGTCATAAATGTTTATTACTAAATATTTAAAGGTGCTGTATGTAGGTTCCAGCGGCCTCTAGCGGTGATGTTTCAGATTGCAACGAGAGCGCTCGTGCTCGAACTCAAGAGCGCGCACTCACTACCGGCCACACTGAGACTTTCAACACAACGGAGAAAGCATCACACAACATGCTGGAAACTCATGTAAACTCCCACTGCAACGTTACAATAATAGGCTACTTTCATCAGCTTGACGTAGAACTAATGCTCTATGCTCGTACCATGATAACGTTACATTGACTGAATTTTGCCGACATGTGGTGTTATCTAGCATAAGGCATTTCACTAACTATTCGTGTATCTTTCACAATCAGCTATGTCAACATAGGTCAATGAATGATAACGAAAACGGTTAGTCAACTAGACTGAACAATTTCAGTGTAACAATAAGACAGTATGAAGTAATATTACTGTACTGAACGTGTCTGGAAATATGTATTATAAACAATATGATAGTAGTGGGATGAGTGACGTTAGACAGTAGATCTAGTACATAAAATAAAAGTTACATCCAAAAGCACCTACTTTTTGTTATAATGGAACAGTCTTTTGTATTCATTTCATGTCTCATGTATGTTGTAGTTTACCTTGCTATTTCATTACAGTTTACTATTATTTATTTCATTTCACTATCTGTCAAGTTCCGGCGTGCAAGTGTGTGCATGAATATCTATCGGTATAACGACAATAAATCTAACCTAACGTTACGAAACAGTTGTTTTGTACCAAGTCATAATTTCTTGCAGAACCAACACTTAGCTGGTGATGTAATGTGGAAAGCCATAACGTTACAGCTGTAGTATTTCACATCAGATAACGTTAGCAACTGGTCGGCGTTAGCTGGCGAACTAATGATATCTAACTTGAGCCAACTAAAGCACAAAATCACAATATATTTTACATGCTTTGAAGTAATGTTAGCTTACCTGTCCAAAAGGATGAAAGCCAACTCAGGGTCTGTTTTTATACCTAAAACAAAGCGGAGGTCTCTCCATAATTCAAACGCTCTGCCGATGTTGATCCGTGTTTTCGTCCTGAGTCGATCCGATTGACGTTTGGCCTGACGAGCTTCAGCAGATACTTTTTTTTTTTTTTTTTTGGGAGTTTGTGTTGGAGTCTGTGTTGTGCTGGAGGCAGGTCGTTTTTGGGTGTTATCAGACTCCATGTCGTTAGCTGCAGTGCCGTCGCATAGACTGTATATAAAAAGGAGAGATGCTCGGGAGCGCGCATGCACGTCACATCCGGTGGATTTCGCAGAAAATCCGACCCGGAGACTTCACATAGAAATAGGAATACTGGCCTTCAGAGGTAATAGCAAAACACGACAAGTGCATCATTGTAATGTGTGATTAAAACCCCTTCACACACAGGCAATAAAAAAAGGATTAATTTTAGAAGAAAAGTTACGTATAGCACCTTTAAATATTTAATTATTTCAATAATTGAAGAAATAAAACGCTACTTCAGTTTGGGCCAGCTTTTTCCAAGCAAAACTAAATACAATCTTCAAACGCAAGTTCATTTGTTGTCATGAAACAAATGTTCACCTCAATATTAAATTCCACAGGGATCTTTGAATCCTTACAACCAGGGTGCGATTTGTGAATAAAGTTTTTTTTTTATTCAAATAAATCTCGAACCACAGTGCTTCGTGCTGCTGTTAAACTAAATAACATTTATAGAATAATTATGAACTTAAATGAAACAATATCGCAACATTGACAAATACATTTATTTGATCTGTTTTTACAATTTAATTCAGGGCGATTTAGCCTACATTTAATTACATTTTCACCCTTTGTCCTTGTTGGGAAGCGCTCACATGATAGCTAAACATGTTTGAGTAGATCCTCTGTACCTCTCGGTTTCTTGTGGATTAGGCCTACATAAACAGACTTTAGACATAGCCGATTTCGTATCGTGACTGAGTTGAGGCGAGTGGCGTTCGGTTCATTTTTGTGACGCACAGTTCCCGGAGACTTTTGTCGTTAGCCTAACATGAATAAAAGTTTACAGTTTTGAACGATGTAGGCTACTGTACTCTTATCTGTATGACCGAAAAACTACAGAGTAGCCTATTAAGTTATTTTAGCTTTTATGAGAAAAATAAATCCAAATGAACGCGCCGCCGCGTTTGTCGAACACTAATTCAATATGCCAGAATAAAACCAGGCTTTAGAACAATGCATAGCGCCACTCGTCGTGGTGTGCCAAAACACTATAAACTTCAACATTTCATTCAAACAATCTCAAAACGCTTTGTGACATTTTGAAAAGCTGTGCATGCATTACAGCCACTGGAACCATGAACGTAACAGAATACTGGTTCTGATTTTTTTGATGGTCGTTTAAACGTGCCTATTGCATATCTTTATTTTATATATTTTATATGGTCTATTGAATTAGCATTGATATATATACCTATATACATATATATATAATCTTTTTTTTTTTTCTTTTTTTTTTTTACAGAACTGCTTTTGAAATTACGATTGGAATTATTATTGGCTACAGAAGTAAAGTCATTGTATAATATTTGTTACTTAGTTTAAAATGGAAATGCATGGTAATTTTATTTTATAAATATAAGCAAAAAACTATGGTGTAACAGAGTTTTAGACCTAGACAAATATCTCTGCATCAATAAATGCATTAAAAATTACAATTGTCCAAGTTAGTTCGGGATTTGAACCTGTGTCATCTAAATGAGCGAAACGTAAGTTCTACCACTCGGCCATGACTTTACTAGTTGCAAAAAGCCCAAACGTTCCAATGTGTGTTCGCTCACACGAGCGAGAAGCGCTCTTCATTCAAATGAACGCGCCACCGCATTTGTCGAACACTAATTCAACATGCCAGAATAAAACCAGGCTTTAGAACAATGCATAGCGCCACTCGTCGTGGTGTGCCAAAACACTATAAACTTCAATATTTCATTCAAACAATCTCAAAACGTTTTGTGACATTTTGAAAAGCCGTGCATGCATTACTGCCACTGGAACCATGAACGTAACAGAATACTGGTTCTGATTTTTTTGATGGTCGTTTAAACGTGCCTATTGCATATCTTTATTTTATATATTTTATATGGTCTATTGAATTAGCATTGATATATATACCTATATACATATATATATAATCTTTTTTTTTTTCTTTTTTTTTTACAGAACTGCTTTTGAAATTACGATTGGAATTATTATTGGCTACAGAAGTAAAGTCATTGTATAATATTTGTTCCTTAGTTTAAAATGGAAATGCATGGTAATTTTATTTTATAAATATAAGCAAAAAAACTATGGTGTAACAGAGTTTTAGACCTAGACAAATATCTCTGCATCAATAAATGCATTAAAAATTACAATTGTCCAAGTTAGTTCGGGATTTGAACCTGTGTCATCTAAATGAGCGAAACGTAAGTTCTACCACTCGGCCATGACTTTACTAGTTGCAAAAAGCCCAAACGTTCCAATGTGTGTTCGCTCACACGAGCGAGAAGCGCTCTTCATTCAAATGAACGCGCCACCGCATTTGTCGAACACTAATTCAACATGCCAGAATAAAACCAGGCTTTAGAACAATGCATAGCGCCACTCGTCGTGGTGTGCCAAAACACTATAAACTTCAATATTTCATTCAAACAATCTCAAAACGTTTTGTGACATTTTGAAAAGCCGTGCATGCATTACTGCCACTGGAACCATGAACGTAACAGAATACTGGTTCTGATTTTATTGATTGTCTTTTAAACGTGCCTATATGCATATCTATTTTATATATTTTATATGGTCTATTGAATTAGCATTGATATATATATATATAATTTTATTTTTATTTTTTTAACAGAACTGCTTTTGAAGTAGTAAAGTCATTGTATAATATTTGTTCCTTAGTGTAAAATGGAAATGCATGGTAATTTTATGTTATACTATAAGCAAAAAAACTAGATGGTGTAACAGAGTTTTAGACCTACAAATTTGAACCCGTGTCATCTAAATGATCGAAATGTAAGTTTTACCACTCGGCCCTGACTTTACTCGTTACGAAATGCCCAAACGTTCCAAATTGTGTTCGCTCACACTGGCGAGAAGCGCTTTTCATTCATCTCATTCCTCAATAGAATAGTACAAATAATCAGCTTCATTGCACATAATTTACTTTTGTTTGTTATTTTTGGTATTAAATTTGTTTTTGTGGTTTTTGTGTGTGTGTGTGTGTGTGTGTGTGTGTGTGTGTGTGTGTGTGTGTGTGTGTGTGTGTGTGTGTGTGTGTGTGTGTTTTTATCGCACTGCTCCCCGGGGAATAGGCTTGTCGCCCACCGACGTCTAGGCCTACAATATGAAATACAGGTTATATTGTTATCGTCTCTATTTTTTACTTGTTATTCTATTTTTCTGGCCTTATAAAATGTTTTATTCTGTTTACCATAGTTGTAGTATTTCATCCTTACTGTTAGTTGACATTAACCCCACTTACGGCAATTGAAAAAAATGCAGCAATTGCTGCTGTTTTGCACAATATCCCTTTGCGCCACCTGGCGGTCATTTCGCGAATGACTTTGAAATGCGACTGGTTT
Organism: Scardinius erythrophthalmus; assembly: GCF_964197995.2. Classification (NCBI taxonomy): domain Eukaryota; kingdom Metazoa; phylum Chordata; class Actinopteri; order Cypriniformes; family Leuciscidae; genus Scardinius; species Scardinius erythrophthalmus. The sequence continues at coordinate 37,774,071 of NC_138224.1, read as the reverse complement.
ATTTTTGCCGCGGCGGTAATAGGCATTCTGGTTGGTTACCAGCTGTAGTTATTCAACCCCGAACATCCATCGCAAGGACAACTCGAGCAGGATGTTTCTCAGTGATACACTACTTAGTTTGAGGTACATTTTGAGATGTTGCAACTGTAATTCCTCACCATCAGCAAACCGATTATTTTACTTATAGGCCTACTTATTTATTTAAGTATCTTTTTAATTTATTGCGGTGAACATGTGGAAACTGTATCAATAACAGTGCATACATTAGCCGAGCTCTAGCGTGAATGACTAATGTAACATAAACATTGGTAAAACAAATCTTGCTCCATGCTTAATCTTTCCTCAAAGTTGTGAGAACGACAGACAATCTGCATTAATAGACACAGTTTTAGGTAATAGTGGCCCACAACTGATTAGCATAAATATTTCAGTAAGACAGTATTAATGTGAGTTAGCAGGAGACCTACACAATATAAAACTCAAAACTAAGTATTTTGAACACCATCTTTCAAGAGCAAGCGGTTTGCGAATCCTACACTGAACTCCGAGATTTGAGAAGCAGTCGTCAGTAAAATAAAGGGAACACAACAAAAGTTTAGGATTATACTGCTGTGGTATCGTGGTAAAGATGCATTTTAACCACTGATTCTTCACATGCTCGTCCTTGGGCAGTGAAAACCTTTACCTTTACATTATAGAGCACAGCTTCTCCTCAACATAATGCTATCCAGTATTCACAGGAATCAGCTGCAGTGTTTGAGGGCGTTCAAGTTTTCCCTGGTGTCTGCACGCACAATATGCTAATGTATGTCTTGACGTCACTACGAAACTGTTTATTACTCGTTTGAAAAACGATTTTTTTTGGGGCTCAGAGTTGACTCTTACTTTTGAAAGACAATAACTTTATATACAGTGAACTTTCAGATTTAAAACTTTGCAGGATGTTTTCATTCACTTAGAGCTATGTTACACACTACACGAAAGGTCATTTTCAAAAATCCATAATAGGGGATCCCTTTAAAATCCCTTTAATGCATCAAATGATAAGACTAAGTTTGATACTTTCATGTCTCGCCCATTTAAATTAAACTGTCCTAATGCAATTTGTTGAGGCTCCAGTTGATCTTTGCTGAGGTGGTCTTGATGAGAGAGAACCAGAGGGAGTCAGAGGATCTTTGATGAATGGAAAGACAAGGCCGCAGCCTGGCACAAGCTTGGGGGTCCTTAGAAACTTTGTTCTCATTTCAGCTCATTATAGCTCATTATCTGCTAATGTGAACATGCCCACGGAGAGCATGCACTATTCAAACGCAAATTATCTGAGGCAATCCATGCAAACGTGTCAACGCCACATCGGCTGGATAAAACACATCAAGTTTAATCAGACTCATGTACTTTGTCGTCTTGCCTCCCTGTGAGGAATAATCCTGGGAAATTTACCTCAGAAGTGCTGTTTTAGTTTTACTTCGAGGAGCAACGGATCCAGCTGAGGATTGTGAATAGTAAGTTCTTTATTCTTAAGTGCTTTGTTCTATTCGCGATATGCGAATGTCTGTAAACCACAAAAAGACTGTTTAAATATGAATCGCGTGTCTGTGTGTGAATGAATGAACGGCACAGCTGTTGTTTACTACTAAATCGACTGAAATAAGTTGAAATAAAGATTAAATAAAGATTACACTTGAAATATTGTTACAATTGTAATTGTAACCTTTTTAATAAAATAGCAAAAAAAAATATTTACAAGGTAAATCTAAACAAAACTAAATCTAAATCGGTCAGTATAAACCTTCTCATTAAATTATTTTTATTGTGTTTTATTAGTGACAAATTTGTGGAGAGGATACATATTCCAAAACTTTCTGAAAATACAGTGTGTGAATTAACTGGAAATGTTTACCTTGGATATTATACAGTTTGCATGCATACAAAATTTGTGAAAAAATAATTTTTTTTTCCAAATTTAACTTTGAACCAATTCTGTAGAATATATATATATATATATATATATATATATATATATATATATGTATAGTATTTTTTTCTTCTTTTTCTCCCCTTTTGTCCTCGCATTCTTCCTTGTGGTACCCTCTCAGTGACACACCGTAATGAAAGGCTCATTATGCAGCTTATTATGTAGGTCACTGTTTTCTCAGGTGTGAATCAGAGCATTATTCATGATCATTCACGCCCCCACGCATATTGCCTTTCCAAACAAAAAGTGTCTTACAAAATTTAAATCAATGTATTGTTTTATGTGAAGCAAAAACTCTTGTGGACACATATTTAGTATGTATTTTTTGGCCTTATTTCAGAAACTTAATTTTTTTGTTTTTTCAATAACCATGCATAAACATTATTCTCTCAAAAATACAAACATGTACATACATGTTGCACACATATTATGGTAGCCCTGTTTGTGCTGAATAGAGTGTAATGACACCTTTGCCATTAATATGTTTATATGGCTCTTTCAAGCTTGCATGGCCATAAAGTACTCGGCTGACAAGGTCAGCGTGGGTTTCCTCCGGGTGCTCTGGTTTCTGCCACAGTCTAAAGACATGCAGGTAAGGTTGATTGGATATGCCAAATTGTCGTAGTGTGATTGTGAATGTGTCCCAGCACTCTCACGTCATCCGACGTAAAACCTGTGCCAAATCATGTGTGTGAGAGAAGCAGACCCTTCAAATGAGCGGGAATAACGCTAAGAAAGAGAGTCACACAGCCTGTTTCATTAAGCCTGTCTATTAAATAGATCCCGGCAAACCATTCACGCTGACCGGAGGTTTCTTTGATTTTCCCTTTGCATGCTCTAATGATGCTGAACGCAGATCTATATAATTGTATTTATTTTTTTAAAGGAAGAGAGTGAATTATTTTTTGTTGTGATCAACATAGTGCCGCAAATGTTGTGAATAGAGATAAACATATACTGAACCCGGAACATTCCTTTGATTATGATTAACAATTAACTTGAGCTACTTATTTATCTGGAGCAATATAGATACAAAAGTGCCAGTAAGACAGTAAATCAGGACACTATAAAAGGAACATGAGAGGCTGTGAGGATGACAGAGCAAGAGCTGGAAACAAACATCAGTGAAGAATGAAGGGTTTAGTATGTTTACTGCTGCTGTTGGAAACCTTTGTGTGTGTCGTACAGCATCAGGTAGATGGAGGACTCAATGAGAATGAGATCAGTCAACAGCTCAGATCTGAGGACGGAAGACAGAATCCACCTCAAACAGACACTTTGAGAGATGAAGCTTCAACTGACAGCCAACAAAACTACCATCTGTTCTTCACTGACATCCATGTAGCGCTGAGAGAACTGACCGCCACCGTTACAGAGCAGAAAGTGAACATCAGAGAACTGACCGCCACCGTTACAGAGCAGAAAGTGAACATCAGAGAACTGACCGCCACAGTTACAGAGCAGAAAACCATCAATAGAGCTTTAGAGACACAACAGACGTTTATCCTGGAAGAGCTGAACAAGAAAAATTATGGTACCTTACCAAAACATTCACTGTTTTATCAATGATCCTCAAAGTAAAACACCAATGCAATACATTGCATAGTGTAAATGTTAGTGTAAAGTTGAGTGTGTTCTGTGTAAATTGTATTATATGTCTATTACAATTAGTGGTAACGCTTTAGATTACAGCCCGGAAAGTACTGCGTAATTAAGGATAATTTACAGTGTAACTTTCAGTAATTATAGTGTACCTATAAAGTACTTACATTTAAGTATAAGGGAATGATATGTAAAGTTTTGGGAATAAAGGGGTAACAAAACAACTAAGAGGATTAACAAATTATTAATATTACTGTAATTATTTTAGAACTAAGTGGTACTTATTCTACTATATACAACAATCTTACATATAAGAACATCTGTGTTAATTAGGAATCCATTGTAATAATGATAATCTCACCATGGGCACAGTATGCAATACCTGCTCTTCCTCTCTCATCTCCATCACATTCTCTCTTTCTTTTTCTCTCACTCTCTTTATCTTGACCTGTTAATCTCCCCTTCCCGAAGCTGAGCTTTGATTGATAGCCTACAGTCTTTGCAAACTGATTATTTCTGTCGGTCGTTTAAAACTTCCTGCTGTTTAGTTTAGCTGCTTATATCTCACATTGTATAACCGTTAACTGAAGCGCCAAGTTGGGATTCGCGCTCGGCTCTCGCTTCTGTGAACATAAATCCCGCTTGCTTTGATCGGTCATCTCAAACATTTTGACATTGATGACGAGCTGTGTTTGAGTACTGAAGCAGCTCAGATGAGATGGTTGGTTATCATCGCGATGTGCAAAACATTGCAGCACAAAATTATAGTTAATATCAGGCAATTATTTCACAACATTCATTATATACACTTTAAAAATGACCAAGGTCCTCAATGGTGGGTACGGCCCTGCTTGCAGGTAAGTACTTTATAGGTAGACAATAATTACTGAAAGTTACACTGTGAGGTCGTTTTAATTACTCAGTACTTTGCGGGCTGTAATCTAAAGTGTTACCCAATTATTAGTATAAATGTCATTTAACAGAATCTTTATTCTCTCACAGAAATATCAAATCTTACTCTGGGTCAAGTGGAGTTGAGAAAGGAAAATAGAGGTGAAAGTGTGCTTGAATGATATTAAAATCCAGTGTATACATTCTCAGTGTAATAGAGTAATATATCACAATACTGCTTATGTTTTTCATCAACAGACAGAGAAATAGCTTTTTCTGCTGGACTGATGCAATCTGGCAGTGGATATATCGGTCCTTTTACCACTGACTTCACACTAACCTACAGGAACGTCTTCACAAACATAGGGAACGCCTACAACCCAATTACAGGTAATTATCAATGAAATGAGTCATAAAACTCAGTTTATAATAATAAAAACCCTTCTGCTCCATTCAGACCTCTCTGTTGTGTAATGTGTATAAGAGAATTAAAGGATCTGCTATCTTTCAAAACTATTACACAGTGTGTTAAGTGTTACATCTGATTCTGTATCTCTTGTTATTTGATTTAGGTATTTTCACAGCCCCGCTGAAAGGAGCGTACATGTTCAGAGTATCTATATATGGACATGGTGGAACTGCAGCAACTGCAGACATTGTTAAGAATGGAAAGCGTGTGGTTGTAGCACATAATGATCATGCTCAGGGAACGTTAGCCTCCTCAAATGGAGTTGTGTTGATCCTGGAGGTTGGAGATGTTGTCTATGTGAGACTTTGGTCTGGCAGGAGGATATATGATGACCAGAATAGCCCCAGCACTTTCAGTGGTTTCCTACTGTTTCCCTTAAGATAACAGGAGCTTTGCAGAATATGATTTCAATAATTTTGAACCTTCAGTGTATGAAGATGGAAATCATGAAGAATCATTAACATAATTAAGTAATATTAATGAGGACCAATGTGTGTTTGAAATTTGCAAAAGATTACTGTATAAAAGTCTGAGCTGTCTATAAATGTAAGTTTGTATAAAGAGTTTCAGCACTGAGACAGGACCCATGAATATCACGTGTCTCAAAAGTTTTTTTTTTTTTTTTTTTTTTTTTTGTTAAAGTGTTTAATCTATAATGTTAAATAATATCTGTTCTATTTAAAAATGTAGTTTTTAAACTAAACTCTAGTTTATTACTTGATCCATGATCTGTATATGTTCATCCCACATAAATAAATAAGAGAATAGAGACAGTTAGCATTTTTCCCTCTTATTTTAATGAATATTTCCCCAAAAATTTTTACTTTGAAGCACTCATGATATAATATTTATCAATCAAATTATGTTAGATGCACAATAGTCATACATTACACAGAGGACAGAAACATGCACAAATCTGGTTTATTTTGGTCTTGTAGGGCTGAGCTCTTTACTGTCCTAGTACTTCAAAAAAACCTTTTAAAGGTATACATGTGAATTAAACATGGCACAATGGCCTTCATCACCACAGTATGCTAATGCCTATCCAGTGCAAGGGATTTCATCAATATGCTGATTTAGGACTGTTGGGACACTCCAGGCACAGGATGGTTCTGTACCTCAATGACACGTCTATACCATTTGCTTCACAGGACATATGCTTTCAACTACTTACTGTTTATTTACTATTGTGTTCTAATATGTAACTGTCATGTTTGGTCTCACCTGACAGCTTATAAACTGAAATAAATGGTGGTGAAGATATTTAAGTATCCTAATGTACAATCTAGGTACTATTGGTTAAACATGCATTGAGAAGAATGGCCCAGAGAGAAGGAAATGAATAGTGGAATAAAGTCGTTATTTTTGTATGTTTTTACGCACAAAAAGTATTCTCGTCGCTTGATATACTTAAGATTGAGCCACTGTAGTCACTTGGACTGTATTAACGATCTCTTTAATAACTTTTCTGGGCCAGCAAGTTTGGGCCACCCAGCAGCCTATGGAGGAGTGAGACAGCTCTCAGATTTCATCAAAAATATCTTAATTTGTGTTCCGAAGATGAACGAAGGTCTTACGCGGTTGGAACAACATGAGGGTGAGTAATTACTGACAGAATTTTCATTTTTGGGTGAACTAACCCTTTAACGTAAACATATTAATAAACTTAATGTGATAGTCCTATATAAATAAAACAGGTAAGAATTAGATTTATGCTAAATTTTCAATGAATCGAATTTATTTTAAATGAATAAGAAATGGGTTTATGTATTATGTAATAAACCTAATCACATTGAAGTAATTTGTATTAATAAACCCAATGTATTTTAAAATGATATTTATAAATTTGTATTTACTTGTTCATCACCATTTCCCCTCCCCAATCACAATATACAACACAAAAAAGAATTCACATTTTTATTTTAGAAACAGCTCAAAAGGCAGCAAAAAGTGGAGCTAGCAAGACAGCCTGTGCTCACTTATACTGTGTTGTGTGCAACCTCAATAAAAAATAAAGTACCTTCATGTTTACATGCAAACCAAGGTTAAATGCATTACTTGTAAAGGTTTTTTTTTTTTTTTTTTTTTTTGCCACAATCAACCTATAACAAATAAATGCAAAGGATTTTAACAGACTGCAGACATAGTACTTTTTCTGAAGAACTGTGTTTAAAAAAACTGCAAAACTTCAAATCTGATTCAATGACAACACTTATTTCTGTCAGGACCACTACCGTCAAATATGATTGACAATTAGCATACAGTTTGGATTGGCGGAATGGTTCCGTTCTGGGCGAGAACTCCCTGCGCATCCATGCAGCCTAGCATGGATAAGAGCAGGGAGAGCAGCAATAATCCCCCTTGGGGTAAACAGAACAGAACCAACATGAAAATTTGCAAATATATTTAATTCAAGATTTAAAGTACAACATTATTCAATAATTATTCTGATTCAAGGGGAATCAGAATGTCAAATCCTGACTGGGCGAGAGGAGGAGCTGGGGATGGAGGAGGGTAATTTGCTCCTGAGAAACGCGATAGCTGCTGATAATACTGAAGGAGCTTATATATGTATACGGTGATAGGTGTCGTATTCCTATAGGTAGATGTGGATCAGCTGAGGGTCAGCTGATGCGAGCTTGACTAACGTGACCTGCCAGAACTAACGCTATGCTTGATTTCTGTCAGGACCACTACCGTCAAATATGATTGACAATTAGCATACAGTTTGGATTGGCGGAATGGTTCCGTTCTGGGCGAGAACTCCCTGCGCATCCATGCAGCCTAGCATGGATAAGAGCAGGGAGAGCAGCAATAATCCCCCAAAACAAAACCATATGCCAATATCCCCCAAAACCAACTGACAGCGCAATCTGGATGCTTTGTAGTTACCTGAGTGAGCCAAGGCAACAAGCATGTTGCCAATACCTGAAAAGCTTGAGCAACAGCATGTTACCAACAATACCAGAAGCCTTAAGCAAGTATGTTGCCCTTACCTAGATGGCCTAAATGAGTATGATGCCAATACCCACATAAGCCATAGCAACAAGCATGTTGTTAATACCTGAAATGTTCAGCAGAAAACATGCATATTGCAATAAATGACATACCACCTGAAATGAAGAAGTTAAAGTTAGATATCAAAATGAATCAGCTGCTTGCTTGTTGTATATCCGCGGTCCAGTTCCAGTTTCTTGAGTGACGCCTGTGAGCTAGAGATGAGAGATGGAGATTTAATTTTCAATGATCTTTTTCATTGGAAATAAGTACTGAAGTACACAATACTGGAGTAATCCTGGTGGAAACTTCTGGTTCACCCAGAATTAGCAATACTGAATTAGAATTAGCTGGATGGTTTAATGTAACAAGCGTGATGCTGATGCTTGGATACATTTACTCACAAAGTTATAGACAAGTAATTTGTTGACGTGTACTGCGTACACTGCCACCTGTCAATGACGTCATAACCTTGTTATACTTGGTTGTAGTTTACTTCTGTAGAAAAGAGAAAAATTATAAAAAATTATATATACACACACATTTTGTTATTATAATTTTTACACCCACCATGACTGAGGCTGATAGAATGGTTACATCCTGATTTTAGCGTCATATGTTGAGCACTATATATCCAATCTAATTGGGGAAGCATCACACCAAGCTGGAGCAAGCCAAGGACACATGGCAACAAGCGTGTTGCTGTAGCCAATTTAACAATTGTATGGGATCTATTGGGGGAAGCTTACACCCCTAGCGGAAGCAAAATCTAATACAAGCATGTTGTATAAATCTCGGAAATATTGCTAAAACTAGTGTAGTTTGGCAGGGGAAGCATACACCCTACAGCAATAGCTCCGACTAGCGGCAACAAACTAATACAACAATCATAGTGTGTAAATCACAGAACTATTGCTAAAACTAGTGTAGTTTGGCAGGGGAAGCATACACCCTACAGCAATAGCTCCGACTAGCGGCAACGACTAATACAACAATCAGTGTGTAAATCACAGAACTATTGCTAAAACTTGTGTAGTTTGGCAGGGGAAGCATACACCCTACAGCAATAGCTCCGACTAGCGGCAAGAAAACTAATACAACTAGCATGTTTGTATAACCATAGGACTAGTATTAAAACTAGTGTAGTCCGGTCGGAGAAGCATAACCCTCTAGCTCTGAGTCAGATGCAGTGTGCACTGCGCAGCTAAGCAATGACATACAGTGTGCTTCATCATTAATGAACATGATTACTGCTCCCGTCCTACGGATTCCTTCGGCTGTGGAGGTGACGATGACGACTCCCATGATTCCACACTCCTTCACAGGACCATCAAGCTACAGTGTTGTTAGTGTTGAATACCAGACCTCTGCGGTGAATGTACTGTGAATTAAGCACAAGTATGTTACTGATATCTAGATAGATTTAGCCACAAGCATGTGGTAACTTTAACACATTATGTTGCAATAATCAGATAGAATAAAGTAGGCATTTTTCCAATGCAACCAGCACAAACAACGCTTGATTACTATAGCATGTTGCTGAGGACAGCATGCACAAGCCGAAGTAACAAACACATATTCGATAACATTTGATCTAGCAACCACTATACAGTACTGATAGCAATGCTGCTGCTGAAATGACAGCATATTACTGATGCCTGAAAAATTTAGCATAGCATGTGACAATGACACCAGGTATAAGACTAAAACACAGCCATGTTCCAAAAACGACTGAGCTAAATAACCTTAAAAATAAAATAACTGTTTCAATAGCAACTAACATCTTTTAAAGAAAGCATTTTTTAATAGCCACTAGCCTTAGAACAAGCAGTGTTTCAATAATAGTTGTTTTTTTTTTTACATACACAGCTTAAATATACCATCATGTTGAATTTCAGCCTATAAAGATGCAAGCCCTTAAAAGAAACAATGCATTAAAATCATAGACTGTAAAAAATATATTAAAATGAAAGCACTACAAAATACAATACACTGTAGCTTTAAGAACGACGTGTTTCCAAGAATTAGATAGACCAGCGGTTCCCAAACTTTTTTTCCTGCGCACCCCCTACTATGTCCCAACCGGGTTGGCGCACCCCCAATCTCCACTTCAAAAAATAACGCAACAAAGCTTTGTTTTATCGCCATATAAAGACTCATGTTTAATTATGCGCAAATAACCAGAACACGCATGACAATAACAACATCAACAAAGTTTCAATATAATGCAACAAAGCTACGCACAAGCTTCCACTTTTAAGAGGACGAGTGACAGACACAGGCTCAGTAACAGAAAGCACGGTTATTTTCAGCCGCGTAATTTAGTTTTATTTAAAAACGAAATATTTTGTAACATTACACATGTGACATGTTTTAAGGACCCTTTTGATAACTTTAATGCATCCTTACTGAAAAAAAAATTGACTAACCAACACATTTTTGAACGGCAGTGTACATTCAGTTGGTCATTATTGCAATATAAACACTATCAGACTAATCAACAAGGTATCTCTTCATTTACCAGTCGAAGACGAAGCAACTTTCTGCTCTTATGTTTACTCCGTGCACTGTCAAGGGCTTCATCATATCTGTCGTGTACCGGTCTTTGCAGCATTTATTTTACCGCACATAGCCTGCATCGCGCGCTGTTGGCATCGAGCCTGGAGAAATGTAGCCACACTTTTGATCGACTTTTCCACATCTTTATGGTATTGTGTGTGTGTGCTCGCGTCTCATATGAGTATGTGCGTGGAGAGTTTGTGTGTGTGCGCGCGCGCGTTTCATATGAGTATGTGCATGGACAGTTTGTTTGTGCGTGCACGCGTTTCATATGAGTATGTGCGCGGAGAGTTCCGCGCGTCTCGTGTGTGTGTAGCGACTTTAGGTGTGTTGTTGGAGCCAGTATCAATGCATATGTATTTCGGGCTGTCACCAGGTGGGGGCAGTATGTGCACAGAGTGTTTTTAAACCGGTGTTTTACACGTAGAGTTAGTTGGGCTTGGTGGGGGAACGCATACAGTTTTTACCACACACAAAGTTGGATGTTTTAACGTCTCTCGAGTATGTTTAATGTTTGCATTTGATAAATAAAGAAACATAAAAGAAGAAATGGACTACAAGACTGTTGATGTGCGTAAAAAGTGCGTTGTTTAACCAAGCCGTCGGCAGCTATAGGAGCTGCTGTAACAAGTGTAGTTGTGCATTTCATATGTATTTGTTTTATTAAAAACTAATAAATTATAGTTTTTTATTTAAAATAAAATGAAAAGGAATTTACAAAGAAATGTTTACTGTTCCTGTTTTTTTATTGTGTGGAAAAATCCCACTTAAAAAAAACAGACCGCCATTACATTTTTCCTCTCGCGCACCCCCTGGTGGTAGCTCGCGTACCCCTGGGGGTGCGCGTACCACACTTTGGGAATCCCTGAGATAGACCAAGCGTGTCCAAAGTGACTCAACTGAATTGTGACTGTTTACTATGTCTTTTAAAGCTGTGCCACAGCAGAATATTTCCGTTTGCACCATGAATTGTTAATTCATATCAAACAGCTGCTTGAATCTGTGTGCAACGCGATCAGTTGCCAATGACAACACATAGTAACGCACATGGCCAATATGATTGCGTAAGCCTAGCAAGAGCAATTTTAATGAAAACGACTAAGTTAGAATAGCCCAAGCCACACGTATAGCATTAGCAACAAGCATGTTGCCAAAACCCTGATAGATTTTAACAATGAGCATTAAAAAGGAACTTAGCTTAGCTTTGTGAAAACTTCCAGAGATGAATGGAGAATGAATCACGTCGAGTCCTGTGACAATAATGCAGCGATGCCAGCAGGGTCATTCTCTAATTTAGGGTACATTTCATGTCAGCAAAAAAGCACAAAAGCACTGTCCTTTCTCAGTGGAACATTAAGTGTCTCAATATAGTATATTAATTCAGTGTTACATATCTGTTATCTGCAGAGCTTAAATATTAACTGTTTTTACATTTTTTTAAATTAAAAACATGTTTTTACTTCAGAGTTTGTCAACTATGTTACGGACAAACAGGGTGTTATACAAACCATTCAATTCAGTCTTGCACTTGAAATTAAATGCAATTTAGAAGGCTCTTGAGTCTATTTCTGCCACACATACAATTGTTATTTAAAATGATTTTCATAATCAACCTTTTTTAAAGATGAACATGCAATGCATTTATAACTGTCCTTATGGATAAGGATGTTTTTCATAATAAATCTCCATTAAAGTTATTTTTGATCATTAAAAAAGATGTTATAGTAAACTCCAACCTATGCAAATAAGTAGAATGCTTAAAAATGTCAGAAACATCAATATTGGCTATTTTAACTTTAAAAATCTAAGTGTAACCTAGGTGACAATGAAAATCACACGGTTGACACTATAACCTAGTTGACTGGACATATTGTTAAACATGGACAACATTTTATTCAGGTTGCTTTCAGTGAAAAGCTCTTTTATTTTAAATGTAGAATTATTAAACAGTACAGAAATGCACATAATTCCACATAGAATACATTGAAATGCACACTAACAAATATTTCAATTCACAAAGACCTGTGATGTAAAATCATCCTTTATGCATTCAAAAATCTGAAATGATCAAACACTACACACATAAATTCATGGGAAATTGAATATAGAGTGATCAGGAAATAGCTTTAAAATGTCCCCACAAAGCCTACAATCAATATTCAATCAATCAATAAAACAAGCTAATGCTTATGGAATGAACTTAGTGAACTGGACTCAATTATGCATTCAGAATGCAGTGACAAAAATACAAACAGCTACATATAATTTCATGGAGAACCTCCAAGTCAACACTAACTAGTCAATATCTGACAGAACAGGGATTGCTCATAGTAATAGTAATTATATAATCCCAAACAAATACTTTTGAAGTTTTTTTATGCATTCAGAATGCACTGATAAATGCAACACATACTCTTAGTAATTCATTTCTCAGCTCAATTCAAGTAATTTAACAATTCCAAAAAAAACCTCTAAAAACTCTTCAACAGAACTGATGCAACAGAGCCTTTAAAAACAATGCTATTCAAACTTATGCAAACTTAACTTTTTTTGCATTCAGTATGCAACAGTGAAACACTGCACACAAAACATATAATTTCAGAGAGAATGCCTCTAAATGAACACTAAGTTAGATCTTTGACAAATTTGACAAGATATCTTGATCAATTTCAACATGGCGGGAATTTACTGGCTTTGGAGGAGGAATAATTCGCAAAACATCTTCAAACAAGTACCAGAGCACATCATCTCTCAGGGACCAGAAAAAGCGGTTCTCTGCACGTCCAACTTTACTCATGCACTTCACCTGCACATGAGTCTCTGTGATTTCCTGAATGGTGCCAGGGTAAATTGTCTCCTCATAGGTCACAACACACCACTGTCCAATCAACTGAGGACTCCACAGAATTTCATTGTCCTTGTTTGAGTGTACTAGAGGCAGTGCAGGGGTTGATGGCTGAACCTCAAAGCTGAAGGCATGTGTGTCTTCACACTGGCACTCAAACATTTGCCTGGTGGTACAAGGGCAACTTACATCTCGATAGAGAAGCTTTCCCAAGGACCCTGTGACCACCTGATGTATTCTCATGGTTGAAGGCACTGCTGACAGAGAACTTGGCATCTTCTTGAGGAATTCATTCACAAGATTTTGAGAGATGTAGAACACTCGTACAGTACCACTATCAACCAAAGCACTGTATAAGTCCTCTGCTGATCCGATATCATGCCCCTGGCTTACAAGCCTGTCAGCCGTCCGTTTCAGGAGGCCTCCCACTCCATCGGGAGCACCTTTCCCGTGGCTTGCTTCAAAAAAATTCCATGTTCCCCTTTTGAAGCCACGGTTCACCAGCTCTGTGGTCAAGAGGTAGAAATTTCCCTTCTGCCTATATTGTGTTGTAGGGCCATCACTAAAGAAATGCACCACCTCAATAGAAGGATGTGAGGCCTTGACTTCATCGAGAATGGGGGACAGATGTGCCCATATGGCAGGAGGGCCCTTCTCTTTTGATGAAGAAATAGTGCCAAAGCACATGTGCTCTGCTGTCCCCCCAACATAAAGAACTCCTGTGTGGAGGGTAGCTTGTTTCTGGTTGAAGTGCATTGCTTGTATTTCAGATGAAAGCTTACATGAATAGTTTTCAGAAAAATCCACGTGAATTAAGCATTCGTTGTTGGACATATTTAGCCTCAATTCACGGTAATGTGAAAATTGACTTTTGATGTTAAATACATGCCGTTTCAAATGGGTCAATTGATCTTGAAACATCTCCAGCATGTCTCCTAACTCTATTTCCTTTTTCTTCTTTGCTGTTATTCTCATAGGGACCATTTCTTTGACACCATCATTGTTCTTCTTTTCTCTAATCACTGTTTCAGACAACCACTGAGTGATCTCGACACGTTTCTGCAGGTCACCTTCTGCTAGTATAGCAAACTCCTGCCCTTTGCAATCAGGACACACATTGTACATGCAGTCCTTTGATTTTGTATTGCAGCTTATGGATGTCATCATATCCTCCATGTCCACACCCTTAATTAATTTAAGCGTGTGAAGCTTTTCGGCAAGAAATGAAAAATTCTCATGGACCTTGCAAAGACAGGTTTCTCTGTCTGCGATTGTTGGATGAACTACCCAGAATGGACGCAGACGGCAAAACAAGGAGTAGGAAAGGCTGGAATGAGGATGGTCAATGAGAAATTTCCTGTGGAGGTTTCTCAAGGTGTCATTTAAAAACCTCTTCTGTTTTTTCTTCTTCCCTCTCGTGATTGTTTGAGCTTTCCCTGCCGTCAAACGGCTGTTTTCATCCCTTGTCAAAAATTCGTGAACATTTTCTTGCAATCTATAGCACAGGCTTCTGTACTTAATTTTCCCTTCAGCATCAGCTAGTCTCTTCTTTTTTCTGGACAGGTGTAGTGTTTTAGTCATTTCATGCTGTAAGCCATACTTTTTCAGGATTCTTCCTGTTACAAGCCCTGACATTATTCGCCTATGTGCCCTTTTCTTTTGGGTGAAAAAGGCATCTTTCATGTTGGCCATGAGTGCATTGTGCACAAGCAGTGACCTGCGCACCTCAGAGGAAACAGAGGCATGTTGAAGTTGTCGCCTAGTCTTGGATCCTGGGGATTCTGACACATGCTCTTTTGAAGTGCTATTGTATCTTTTTAGTTTCTTGCGAAATTTATCTGATTTTCTTTTTTGCTTTTCAAGCAAGTCTCTCAGTTTCTGTATTTCTCTATGTAATTTTGAGTTCTCTTACGAGAGTTCTCTCGTACTGCGTTTGAATAAACGCTGCGGGAAAAGTCTCTTTTCACGAAATACTGAAGCAAAATTATCCTTAATTTTCATATTTGTAAAACGCATTGCAGCAGTGCACAGCCATGGCGAGACGGCTCGCTCACTCATTGGCTGTTCTGCGGCAACTGCATGAGCCTATCGAGCGAGGGCTGATGCAACATCAGACCAATGAGAGCGCTTCGCGCGCTCCTCGTCACATCCCGCCGAAACGGGTGTGGCCATCCCCTATAAAAGGAGCTCGAGTAGGCTGATTCAACTGATTTTCATCTCTTCAGCGAAGCTCACGCATCGCTGGATCACGGAGAAGCAAGCGTCGTCGAGGCAAGCTTTTCAGCGGGACGAGCCCTTGAAGCTGCTGGCCTTCGCCGCCTCTACTGCCGTACCTGCTGCGCTTTCCGGCGCTTCATATCCTTTACCTGCTCTGTTCTGTGTGTGTGTGTGCAGTGTTCCCCGAACACTCACCCCTAAAAGAGCCGCGTCTTTATCAAGATGCCATCCTGTGGCTCGTGCCGAGCCCCGCTCACCGAGGGAGACCGCCACGTTATTTGCGTCTCCTGCCTGGGCGAAGATCACGCAGCGCTCGCGCTCGCTGACGGCGGCTGCCCTCACTGCGAGCTTTTGCCGATGGTGACTCTGCGGACTCGCCTGGCACATTTCTCCGAGCCTGCGCCCCCCGCCGCGGTGCCGCGCCGCAAGAAGCGCCGCTCGCAGCGGGCCCCGGAACCCACCCCAGCTTCGCCGGCTTCCCCCGAAGCACTTCCCGATGCTCAGCGCCCGCAGTCTGCCGCCGCTTCATCTGAGGAAGTTGTTTCTGAAGCCGAGTCGGTCGATAAGGATTCCTGCTCTCTGCTAGCTTCAGGCAGTGAGGACTGGGCGAGCTCTGCGGATCTCACGCCTCCTGCCCGAAAGCCGTCGGCTAGAGCTAGCATCGAGAGGGAGCTCATGCGAGTACTCGCGTTGGCCGCGGCGAGCCTCGGCCTCGAGTGGTCTGCACCGGAACTCCCCTCGCGCACCCAGCTTGATGGTAGCTTCCTCCCTGGTGAGCGTTCTTCTCCTGTGTCTAAGCCCGCTCCGTTTCTTCCTGAGCTTCATGAAGAAGTGGCGAAGGCCTGGAACGCTCCCTTTTCTGCACGAACACGTTCGTCTGTATCCCCAGCATTTTCCTCCCTGGATAATGCTCAGGATCGAGGCTACCTCACTCTGCCGCCGGTGGAACAGGCGATAGCAGCCCACCTTTGCCCGCCCTCTGCTGGACGGCGGACTAAGCCAGTGCTGCCGTCGAAAGCCTGCCGCATGACGTCGTCGCTGCTCGCGCGGATCTTCTCCGCCGCTGGGCAGGCGGCATCGGCCCTGCACACCATGGCCACGCTTCAGGTGTTCCAAGGCGATCTCTTCCGCAAACTGGACGAGATAGGACCTGAAGCTATCTGCATCACGGACCTGAGAAGCGCGTCGGATCTTTCCCTCCGCGCTACCAAGGCTGCAGCACAAGCCATGGGACGCTGTATGGCTTCCGCTACCGTAGCCGAGAGGCATTTGTGGCTGACGCTCACGGAGATGGCTGATGCAGAGCGCAACGCGTTCCTCGACGCCCCGCTATCCTCCGCTGGCCTCTTTGGATCTTCTCTCTCCGAGTTCGTGGAGAGATTTTCCGAAGCCCAGAAAGCGTCACAGGCATTCAAGCACTTCCTGCCGAAGCGCTCCAGTTCCGCAGCGGGCCGTGAGAAACAGGCCCCTCGGAGCTCACAGCCTCAGCCTCCGGCCGCCCCCTCTCAGCGACAGCAGCGCAGCTCACGCCCTCGCTCTCGCTCTACCAGCCGCCGCCCCACTCACCGCGGGCCGCGACCAAGGGTTGTGTTGAAGCCGGAAGCCCCAAAGAAGTCCTAGCACGCCTAGGAAAGCGCAGGTGTGTAAGCCCCGTTGCGACCGGGCCCTCACCAAAGCGCACCGCTGTCTCAGTCCCAGGAATTGCGACTGCTTCAGCGTTCTCAGCAGAGCACAAGCCCGCACAGCTGCCCGCTTGCCTGCACACAAAAGCCGTTTTTACGGCTACCCAGATAAATCCCGAAAAGAGTGTATTTTCTGGTGTCCCGGCCAAGGCCGATGGTGCTATAAATGTAGTGTTGATGCCCACTTCCCTGTGCCCATCCCTACACACAAGCACAGCCCTGCACACAGGGCCCGTACTCATAAGATCGACGCAGTTCGATCGCGCCACAAACATAGTCAAAGTGCCCACTTCCCAGTGCCCACAAACGCTATGTCTGGCAAGCCACAGGCTCCCTGTAAAAACGGGACCTGTGCGCGCCCGCTCTGTTCAAGCAGACAGCGCGGCCAAAGCAGTAAACGTGCCCGGTCCCCGCCCACGTTCACTTGTAGGCTGCATGAGTCCCATGAGACCTTCTCAGACCTCCCTCGTTCAGATAAACACTGTAGCGGGGTCGAGGATGAGCGTTTTGCCCGCTGTATTACGCGCGCTCCCCGCCTCAAATGTCACAGGCGTAACGCCTATGCTAGCGCGCCCCGAAGCGCCGCCGTCGCACAGCGAACAGAGCGCGCTTCGCATCCAACCCCTAGCCGGCCATGCAGACGCATGGGCCGCGCTTCCAGGGGTTTCGGACTGGGTGCTAGACATTATAAAGAAAGGCTTCTCGCTACAGTTTTGTCGGCGCCCTCCACGCTTCACAGCGCGCGTCGAAACTACGGTGAATTCAGAAGTAGCACACCTACTTCGCGCCGAAATATCAAAACTGTTGAGCAAAGGGGCGATACAACATGTATCCCAAGCTCAAAGCGAAGGGGGGCTATACAGCAGATACTTCCTAGTCCCCAAAAAGGACGGTGGTATCAGACCCATACTAGATCTAAGACGACTAAACAGAGCTTTAGTGAAACGCAGTTTCAAAATGCTCACGACCAGCAAAATCCTCGCGCACATTCGCCGAGAAGACTGGTTTATGTCGATAGATCTAAAGGACGCGTATTTCCAAATACAGATAGCGTCACGCCACAGGCGATTCTTGAGATTCGCCTTCGAGGGTCGGGCATACCAGTATACAGTCCTGCCATTCGGCTTGTCCCTGGCACCCCGTACATTTACGAAGTGCATGGACGCAGCGCTCGCCCCCCTCAGACTCAGGGGCATGCGAGTGCTGAACTATTTGGACGACTGGCTGATCATAGCTCAATCACGATCTCAGCTCGTGGAGCACAGAACCATGTTACTCGATCACCTCGAGAATCTTGGTATCACGATCAATTGGACGAAGAGCTCCCTGAACCCCAGTCAAACTATATCGTTTCTGGGCATCGTTCTGGACTCTCGTTCTATGACGGCGCGGCTGTCGCAACAGCGCGCGCTGCGCATACAGCACGCAGCGAGATCCTTCCGCTGCGGTGCGATTATCCCGCTCAAACGGTTTCAGAGGATGCTGGGCCTCATGGCCTCAGCATCATCAGTTCTCCAGCTGGGCCTGCTTCGCATGCGCCCTCTGCAGTTCTGGTTGAAAGCGCGAGTGCCACGCGGAGCGTGGGCACTCAGCCGATTGCGCCTCAAAGTCGATCAAGACTGCGCAGCAGCCCTGAGACCATGGGCGGCGGGCGATTGGTACCGTTCAGGTGTAAGCCTGGGGACTTCCTCGAGAGTGAAGGTGGTGTCTACGGACGCATCCACCTCGGGATGGGGAGCGCTGCTCGAGGGCAGGCCGTTCTTTGGCCTTTGGTCAGAACGAGAAAAGCTCCATCATATCAACTGCCTGGAAATGCTAGCAGTTCACAACGCGCTGACGCGCTTTTGTCCCCACATCAAGGACCAACACGTCGTAGTCCGCTCGGACAACACGGCCGTGGTGTCCTACATAAATCGCCAGGGCGGTCTCGGATCCAGTTCCCTTTACAGGCTGGCCGAGCGCCTCCTAATATGGGCTCAGCGCAACCTGAGCTCGCTGAGAGCGGTGCATGTGCCCGGGACACTCAACCTGGGTCCAGACAGGCTGTCCAGGAACAATGTTACCACGGGCGAATGGTCTCTACACCCACAAACAGTCCGGCTGTTGTGGCAGAGATTCGGCAGGGCGGAGGTGGACCTATTCGCGTCCCCAGAAAACGCTCATTGCCCCGTGTTCTTTTCAAAGAACGACAGCGCGTTGTCCCACAAGTGGCCGCACTGCCCGCTATACGCGTTTCCCCCAGTCTCCCTCCTACCTCAGGTGCTGGAGCGAGTCAGGGAAGTGAAATGCCCAGTACTGCTTATAGCACCGTTCTGGGACAACCAAGCCTGGTTTCCAGTCCTGATGCAGTTAGCAGACTCCGCTCCATGGCCAGTGCCATTGAGGAGAGATCTCCTCTCGCAGGCCAGGGGCTCGATTTGGCACCCACACCCAGAGCTGTGGTCCCTTCATGCGTGGACGCTCAACGGTTACCCGTTGGCCTCACGGATGGAGTGCTGAACACCATCACTCAGGCTAGAGCGCCTTCCACCAGGCGGCTTTATGCCTCGAAGTGGTCGGTTTTCTCCAGCTGGTGTACAGCTCGGGGCCTGTCACCCCTCGATTGTGAGGTGACGGAGGTTCTCTCCTTCCTACAAGAGCTGTTGGACAAGGGCAGATCCCCTTCCACGCTCAAAGTCTATGTGGCGGCTATCGCAGCGTGCTCGACAGCAACGCCAGGCCAGTCACTGGGAAGGAACGATTTAGTCATCCGCTTCCTCAGGGGAGCTAGGAGGCTGAATCCCCCCAGACCTCCCTCAGTCCCGGTGTGGGACCTTTCTACGATCTTGGCAGCCATGAAAGGTCCCCCCTTTGAGCCTATCCAATCTGTTAGCCTCAAACATCTGTCTTTCAAAACGGTGTTTTTGATGGCCCTCGCTTCGGTGAAGCGCATAGGCGATCTGCACGCGCTCTCTGTGAGTCCAACGTGCTTGGAGTTTGGGCCCAATGACTCCAAAGTCATACTCAAACCTAAGCACGGCTACGTGCCGAAATCCCTCAACACTCCGTTTAGGGCTCAGGTTATTTCCCTGTCTGCCCTGCCGGGATCAAACGAGGAAGGGGACTCGAGCTGTCTTTGCCCCGTTAGGGCTTTAACCTGTTAAGCTGCAACCCCACTTTTGAAAAATCCCAAGAAATGACATACCCAAACTGAAACAGATACAGTTCATGAACCCTTTGTACTAAAAGCACAAGTATGATCTCATTTGAAAGCTGACACCTGGCAGTTTATTGTAATGTAGAATTAATTATTGTCATAATGACAAAAATTGTTATAAATAGCTTCAAAGTTTTGTAAAGTTATTAGAAATTATTTTTTATGAAACATCCTCATGAAAATAAAATTGAAGTTGGCCCTGGAGCAGTCTAGAAATGCACTACAGCTAATGCCACATGTCTAAACATTTTATGTTTAAAATCTTAAGATAATAAGTCCAAAACTCTGTATTTAGTGAAATGTTTTTCAAGACCATGTCATGTGACTTTATTTTGATTTGATGCTAAAATGCTACTGATATTTAGTGTCATCTTCTTACCATCTATGCAGTATATTGTCTTTATTGTTTTGTGGTGCAAACGAGCCCCATTCAGTCTCAGTCTCCCCCTGCACACATTCACACCTCTCCAGCCAGGTTATGGCTCTAAATATGCATTTCTTTTGTCTGCATTAGTTACTAACGACTGGCTATTCACATGCTATTCATATGGTTTCAGTCACTAATTTATTTTCTCAAAGTTCACCCTTACATTCTAAACTGTTTTAAATGCATTTCTTGAATAAAGAAACATTTCAGTAAGCGTTCAAAAAATAATAAAAATATAACTTCTAGGTGGCAGGTGCACCTAGGGCTAGCTAGCATGTTAGCTTAGCACACCATCAATACACGACAATTTATGAGATTAAAACCATGTTTGTGCTTATAAACTTACTTTATAAAGCAAATCGAGTATTTTAAAAAATTTTCTGTGATCTAATTTGGCTTCAGATAAAAAAATCAGACAGAAAATATACTATTGTATACTGTTCTGCACAATGATAGTCTATATAGATTAGCATTACATTATAAATATAATCTATTATTATGGAAATACCTGGCATGGATTGAAAAACACAGGTAACTCAAATATCATAGCAAACAGGTTTATTGTCTTCAAAACGACTGTTTCTCCATGTTACAGCGCGATCTGTTGTTAGCTGTGTGTGTGTTCGAGGCTTCCTGGATTGTCACATGATTATGGCACTTCTTCATGTTCTAATACTGTGCACAGGGCGGCGAGGGCGCCCTCATGCTATTGGTATGAATTGAAAACGCATTAACAGAGTATACAAACGCTCATAATGATTACATCGACGCATTTGGGTATAAATTCAATAAATATTATTCCTGTCTATAGAAATCTGATGTAAACCTATGAGAATATATCAATATTTCTCCAAATCTGCACATTTTTTAGCTAAAAGCCCGGAAGGACGTTGTTTTGTGTATCGCTGTCATGACGACGGCACGGGAGTTTTTTTATGAATGAAAGCGGCTGACGCGCATAATTCATATCAAAGGTATCGACTCATTTTTTCATTTCATAACTCCTGACACAAATTAAGAAATAACTGTCGCTATAAGTTTCTCAGAATACAATAGTGGTCAAATTCTGAAACTTGAGTCTTATATCTTTGTAATGATGTATAGTTTGTCAAGGTATAACATTAAATCTGATAGTAACTTTGAACTATTTATAAAAAAAACCGCTTCAGTGCGCCCGCGCTCTGGCAACGGTTAACAGGTTAAGAGCTTATGTGTCCCGCTCCGCTGCCTTCAGACAGACGGAGCAGCTCTTTGTCTCGTTCAGTGGACGTTCCAAGGGAACGGCTGTTTCGAAACAGAGCCTGTCCAGGTGGGTGGTTGACGCCATAACAATGGCTTATACTACCAAGGGCCTTCAGTGCCCGTTGGGCATTAGAGCGCATTCCACAAGAGGCGTTGCCTCATCGTGGGCCTGGTCTAGCGGGATTTCCTTACAGGAAATATGTACGGCGGCGGGCTGGGCCTCGCCGTCTACATTCATAAGGTTCTACAACCTAGAAGTTCCCGCCTTGCAGGCCAGGTTGTTTTCGGTTTAGCCGTATCAGCTGTCTACCACGACACTGATTTCGCAGGCGCACAACGCCACCGAAGACTTCACCGCACTTGCAAGCCAAGTATTTTCGGTGTATTCGAGTCAGCTGTCTAAACACGGCACTGATATCGCAGACGCACAGCGCCGCCGAAGTTTTCGGGCAGAATTGTGTAAGACCCATGTTCTTCCCACATTAGCCAGGCTCCCTCCTGCCTATGTGATGTTATATCGCGTCTAGAGCGCACCTATTTGGGCGAAAGTGTGTAAGTCCCACATTTCCCACATCAGCCAGGCTCTCCCTGCCTATGTGACGTTGTATCGCGCTTAAGGGCGCATCCATTTGGGCGAAATTACGTAAGACCCACATCTCCCACATCAGCCAGGTTTTTCCCCTGCCTATGTGGCGCTGTTTTGCGCCTAAGGGCGCATATATCTGGGCAAATTTGCGTAAGACCCACATTTCCCACATTAGCCAGGCCTTCCCCTGCCTATGTGATGGTATATCGCGTCTTAGGACGCAGCTATCTGAGGGTGGTTGTCCCCCCCCCCCCCCCCTCCAGACTCTCCGAGTCTACCGGGTGATTATGCACTGTATACCTGGACTAGCTTCCAGTGGTCGGTGTTTTCTCATCCCAGCACGCACGGCGTCTTACAAGTGGTTCCCGCAGCGTTTATTCAAACGCAGTACGAGAGAACTCTCGTAAGAGAACGTACTCGGTTACTAACGTAACCTCGGTTCTCTCTAGAAGAGGGAACGAGTACTGCGTTCCCTGCCGTGCGCGCGGTTCGCTCTGGTTCGCTTCGGCGATGAAAACCAGTTGAATCAGCCTACTCGAGCTCCTTTTATAGGGGATGGCCACACCCGTTTCGGCGGGATGTGACGAGGAGCGCGCGAAGCGCTCTCATTGGTCTGATGTTGCATCAGCCCTCGCTCGATAGGCTCATGCAGTTGCCGCAGAACAGCCAATGAGTGAGCGAGCCGTCTCGCCATGGCTGTGCACTGCTGCAATGCGTTTTACAAATATGAAAATTAAGGATAATTTTGCTTCAGTATTTCGTGAAAAGAGACTTTTCCCGCAGCGTTTATTCAAACGCAGTACTCGTTCCCTCTTCTAGAGAGAACCGAGGTTACGTTAGTAACCGAGTACGTTTCCTCTTTTGGCCTTTATTCTTCCAGTCTTCTTCTGTCTGAAATGAACAACCAGTATATTGTATATTAATGTACAGACAAAACATGTGGGTAACTGCGAACATTAAATGCATAAACCTGTTTCTGTCTTGCCTCATGAACTCTACCTGCTGCTCTGAGGTGGATGGTTGTCTGGACTGTCCGGTGGTGTAACTACGTTCTCAAGCCTGCTCTTTCTCTCTCTGCTATTCTGTTTTGCTTTCTTCCAGTAGGCCCTCTTTCTTCTTTTCTCTCTCTCACTCATATCTGCTACTGTCTTCACCTTTCCTTGTGACCTGAGCCTGTGCCATGCCTCTCTCTGCTTCTCCAAACATGCTGCCCTTCTCTCTGGATCTGCATCACGACGAGCCCTGTATCTCCGCTGTCTCTCAGCTGCGGAGACCTATTTAAATGTATCATTTTTAAAAGTAAATTAATATATCTATATAAAATGTATATATATTTATATATACACATGTTCAGTCCATATAAATAACATAGAAACAATTAATGATCATGATATGCCATAGAGCACTGATGTAACTTAGTTGAAAGATGACCGTAACTTAGTTGACCATAACTTAGTTGACAATTTCCATATTTCTTCCCCATAACAGAAATGGTGGACCTAGCCTAGCTAACCACGTCATTTTTTTTGAGCAGGTTAATGTAAGAATTCAACACAAAATTTCATTATAATAAATAAAACTTTTTAGCCATGACGATGTACATAACATAGTTGATGGTTAATAATACGGCCGTTGACAATATGCTTTTCTACATCAAATATTTAAAAAACTGAGAGGAGACTCACCATGGTGTGTTTGAAATGGCCTCCACAGAGAAAAATGACATCACATGGTGCTGGTCACATGGTCTTGGGACAAACCATTTTTGAGTTGCTGGGGGAGGTTTTGTTTGTAACATAGTTGACCAACATTTTGTGGACACGAATAAATTAATATATTTTAAGTATTTAAATAAATAACTTAAATTTGAAACTATTATTTTCCTTTAATATTAAGACTATTTTAAAAGATTGCAAAAATAATTGATTTATTTTAATGATTTTAATGGATGTTTTTGGACCCTCAACTTTCTCACATTGAAATCGGACATGGACAAAACTGTACATTTAGGGCCATAATGACACATTTTAAGCAAAATGAAGAATATATTGCATATATTGTCTGTGTGATGTTATTTCATGAAGCAAGTTTACACATAAAATGCAATTTGTTTGAAGAAATTTGATTGTATAAGTATATTTAACATCAGTGGACATGCAGTGTACCCTAAATTATAGAATCACCCAGCAGCAATGCAGACTGAGGTAACTTCCAAATCAGGAAACTTATGATCAATGCGACAAATCTCGTGTTCAAGTTTAAGATGAATCTGAGGTGAAATCCTTGTGGGGAATGAATTCCTCTTGCTAAATTCCCGATTGCACGATTCCTTGTGAGATGATGTTGTTTGCCTGACGAATTTCGCCATTTAATTTGCTCCTGAGAAACGCGATAGCTGCTGATAATACTGAAGGAGCTTATATATGTATACGGTGATAGGTGTCGTATTCCTATAGGTAGATGTGGATCAGCTGAGGGTCAGCTGATGCGAGCTTGACTAACGTGACCTGCCAGAACTAACGCTATGCTTGATTAACATTACACAAACATTTTCACAAATCTGTGACATGCAATAATTTGGAAAATTAGGGTGGTGGTCACCAGAAAATGCAATAAGACTCAGTGGTTGAGTGGTTTTGCACCACCACACTTCTTTACGCATGTCTCCATGTTAGGCGAATTGAACTGCTCAATTCATATGGATTAGTTTTATTATCTCTTTATGAACTTTTTGAAATGTCAAAGTGGTAATTGCGTAGCTGTCAATGGAGGAACAGAAACCTCTCAGATTTAATTAAAAATATCTTTATTTGTGTTGTACGGAGCCCCGCACATGACATGCAAGAAAAAAAATTTATCGTGCGCACGATTTAGCAAATCGAGGGAATGAATTATTAAATTGTGTGCACAGTTTACTTTTTTTCTTGCATGTCATATGCGGTGCTCTGTAGTGTTTCGAAGATAAACTTAAGTCTTACGGGTTTGGAATGTCATGAGGTTGAGTAAATAACACTTTTAAAATTTTTGGGTGAACTAATACACTATTATAATACACTATACAAAGACAATAATCTTATTTATTTAGCAACTTATGTTAATACCTCTTATATGAATAATGCTTTAACAATATTGTGTTTAAACAATAATTCCAATAAAGTTCTTTAACTTGAATAGAGAGAAACAGAGAAAGACTGTGTGTATGTGTGTGAGAGAGATTGAGATGTCCTCACTTTAGCTGTCAGTGCCATTATGGTGCGGATTTTCTGTCCTGCACATCCTCCTTTGTGACAGAACACCTTCATCAGGTCATCAGTGTATTTGTCCAGTTGACCAATGAATTTTGATATCAACGGAACAGTTGTTATACACACGAAAGTTGACCTGAAAAAAAAATGAAAAAGGACAACAGAATATATTTCACCTTAAACCAGATGTGTTAGTGTATAAATCTGCATCTCCGTTTCAAACAACACTTAACTACACTTACTTCTCCAATTTCAAACGGTGCTGGCCATCTGTTTCGGACCTCTGTAATCATTGGCTCCTGAAGAATTTCTTGTGGTTGGTATGAGAAGGTACGATGCATCTTTTCCTTGATCACGGTCTCGTTATTCTTTTTTTTTTTTACCTCGGTCAATAGAGCAACCCTTTCCACCTCCAGGCTGTCATTGATTTCACCTCTCAGATGGTTTGGACAGAAATGAACCTCTGCCCTCCGTGGCTTTTTTATGTTTGCAGCTGGTTTTCCTTGGCCTTTCTGTTTGTTTTTAAGTGAGATGACTGTGACTTCTGGGTATCCAGCTCGGCCAAGCTTGGTGCAGAAGTTCATCATCTTTATCTTAATATAGTGCTTCCATCAACAACACCCAGTCTGAGTTCCTTTCTCACACAAACATGGATGGGTTTGTATCAAGGCCTCAGCAACTTTTTCAAACTGATTGTCCTTTGGATATGCTGTGTACTTGATTATTTATTCTGCAATGCCTTCAAGAATATCAGATCTGAGTTTGTGGTGTAAGAGATAGGAGAGTTCCACTTGCATTGAATTCATCATTTCCCTTCTGGAACTGCATCTCGGCACAATTTGAAAAGCGTGGCACTATAAAAGCTTTAGGCCAAGTGCAAGCCCGGGAGTCAGGAGATGACCATATGACAGTATTATTGCTGCTACAGGAGTCAACAGATGCTGAATCACTTGGTTCTTGTGACGAGGAGCTGCAAGATACATTGGAGGGAGTAACTGGGATTGTGAAGCAGTTATCTTTAGTGGGTGGAGCTGAGGATATTGCAGAGGTGGTAGCCTCACAAGGTAAGTATACCACTTTCAAAGTACTGCATTCTTGAAAATCAGAAATTGATAAGAGGTTCATGAATTCGTTTCCAAACTCTACTTCTTTGTATTGAAGCCTAAACTGCTCTGTTACTCCAAAGAAGGTCTTAGTCAATTCATCCACAGAAGTCGGTATTCCGGATTTAATGTTTAGTTTTCTTGCATCATCTTGCACTGACATCTTCACTTCCAAAAAGGACTCTGAAGCTAACTGGTCCTGCCATCCTGTTTTTTTAATCTAGCATGCAGACCCAAAAAGCATAGGAATCGTCTTATTAATAAATAAAACAATGATGTGTTAAAGGTGCATTGCGCAACTTTTCATGTTAAAAATACCCGTTTTCTAACCCATACATGCTTAAACAATTGCCTGATGGGCTGAATGAGCCCTTCTCTGATCACTGCGATTGCCTCTATAATCCTGTACAGTAAAATAAATAAGAGGGATTCGGGTCGGAATCTGAGACTGGGCGTGACGTCATGCGCGTTCACGGTACGCTCATATGTCTGGCAGGTTTGTGTATGCGCCGACGCCGCCATTCTCCGTAGAAAATGGATTCTAAGAGACCGGCTTGTAGTTCATTTCAAACACCAACGCAAACTCCACGTAAGATAAAAAAAAAGAGAACTTTTGTCTAGTGCAACCAAAAGGTCCAAATTGGAGTCAGACAGGCGTCGGGGTAAGACGATCTAAACATAGGGAAGGCTTTCAACAAATGGAGAGATCTCCGGTCTGCTCTAGGGCTCAAACGGGATCCTCAGTTGACTTTTTTCTTGATAAAAAGGTAAGATATATCCCATTCTCTAATGTCTGATACGGCCAATAATGACAATAAATGACGATCCATAAAATGTGTAATGCTTTAGCGTAAGCTAGATAAATGTACAATCGGAATAGGTTTTACTAACTTACCATTGTCAGTGATCAGGTTCAGAATGATTGTGATATAAAATGCTGATATATAAGTTAGAAACTTAGACACAAATTTTGAGCAAATTACTGCTTAATTACGATGTATTGCTATTGGAATATGCTACTTAGCTGATCAATAAAACAGGCTAAACCCCCGCAAATCTTCGGCGGATTAGCCTGTTTGGCTTTTATGGTAACGCCATAGTGCCACTTGATTGTTTATTACCTTGAGACATTTAAGTGTACTTTGTTGACCGACTGTGTATGGTATGGTATCATGATTACTATTTTGAGCTTTTACAAAGTAATAACTTATATTGTTCATGAACGTGTTTCCATAATAATAGTCATAAGTGGATACAGTAAACACATAACACAGTTCAACATGGAGATAGATGGGAATAAAAAACGAAGTTTTCTACTACCCCCATTTTTTCCCTCACACATAAGTGTGTTATTTACTCAATTGCCTTTCCTTTCACATATTTTAAATTACTTGCAGATTTAAAACTTTATTACCTCTGAAGACATTATGATTGTAAACAAAAGATTTGTGCGGCTGATGCTCCTTGGGTTATGACCAGCTCGTGCTCGTGCAAGCGTGTGCGTGTGGTCCGTGAGCGTGCACACCTCTGGTTGCAGTTTCGCTTGCCGCCAGAGGGGGCGTAGTTCTGCGAAAACTCAGACTCTTGCGCAATGCACCTTTAAAGTTGCTACATTCTTTTAATAAAGATTTATACCTTTTATAACAAGTATCCACGTCTCTGGGTCATCTTGTGAAAAATCGAACCTGTGGGCCCTTGGGTCTTTCCCGGGTAGTTAATCCCGGCTGGCGTAGTCGTTCCTTTTGGAATCAGTATAACAGAGTACCAAATCTCTTTAACCCTTTATAACACCACCTCTGCCACACAAATATGAGGAAAAGAAAATGCCACAATGTCTCTTTCTTCTCTTGTTTATTTATGTAGGATTGAGAGATACAGATCAAGGATCAGTTACAAACTACACTTAAAAATATATTATTTAACATTCTAGATTTAATACTTTATCAAAACACTTTTGAGTTACATGTGGTATTCATGGTTACATACAAAGTTACATTTACTGCTCAGACTTTTTTGTGCAGTAATCTATTGTACATTTCAAACACACATTAGTCCTCATTAATACAGATTCATATGTCAAATATACTTCATGATTTCAATTAAATCATACACTGAAAGTTCAGTATTAGTGGAATCATATTCTGCAAAGCTCCTGTTATCTTAACGGAAACAGTAGGAAACCACTGAAAGTGTTGTGGGTATTCTGGTTTTCATATATCCTCCTGCCAGACCAAAGTCTCACATAGACAACATCTCCAACCTCCAGGATCAACACAACTCCATTCGAGGAGTTTAACGCATCCTTTGCCTGATGTTCATGTGCAATAACCACACGCTCTCCATTCTTAACAATGTATACACTTGCTGCAGTTCCACCATGTCCATATATAGAGACTCTGAACATGTACGCTCCTTTCAGTGGTGCTGTGAAAATACCTAAATCAAATAACAAGAGATACAGAATCAGATGTTTCCTGTATGATCGCTTAATTACCAAACACACTGTGTAATAGTTTTGAGAGACGGAAGATCATTTATTTCTCTTATACACATTACACAACTGCAGAGAGGTCTGAATGGAGCAGAAGGGTTTTCATTATTATAAACTGAGTTTTATGACTCATTTCATTGATAATTACCTGTAATTGGGTTGTAGGCGTTCCCTATGTTTGTGAAGACGTTCCTGTAGGTTAGTGTGATTTCAGTGGTAAAAGGACCGATATATCCACTGCCAGATTGCATCAGTGAAGCTGAAAAAGCTATTTCTCTGTCTGTTGTTGAAAAACATAAGCAATATTGTGATATATTCCTCTATTATACTGAGAATGTATACACTGAATTTAACATCATTCAAATGTATACACTGAATTTAACATCATTCAAGCAAACTTTCACCTCTATTTTCCTTTCGCAACTCCACTTGACCCAGAGTAAGATTTGATATTTCTGTGAAGGAATAAAGATTCTGTTAAATGTAATTTACACTGTTTATTGTAATAGATGACACAATTTACACAGAATACACTCAACTTTACACTAACATTTACACTATGCAATGTATTTCTTTTGTGATTCACTTTGAGCAGGGCCGGATTAACAATTCCCTGTGCCCTGGGCAACAAGACTCAAGGCCCCCCGTAGTTAGGGGGGTTCGGGGGCATGCTCCCCCGAGAAAATTTGGATTTCTCTGACCTACATATGTGCAATTTAGGACTTTTGAAGGCCATAAAATTATAAGAAATAGGCTAGCTTTAAAACCTTGTCATTAGATTATTTGTCAATACCTGCTCTCTCCTCATCTTCATATTTCTTATTCTCTCAGCATTCTTATACTGGCCTATTTCTACCTCTCCTAAAGCTGAACTTTGACTGATAGTCTTTTCATTTTCGTCTGTGTCAGTGACGAAAATAAACATAGGCTCAACTGATATTTATACGTTTTATGAATCATTTTCTATGTTAATTTACTCAAGGCTACCAGGAAAGCTATAGCATAAAGTCAGTATTGACATTAGGAACCTTCTGCAAGCTTTGGGATTTGAAAACGTCTGTTTTTAAATGTAAAAAGTAATTTTAAATAATACAAATTATAGAGTACGTTTAACGCAGTTGGTGGAATTGGCAGACGTTCCCTTAAGCATCGTGCGCTGTGGAAACGCGTCAAAGCATTCTCAGGTATAATTATGCAGCATTAATGCACGAATGATTTTGAACGAATATTCCATCATGTCGATATACAATGGTCACATAATGTTAAAACTAATCTTGCTATTGATATCTTTGTTAGACTACCGACCCTATAGAACAAATGTCCGGCTAATATCGAAACTGAAACGAACTTTACCGCGCTCAACCAGCGGGAGTGCATTTCACGAATTAGTAATCGCTGGCGTTCAGCGGGGAGGCAGGAAAGTCGCGTGAACCCGCGTAGATGCACTTTATGCAGTGAAGAAGATCGTAAAGAGTTTGATAACTTTATTAAATTTCTGTGTATTTCCTACCTGTCAGGGCCCCCTAGATGTCATGGGCCCCTGGGCAAGTGCCCAGTTGCCCTAATGGTTAATCCGGCCCTGACTTTGAGGATCATTGATAAAAGAATGAATGTTTTGGTGAGGTACCATCATTTTTCTTCTTCAGCTCTTCCAGGATAAACGTCTGTTGTGTCTCTAAAGCTCTGATGTTGGTTTTCTGCTCTGTAACTGTGGCGGTCAGTTCTCTGATGTTCACTTTCTGCTCTGTAACTGTGGCGGTCAGTTCTCTGATGTTCACTTTCTGCTCTGTAACGGTGGCGGTCAGTTCTCTGATGTTCACTTTCTGCTCTGTAACGGTGGCGGTCAGTTCTCTCAGTGCTGCATGGATGTCAGTGAAGAACAGATGGTAGTTTTGTTGGCTGTCAATGATTTATATTGCTTCAAATAAATAAGTAGTTCAAGTTAATTGTTAATTACAATCAATGGAATGTTCCGGGTTCAGTAGATGTTTATCTCTATTCACAACATTTGTAGCACTATGTTGATCACAAAATAACTCTAATTCATCTCTCTCCCTTTAAAAAAATAAAATAATAATAATTATATATATATAATGCAATGCAAGTGACCGCGCAGGCGCCTCCGTGATTATATTGTCTGTTTGTTATATTTGCTTCTTATTAATTAGGCCTAAATCCAGGCAATTGTTTGATGAAAAAATGATTAAAATTAAGATACAATTTATACAAAACGAAATTCACTTTAAAGAAAGGCTTTAAACAGTTGACATTTTCACAAATTCCAGTGTCCTTCCACACCTCCATCCCCAGTTTGCAAGGAAGAAACAAGCCCTTGAGCCCACTGTATCCTTGTGCAAAACGTACACATACATAGGATTTGTGGAATTCTGTGTATAATAATCATGGATGTACTGTTTGAAGATTGACAGGGAGAGGACAAGCATACTATTAGGACTGTACTTACAGGTTACAAGCACCACACTGTTTTTTTTTTTTTTTTTTTTTTTTTTTTTTAGTTTGAGTACAATCAGTAAAAAAATCTAAAGTTAGGAACAACACAGCCAAAAGTGGGTATTGAGGATCAACTCCTGCATATTGTAGGCTACATTTTAAACACAAGGGTTATTTCAAATAATATCTAAAGAGTACAGCACATTCACAATTAATTTTCTGTGCGAGAATCACAGTTCATTTTCTTCCTCCAAGCACAGAAATGTACACTTAACTTATATAAAAAAAAAAAAAATTAATTTGACTACTGCCATCCACAGAGGAAATGTAATCCCGTGCTGTCTGGTTTAGATTTCGTTCGTGTGAAGATCCATATGCAGCACAAAAGTCCGGCATCATCCATGAATTCGAAGTACAGGCGGAGAAAGCAGCGTTACCTAGCTACTTCCTATGACAAGACCCCTGTTCCAAGATGGCGGCGGTTTTGACGCATGCTTAGAACCCCAAGGCGACATCTAGTGTATATATCAATGGTATTACCTCAGCTCATCTGCCTTTGAATACCGCGCGCTCTCCATGGGTGGGGCTCATTATCAGAGTAATCAGCTGGGAGAACTATAATGAGGACGGCTGATCTCTCTCTCTCTTAATATAGATTACATAAACAAAGAATATTTGTTTTAGTTTTGAATTAGATAATTTAAAACTACACACTTAAATGATTATAGAGATATATAGCTCATGTCTGAGTGAATACTATTCGCTGAGTTTTGTTTAAGTTTAGACCGTGATCTTGAAAAAAGCTCACGGAGACGGAGAGGCAGAAAGCACACCCTGTTTATTTTCTTTATTTTACAAAAGCACAATGTTTTATTTAAATTTTAAGTGGACTCATAAAAAATAAGACATTTAACAGTTAATTTTTTCATATTTCTTAAGCCTGTATGACAAAAAATGAGGAGTATTTTAAGTCTATGTTGCTGTTATGTGAAATAATCCAGTCAAACGCGCCCATTTCGATCTATCAAAATATATGCATATTATTTGGATGTTTTAACACCACGTGATTACAGAGATGGAAAATACCATTTACAGCCAATACAGGCAAGTCACCATTATAGGGAATACATGGTTTTCAAAGCTTTTTAACAGTTATAGCGCCACCTATGGTCCGATCTCCATGAAACTCTGCATGCTTCTTCACCATGACATGACACATATGCTCATCAATTTTTGTGAAGTTCTGACTGTTCATTTAGGATTTATAGGCTTTCAAGTGTATTTTTCCACACCCATTTTCTAAATGACCTGTTATACTCATATGAAAAATGCAAAAGTTCAACTTTTTTTAAATCATTTTTGATCTAGAGAGAACCCCTTCGTGCTTGAACCCCTAATAATAATAAAAATCAGTACAATTACAATAGGGTTTCAGCATTTCATGCTTGAACCCCTAAAAATCCTAACAATTACAATAGGTGTTCAGCACTGCGTGCTTGAACCCCTAATAATATAATGTTTATGAAATAAAAATGCATGTTAAACTGTATCTCTTGTAATTGTCCTTTTTTAAATACATGTTCTTGTTTCAAATATTTTTTGAAAATGTAATTATTTTTTGAATATGTAAAAAACGACCCTAACCCTCAAACTTCATTTCAAAAGACAGTGTAGGCAGCTGCTGTAACCCCCTCATTCATTGTGTCAACATAACCATTCAACAAGGTAATTTCAGTCTTTTTTTGAGAATTTTCCAAATTCAAAGTGAACTAACTTTGTTTCCATTCCTACAATTTTTTTAAGATGGTACTGACCTGTCATTGTGCCCGGCTAAAGTAATACACTTGAGGCACCACCTGAGGTCTTAACATCAAATTGAGGACGTAGAAGAAAGGCAGGTATTGCTGCGACTGGCAAGGGGGCTGACCAAACTGCGAAACATCAGGTGTCCCGAGTGTGGCATTGTGTATGAAAACGTGGAGCGCCACTTTAAATCAGGCCATCCAGAGCTGACAGTAAGTATAATTTCAAACTAGCATACTTGTTTTTGCGAATTCATTTAAAAAATATTTTAAATAAATTTCCCTCTCTTCAGGGAAAACAGGTGACATTTTTTTATTGTTTAAACTTCTTGTTCTTTCTTAAATGTAGTATTCAAGCAGGCGAGGATCACAAGATGTCTGCAGGTCTGCAAGGTAAGTAATAGGTGATAAGTTTACATGCATGAAACCAAGTTTTGTTGTTGTTTTATTTATTTTTTTGTTTGATTGTTTTTCTTTCTTTCCCTTTTCCTTTTTTTTTAGCAAACAAGACATCAATTTCTGCAGTTCTGCAGGAAAGCACAGATCTGTGCACAATTGACCTCAAGGACCTGAATGATGTGTAAATAAGTTTTTCTGTACATTTATAAATGTATATAATTCAAATATTTTATGTCATATTTTTATATTTATTATATCCAATTTATAATTTAATATAGTAATATATTTATTATATAAAAATATTTTTTATAACAAAAATATGTTGTCTATTTAAAAATCTACTTTTCTACTGATCTAATATTGTACTTAGAAATCATGGAAAATCAATGTTTGTATATCACGATTAGGGTGACCACCTGTCCCGCTTTACATTGTACTGTACAGCAATTTTACCCTTTGTCCCGCCTCACGCAAATTGAGCATCTGTCCCACTTTTTCATTCAACCCTGCCTAATAAATACACGGATACGTCCATAGGCGTACTGTTAACTTATGTCCAATAGTTCAGAGGAGAGCAATAAAAGCGGTAGTTAATAGGCTGAGTCGTACGTCAATCAAACTGTTGACTGGTGCACGAACGCCTCCTCAACATTGTCAACAATCTCAAATTGGAGAGCGCGCTGTTCGGTCCATGGCCAGTATGGCCACGAAAAAGAGAAGAATGCACTTTTAATAGCGAATGGACCGCAACATACGCTTGGTAAATATTTTGCACTGTATAGACAGGTTTCTGTGCAACGTCATCACATAGATGCGCGCGCATCTATGGGGCAGGCAGAAAGCAACACACTTTTACGGCTATATCTAGCAGAAGTAGAGATGACACGGAGCTGTTGTGCTGTAAACTGCACTAACCGTTGGACAGTTTCATTAAGAGACCTGATGACTAACATTATAACTTTGCAATTTCAGAGTTGAATCTGTTTGTTTGTGTTTTGTTTGCATTATTAATATAATATTATGTAAAACGTTATCGAACAGTTGACTAGGCAGTTTATTAATGAGTCAACAAGAATTTACAAACAATGCTAAAATCTATGTTAATTACAAATGTTCTTTTAAAGAACTAGCAGGTTTGCCCCTTGGATGTGCGCACATCCGGAATTGTTTGTATACAAGAAACCCGTCTATAGGCTAGGCCTTATATTTTGTTGAACTTAAATAGGCTAGGCCTAATATTTTTTGTGTCTTGTATTTTAAGGTGAATTTGATTCACTGAGAGCATTTTTTTTTTAGTGTCGTAATGCCTGGTCCTTTGGACAGTTGACTAATTTGATAGTCCCAATAAAGACGAGATTAGTGTATTGCAAAATTAGTGTTTTGTCTTTTATAGGCCTAGCCTATGCCTATTTAGATATTTTGGGTCAGGTAGTGTCTTAATCTTTAAGTCGGTGGGTTTAAAAAATGTTTCTTGGTCAATTAGATAGACAATATATCTTAAGTTTAAAGTTATTATGTCTGTTCCACATTGTCCCACTTTACCATGCTACTTGTCCCACATTTTGTCTGACTGGTGGTGGTCACCCTAATCACGATTCAACAATTTAAATTATAAAATGATGGTTTTGTCTGTCTCATCTTTTTCACCAAAACATACCAACTGTAGCTTATTTGACATGATCCAGATAGGCTTTCCGTGGACAATGCATTTGTATGCATATTCATCATTTTTATGAGCTGACATGTACATGAACCTGTTATATGGTGTTTCCTGTGTATTGACCCATAGCTTTTCCTTAATAATATCATTATAATTATGAATGATTAACTAGACAGCCTACCTATGGTGGACCTGCACCTGGACCCATCCCAACGCATCCTGAAGTGCCAGCCTCATCAGCCCTGTGAAGGCCTCACGACAGCCATCGGCCCTGATCCTCAACAAACTCGTCTCCATACCGGTGACCGACTTCCAGAGAAGTCGAAATGGAAATGGATAAACACGCTGCCCGAATCATAATCATACACTGTTCGCTTGTTGGCCAGAGGAGAACTGGCCCTCTGACTGAGCATGGGTTCTCCCAAGGTTTTTTCTCCATTCTGTCACCTGATGGAGTTTTGGTTCCTTGCCACTGTTGCCATAGCTTTGGCTTGCTTGGTTGGAGACATTTAATATTCAACAATATCGTTGATCTGCCTTACTTAAGGTGGACGATGATGCAATTTTCGGTAACACTTTATTTTGATAGTCCGTTTGTTGAGACTTTACTAGTTATTAGTAGCCATTCAGTAGCTTGTCAACAGTGCATCAGTTGACATTCAACAACACTGTTTCAACAGACAAGTAACATACGTTCAACTGACTGCCTATAGACTATAAGGTACAATTCAAGTGTTAATCTACAGATTTTACAAAAAGTGCCTGTTGACTGTCAATATTATTTTGCAACAGGTTATTAACCAATTGTAGACTAACTTTCAATTGTCAACTAACTTTCTGTAGATTGAGTACCAACAACTCAAGATCAATCTGTCAGTTAAAAGTCAACAGTCATGTCAGCATATTAAGTATATGATACTGTATATCCTACTCAAGGGGTTTCATATGCATCAAATTAATAATTATTTTAGCTGATTTAAAACTGTTTTTAAAAATGTCTTAACCATTTGTAGATAATCTGAAAGATTACATGTAGTTGCTTATTTGTTGCTTGTCAACAAAGAAATTGTTTATGTTCAGTAGACTATTAATACTCATCATTAATACTATTACATTCTCAACTAAGCGTTAGTAGATATATTTTAGGACTATCTAATTAAAGTGAAAGACAGTTGATATCAGTAGAAAGTCTATAACCTATCAACAGATTGCATACCTAACCTGACTGAAGTAGAACAAACACTATGGCCAGCACATCAGAGAAAAAAAAAATAATAATAATAAAAAAAATTAATAATAATACAACCCATTATTTACTAGGATATCACTATCACATCTGAACCATCTGATTATGTGAAAAAATATATATTGAGCATTCCAAATGAGAAAACTCTCAATAGTCTACATCATTTCAAATGCCCGAGGCCAAGATCAAAAGTAATAAACAACAAATAACAATAATTATTAATTAATGCATTTAGCCTTTCATGACAGTAAGATTAACAGAAAATCGCATTTATTAAATGCAGTTTAATGTTATAACAGTTACTCATTTAAGAAATAATCTCTGTTCCTGCTGCAAACTCACTTCGGAGGATTAACAGACAAGACTATAGTTAAAACCCTTAACAATGCCTTCTTTAATCTTTTAACCATTTTGTAACATTTAGTTTATTTAACGTTACGGTGAGACACAAAAGGCGTTTTCTCCTATAGAACCATAATACACCAAACCACAATATAAATTAACAAAACACATATTTTTAATTAGCTAACTGATTTTAGAGCTCGGCCTCGCAGATGGAGTGTATTGTGCTGTATCGTTAATGGGCTCGATTTTAATTGGGGACTTTGCCTGTTTCTTCTAGGCTTCTCTGATCCAGACGGATACGTCTTATGCTCCCGTGCGACCAAAGTGAAGGTGACCAGGCTGACGTTTCTGCGTCACTCACTGCCGGGCTGCAAAAGGATGAGTGTAGCGGAGGTGAAGGCTCTCGGTCCAAAGCAGAAGGTGTGAATTTCAGAGTGGGCGTTTCAGAGCTCAACCTGGGCTCTGAAAAAGAAAAGTAACGTTTTCTTTGTGGTTGGTTTATGCAGGTAGGAGAGGTCCGTGGGAAGGTTCGAGTACACGGTTGCTTGAAGCCTAGTTCACACTACATGACTTTAAAACGTCGGGCTGAACTGTGCAGTTCACACTACATGACTTGCTCTCTGTGAAATCAAGAGTGTTCAAGTTGTTGAGCTGTTCACACCACATGACACAACGTGATTGATCCACAACAGGAGGTAACGCACTACACGAGTTGACAACAACTCTGTCACCCAACGATTCTATCTTGTCTACAAACCACGTTTTGTCACGAAAAATCATGCGATAAACGAACCGGAAATGACGCGAAACAGCGCAGTAAAAAGATTTAATTTACATTTCAACCTATAACATTTACATAATGTAAAAATAACATTTTGCTCACCTGGCTGTTTGAGAGCGTTTGTAATTTCCGTCCACCTTTTCTCTTTCTCGGAGCGGTTGTGGTACATCTCATGTCCACCATCATAAAGGCATTCATGCTCCTGCCACAGTTCAATTAAATTTTGCTCCAAATCCTGAGTCCATTGCTTTCTTGACGACATGTTGCTCATCTTTCTGTAAACTCGTCTTCTTCTTCTGTGTTTCTTTGAAAGCCGCGTATTTACCCGGTGACCTCAACCCATGCCTTGCTCTGATTGGCTGTAGCTCATGACATCAGTCAGGTTGAGTCGGCCGACAGCTCTGGATATCTAGCATGCTAGATATTTTTCTGGGCTCGGCGACGCGTCTGCGAGGCGTCTGCGTGCGTCTTTGATGCGTTGTTGGCTCTTTCATACTAACAGATTGGCGAGCGTTCATCGCCGGCTAATCCCCCACAATTTGCACGCGATAACACCCCGACCTGTCAGCAAACTCAACGATTTGCAAATCGGGCTTAAAATCATGTAGTGTGAACTAGGCATAAGCAGAATGGTGACGGTCAAAGGCTCGGACGTTGAGCTCAAAGAAGTAGTAATCTGCGATGGGACGGGCGAGATCAGCGTGACGCTGTGGGACAGCTACGTTAACCAGGCTGAGGGCGGCAACTCGTATGCATTTAAGAAAGATGGGAGCATCCGCCTGTGTACCGGTCCGGCAAGCACCATCGAGCAGATCGCAGATTTGGAAGTTCCATACGGAGAAGGCGGCGAGGAGGAGGATGGATCAAAGGTGCTTTTCAGCGCCACTTCAAAGGGCATCGACGTCACGATTCAGCGAAAGTGTTCCAGCTGTCAATTTAAGCAGACGGAGTTCGTAGAGAAGTCCATGACACACAGGTGTGAGAGATGCAACCTCAAGCAGGCGTCACTAGCTTTCTCGACCTGTTTTGGAGGGAAAGCCACCTTCTCGACTGCCGACCTACCTGCGCACCGCCGGACTCAGCAGTGCGTTTAACGATGCGGAGGCCATTGAAGATCACTTTCTTCAGTCGGCAGTTTTCGACATAAAAGTTAACGTGGATGGCTTCCTTCTATCTATCGAAGCTGCGGATGCGAAACGTGCTTCTGGCACGGATGATCAGCGGGCCGGCGATACAGACGAAGGTGCGTCACAGGTGGCAGAGCAAGTTGACCCACAAGTGGCAAAGGAAGGCGGCACGGCGACTCCTGGCTCGGTGGCCTAAGCAAATTTTGTGAGTTCAGCTTCGATAAGAAGAGCATGGTGTGACAAATGCGTTTTTGTTAATTAATAACCAATTGTTTGGCGTTTCACTGCAAGTTTTCTGCTTGTTTATATGCTTTAATAAATGTCCAATAAATATATTTCGTTTATCTAAATACTTTTTGCATTGCGTGCTTATTTTACTCAAGTAGGCTACAGGTGTCAAGATTGATTTGTTTAAAATGTAGGCTTATGCCATAGTAAAGACAAAAGCTTGAATAGAAAAGTAGATTAAGCTTAAACTCAATTTCAGACGCTGTATTACAATTATTTATGTGCTTGTAGCAGGATGTAGTTGTCTGGCTCATGCCTCCCTAAGTGACGCTTAATTTGCTGCAGCTGTGAGTGGTTCTGGGCAGTTAACTTTGATCCAATCGCGAGGGCTACACCCCTTTATAAACCGGGACTTTTCTTTTGACAAATGATGTCACCGGTACGCGACTTGTCTTGTTTACCTGCCCAGCGATCTGATGTCTGTCTGGTTATCTGTCTACCATAGTGCCGCAGAATCCCCGGTGCGGCAGCAGCCCTTTCACCAGAGTGTCCGCCCTGCGATCAGCAATCAGAGCTCAGAGCCTGTGACGCAATGCTGTTAATCATAGGGAGTGCTATTTAACCGGGGGTGCGGGCGCCAGTTGGCTACATCGACGCTGAACATCTGCTGCTTTGCTTATGCTTTTTACTTTTACTTTACTTTGCTTATAACTTTTTGTGATTTGTCCACACTGACCGAAGACCTTGAAGTGGTTGATCCATAGGGCAATCTTGTCCCATTGTTGTGGATGGGTTATGATGTTTTGTCCATGTTTAATTGTTGATTTTGATTTATTGTGTGATTGAGTCTCTGTTCATATTGCTAACTCCAGTACCACCTTGGGCTTTAGAACAGGTGGCTTATTAGACATTGTTTATTGTAATTTGTGTGTTTAATTTTGTTTAACTTCCACGTGTCTATCTTTTTGTCCAGGTGCTGAGAACTGCCAGTGGGAGCAGTGCCCCTTGTGGTGGCGGGTCCCTTGGTGTGTGCGGTGGCTGCGTGTTATAGCGAATACGACTTTGGGTAAATTTGAATTAGCTCAATAATATAGGGAATTTTGGAAATATTAATAATTATGACTCATGGTCATAATTCATAAGTCGCATATACATTTATTTTATCAATTATAGAGATTAACTGGTTCTGTAACTGATCTAATCGTTATTCGTCCAGCGAGTAACGGTGAGATTATCACAGTTAAGAAGGGTTATCTCTTTACAAACTCCAAGAAAGTTTAGGTTCTGGCCACGAACAGTAAACTTTATGAGTTTATTAATTAAAACTACTGAATGTAGTCTAATATCGAGCTTGTAGCTGGATCTTTTGTTTCATTGACTTTAGAATGGTGGGTTTTCAAACACAGAGACAGTGAAAAGTATAAATGGTTTTTAATAAATGTGACTAAAGATTATATGAGCTACGAATAGAAACGTACGTAAAAATGCAAACAATAAACACAAACAAACATTTAAACAATAATAACATACGTGATAAGAATAAAATGAAATGAAAGAAAGAAAGAGAGAAATAGAGAGAAGGGAAAAGCTAGTAATTGTTACATACAGAAACCTAAACGACGGACCCCAGAAAAGCAGCTTTTATCAGATAAATATACTTGCACGTCTGTTCTCTGTTTGGTTGATGCTGAAAGCGCGGACGAGGTCCTGTTTCGACTGCGTCTTCCGGTGTCGCGGGAAGCTTGAAAAGGCTCACTGAAATGTAACGTTACTGAGAAAGTTCGTCTTCATCTTCCGTGAAGGAAGAGGCAAATATAACTTAGTTGCAAAAGAACGGCTGCTACGACTCGAACATGTGTTTGTCCGAGGCCTTCCGGGATGTTCCTCGGGGAAGCGTCGCGCCGGTAGAAGAGGAGGAAGGATGAGAGCGAGGTGAGAGAGAGAGAGGTGAGAGAGCCCGCTGTGTTTTGAAGGAGCTCAAGTCACGCCCCCTTGCGTGCGTGACCCAATCGCCTGGGAGGACGTATTGTGGTCATGTCCTTTCATTTGGAAAGGTACACGCCTCTTCTAACTAATGCTGGCGGAATAAACTTTGTTCATAAACATTTATAAAACTGGTATTAATCAAATAATGCATCCTCTAATATTCTGTGCTAAATATTCAACACCGTTGTGTTCTTCTGAACAAAACAATACCGCGAATGACAATTCTGTTAGTCAACAACACAAAGAAACAGGATTTCTCGTGATTACATGCATATTAAACTGATTACATATCAATAAAGCTTATAGATATCGTATTTCGGGTATAAGTATCATAAGCACGGCAAGAAATACATTTTAAACATTTTAAAAAGGTAATTTTGACCACAAGTGGTCGGGCATGATAAGGAGTCTGTGTTTTGTGTGTGTGTATGCAGAGTCGTGCACACGTGGAACCGCGTGGTGAACTTTGTCCTTCGTTTTCAGTGTGAATATCTTCTTGAGTTGATGAGATTAACTCAGGGGACCTGACCGAGCATCTGCTAACACTGTTGTTTTGTTTTGAGGGGTTAATCAGTACCTTTTGTTTGTTGATTAGATTTGATTGATCAACACAAAGGCAGACCTGATCATCTGCTTTCCGTTACAGTCCCCCCTTGATGAGTTGATAGGGCGTGTATGGGCCTAGTTGACTCATCACGGTAACAATGGTCAGATGGCAGGTGATTGCTAGGCTGATGACTCAGCTCAAATGAGGTTGAGGGGGGTCGATAGTGTGGGATCCCCCCTGTTCGGGGTTCCATAGGAAACCGCCGGACACGGCTTTGTGAGCTAGGCTGTGGATGTTCACATTTCGTTGAGGTAATGTGCTCTTTCGACGTTGCTGGGTTTAAGTCGAATGTACACTTTCGGAGTGTGAGTCCTGCTTTGGTAATCAGGACTCGGGGTTGCTCTCTCCCCATGCGATGCCGGATGCCGGATCTGGTGATGTCCGATTGTGGCTGCTTTCTAACGAACCACCACAGCATCCTGTTGGAGGAAAAAGAGAGAGAGAGAGAAAGGGAGGAAAAACTTCAGCGATGGATGTCCTTGGTTGGCTAGGGCATCTTGTTGCTTCGCTGAGGTTGGTATGCCACATGCTTTGGTGTGCCATGCGTGGGTTTGGTGCTGCGGTGTTCAGCACATGATGTGTTCTCGGCACGCCTGACCCCCCTTTGTGCGCTGTGGCCTTACAAGCTGTGGCGCTGTGATGGCACAGGTGCACAATGCGTACTGAAGTCTTGTGAACGCAGCTTGTGCGTGGTGGCAGACAGTTGTCTGAGGCACTGGCTGCCAGTGAGCTCAGATGCCTTGCGAGGGTGGTGGAGGGGTAAGTGGCGGCATAGAAAAAGTCTGTTCTTCAGAGGCCCGCATGACCTTTTAACACAGCGGAGGTAGCGTAAGCAGCTCTGAGGCGTGCAGTGTAGTTGGTAAAGTTTGTTTTTGCTGTGTAGTCACTGCAATCGTGAGGGTGGTTGGTCTGTGTGTGGCGCAGACATTGGTCTGGTTACTCAACTGCAGTTCAGTCCAGGACCTTGAGGCAGCAGGTGTCAGTGTTCGTTTTCTGTGTCTGTGTCAGACGTGGCTGCACTGTCTTCATCTGTTGTGTAAGAAGACTCTGGCTCACCAGTGTTCTGGGGAGAGTGGTTCCAGGTTCGACGGTCTGGGCTTGGAGTTCTGGACGGCTTTGTGTGTGTGCCAGGTCCTCCAGGGCCTCTGTGGCCTGGAGCTGTAGTGCGGCTGTCTTTTGCTGCAGGTCGGCGTTGGTCCTTTCGCTGGCCCGGGCCTTGATGACGAGGTTGAGTGCGAGTTCTCCGAAGATTTTAGCCAGCTGCTCATGGTCGTACTTCTGGGTTGGATCGTAGGTCTCAAACTGGTCCAGGTACTGTGGGTCAGCGGCGTCCTGGGGCAGAACCATTGCTGTCATTTCTCGCAGCCATGTTTCGAGAGTGTGCCAGCGGACTGGGTGACTGGATGAGCTCGACATCTTTGCTTACTGTGGTGAGAGAAGCACAGCACACACAAAAAGAGACAGAATGCAAGTTTGTTTTAGGGTCAAATGAGCTATACTCGTACGGGCTAGGCCGTTTATGAGAATTTCGGGGCTAACTGATGCCGACAGTTAGCGGAGCCAATTTCGTGGGTATGGATAAAGCCCACAATAGAGATTTTGACAGGCGGTAGCCTGGGGGTCGTCTAATGACGCCGGCTTTGATCGTTACTCTATTCACTTTCCTGGGGTCTCTCTTAGGTTCTGTCTGTAAGTGAAATGAGAGAAACAAATCACAACAGAAATGGAGAAAAATTTAAATAAAAACAAAGTTGAAGGTAGGGAAGATCAAAGGGAAACACAACACAAGGAAGTGAATTGGTCTGTAATGAAATGTCACAAGCAATAACACCGGGAGTGTTATAAAATAAAAATAAAGAGGCCTAAGCCTATAAACACTGACTGAGTCCTGCCAATAGATACACAATAAGGGATTAAGATGTTAGACTCAATGTAAATTAAGGCTTTCTGGTTTCATCAAATTGAGTACATATGTATGCAGGAGTCCGAGGCAAAGGCTTTACTAAAATAGTGATACAACAAAAGGGAAATTATGATAACTGATGGTGATTTATCAGAATAACCTACCCCCCCCCCCCCCCTTTTGGGAAAAGAGGGAAGAGAAAAGAAAAAATTATCAATGAAATAAAATGTAAATAACAACACAGGCTTGAGACGCAGACAGAGGGATAGGCCCCGGCAGTGGGTTTGTGCCACTAGGGTGAGGGCCGTATGTCTTCTCAGTGGTCTTCCTTGGCTGATTAGACACAATTTTGAATTAAAATTCAAACTAGTTTGAATTGGAATTCAACTAAGCATGCAAGGGGAGGTTCAAAATAATAAAAATAAGGAAGGAAAGAAAATTAGAATGATGACAGTGATGTATCAATACTAAAATTAATTAAACTGAAATTCAGAATGACTTCCTATAATCCCTACAATAACACTGAAGTTATTAGTATTGATTATAAAAATA
This sequence comes from Scardinius erythrophthalmus, assembly GCF_964197995.2. Lineage (NCBI taxonomy): Eukaryota > Metazoa > Chordata > Actinopteri > Cypriniformes > Leuciscidae > Scardinius > Scardinius erythrophthalmus. Next base: position 37,729,457 of record NC_138224.1, on the reverse strand, counting down.
ATCAAACGAAAAGGGTAGCAATGAGACACTTCAATTGCAGACTGGGGGTTAAACAGATATTGATAAGTCGACCCAAGATGGCCACACGGTGGCGTGCTTCTTCCTAGGAGGACCTATCAATGAACTGAGTGAATCAAATCTAAGTTTTTAATTTGAAAAGTTTTCTTTTTTTCCGAACTTAACTTAAAGTGTGACAGTCAAAAACAGAAAAAGGAATTGTCTAACTCCAAATAATATCAGCATAAGCTAAGCTTGAATGCAGTTAAGTATTTGAGAGAGAAAATGAATGCAGAGAGAAAAAGAAATTGAAAGCAGGTATTATCTTATAACGCCACGAGATGGCGTAGTTGCGCTCGCGCAGGCTGACGTCAGTGGGAGGCGACACTCACGCAGGATGACGTCGGTGGGGCGCGCGTGATTTGAGAACTGCCACACACCTAGAGGCTGCCCTCTAGTGTCGGTGACGTGATTCAGCAATTTAGACAGCAGATTTTTTTTATCTGTGGAAATCACGAGTATTTCGCGCTCTGTTGCATGCGGAAAATTACACGAGTTTCATAACATGTGACTAACAGGAATTACACATCTATTTAATTACACATTATATATGAAACGGTTTAAATAAAACAGGCATTAAAACTTCCGTTTTTAATTAATCGAGCTGTGAGTAAACAGGCATTAGACTTCGGTTTACTTACACATTATACATGAAACGGTTTGAATAAACAGGGATTATCTTCTGTTTATTTCAGCTGTGAACAGGAATTTTTCTTCTTCTGTTTACTTACAGCTATGAACAGGTATTATCTTCTGTTCATTACAGGAACAGGGATTATTCTTCTGTTTTACTTAATTAGAGCTATGAGCACGACAGGAATTAGACATCTGTGAATTTAAGCCGTGAGCACACATGCATCAAACAGCTATGAGCAGGAATTATCATCTACTCATCTCCCATAAGCATTAATCAAAATAGCCCTTTTATGATTTTATGCGTAGGTTTTTCAAAATTGGTTCGCGACGCCAATGTCTAACCAGGAGTTTATCGTTAACGTTTTGTATAAGGCCTATTACGACTGAAAACTGAAGCACTGTTCAGATCAGGTTTACGTCCTCGTCCTAAAAGAGATCCTTCGTCTTCATTTAGTCGGTTTAAATCATATTACATGAACTAACTGTAAAGAGTTTTGCTTCGTCTTTACAGAGACAAATGTAATATCATGAACTGCAGTTTTAGCACTTAACAGTGATTAAAAATGCTTAGACATTTTTTAAAAATGTTAATTTGAAGAGCTGAGCTGGCTTTGTGCCTATAACGTCAGCTGAGTGAGTTCGCGTTATAGCGACTTACCTCACAATTCAAAACGCGCGTGTAACGTTACAATTATTAATACCAATAATACACATTCACTGAAACTGAATTTTGCCCACCAAATAAAGTTTGAAACTGCCTAAAATAACTCCACCAAAATATAGCGAATACGACTTTGGGTAAATTTGAATTAGCTCAATAATATAGGGAATTTTGGAAATATTAATAATTATGACTCATGGTCATAATTCATAAGTCGCATATACATTTATTTTATCAATTATAGAGATTAACTGGTTCTGTAACTGATCTAATCGTTATTCGTCCAGCGAGTAACGGTGAGATTATCACAGTTAAGAAGGGTTATCTCTTTACAAACTCCAAGAAAGTTTAGGTTCTGGCCACGAACAGTAAACTTTATGAGTTTATTAATTAAAACTACTGAATGTAGTCTAATATCGAGCTTGTAGCTGGATCTTTTGTTTCATTGACTTTAGAATGGTGGGTTTTCAAACACAGAGACAGTGAAAAGTATAAATGGTTTTTAATAAATGTGACTAAAGATTATATGAGCTACGGATAGAAACGTACGTAAAAATGCAAACAATAAACACAAACAAACATTTAAACAATAATAACATACGTGATAAGAATAAAATGAAATGAAAGAAAGAAAGAGAGAAATAGAGAGAAGGGAAAAGCTAGTAATTGTTACATACAGAAACCTAAACGACGGACCCCAGAAAAGCAGCTTTTATCAGATAAATATACTTGCACGTCTGTTCTCTGTTTGGTTGATGCTGAAAGCGCGGACGAGGTCCTGTTTCGACTGCGTCTTCCGGTGTCGCGGGAAGCTTGAAAAGGCTCACTGAAATGTAACGTTACTGAGAAAGTTCGTCTTCATCTTCCGTGAAGGAAGAGGCAAATATAACTTAGTTGCAAAAGAACGGCTGCTACGACTCGAACATGTGTTTGTCCGAGGCCTTCCGGGATGTTCCTCGGGGAAGCGTCGCGCCGGTAGAAGAGGAGGAAGGATGAGAGCGAGGTGAGAGAGAGAGAGGTGAGAGAGCCCGCTGTGTTTTGAAGGAGCTCAAGTCACGCCCCCTTGCGTGCGTGACCCAATCGCCTGGGAGGACGTATTGTGGTCATGTCCTTTCATTTGGAAAGGTACACGCCTCTTCTAACTAATGCTGGCGGAATAAACTTTGTTCATAAACATTTATAAAACTGGTATTAATCAAATAATGCATCCTCTAATATTCTGTGCTAAATATTCAACACCGTTGTGTTCTTCTGAACAAAACAATACCGCGAATGACAATTCTGTTAGTCAACAACACAAAGAAACAGGATTTCTCGTGATTACATGCATATTAAACTGATTACATATCAATAAAGCTTATAGATATCGTATTTCGGGTATAAGTATCATAAGCACAGCAAGAAATACATTTTAAACATTTTAAAAAGGTAATTTTGACCACAAGTGGTCGGGCATGATAAGGAGTCTGTGTTTTGTGTGTGTGTATGCAGAGTCGTGCACACGTGGAACCGCGTGGTGAACTTTGTCCTTCGTTTTCAGTGTGAATATCTTCTTGAGTTGATGAGATTAACTCAGGGGACCTGACCGAGCATCTGCTAACACTGTTGTTTTGTTTTGAGGGGTTAATCAGTACCTTTTGTTTGTTGATTAGATTTGATTGATCAACACAAAGGCAGACCTGATCATCTGCTTTCCGTTACAGTGTTCACCAAGTGTGGTCATTTCTCTTGCGGTGTGTGTGTGAAATTTGACACGTGTGATTGGGGTGTTTTTCATGGATGCTCATCGCTCGAGCCACTAGCCTCCCACTGGTAAGATTCCGCCCTATTGCCCTCCTCTCTCGTATGTGTGCGTTGCGAATAGAGTATAGTGAGTGGAGTGAATATTGAGTGTGTGTGTTTTGTTATTTGATTTGGTGTACAGTGCATGTTTGTTGTGAAATCTCAATCATTGTTGAAGTGAAAATAAATTCTATTTTTGTACTGGACTACTGTCTCCGGCTATCCATCAACGAACTTGAGTGCCTGGTTGAACAAAATACTTAATTCTTTGGGTGCAAGTCCCATCATGGCGTAGTCTGCTAACTGCCTAGGCCTAAGCCCTGTATTGTGTATTCCATTCTGCCACATGCTGAACTATATGGTGTTCGTTATAATAAATATGGACAACATACATTTGGGCTGTGCGCTGCCGTCACCCAAGTGACTCTTCCATGGACATTGGTATGTATTTTACAAACTAAATAAGATTTTTTTGCTAATATGTTGTTGTTTTTGTTGTAAAAAAAACTGCAGTTATGATAGATTACAAGCACTAAGTGCGTCCGTCTCTGGCTCAGCGCCAAAGAACGCACACCAATTTGTTTAGTGTTAGTTCACCCAAAAATGAAAATGCCATCATTTACTCAACGTCATGTTGTTCCAAACCCATATGACTTTAGTGCATCTTCGGGACACATATGTGAAGATAGCCTATTTTAATGAAATCTGGGAGATTTCTGTCCCTCCATTTGAAAGTCTATTCGGCCATAACTCTAAAACGTTCATTAAGAATCATGAATCGAGCAGTTTAATCCAAGAAGAGACACGATTGCTTTAAATGACAGCTTTCTAAATTTGGTCATGGAAGCAATGTTTATATGTAATAAATGGGGGCCCGTCAAACCTACGGTATCAGTGTTACCTGTTGTTATCAGGGGATAACAAACCACTAGATGGCACGATTGACCAATCAGAATCAAGTATTCCAAAGAGCCATGTAATAAATGATTAATGACACATGTAGAATTTTAAACATGTCACATCTTGAGCATGTATTATTTTCTTTCTTTTTTAACAACCTCCATATTTATTTTTAGTTCTTATTATTACCTGTTCATTCTTACACATATATTCCTTTGAGCACAATCCCATATTTACTATTTTACAAGACTTTGTATACATACAAAGAAAGGAATATACATATCCATTTCATAATGTAACCATGTATTATTTTATAATTAACAACATCTAATAAACATGATTATGATGGATCATAGCAATGGGCCATTTAGACTAGACAAACAAGCTTGTGAAGTGAAATTATAATTTCCTGTTCAATGATGATCAAAGAATTAAAGCATTTCACATTAAAGAACATCTGGATTTTGAGTTTACTTCCCGGTTCATCTTCAATATGGCCTCCATCCGTTCTTCATGGTGCCTTATCATCATAGCCATAGTCTCCTCGTGTCTTCTGTTGAGGTTTTCTAAAATCACTGCAAACTCTCTAGCTCTATTACTCTCAGCTTCAGTGTTTCGTCTCTTGAACTCCTCCATCTCCTGACTCATCTTGTCTGCCTTCTCAGTAAAGCCCTTCTCCAACAGAGCAGCCTGTTCCCTCAGTTTGCAGTCCATGGCACGCTCAGCCTCCTCTCTCAGGAGCTTCATCTCCTCAGCATTCTTCTCCTTCATCTGTTCCATCCTCTCTTCGTTACTCCGTCTCTCTGCTTCCATCTTCTCTTTGAGTTGCCGCTGCTTTTCCTCTTTAGCTTTGATTTCCTGCTCCAGGAGGGCTGCTTTCTCTTTTTCCTCTGGTCATTCATTGGCAAAAAAGAAGGAAGAAAACAGATGAGAGAATAAATTCAAACCATGATGTTTACGGGGGCTCCATTTTACTGTAAAACTGGTCACACTTTTTTTTTTAAACTTTTTTCAAGCATGCTAACAAAATAGCGAACTTGTTACAGAACAAATGTCTATACACAATGTATTTTATAGCCGAGGATGATGTCAGTAGGTACTGTAACGACTGAGACAAATCAGACACAATTATTTGTTACATTTAACAAATAATCTTTAAAACTCACTCTGGGATCTATGGTTCCATCCCCCCAACAAGGGCAAGAAGGGTCTTGGTTACCATGACTACGGTCAGATAAGTTGGCTTTATTGCTGTTAAAAATGTGGTAACGTGGAAAAAGCAGAGGCCATAGGAAAGACCCACAGCCCTTAAAACAGACTTTCCTTTATTCATTTATGGACAAACTGATCTATGAATGAACATGCACCCCAGAACACTGTGTGAATGATTTACTGTCTTGTGTAGTGTCTTTTAATACTATGTATTTTATGATAGAACCAACGGTCAATGTAACCTCACCTGCATTGTGTCTCCTTTCTAATTAATCCTCATTTAATGACTCACTTTAGTGTATATCAACTTATCAGAGAATGCAGTGTGTGTTTGTTATATCTATCATAAATCCTCCCAACAGAGGAATTAATCGCTTGGAAATTCCCCCTTTGGTCGAGCCAACCCTGAGAGGTGTGACCTTTCTCAGACTTTAAATGGCCTCTACACAAGCTCTTCCTTCTCTTGGCCTTCTCGGTACGTTCACATAGCTGTCCTGCATGGCCACACTAGGCCTCAGGGCAGCAGGCCTTGACTCACAACCAACCATATGCTCATTCAGGAGAGATAGATTCAGTTCTGGTTGAGAGAGTCCTAAGGACAACATCAGGAGTGTGGCACAATGTCTTCATTAAATGCAGAAGAAGTCAATCGCAACTCCCACCATTAACTCTTCCGACTTCCTCCCTTCTCCTGTTTGCTATGTGTGTCCGGCCCAGGGCCGGCAGGCCACAATCTGCACTTCAGCCATGGGAACAGAGTCAAACCAACCACGCAAGTGCATCACCAATTCTTCAGTCAACACCGAAGAAATCGATTGAGACCCATGGGTCCATCAAAATCCTTCTTCAGAAACTTCACAAAATGTCTCAATGCAAAGGCTATGCAAGTATACAGTTAATGAGGTGCTCTGAAAATGATAAGCTGATGGTTCTTTTCATAGTTAAATGGATCTTTCCCATAGTTCCTGCTTCCGGTTACATATCACTCACCATTTTACCTATGCATGTATGTATGTTTGTTTAGTTTAGTTATGTTTGTTATTCAGTTAATAAAACTTGTGCACAATACATATTTGGTTCTGATTCTCTGCTTGCAACAAAGTTTATTTTATGATTTAGATTTTGACTACAGGCTCTTAGTAGTACTGTACAGTAAGAAATACATTTCCCTCCCCCGGAAATGAACATTTCTTAGAATTAATAAACAATTAACACTGTGTTCTTTTACTACAATAAGTTAGTTCTATTAACTGATCCAAATATTCATAATCAATTATAACAAGTTATGATTGATTATTAATATTTATTTACAGCTAATTTGGGACACTTGTCATGTAATGTAAAACTATGTGAGTGGCGTGGAAGGATTTTGTCACAAACGCCTGGTGAAGATTCCCCTGTCTCACTCTTCTGAGTACTAATGTTAGCTTTGGACTCCATTTCTCAAGAACCCACTGAAAGATTGTGTATTTTCAGTTAACTTTAGTCAGATGCATTTACATGGTTACTGTGCATTAGATTTAATCAACTCTGTATGTGTCTGTAAAGGTGTGAACCAAATGGCCCATACAGACAAATGGCCCATAGAAACTGATGGGTGTGAAACCACATTGCTCAAGGTAGATTGCAGTATAGATCGATCTCCTGTGGGAGGTCCTAACAGTTTTCCTTTGTTTGTAGCCCGTTTGTCTTCATGTATAAAGTTCAGTCAAACAGACAGAACTTTGGGTTAAGATTGTTGAAGGGCGACATGCTAACATCGCTGCTGAAGGACTGCTACATTACAAACCTTCAATAAATTCTTCTCCCCCACAAGAACTCTGGTCAAGCTTACTTATTTTATGTATTGGAGAAATCTAATACATTGGCGAGCCACCCAAACCACTGCTTGGCCAAATACACCAAAATCTAACACCACATACAGGAACTAATTACTGCACACCTGATCCTTATCACCATACAATTTAAACCCTGCTTGTTCAATCACACATTAAGTCTTGTTTGCCCCCGGCTGCATTTCTGAGCGTTATTATATTGTTGTGTCTTCTGCCTGTGTTGTGACCCTGCCTTGGATTACCGTTTACGACTCTTCTCTGCCTGCCCTTGATTTCTGTTTACCTGGACTATCACTTCTGTCGTTTGCTGCCTGCCTCGTACCACTGCCTGTTTTGACCACGTTGTATGTCCTGTCTCTGATATTGTTGTTCGCCTGGTATTTTCAAACCACACCTGTTTGTACACTGAGCTTGTGCTATTTAAATAAACTGCACATGGATCCTACTCACTACTCGTTTGAATTTTAAATACATGACACCACGCTTCTCATAAGAAGTGTGACCCTCTTAAGGCAGATAGATTCTGCATGGTAATATATATTTTTTAAATATGATTCATTGCTTTATAAGGAAATATGTGAATGCTATAAGGAAATATGCTAATGCTTTTAAACATACTAATACACAATTTAACTCTTCCCCAGCCAGAGTATTTTTAAGTTGCTAGCCACCACCAGCATTTCTGATCAGATTCACAAACATATGACCCCCAGAATATTTTTTTAGATTATTATTTAAACGGTGAATATATCAAAAGAAAGAGTCTCTCCGGAGGCAGAGAAAGAGCCTGATCATGTTAGTTAGTTGTGCGTAAACCACTTCTATCCACTCCAAATGGTTTACACAGATCATCTTCCCTTGTTTTTGGATCCACCAGTGCTGTACAGAAGATGCTTAACAGAGTCTATTCTTGGACCCTTGACCCACCTGTCCATGTGTCCTTCAGTATGCAGCAGCACTCTCATAAGTACCTCAACCTTTGAACACCAAACAAGGGAATTGGGATTTTATGACTTAAAATCCTCACCCATAATCTTTTTTTCCTTCGCAGTCAGTTTCTTGTCGGCCTGCAGAATGGCTTTAGAATCCACAGACTTCTGCTTGAGAAACTCCTACAGGACCTCTTCAGCCTATTGACATGCAGGAAAGAATTGATAATTATGAAGATGATGATGAAAGAGGTCATGTTCCTGTGATTTTGTCTGACATGGGCACGAGCCGCACGACCTTGACTTCTTTATTGGCCTGGCTGTTATATTTCTTCACAATATCCTCCAGATCCTTGCAGAAGACATCATAGCCACCAGATTTAGCATAGAAGCCCTGCTTAAGATTTTTTACCATTGGTGCCGAGAGGGATGACAAGAGATCCTCACATCGTCTCTTTGAAGCTTTCCCGTTTTGGCACAGGTATCCCTCAAAGAGTTTATTAATGTTTTCCTAAAAATATAACATGTAGCATGTCAGTAGCAGTTCTCCAATGAATCAGAGGACATTTCAGCAATCTGTACATCTCTTCGTACCACTGAACCCCAGGAGAGGGCGGCAAAATAATTACACTGCAATACTGCATTTGCAATAAGTATTCAGAATCAACGAAGGGCCAGAAAAGATATTACATTTTTCAGTGTTCCCTAGTGAAAAAAATAGTATACTTAAGTACAATATTCACATGTACTTTAGTATAACTAAGTTTATTTGTGGCCCACTATAAATTGGAATATTTAAAGTCTGCTAAATTGGAACAACTAATTTTGTACTTTAGTTGTCCAAAATTAGTGCTGAAGTTCAACTAAAGTTGTATTTAAGATACTTGTTTGTGCTAAAGTGTAACTATTCCAAGTACACTTTAAATATACTCTTGTATTTAAGTTTTGAAATGCAGAATTCACTCAGCATAAATGTATCAATCAAATGTATTTTGGTGACATTACAACTGCACTGTAAGAGAGTTGAACATACATTAATATTATACTGATAACAAACTTTTAGTGCTTTTAAAACACATTGCAATGGCATTTCAAGTACACTTGAAGTGTGGTAATGGCATCATTATTGTAATAATTACTAATTTAGTATTTTTTTATAAATAATGGCACAGCTTAAAAATTTACCTTTTACAGACACCCACCATATAATTACATATAATTACAGTATAACAATAACTCACATATCATCAGAACATCAATGAGAACAGATATGTACATTGAATGTAGGAACCCCTTCGGACTGGAATTGAAACACAGGTTGCTGCGACACAAACTCACTCTATTTACCAGTTGCACAGATATACATTATGTATCTTATATTATTATATTCTTATCATTATATGGTATCTATATATTACCACGCAGATATACATTATGCAAAATGGCGGTTACTTTGTGTTCTTTCTATACTGTTACAAGTTTTATTTTAAGCAAACAGATTTTTCCATCAATGACGGCACAAGGAAAGTCTCAATATAGGCGCAATAAGTGGTACGTGACTGTAGCTATAGAACATGAAAGTGCGTTAAACTTGAAGCTGTTGAAGAAATAAAAGCCAGCAGACACAACATTAAATATCATCTGCAGAATCTTTTCCCCTTTTATCTGACATGATCTTTCATTAACTCTGCAGGAAGCAATTGCTTTAATCAGCCTAAAGTTTTGTTCTTGTGCCACACTAAAACACAGACAAGTTCTGTTCATTCGGAAGAATGTGAACATGCAGAACTGCTTGTGTTTCAGTGCATGCGGATGAAATAAAACCATCTTTAACATTTCTCTGCCGATTGTCTCTGCGGGCTTCAACTCTCAATGTTCTTCAGAACTGTTTGCTCCTGATGAAAGTGAAAGTCTTGCATTGTGCTGCGAATTTAAATGTGACTAATGAATTGAAATTATTTGAATACATTTTACGTTGTTACTTTTCAAGTTGTTAAAGTTTATGAATTTGTTTGAATTTTTTACTTTTTGTGTAATTTTTGAGGACTGTTCAGGATAACATTAATTATTTGTTTAATAATTCATAATATTTTGAAGTCCACAAGTGTGGCTGAAGTCCACATTTCAAAGTGCAATGGGCCATTAAAGTACCATTAATGGGAAAAGTGTATTATGGTAGATCCATTGGAGTATATTAGGAATACACTAAAGTAATACAACTTCTGATCAAGTACGTGAATTTCTTTAACCATTTCAAACTTTAACCATTTAAAACTGACTATATGTTCTTTTCTTTATTTGTCATTATTACATAATTTAACTACGTTCTATATGTATGTAAAGATGCTTTGCAAGTAAAGGTCATAATTATAAAATTTACTTCATGATTTTTCTTTTTTTTTGCACCTCAAAACACATTTCCTCAAAAATTGTATATACTATTTATATACTCAACAAGTACACTTTAAAATTCAACAGTGATTCTAACTAACACTTTTTAGTTCAGATTAATTGATTGGTTTGAGTGTCATTTTGTCAAGCAAAAAAAAAATAATTCTAAATTTGCGGGGCAATTCTTGAAGGGATAATGAACTGAGAAATCAAATTTTCCCTTGAGCTTTTGACATATAAGTGGTCATCATACTATAAGAATATCCTGTAAGTTTCAGAACTGAAAACTTCCTTGTTAGTCCAAAAAAAGGCACAGGCGAACGACGGGTTTTTCAAATTGGGGATCTATGACGTCAAAGGGTATCAAAAACCGCCTCTGCAGAAGAAGATCAACGCCTACTTCAACGCTGCCTGTTTAGCCCTGCCCACTGATTCACGCATTACATGAAACTCATTATAATATGCAAAACTGTTATCCAATCATAGCAGTGGGCATTTACTTCCAAGTCTTCAATGTGACACGCCCATAAAAACCGAGCATTTCAGGAGCTAATTCTTTCTACCACCTAATTCTTTCTACCAAACCACGGTAGAAAATAGCCTATTACTTATTCATTTTGATGTTTTTGAATGTAAAAACCAAGCGAACGTCATAAGTTGACCTCAGACAACAATATAAAAATAAATATTAAAAAGCCTGTTCATGACCCCTTTAATAAACTTTTCACTAATTTCCGCAGTTATTTTTCTCTGTTTGCATTCACTCATTTCCCAAAGTCATCTTAAAGCTTTTCAATTGTCAATACAACTGAGAGAACATCACATAAGCTGACTTCATAAACTGATGTTGATTTTTACTCAAATGTTTTTGTTTGAACTCGTTATTATGGTGATCAGTGTTCCCTTTGTTTGCGCACTTGAAACTTATTATTGCAATTCTCTTCCTGTTGATGCAGTGATGCAAAAAGAAATCCTAGTTATTTGTATTCAAAGGAAGCGAAGTAATAAATATTATATATGAATGATATATAAAATAACTTTATTTCATGTCAAATAATGATCTTTTAAAAAATTGTTAATAACAGTTATGTGATAAAAATCTTGTGAAACTTTTAGTTGGGATGATATAATCTCTATATATTTGTTAAAAAATCTTGCAATTGACCATGCTTGAGTCACTCAGACTTCAACAATCAGCCTGCAAAACACAACAATAGTAACAAATTATCAACTACTGTCCTTTTTTAGTTACTATGATTCTTGTGTAAGTGAACTATACTAACTAAGCCTTTTTTAGGACAACATACTATTCTTATAAAAGCAATTGGTTTGCATGCTTAAAGTCTAACTAATTCGATTTTACAGTGTAGAACTCAAATACAGTTCATTATATTGTACATTTAATCATAAAAATAATTTAATTAGCAAATTGCGCATTGTTACATTTGCATTGGGAATTTCTGTCCTTACAGCACTTGTTAGCAGAAACAAACTAGATGTTTAAGTTCAAACCTCACATTTTCTTTGGTTTGCATAAAAAGAAAATTACGAGTTTTGGTAACTTTGGATTTTCTTAAGAGTTTCTGAGTTAGGTGTGTGACGGTGAGAAAACGTAAGAGGCTATGGATGCAGAGTCTGCCCTTGTGTAAACCAAATCCAAAATCTATTTAAAATAGGCCTACATTTATTTCATACTAACTAGACTACAAACCCATTAATATATTTACTGACATATTGCTTAAGACTTACTAAATATTATAATTACACTTTATTTAGAGTTGTTCTTTATTGCACAATGCATATTTCTCAATATTAAGCATATGTGTTAAATATCACTATTGGTAAGATCCTGTATATGCAAAGTGTACCTAAAGTATACTTGCAATAGTTCCATTTTAGCACAATCAAATATGCTCAAGTATATCTTTAGTTGGACCTTACAAAGTTACTTGTTCCATGACATACAATAAATAAGTGTGCAGTGTGAGAGGGGGAGTGGCAAAAGCCAATGTGTGCTTCTTTTATCAATATATTTAACTATATATTTTGCATTTCTAATCCAAACAACGTCAAAATTGGCACTGCACTTACTCGTGCCCGTAGCAAGATCCCTGTCAACTTTAAAATCCATCTGACTAATGGTTCAAGAGATATGCGAATAACAGACACACAGATAGAAAGACGTTCCTATAATTTATAGATAGATGAACTGAAACTGTAATCTGTGAAGAGATTCGGTCTACCTCTAGAGATTTCAGGCACTCCCCGTCAGTGTCCCTGAAGGAACGTGTCATGAAGGTTTGTGTCGCCATACTGCTCAGACTTTGGTGTTCTGAGGACACATCCTTCAGTTCCAGAGGGAATGAGTCCTTCAGCTTCTCCATTCCACTCTTGTAAACTTGAACCCCCTCCTTCACTGCAGCCTCATTCTCAATCATTGCCATGGCGAGCACAGCATTCTCCAGACACGGCACAGCCCCACTGGAGATGGTGTCCACGTATGTTTTTGCCAAATGCCCCAAAACTTCAAAGATGAAAATAGGTCAAAAACGAAGATACGGAAAGGTATTAAACAATTGTCATCTGTAAATACATGCAAAATCTTCAAATTTATTCCTGAATCACCTCTACCAGTCACTGTGGTTCCATCTTTCAGCTTCTTCACATTGCTGTCATTAAAGACAATCTTGCAGAAATTATCTGCGACCTTCAAGAACTCAGAGGAAAGGTCAGCAGGATTTAAGCTCTCCAGACAAGACACATTTTCTGGGGCAGTTGGAAAGGGGAAAGTGATGCACATCCTGGAAGGGAAGAATTTTTGGATGCACTCCCTGGGCAAGTTGTGCTCCATCACATTTCTGGAAGTTCCTAGAAAAATTGAGCACATTCTCTAGCTGCTCTCAATTGTAGATAAGTTAAGAAGAGCATGTCTGTTCTATGAGTAAAGTGTAGCTGGCTGAACTACTGGATAAAATTGTGACTGGACATATATTGCTGAAATATGGGAAATAGTAAGCTTGAATACCAAAACAATTTACCACAGTAATGTTTTGGTCAAATGTTATGAAATGATAAATAACATGATAAATCTCAATAAATTATGATTTTTAAAATAGTATACATTTTAAATAAATTCTGTTGACGCCCATTAAGTCTGTAAAGCTAGTGACAATAATTAATTGTGATAGTGATTGTGAGGGCACTTAAAATAACCATTTGCAGTATTCTTTTACATGCCGTGTTTCAGTTTCAGAGCAAACTCAAGGTACTCATTTTCTGTTGCGTCTTTGTCGTCGATCTTTAGCTCCAGTGTGAAGTCCCTCACAGCCCAGATGAAACTAGGGAAGAACTTCACAAACTCGCTTGAATTGTCGGAATCCTCATCTGATGATCTGACCTTGATGCACTCTGTTAGTTCAGTGACATATCTGACAGTTTGTTCAGGCATGAACACAAAGTGCCAAAAACTCATAATGCATAGTTTAATCATTTTAAATGTAATTCCATGAGCTACTAAGCCAATTCACAACAACAGCGCTAATTACTTTTCATTACTTATCACCAAGCCTAGCTATGAAGGAAGTGATTGGGTATCAACATTAAACCATTACAGCAAGAATAAGGTAATTAAGTTATCACAAATTTTCTTCTCATTTCTTATGTGAATTGAGTACAAATAAAATAGGTACTAAACCAAAATTATTACTGCCGCTGCAAAACCATGGTGTTACAGTTTTTGTATGATCGCTATGACAAATTATTTCCTAAACACTTAACACAGTTACCACAATATCCATCTGTGTAGGCCAGGGGTTCTCAAAGTCTACATTCAAAGGTCCAAATCTGAATTTTCATCAATGACAAAGGTCCGGAACTATTGGTAATTACAAAACTTGTTTTTAATAAACATGTATAACAAATCAACATTCAATTTATGAAAAAATAAGGTCCTTTTTTTTATTCAAAATACATGAATAACAAGTGCTAAAGTGGCAAAACTATTCATTTAAGTATCTGGATTTTTCTTAACAAAACACCACAAAAGTAACATGGTGCAAAATACAGAGCAGTCTAATGTGAGAAATGGCACTGTCTGTCTCCCATCAGCTGCCGAAACCGTGGCACAAAAGGTGTGGTTGCTAGACGGAGACACTGGCCTAAACGTTCATTAGTCAAGCTGCTGCGGTGTGAGTTCTTTACAGCATTCATTGCTGAGAATGGCTTCGTGCTGGATTGTGGCGAAATGAACGCATACCTCTCTGTCCAATCATCTTTGAAAACTCTATTTTCTTCGTCAACTTTTCTTTTCCTGGACAATTACATCCTCCACACCCATTCAAACGCTTACTGCGGTGAAGTGTCACGTTGCGCGGTGAAGTGTCGCGTTGCGTCCCAATTACGTCAAAAGTACACTCACTGGATGTCATGGCAACTGAATCACGGAGGAAAACTTTAAATATCTCGCCTTCCCTTTAAATTCGGACCATCTCCAAAAAGACATAAAACACTAAACAAATGATTTTGACATGCGTTTATCAAAGTAGGAAATCCAGACTTTTAATCCCTTACACACAATTACTGCTGTTGAAATATGAAACAGAGGCGGGTCCGGATTGAATTCCCTCCGGGTCCGGATCCAGACCGGAGTCCGGACTTTGAGAAGTGCTGGTGTAGGCTATACAATTATCACATTGCCAAATTTACAATTACTTTCACACTGTATGTCAGAACAGCACAGAAGGGAGGGGGCAAGGGCAAGGGAGAGGAAGAGAAGTACCAGGACAAAGGGGGAGGAGGAGTTAGAATGAGTGGTGGCGCTCAAAGAAGGGCAAGAGCTAGGGTAACTGATGAAATATGAGCTACTATCATAGACCATGTCATAAACCATGGGATATCATACAGAGAGGTTGGCGAACGATTTCAGCCGGGACACAGTGGAAACCATTGTCCAGATTTGACATGAAAACAACAGGTAGGATATTGTATAAGGGCTTCTCCTACTGCAAAGTGTAAATAATTTAACATGTATTACAGTGACTGTATGCCTCCGGTCACTAATTTGTAACTGTATTTTGTCTCTCTGAGAATTCAGCGTCTACCTCCCTCAGAGGAAAGCTCCTAAATGAAGAACAGGAACTTGCTATTGTCAACATGGTGATTGCTGACAATGAAATAAAACTGAAGGACATTCAGTACAGAGTTGTAAAGGACAACCGTCCGGATGAAACAACTATACAAAGTTCCTTTTGAAAGGAACGGTGAGTGCATCAAAGAACTCCGTCGCCAATACGTCCAGGGAAGGTTATGCAATAGAGTCATTATTACTGTACTATACATAGTGTTTTGCAGTAAACTACTCCTAAACCTGGAGTACAGTAGGATATACAGTAGGTATACAGCACAGCATTTACACACACTGTCTGATTACATGAAATGATCTACATTGACGAGGCTTAAATATTTCCTGTTCAACCAGCGAAGAGTTTTTGTATATTTTCCTGACTTGATTTTAGCTCAGTTGTAGTAACTTCAACTATTGTTTGATTACTGTGCTCACGTGCTATGGCCGTGTTGGTGAAGTCTTGTTTGTTTTGAATTGAGAGCTTTTAATTTGAACAGATCTGAAAGATTGAAACGTTGTATGTTTACTGTGCTCACGTGCTATAGTCACGTTGGTTATGCCTTGTTTGTTCACATTGGTAAATAGTTTTGGTAGTGAGGTGTGTCCAACTGCATTCAATAACGACATTGCAGGTGAGTATAAAATTAAGGAGTACCCTGGCAGCCCTCGCTGATTCACTCAGTAAGGAAACACGCTTTGTGAAACACCGTGTGGTTTTGTTCTGAACAATTTTTGTCAATATAAGTCTTTTTGTGGCAAGTGACCCAGGTAAGTGTGGCAAGTGACTTTAAAGGATTAGTTCACCCCAAAATGAAAAGTTCCTAATCATTTACTCACCCTAATGCCATCCAAGATATCCATGTCTTTCTTTCCTCAGTGGGAGAGAAATTATGTTTTTTAAGGGAAAACATTTCTGGATTTTTCTTCTAACAATGGACTTCATTGGTTAGTTACCATCGATTTTAAGTCCAAATCAATGCAGTTTCAAAAGTCTTTGAAGTGTTTAAACGGGCTGTACGCTATCACAGCTGAAGAAGAGGTTGTTATCTAGCGAAACGATAGGTCATTTAAAAAAATATATATATAATTTATAGACTTTTTAACTTCAATAGTTCAGATTGTGGTGATCAACAAACGGACAGGGAACTACGTCATCACGTTGAAAGGTCACACCGGTGCCGGCAATACTATTTGAACTACTATTCATATTCATCAGAATATTATTCATATACTATTCATATTCATATTCACTGAATACTATTACTATATATATAATAGCAAACAATACTACTGGAACAATCCTTCTACGTACATTGTACATTGCATTGTAAACAGTGGGGTAGTACTTCTGCCGGCGCCGGCGTGACCTTTCAACGTGATGGCGTAGTTCCCTGTCCGTTTGTTGATCAGCTCAATCCCAACTATTGAAGGTAAAAAGTCTATAAATTATTAAAAAAAATTGGAAAATGTAATATATAAACATAATTTCTCTCCCACTGAGGAAAGAAAGACATGGATATCTTGGATGGCATTGGGGTGTAAATTATAAGGAAATTTAAATTTTGGGGTGAACTAATCCTTTAAATTTATTGTGTTTATGCATAGGTTAACTTACTGAATGGACATGAATGTGTTAGTTATTTGGCCCCTGTTTTTTCTACTTGTGACTTTATGGTATCTTGGTCAATTAGGCCTAGTGTTGAGCTCATTTGCATATTTAAAATAGATTTTTCAAAGAAACTTGTAAAACAAAAATGTTACTTTTCATGCATACTTTCACTGTGTGAGGTTTGATTGTGATAGGACTAAAGGAAAAAATAAGTCCATTAGGGTGTATTCTGGACATATTCAATATTGCTCATTTGCATATTCAAATTCATTTAGAAACTTCTAATACAAAATGTTTTACTTTTCTTGTAGACTTTCATTGTGTAAACTTTTTTTTGTGATAGGAGTAAAGGAAATAATTAATGCCTACAAATGTCTGGTTTGTTTGAGGGGTAGCTTAGTTGATATTCGTTTGTATAGTTAACGTTAGTTGATATAGCTTAGTTGAGTTAGTTTGTATTTAGAAGTTAAGTTTTTATTTTATTTTTTAACATTGTATTTTTGTACTGCATGGCAATAAAGTTTTCTTAAGTTTGCTACGTAAAATAAATGGTCTTTGTGTCTTTATTGAAAATATCCATATTCAGCCAAGTATTAGTGTGTGTAAATAAGGGGACCCTTGTGAACTATGCTGTCTGATTGTAAATAAATGCTCCTTGTATCTTAAACAAATTTGCTCAATGTCCAGGTGATATTAAAATCCATACTTCAATTCGGCCATTGTTGTTGGAATATACACAGGGAATTTTATAAAAATTATATTACTGATGTGGGTTGGTGTATTGTGGAGATTAATCTAAGTCCTTCTGAATGCAAAGCAGTATCAGATCCACGGATAGCCTGGTATCCAATTGGGGTTATAAGACAGCTATGCTTTCCCTACTGATCTGTGACTGAAAAAAGTGTGACAGGAAAAAACAGTACTGCAGTATTTTTGTGTCCAAAATATTGCATTGTGCAGTAGCCTAAGTATACAGTGGTAACACTGTAGTAGTATTTGTTATGAATGCAGTTTTTTCGTATCCAAATGATTGCACTTACATCAGTACTACAACTGTGTTGAGGTTCAGTAGCCTATTCTGCAGTAATTACTGTAGGAAATACTGTTTTGATACTGCAGTACAATACAGTTTTTTTTTTATCGTAAGGGGGCATTTAAGCTATTTGACAAGTAGAACAATGCACTGCACAACCCAACATTTCCAACTGCTACTGTGTAAGTTCTAAACTTAAATTCAATACTAACCTCAATGTACAACCCTTATTTTGACGTATGTTAGACCGGATGTTGACAGTTCCTCATAGAAGGAGAAGAAGAAAAGGGGGGTGTTCCCGTTTAGAGACAAAACCGCCCATTTATGTTCCGCAGACCGATGATATTCCTTTGTATTAATTTAATTACTTATATAGCCTACAGGATAATGAGCATTTCCGTAATATAGCCGCACTCAAGCGCATGACCGCACGCATAAAGCTTGCCACAAAGAACAGGTGAAAGTGATGATTATGAATGCGTCTAAATGTGTCTAAATACGCTGTGAATGTGAATGTACATTATACGCTGAGTTTCGGTTCATTTATGAGACAAACTCCATTTCACTCGCCGGCGCCTCCATGTCGTGATTGTCTACTATATTTTCTTCTTATTTCTTAAATCCAGGCAATTGGTTCATGAAACATTGATTAAAATTAAGATATAATTAATACAAAATAAAATTCAATTTAAAGGCAGCTGTTCTGTTTGAGGTCTCTGTGTGAAAGTTTTAAAGCTGTCTTTTAGTGCCGCTTTCAGAGCGCTCACGTCCGTACCCGAGAACTGACGCGTTGTTTTTTCCCTCATAAATGCGAACATGAAAAATTAAATAAAATGAATATTATAATGTTTTTTTTTGTTGGGTCAGACAATGATTACTAAATTTCTCTATCATATTGCTCCTCATAACCAAAACGGTCAAAAAAAATCAAACCAAAAGTCAAATTATTGTGTTATAAGACTCAGTTATCATACATCACATCTCTTCTACTGTAAGTACACAGAAAAAAAAATAAGACAAATGATGCGCGTTTGAGTCGGATTTTATGAAGAATATGTGACTGTTTATGTAACTGGCAAAAGAAAACTTTGCCAACTAAACGTTTGCCAAAAAGCGTGCATGTGAATGATATCAAAGTACTGCCAAAGCACGAGAATCCCAGTCATGTTACTTGAATATCATACAGTATGCTCAGCATGAAGTCAAGCACACATACAGTATTGTCGTCAGTATGGCCTACATGAAACACGACTGCCATCTACAGGTTTTAGTATTTCCTGCGTCCAACACCTAATCCCCCTTCTGCAGGATCCCGCAGAATTTCGGAAGTGCTCGCGGCATTCTTCTCTCTGAGACGCGTATTTTTAAAGGCCACATCTGTAGCTTATGTGTAGTTATCTTCTCTTTATTGATCATGTCTCGATATGCTATAAATCATATCCCGGGAGCTGGATTTATATAACTTTAGGGTTTTGCTCTCAGCGTTGTTGTAGTCCTTTAAAAAAAAAAAAGGAATCTCTTTAAATTAAATCTTCAATGCTTGAACTTGCTTGTGCATTGTAACTTTGCAGATGTTGTTTATGCTTTAACAGCAACATTACAGAAAAGTGAAATCCATTTAACCCCCCCTTTATTACCTCCCATCCGTAATGGTCTCTTCTCTTCCTATTTTCATATTCAGATTGTAGCCATGTTTAACAGCGTTCATGGCTCATGCATCCAGGGAAATTTTCTTCAGATCTAACACTACGATCTTGCCCATGATCTTTCTTTTTCTGATTCACCTTCTCCCTAATTTCTTTACTCTTAAGCACTCCAACTGACTCTCAAGTTTCTGGTATCACATTAACAATATCTAAAATTAGCAATAAATTTTGTCCCTTCTCATCTATGATTAAATTCCTAATAATCCGCGCTAGATTCTCAGATAACTTCCCCTATTTTCCTACCTAACGAAGCATCTCTCTCTAAAGCTGGTTCAGGACTCATCTAGTTTCTGTCTTCAAAAGCTGCAGTTATCTCCCTCCCAGTATACTGGACATTCCTTCAGGATTGGGGCAGCCACTACAGCAGCTGAACGTGGCATTTCTACCGCAGCCATCAAGATCCTGGGCAGATGGTCTTCCTCTGCATTCGAGTATAAGACCTGATTCTAAAATCATCCTTGAAGCACAGCAAGCTCTCCAGTAATGGTCAGGTAAATCCCTATGCAACTACTGGTGGTGGTGTGTATAAAAAAAAATAAAAAAAGTGCCTTTTATATGTGGTCTTGCAGACTGTGTGGCCCAGCGGCCTTGTCTCTTTGGTCTTGCAGACCGTGTGGCCCTGCGGCCTCGTCTCTGTGGTCTAGCAGACCATGTGGCCCCTCCCATGACGCGAATTTGCGTCTGTTGTGAAGTGAATTTCACTCGTGAATGAAGCGAGTAAACTCAAAATGTTCAAGCATCCAACTATGTGTGAATAGCGTGATTTATTCGCGCAAGTCGCGTCTGGTGTGAATGCAACATTACATGTACGGAATAATGCTTTTTTAAATCATGCACCATAATCATAGCTTATGGATAGTAAAGACCTTGGTTTTTTTGGGAACAAAGAAAATATCATGATCAAGCGTAATAAATCATAAATCATGATGATGTACTCACCTTACTTAATGTCTTAATTAAGGTGTTGTTCATCCATGAAGTCATGAATGAGAGACTTTGAACTCATGTTAGTTCCTGATAATTCATGAGATATTAAAGGGCACCTATTATGCAAAATTCACTTTTACATGGTGTTTGAACATAAATGTGTGTTGGCAGTGTGTGAGCAAAACCACCCTAGAATGATAAAAATCCACCCAGTAGTTGTTTTACTATCTCAATAAATCATAAGCACTGCCTCAGAACACCCTGTTCTGAGATTGCTCTCACTGTGACGTAGAAATGCGCTAAGCCCCACCGACGTGTTTGATTGACAGTCTGGTTTTGGCATAGACCCCGCCCTCGGTGATCTGTTCTGCACACCATCGCCATTGTTTCAACGACAGCCGGTAATGTCTCCTAAGAAGTGTAACGTTAGGTGTTCTGTTGTGGGATGTAAGAATGGACATACTAGTCTTCATTGACATCAGAGCCACTGAAAACACAGCGGATGGATTTTATTTATGAAGAAAAGGCACCTCTTAAACTTCCTAAATACAAGAATAATTTTCTGACCGACTGTTTAGTGAACGAGGGTCAAAGTTAATCCTCAAGTGTGGATCGTTGCCTACTGTTCGCGATCCAACGTCAGAAGTAAGTGTATTTTATTATTTTTGTGTGTTGCACATCCATAATTGCAAAGGGGATGCGATTAAAACTCTATAAGTACATAAATGTATCAAATAACCATTCCGAGACGTTTAATCCATTCTCATTCGTGTTTATTCTGTGCCGGACTCTCTTCATCATTTGGGTCCAGCAGGGCGGGGATATGCAGCTCATTTACATTTAAGGTGGTATACACCAAAAACAGCTCTTTTTACAGGGTTCGTACACTTTTTCCAAGGTCAAATTCAAGCACTTTTCAAGCACTTTCCAGGTCCATTTTAAAGCTTTTTCCAGCACCTTACACTACCGTAAATTACATACCAATACATAGTTAAAATTATTATTTAGCGTTTTTATCACATCAAAAGAGATAAACAGCCAAATGTTTCATAATAGCAGAGGGCTGCACGTTATTGAAGAAAAATGAGATATGTGATAACTTATTAAATAATGCGATATTCAATATGCGATATGATAATGCTTAAAGTGTGTCAAATTAACTTAAATTATCTTTAAAATATCTTTAAAATTATATAACCTACACATACGTGTTTCACATTCTTTTTGTGATAAGAAAATATCCTCACAACTTCTGACAGTGAACATCAGTGTTCTGTAGCATAAGAAGTGTTATTTTAACATCACTGGGGTTTAGGTTATCATACATTAGGTTTATTTAACAACAGAAACTGATTAATCAAATGTGAAAATAAACACTGCTTAGTTTTCACTGCATGAATTAAATATACTGATTCTTATTAAAGCTACAAAAGTTAGCCTATTCAGCCAAAAGCAGTGAGTGATTTTCTTTGTCTTGTGTTCATGACCCCAGTTATTGCGAGCCGTTGCGATAAGCAATTATGCATATTGTAATATACACATTTGCAATATTTCGATATATTGTGCAGCCCTAATATTTAAGCCAATCACAAGATTTATTCTTCAAAATGTATCACTAAGTATATACCCTAAAGCATACGAATAATATACTTTTCATTATATTAATGTCCAAATATTGCTTACCAGAAAATGTGATTTATAGGCTGTAAAACTGAATTAATTTCAAATATGAAGACTTAGGATTTGAACAGAAATATTTGACAGGCCTTCCCGTTTTGGGACACATTCTTGATATAGACGAGGTTTGAACAATATCTGAGTGCACAGGCACCTGCCTGATAAATGTATTTCATTGCCAAGATATAACGTTAGCTAATACATTTACTGGAATAGAGCAGTGTAAATATTGCATAGGGCTATCCTAAACCTTACAGTAACAGTATACTACTTATGACACTGACTGATTTCAGTTCAGCAATCAACGACTGTTGTTATGCACTGGGCTAACGTTTGCAGGTTAATTTGCACGTTACAGTTCTGTAATTTTGGCAATGTTCACTGCATATTCCACAAATGAACGTGACATAACAGACATGCAATACTTACATTACATTATCACACCAAGTACTCAGTCACTAGGGTGACCAGATGAGATTGGCTGAAATTCGGGACGGGGACGGGGACGGGGACGGGGAGGGGAGGGGAGGGGAGGGGAGGGGACGGGACGGGTTGTTTGGGGAGGTTTTGGGGTAGTCCTACTATGATATTAGACTACATAGCCTATAATAAAATGAATTTTCAAACCTGAACCAAACATATTTTTATTCAAAGATCAACAGTCTGTCATTAATATTTAGTCTGCCACAAAAAAAACCAACATTAAATGAACTCAAATGTCATTGTGACCAAAAAAAAAAAAAAAAAGACTGTTGTAACATTGCGTAAATCAGACATTTCAGGCTATAGTCTAACGCTATAAGCCTTATGCCAAAATTATTATTATGACGAAATTGTCGGTCATTAAATAAGAAAACTAAATAATTGTGTAGATGATTTGCTTTGTGTAACCCAACATCAGACATTAGGCCGAAGTTTGTTTTTTTTTTGCACACAGTGCCGCGACCAATCAATCACTACTTTACTGGCTGCCTGCACATTCACTGTACTCGCGGCTGCGACAACTCGCACTCGCTTATCAATGCATTTTAATTCGCGCCTACGGTATCTTTGTAGAACTTCAAAAAAAGAAGAAAAAAAAGATGCTGCAGCCAATGAGCAGCCGGCGGGGGCTGGCTGCAGGACGACTCAACCTCCACGGACAGTTTTTAATGTTTTATCAGACAATAACTACTCAAGAATTTGCTTTAGTATAATTTTCGGGACAATTAGGGCCGGATTCGGGATTCGGGACAACAGCTTAGATTTCGGGACTGTCCCGAATTTTTCGGGCCGTCTGGTCACCCTATCAGTCACTAATGGCCCTTTCAGATAGGACGCGGACCGCGCTGCGCTATGAAATGAAACCGATATATTTCAATGGATTGCGCCGCGCGACTCGGACCAAAGCGGAGCTCAGCGAGCTCGCGCGCATGCCGCGGACGGTCAAAGTTTAAAATAGTTCAACTGTTGCCGCTGCGTGGCCAATAAAAACGGTGCATCCAAACAACCGCGGAAATCAAAATGAAAACTCCGCCTACTTTTGCTCTGGCCAGCGTAACGCAAATCAATCTGTATCTGATTCTGAAGGGCTAAAAAAAAAAATCTCCATTTAATAAAGAACTATTTCGTCAGAAAGATATTTCTTGTGAAAGAAATACAGTTACAAATTCAAGCATTTTCAAGCATTTTATCCAAAATTCAAGCACTTTTCAAACCTTGAAAACACAACATCAAAACTCAAGCACTTTCAAGGATTTCAAGCACCCGTACGAACCCTGTTTTTAAAACAGGCCCCAAAAATGACATTTTCAAATGGTTATAATAAATTAACTGTGGGGAATTTTGTGCTGAAACTTCACAAATACATTCTGGGGACACCCAAGACCAATATTACATCTTGTAAAAAGGGGCATAATAGGTGCCCTTTAATGCATGAAGTAATGCATAGTTCACAATGTTACCAATGTATTTTTAAATAATAATCGCAGGGGCATTGTCAGGTTTTCCTTCTTTTTTTTGTCTCTAGCTGATCAGGTGCCTGCCATCTGTTTTCCCTCTTGGCATTCCTAATGGCTCTTCAAAGGCCATATCTTGTAGTCACTGTCATTACCTGAAGCAAATGCAGCAGAGTATGCATGCAAAGATTGAACTCCACATAGGGATGGGTAACGAAACCCGGTATTTAATCGGTCCCGGGGCTAAATTATGAAAGACCAGAGTATCGATAAGCTCTGACATTAATGGTTATGCTATCAGTACTGGAGAAATTAAGAAAACACTCATACATTTATTATTGCTATATACACATTATATATACATTATTTTGCAAATTCTATCTGATGACATCTAACTGTATATAATTGCTTTAGAAGGCTTGGAAGCTGAAGCTTGCAATTATGGTGACGGGCACGGGCATTTCAGACACACGTTTAAGATGTTTATCCAGTCACAACACAATGGGTCAGCTGGCCAATCAGAGCAATCTGGGCTTTTCAGAAGGAGTGGTTCTGTATGTTAACCTATTCTAGTACACTCAATAAACAAAATAAAAATAAAAAAAACAGCATCATATGATCCCTTTAATTATCCAGCTCACAGTAAAATGTCTCATGATTTAATTAACTGGTGTTTCATCACAAATATGTTTACAGCCCATCCACCTCACTGAAGATGGCTGATCCATTTTGTCTGTCTTATGTTTTCAGATACGTCAAGCAGCTCAAAGAATCTCAAAAGTATCGTGCTCCAACAATTCTTCATAAACTGACTGACCTCTCCCACTTCTTCAAGTGGGTCAAAGAATCCCAACCAGAGTGGGTGAGGGTTTCGAAAAAAGCCCTTAACCCTCAGAGGTCGGAGATCACGCCGGCGTGATCTGCTCGCTTTTTTCCTTATGAGTTGAATTGAGACCCCAAATACTCTTTTGACTTTGATTTTATAAAACAAGTTTCATACATCAATCGATTCTGTTAAATGTGTATTATTTTTGTGTATACTCACAATAAAAACAAAATGTTGTGCTTTTTGCCAAATAAAGAAAAATAATCACGAAGCGAGTTCTGCCTTCTCTCTGTCCGTGTAGTCCATTCTGAAACGCGTCCGAAAATGAATCATAACTCAGCGAATACTTCTCACACAGGCACGTGAGATATGTCTTTATGAAGCTTGAAATCTCCTCTTTTAAATGAAGTAATTTATATAAAAAACAAATGTTTTTAACTCATGTAATCCCTTTGAAAGCAAGGAGAGGTACCGTTTTTCCTTCTCCCTTCATTATCTCTAAATGAGCTGCAGCCGCCCCGCCCCCGGCGCGATTCACATGTAAATAGTTTATTGTGAACCCCCGATCAATGCCATAAAAACACAGTTTGTTCATCAGACTTCAGACTGATAGTTCATCGCGTTTTGAGTATGACAGGCTTCTCCAGTAATAAAGACTCCCTTCAGATGATTCTGGACAGCGAGGAAGAATGCACCTTTTCCTCAGAGGACGAACGACAGCATTTTGAAGAGCGAATTCCGCCGAGAACACAATTTCAGAGTAAGTTTTATTTAAAAGTCTTTTGTCTTTTATTTTTCGTGTTCGCATTTATGAGGAAAAAACAATATTACGTGACAGTTCTCCATTATGGACGCGAGCGCTCTAAAAAAAGCACTAAAAGACTTTCAAACTTTCACAGAGACCTCAAAACAGAAAGTACAAATCCTTTCTTTAAAACGAATTTCGTTTTGTATCAATTGTATCTTAATTTTAATAATTTTTTCATTAACAAATTTCCTGGATTTAAAGTAAATATAGGCTAGCAATCACAACATAAGGTGCTTGAACTGGAGATCATCATGAACCAGACCGTAGCCTATACTCGCCTCACATGTCTAAAAAATGTGAAATATATTTACAGAAAGCTGGTTCTAAACAAACCATCCAAAACACTAGCCTACTGCGAAGATCGCGAGTCAATAGCCTATCGTCAACTTCATCTTTGCCAGAAGTTAAATTTAAATCGCGTGTGTGAATGAATGATGATGTTTTAGCAAACTGAATTGCTACTGAGATGAGTAAAAATCGACTGAAATATGAATACATAGATAAAATGTAGGCCTATAATCTTTTTTTTTTTTACAAAGAAAGAGTACACTTGAAATATTGTTGAAATTGTAATTATTGTTGTAATTGTAACCTTTTTAATAAAATAGCAAAACATATTTACAAGATAGATGTAAGCAAAATCTTAAATGGTCAATATAAGTCTTCTAAATATATCTGTTGTTCTTGTATTGTGGCTCAGTCAGTTTCACACCTGAGTGAATGGCTCATCATTATGCAAAGTGGGTGGGACACTGTAATCTAAGGTGTAAACTACTCCTCCCCCTCGCATATTGGCTTTCCAAGCAAAACCTGTTTTACATCAATTTAAATCAATGTATGGTTTTATGTGAACGATAAAGCAAGACTATTTTCACATAATTTTGAAGAAAAAACACTAGGCGAGGACATCCATTTGTCAAAAGTCTTATTGACACATATTTACTATGTGTTTTGTGGCCTTATTTCAGAATTTTTATTTTTTATTTTTTTCAATAACCACGCATAAACATTATTCTCTCAAAAATGAAAACATGTACATACACATGGCTCACATATTATGGTAGCCCTGTTTGTGCTTTATAGAGTGAATTTACACCTTTGCCATTAATATGTTTATAAGCAACTGAAAAAAGCACAAATGTCAGGGCATGTCAGAACATCTCAAGGGCCCCAAAAACAGCCCAGACCCCAGAGGGTTAAGCGAGCACTTTTAATAATACAAAAGTGCATTAAAGAAGAATCCAAACACAGGCTGTCTTGGCAGCAGGAGATTCAGATGTTAAAATCTGGTGAGTTTTTGTAATATACACAAACACATACATATATAATGCCCTTGTATGTCTTATATCTCTCATATCTTTTTGTCTATTTATACCATAAGCAATATCACACGAGCAGCGAGAGCAATATCAGTGGCGCTTTTGTCCTGATTTGCATGAGTGAAAATGTGATTTTATACAACAGTTCAATAAATAAGAAATTGACATTGTGTTATATTTTAAACACGATTTTATGTGTTTTTGCTCAATTTTGCAGAGAACACTTCTGCATTCTGAAGCTGTTTACAGTATTCCATACATGTACTGTTGTATTTTTGGACAAGGTGTCTTTTACCATTTATGTGTCCTTGAAGGTGATCAATAGTTTGTCATGTTTGTATTTCAAGCTCCTGAACAAGGTCTTTTTCATATGAGTTTTTTCTGTTCTAAGCTAGTGCACACAGACATGCACACAGTCCCTCACACAATCAGTGAATAAAAGTGGAATAGCTTTCCTTTATGAATAGGGATAGTTCTGTTTATTATATTGAATCAGGATTAATACAAATATTCTACATCTTCACCCTCTGGGGCTTAAATATGCCCCAATCACCTGACTTTCCCAGAGCGTTATTTCACAAGTTAGGTCTCTTAGCTTGTACCATAGTGAATAAATTAAGTTACAGATACATTACCAATGACCAAATTGTGCAATCACGCTCTAGAGGATATCAGAACCAAACATCTCCCCTCACAGTAATTAAATGGATTTGATGCAGAAGGGAGTAAAATAATCTGATTCTCTTACTTCTTGAAAATATTGGAAGTATCAACATATAGACAACGCTGGGGAGCAACGAAATACATGTAATGGCGTTACGTATTTAAAATACAAAACTATTTCGTTATAATTACATTTTAAATAGGTGGTAATCAAATTACAGTTACATCCGAAAAGTATTTTAGATTGTAATTTCTTAATTTAATATTTGAGTAAACAGTTTGGGGATTTTAACCAATAAGGCAACTGATTCTCGGTTGAAACTGTGTGCAGCCGCCTGTTCATTTAGCAACTCGTAGTGAGAGTGCATATGCTCATTATCACAACACAAAAATGGACGACACAACAGAAAGCCATTAGCGTAATGCATTTCTCTCGTGGAAAGACAAAGACTATTCTATAAATCTGAAAAAGAACGTAACATCTCAGTGCAGTTCAATCCCTACCTGCAACAAAACTTCTATCAGCATCGGAGTATACAACGTCTAATCTGAAAAATCATCTTGAGGGAAGTTGTTCTTGATCTTTGAAAAAAATTATCCAGTAACTCTATTTATACAGTTTTTCTATTCTCTCATATTTTGAGTGTTGAATGGTTATCAATACATTTAATATTTCTAAGAATTTAATTGAAAAATGACACCAAATTCTCCTAGAATTCACACTTTAGATTATGTTACTAAACCTGAGTAATCTAACGAAAATACATTACTGATTACTTTTTAAAGAATGTATTTTGTAATCTGTAGTAAAATACATTTCAAAAGCAACCTTCCCAGCCCTGCATATAGAATACATCACACGGATTTCAAATCGAAATTGAAGCAGCAATCAGCGATGAAAGGGCCCTCACACTCGGGCTCACCAACCGGTGGCTTCAGAAAGACAGGGAACTGTGAGCAATATGCATTTAAACAGGCAAATATTGAGGAATATGTCAAAGTAATTTATATGTGCTAAACCTGCTGCCAGCTGGTGGCGGAATGTCTATAACTGGCATGTAGATGTCTTCAGGCCAGGAGTTTTATCAAACATATGAACTCTGGTGCAGATTGAACATGGCATGTTTGAGTTAGTATAAAGCATGCGGTATCCTGTTGTCAACAGGTGGCGCTATGGTTATAACTGAATATAGGCCTTTAGATGCCTTCAGATCAGTACTTTTATCAAACATATGAAGTTTGGTGCTGATTGAATATGGTATGTTTGAGTTAGTATAAAGCATGGGGTATCCTGTTTTCAACAGGTGGCACTATGTATACATCTTAATATTGCACTTTAGATGTCTTCTGGCTAGGACTCTCACCAAACATGTGAAGTTTGGTGCAGATTGGACATTGCATATTTAAGTTAGTGTAAAACAAGCCATTTCCTGTTGCCAACAAGTGGCACTATGATTATAATGGAACATTGGCCTTCAGATGTGTTCAGGCCAGGACTCTTATTAAACTTTTGAAGTTTGAGGCAGTTATATATACATTTTATGGCTTAGTTACAACAACTTCTATTCCCATGGCGAGACATCGAAATTTGTCAGGCTGACATGTACACGCCCTTTAGCAAGAATGTACTCAGTTACTAACGTAACCTCTGTTCCCTGAGATACGGAACGAGTACTGCGTCTGTAACTGCACAGCCATTGGTTTGTGCAGTGAGCTAAAAATGAACCAATGGTGGCAGCGGAGCTCCACAGCCTATGGCTAGAAAGCCCGCCAAAGGGGCGGGGCATCTGGCGATATAATGTGGGCATTCGTCACGGCTCCTCAGGTTACTTTGACTGAAGCGAGGAAGTCTATAGCATGCTCAGCGCGTGGGCGTGGTCGCATAAGATATAATGAAGAGAGACGTGAAAGACTGGACATCGCGTTGGTTTCATATGGATTACTTTATCACAGAATATTTGTTTTCGAAAAGACTTGCTGAGTTTAAAAGTAGACATGTCAAGCTTTCTATAAATATATCTCTCATGTCTCTTTGTGGAGTATTTGCTGAGTTTCAGTTCATTTTAATGACACGTTTCTAAATGAAGATCACGTTGACCAAGGCGGCAGACCTGTTTGTTTTCTTTATTTTATAAATGCACAAAGTTTTGTTTTTATTATGTGTGTATACAAATAAAGGTAGACCCTTTACAGATTTGATTGATGTATTGCTCTTATCTGTACGATCAAAACTGAAAGTGAAATTTATAGGGGTGGCACGATAAGTCAAGTCAAGTCATCTTCATTTATATAGCGCTTTTAACTGACATGTATGACAGGTCTTAATGAAGCATGCCACATCCTTCTTTAGGCAAGGCCAATAGAAGTACTTCATAAGTCTGTCATACGTCTTCCGCACACCCAAATGGCCCGCTATATCTCCATGAGCCGTCTGTAGTATCAAATCTCTAAACTTCGCAGGCACTACTATCTGGAAAACAGGATCCTCTAACATCTCATTAGTCTGAGGCATCCACTTACGAACCAACAATCCATCCTGAACAAAATAACTATGTCGCTCCTCAAAAGGCAAAACCCCAGCAAACAGTTCACTCAATGTTGAGTCCTCCTTCTGAGCTACAACAAAATCACTAAATGACAGAGAAGATGGCAAATCTGGCAAAACAATAGGCTGTAAATCAGACCTACGATTTTTCTCTAAACCGTCAGTTCCAGAGGCACGGTTCATGGCACGTGTTACTGCACATGCAGTAAACACCTCAGGTAAGCTCTGCAGGCTACTATCAGCACCTGATGGGATAGATGGAACACTCTTAACCACCACAGGTGACGGCACATCACACCAAACACGCTCTCCAGCCAAATTATTACCCAAGATGCAACGAATGGCGCACGGCAATGACAACCTCACCCTGAACCAGGTCCGACTGTAGCTCAATCCTATGCAGAGGAACAGTTACAACCTGCAACCCAATTCCCCTCACTAAAACATTACCAATGCTGGACTCACTAGAAAGAGTCAAAACAGTCTCTAGAAGAAAAGATTCTCAGTGTGGTAATGGGTACATTTTCAGAGGTAACTAAGTTTTCAAACATTCTCTTAAATTTTCCTGACAGGCTGAAAAGGATGCCTAACTTGTGGACCCAAGAAAGGCATTCCCGGATCATTGGGGAAGCTGAGCAGCCAGCCTGTGTGATTAGACAGATACAGTGTGCACCACAATACACATAGAGAGCTAATGGCTGCTGTTCCCTCACTATTGTTCCCTCACTGAGATCTGTGCACCGCTGTACTTTCCTGCCATGTTTGAGGCGCCATCGTAACTCTGCCCACGTAAAGCAGACATGGGCAGATTGAGCCTCAACAGCACATCAGTTACCATCTTGCCTTTGCCCTGGCCTGTTGTCTCTGACAAACTGTATAATCCAATAAATTCCTCATGTGGAACAAGGTCATGATCCACATAGCGCAGACAGACACTTTCTTGCTGTACACCAGAAATAACCTGGGTCATCAACTTCTACAGAAAACTGAACAAGGGCTGGAGACCTAATCTCTCTTGCAATGCCTGGGATTATTGTATTTGCCATAATTTTCAGGATTTCATTCTGTGATTTAGGGCTTGTGTGTAATGGTGCGATCTGTTAACCATTTCAATAAAATGGGATCATCCTCTTCTGCCCTAAGTTTCAGGAGCTGATACAGATTCCCACTTTCATCAGTATGGCCTCTTAAAGATTGTCCCTGCCTTGCAACATGCCATACAGAGCTAACAATTCTCTTCAAGCAATGTCTTGCCACCTCCTGCTGTTTACCCCATGCACTGGATAACTGGGTACTGATTGGGTTTGACTGATGTGCACTCACAGTCACATAATGTCGGTGGGCTTGGGAGGTCTGGTGTTCTGTACATTTTTCAATGGCTTTTTTCCAATTTCTAAAGCCTGTACTAATGAAAGCAGCATCAGGTCTATGACCTAAGAGTACTGATTTGAAACACCTTTGCTGCAGTGAAGACCCGTCTTACTGATGGACTGTAATGTAGCCATGGAAAGTCTTCATACCATTTCTCTTGAAATGCCAATGACTTGTTTGGAAGTATTTGTTTCTCGATACACTGGGGATGTTGTTGGTATGGTTTTGTGCAGTCACTGAGATCTGAACTATAGACTGTGCTCCTGTTCTCTGTGCTGGTGCTGGCAATACTGTCTCCTTGTACTGCTTTCTCTGGCTCTCTCCCTGGTTCTGACCCTTCCGTTTTTCTTTTCTCTGTCATTTTATCTGGCCAACAACACAAAGTAATAGTTGTTTCAATATGTTAGGTTCATAGAATCACCACGCGGTAATATAATAATTATTAAATTATCTTGCATCCTTCACATAGTATTTTAGGTTTCGTCTGAGACAGACCTTTTACCTTTTATAAATTTATTTTTAAACCTAATTATACCACATCAGCCACTTCCTCTTCATATCTCTGCAGCTGCGTCTTTGCACTTGTTCTCATTTGTCAAGGAAGCTGTAACAGTATTGTTTTCAAAAACTTGAACTTTAAATCCTGTTTTCAAAAGTGTGCGTTTTCAGGCCAACAAAACGCTGTTGTCGTGTAAATGAATGGCCAAAACGCATACATTTTTTCTTTAGATTTAAGTTAAAAACAGTGATGTGTAAACGCCCCCTCATTCTGCACACTGTCTTGGAAAAAATCACGTCTCAGCTGGCTATTTTAAAATACTCTTGACCTTGTGCGGGTCATTACATCATTTCTTTGCATTAGCACATTTTTTGAAGCAAAAAGGGAACTAAGTGAAACTAAAAGATTTCACAAAAGTTTCTGTCTTCCTTAAACAATATATTTGCCAGTCTTTTAAGAAACACATTTCATTCTCAATAAAACAATTCCACCAAACAATCAAATTGAATGTATTTTTTCCTGCCATCGTCAACTCTAGATTGCTCTGGTTTGCTTCCGTCACTTTTCAGTAGTGTTTGTCAGTTCTCATCTTTTGTGTGTGTATGCCTTTGCCAGTTTGTCTCCAGCAATCTCCTGCGTTTTTGGTTCTCTTTATTAACGACTTTGCATTTTTATATGAAACTCACATCAGACTCTTTGATACCTAGCTAGTTTTTAAGACAACCGATCATATCTTGATTGATGTTTTTGGAGAATTATTTACTCTCGCTTACAACAAAACCAACCATTAACTACTTTCTCCTGACATCTACTCGAGCATCAGACTTTTTTCAGCCTTTTCACCTTATTTTAATTAATACAGTTTCAGGATCACTTACTCTTGCTTTGAACAAAACCAACCGATATCAAGTCTCTTTATAGAACAATACTGTCCAACATTAAATCTCCTAATTGCTTTGAACAGCGATTGATATGTACTAGACAGCAATAAAGCTAGATCTAAAATCCAAAAGATCAGTTGTATCACCATATTATTTCGTTATATTGCCCAGCCCTGAAACTTGCTCTATAGTAAAACACTAAGGCATTATTAGCATAACAGTATGACTTCTGTAAAGCTGTTCTGAAATAATGTGTATTGTAAATAGCGCTATACTAATAATACATTTGACTTTACTTGAAATGACACTGCCAAATCTTGGCACAAGAATATCATAGAGACACGAGGATGGGCTTTTTTTGTCTTGTGCCAGTGTACATAACTCTAATATCCTGGTGTTACGTGTTGCCACAGTGCTGTTAAACACATTTCATGGCGTCCTCGTGTCATTCTCCTAGACTGACACTATTATCAAATCTCTAAACAGCAATATTGGATAAATGAATAATTAAAGCAATATTTTTATACTTTTTGGGGGGCAGTTCAATATTATGCATCTTCAAATGGCATTAACTTAAAAGCAAGCAAAATAATATATATTTGAAACAGGAAATAGCAATATCAAAACAAATTATATGATCTACATATACAGCTCACTGTTAGATTTTTTATTTTTTTTTTTACTTTCCTCCAACAAATGAACTGACCAAAAATAAATGACTAAACCGAGTCAGAAGAGAAAAAAAATAGATCCTTCTCTTCACCCCCATGTGTTCTTTCGTTAGCCTTCGAGGTTAGTTGCAAACATTAAGTTCATATATTTACTTTTCATTTAATCAATCAAAATTTTATGCTCTACATCAATATCAATTTTAGTATTTCAGGTACTGTTCGAATACGCATAGCATTCAAATTTGGCATTAACTTAAAAAAAGCAAAATAACTTCTTTAAAACAAGTAAATAGCCATATCAATATATGTTATATGGATATCTAGATATACAGTTTGATGTTTTATTTTTACTTTCCTCCCACGAGTGAACTTTCATAGGACAGAGAAAACGAATGAGTAACTTAAGTGTTTCATAATATCTACAAGAAATGACTAAACACACAGTAAGGACAGAAAAAAATAGTATTTGTCGGAAATCAGCAAAAAGAAGAAAAAAAAACATCACATGTTCTTGACTACAGCGATTGCCTTTAAAAAGGCTTGAAAGCATGAAGCAACAACTTCCAGCAGATGCACAACAATCCTAACAGACTGAAGATGTCTATGCCTTATAATATCTATATGAACACTGCCAGAGAAGATGAAGAGCAGAATATCTATGTCAACGAAGATGCTGATGCCAGGACAGGAACACAGAACTCAGAAACTACGACACACCAAACACCTGCAACCTCAGGTATTGAGACTCATTTCATTATAGAAACAAGCATTAGCCATGTGACCGGTAACATTCATGTTCATGTCTGTTGTGTTCGGTAGGTGATTGTGTGAGGGTCAGAAGCTACAGAGCCGTTACAGTGTGTTTGGTGCTGCTGTGTGTCGTTCTGCTGACTGAAGTCATAGTGCTGGCTGTCCACATCAACAGAAGCTACACACAAGAAGAAACACACCAGATACTGACCAAGGATACCAACCTCACAGAAGAGAGAGACCGGCTACTAACCAAGATTTCCAACCTCACAGAAGAGAGAGACCAACTACTAACCAAGATTTCCAACCTCACAGAAGAGAGAGACCGACTACTAACACACAATACCAACCTCATAAATGAAAGAGACGTATTATTGTGGAAGAATAATGACCTGGTTAAAGAAAGAGACACATTCAGACAAGTTTGTTTTAAAGAATACAGTAAGTATTGTTTACCTACTAGTATACTTCAGTGTAGATGAGAAGAAAGTTAGTAAATGAACTGGTTGCGTTAACAGATGAATGGATTTACAGTCACTCCAGTTTCTACTACTTTTCCACTGAGAAGAAGAGCTGGAATGATAGCAGGAGATACTGTATGGAGAAAGGAGCAGATCTGATCATCATAAACAACAGAGAGGAACAAGTGAGTGAAACAAATCCCGCTAGTAGGTGATAGACTGTTATTGTGGTCTAATATAATGTGTGTTATTGTTTTGTCTTGTCAGGATTTTGTTAAGAATAAAATTTCTTATGGAACTAAAGTCTGGATTGGTCTGACTGACAGTGATGAAGACGGAACGTGGAAATGGGTTGACGGCAGCACACTGACCTTTGGGTGAGAAATCACTGATCTGAACTGATTATTATCTAATAAAAGGCTCTCAAAGTCAGTATCATGTCACATAAAAATCATCTAATGCTGCTCTGTTGATGTAGGTTTTGGTTGTCTAAAGAGCCCAATGGACAAAGAGAAGAAAACTGTGCTCTGATTCATTCATCAAACTGGGCCGATTACCACTGCAATAACACTTTCCTTTGGATCTGTGAGAAGAACATCTTAATGTGACTTGTTTTATGTGATTGAAGTTAATGGAATACAATACTGTTGATACACATCATGTTATTGCCCTGTTTTTTGTTTGATTGCATTAAATGCTTATTACGGCACTTACTTAACCAAAGTAATTATGAAGTGTTTTGTTTTACTTTATAAATGTACTTGTATATGTTATGTTGTGTGTGTGTGTGTGTGTGTGTGTGTGTGTGTGTGTGTGTGTGTGTGTGTGTGTGTGTGTGTGTGTGTGTGTGTGTGTGTGTGTGTGTGTGTGTGTGTGTGTGTGTGTAAAAAAAAATCACTCTAGAAATCACTATAGAATATCTACATCTGTGTTTGTGGGACTAATGGTCACTCTTTTATTTGTTACACGGTCCAGAATCCACTAAATAGACACTACTTTATTATAGAGAAAAACAACAAATGAATAAAAACATATCATCATAAGCTATGGCAAATTAATTTATTAAACTAGGTGAGTATAGAGCAGCAAAAGTCATTTTTGAAAAGTCTTAAGTGCAGAGTACTACATTTTTATCAAATCTAAAATTACGGTAGGACTGTGCAAACAAAGTATCTGTCTAGCATTACCATGCCAGTGTAGTGATTCATTGTCCCTTCATAGTTTGCAAGAGACATTTAATACATTTTTAATTAATATTAAATAAACTAAGCGTATTTAATAAACTAAGACGTAGGCTATTTAATAAACTGAGCGTATTCATCTGTCAATATGAAACGCGACTTGGCCATTCAGTAATGATCGGAAGAACGCGTATCGACCACCGTTACTGTAAAATATACACGTATGTCCATTTAAACTCAATTTTGGTCAAATGTGGATTATATCATTACACTGGCAAGAATATGGTTACATTCAAAGATGCCGTACCAAGTATGACAACGCTACATTCAACTGCTTTTGAAATACGATGTTTTTTTCACTTCCTGAAAAG
This sequence comes from Scardinius erythrophthalmus, assembly GCF_964197995.2. Lineage (NCBI taxonomy): Eukaryota > Metazoa > Chordata > Actinopteri > Cypriniformes > Leuciscidae > Scardinius > Scardinius erythrophthalmus. The sequence goes on along the minus strand of NC_138224.1, from coordinate 37,692,697 downwards.
TAACCGTTTTGGACATACGTGAGTTTCATCGGGCAGCGACGATATAATAAGACACACCAAATTAACCACACCAAAATAGATGCACTGCAAAACTAAACCAAAAGAAAAGTAAAGCTCTTTACAAAAATAGAAAATGTAAAACAAAATCAATACAAAACAGAACAGGACAGAATCAAAACAGCAATATTTTCAGCCGTGCAGCAGTATTTTAAAACTGTGGGAAGGACGTGAAACGCGCCCAACTAGCAGTCACAGCAGTGTGCGGGATCTGCAGGAGAAACGAATCCGTTGGTTTGAACCATACGGGAGGAAATAGCGATCAAGCAATCAGCTTACGCTTTCCAACGTTTCAGAGAGAGCACCTGAAATAAAATAGAATGTCACCATTCAATATTACGATGATAGAGTCTCACCGAACCTAGTAAACGCCTGTTGGACATACCAATGACGAATGATGCGTGCATACTCAAGGAGCGCACACACCCAATAACGGCAGTCACAGCAGTAGTGCGAGATCCACATGAGGGACGGAACAGCTGACTCGCACTTTACGAGAGGAAATGGCAATCACGCAATCAAGAGCTTACTAAGGTGTGAGAAAACACATGCAACCAGGGACAATTAGTTACTGATTTTAGAAACCATCTCATAAAGTCACCAAGCATTCCTACCTCTCTAATGTCCACACCTAATGCCGGGAGCAGCCACAGTAACGTCATTGCGGCGCGTCAATGACGTCAACAAATGACGTTGACCTCAAGCACAAGTCTGTCGCACTTTATATCCCCATGGGGACAGCTAATTGGCTTACGATCCACCTATAATTATAAGGGAAAGTAAAGGGCTTTCCCACCACATGAACATCAGGTTTAGCCATAGAACGTGTAACCGCACATGCTGAAAACACATCAGGGTGCTTTACAGCACACTCATCAGCAGTAGCATCGAGAGGTGACGATACAACTTCAGGTGGCACATTTGAACAACTCCACACACTGCCTCCAGCTAAATTGTTTCCCAAGATGAAAGTTACGTCGGGAATGGGCAAAGACGAACGGACACCTACTATCACGTTCCCTGACACCAATTCAGAGTTCAAGTGAACACGGTGTAACGGAACTTCTAGAACTCCCATTTCGAAACCTCGAACTAGAGCAAAAGTACCAGTAGCGGTCTTCTCAGACAATGGTAATACTCCCTCCAAAATGAATGACAAAGCAGCCCCAGTATCTCGGAGGATACTAACTGGCACACACTCAGTAGAACTAGACACGGACACAGTTCCACTATTCAGGAACGGCCCATATCCAGCCTTCTCGGGCTGAACCATGGAGTCAGACAGAAGAACAGATTTCGAAAGAAAATCACCTGAAATCAAACCAACAGACTTTGGGCTGGACTTCTTTTTAAGAATGGGACAGTTTGCAATTAAATGTCCAGAAGCTTTACAATAAAAGCAAGCCCTGTCATCATAAGGAACGACTGTTTTATTGCCAGATGATCTTTTCGAACTTAAAACTGATGAAGAAACAGGAGATCGGTCCCATGACTTCTCCTTAAATGCTACCTTATGCGTCAGCACAAAATCATCAGCTAACATAGCAGCGTTGTGAAGTGTCTCAGCTTTCTGTTCATTTAATTTACGTAGAAAGAACAGCAGGCAAACCATTTTTAAAATCTTCCACCAACATCAGTTGTCGCAACTGTTCTCTGCTTTCAGCTTTTTTGGACGCGCACCATTGATCAAACAATATCTCTTTCTCATGCGCAAACTCCACATAAGTCTGATCAGAAAGTTTTACATAATGTCTGAAACGCTGTCTATACGCCTCTGGAACTAATTCATAGGCTTTTAGAATTGCGGATTTCACGGTTTCATAATCTGCTGCTTCGTCTATAGTCAAGGCAGAGTAAGCTTCTTGCGCCTTACCAGTGATTACGCATTGCAGTAATAAACACCAAAAATCTGCAGGCCACTTTAAAGTAATCGCAACTCTCTCAAAATGACTAAAGTATTTGTCAACATCCCTTTTGCAAAAAGGAGGAACCATCCTCCGATTTCTTCCCACATCAAATTCAGAGACGGTAGCACCCTTCTTAGTGGCCATTTCTAACTCCATTCGTTTTAATGCAAACTCATGATCCAATTCACGTTTTCGTAACTCTAATTTTGCATTTTCAAACTCCAACTCTTTTTCTTTCAAAGCTAATTCTCTCAAACGAATGGCATGATCTCCCATAGAAAGACCAGCCGTTTCCTCTGCTAAGGGCCTTTCTAGAATACCCAACTTAACCAGGTTAGATTTCAGTATGCTCCGCAAAGTTTCCTTTAAAGTCCTGTCCTTAGAGGTTATTTCTATTTTATAAAACTCTGCTATCTGCAATAACTGCTCCTTTGTATACAATGAAAGCAGTTCCTCAGAAGGAGATTCCTGAAAAATATCCACCACCGAAGCCATTTCAAACTTTTATCCGCACTCAAATAAACAAATGAATATCAAACGTGCACGTATGCAAACAACTTGCTCTCACTAATAACGATCGTTTACACAACTAAACAAACGCGGCTAACAAACTAATTGTAACTAACAGCGATCCCACAGAAAAATGTATTTACCCTATAACAATTTTATTTTTACCATCTAGTCTTCAGTGGCGTTAGGGGCTCGGGGCGACTTTAAACGCTAAACTCATGCCCACCTGCGCACCAATCCCATTAACAAGATCAGCCACACGTGAACTGAAACGTACCCCCACTCCGAATAACCACTAAAAATAAAAAAGGCAAAATAACAAAGTGGCAGGTCCAACCTACACGGCGACTACAAAAATATAAGGCAAATACTCACGTGGGACCACAGCAGTTACACCAAACACTTTCCAGGACGGGCAAAATACGTCACACATTTTCCTCCACACATGGAAAAACAAAACAAAAACGTAATAGTTTCGGACGAGCCCCCAATTATGTTACGACCGCGGCCATAACACAAGAGAGGACATAGACAACTCAGCTCGTACAATAGGGGTTTATTAACAAAAATGATATAGACATAACGATAGGAAAATGAACTGGGGTAAGACACAACAAGAGAGCACACAGAACCGCCGCCGAACACCCTGCCCGCCACGCAGGTTTGGCCGCTTAGACTTCTTATGCCAAACATACAGGATCCACAGGTGCCAGCAATCAGTGCTTAAAAAACAAAGACAACATACTCGCCCCCTAGAGGACAAACCGATCAGAACATAGAACAAATGAAACACAAATACATGAATATGTAACAAGTACAATTTTACAAAATATTATTTAATGTTAGAGAGCAAGCAAGCAAGCTTACAGATATACCCTGAATGTTCTTTGGGGACAAATGTGGGCAAAATCTTTTTTATAATAAAAGTGGTTTCCTTAATCTGAACAGTACAAGATTTGGCTACTTTTCCTAAGTCTGACACCTGAACACACACAAAAAAAGTTTGACTTCATTCAACAATGCACTCAAAAGAGTAAATGGTAACAAAGGTTAACATTTTGTTTTGAAGCATCAATAAATCTTGCAGTAGGACTTTGATTGACTTTGAAGTGTGTGTGTGTGTGTGTGTGTGTGTGTGTGTGTGTGTGTGTGTGTGTGTGTGTGTGTGTGTTTTGCACAGTGGCTGATTGGCACATTAAGAAAATTGAAGTTATTGGCACAGTGGTTGAAAAAAAAAAGCAGACAAAAGCAGGCACCCATTGGAAATGAATGGGAAATACTATAATTCAGAGCAATGTTTTTTATTTGTCCAATAACAATCACTCAACACAATGCAAATTATACATACACATAAATTAAGGGGTGAGCCTAAACAATATTCACAATGTGGCAAAAACTCACACACCCACATCCACAAAGCACTGAATGAGTCTATAACAGAGCAGGGTTTTTTGTCAAAAAGGTCACTCATACTTACTTTATTCAGAAATACCACAGCAATTTAGTTCGACCTTAACCATCTGTTCTGCACAGATCACAAGTGACCGCTTTGTCAATCAGGCACAGTACAATGCCGTTTTTTCAAAGAAGCTACTCCTCAAAGATGCTGCAATAATCTCTAGAGTTCATAGTTTTACAAGTTTACCTTGGGCGTCAATTGCAGGCGTCAATTGTGCATCCTTGCACATTTACCACAAGTACACCTTTTACAGAAAAAAAGTAACATTGTAAAAGAAATTGTAGCACATCAACTTACTGTATCAGTAGGAAAGCAATCGTTACATAGCTTACTGCATTCAGTGTCTGCTAACGTTACATTATAAAGCAGTTAAGTGTTTCAAAATCAGTGTATAACTAGCTATTAACGTACATATTTAAGTTTCTTTACAGTTTAAATTAGCTAACACACTGGCAGGACGGTGTCTTGTTACAGGAAACACAGAGAGTTTTACGATCCAAAAGAATTTGGCCGCATGTGCATGAGACAAACAATGGGAAGACAGAAACAATCTTCCATGCAGACTTCGCTGCATTAATCAGAGACGAACTGATCTAGAAATGAACGTGCATCCCAGAAACTGTGTGAATGATTGTGATGTTTTGTGTCCTATTATGTATACACCATGGTATGTATTTTATTATACATCCAACGGTCAATGTAGCTTTACCTGTATCATGTCTCCTATCTAATTAATCCTCATTTGATGACTCACGCTTTGATACACATCACCTTCTCTTAGAATGCAGTGTGGATTTATTATATCTATCTGAGTATTAATTAACAGAAAAGAGGTAAGGCAGATTTGAGATAGCGTCATAAATCTTCCCCACAGAGGAAACTCCTGCAGACAGTCCACCCTTCTCATTGGTTCAGCAAACCCAGAGAGGGGTGGCCATTCTCAGGTTTTATTAGAAACGGACCACGGTGACCGCCCGCTCTTCTCAGCGCTTCTCATCCGACTACAACACTCCCCCTCCCCCCCACTGGGGCCCAGCTCCCAGGGCCCAACAGGCCTGAGCAACGCCTGCCCTGCTCTCATACTGCCAAAAGGGAGTCAGACTCTTCTTCAATCCAGAGAAACTGCACTTCAGCTATGAGAACAGTGTCGAACTAACCACGAAAGTCCAGCATATCTTCTCCATCCAGCAGAGAAGAAACGATTGCAACTCATACAGTGACATTTGACACTCAAGGACCCAGCAACGAATTCAATCTTCAACTACAACAACAAGAATTGACCATGCAAGTATCAATTTAATGAGGTGCTCTGAAAATGATAAGCTTATGGTTCTTTTCAATGTTAAATAGATCTTTTCCATAGTTCTATTTCCTGCTTCCGGTTCCATAACCCTCACCACTTTACCTATGCATGTATGCATGTATGTATGTTTGTTTGTTTAGTTTAGTTATGTTTGTGATTTAGTTAATAAAACTTGTGCACAATTATGCATTTGGTTTCTGATTCTCTGCATACAAAGTCCCTTTTACGTTCTTGAACTTGTTACATGCTCTAAGTGCTGTACAAGCTACGGAATAATTATTTTTCAGTGACCATGAAAGATAAAAAATTTTTTATAATAAATGAATAATCAAAGAGTTCGTTGGAACTGATTAATTGATTGTAATATTAAGTTAGCTTACCTCAAAGTTAATCTATTTAACTGACCCAAATATTAATAATTAATCATAATTGGTAATTATGAATATTATTAATATTTCCCCTTGGAGCTAATATTGTTACATGGTAATTATAATACTCTTACAATAACGCTGAAAGTAAGGAGGTTGTTGTTTGTGTCCTCGAACATATAAGGCCGGATAACATTTCCCTCAGCAATGTCCATCATTACAGGTGTTTTATTTACCTTACTTGTGAGCATCACCAAACCACAAAAGGCTACAGCATACATGACCCTAGTTACCTGTGGTTGGCCTGGCCGTGCAGGCCAATCAGAAGAGAGGCTCATGAATATTAAGTAGACAGGCCAAAATCGACCTGTTCTTAGCAGAGCTCCTGAGAAAGGAGCTGTACAAATATATTGGGATGCTTTTTGGTACTTATACCGCAAATATATATTCTTAAGGACATCAAAACCTAAAATAAAACTTCAGAAAGGTGTACAATATGGGACTTTTAAGTTCTTTAAAACATTGGTTTATAGATTTCAGCCTATATGTGTCATAATCACAGACACTGTAACCTCCCTCTCCAGCCATCAGAGGGCACCCTCGCCTGAATATTGACTTTTTCACTACACACTACATTTCCCATCATGCATCTCCCTGGACTGATACACCATATAGGCCGGGAGCCAGGTCCACTGCTCAGGATGTTTTTTGCTACCTTTTTTTCTCTATTATTTCCTATTATCTTATACCTTGGGCCATCACAAGTTGATAACGACCACCCCCAACTCGGCCCCGTTTGGTCTCAGGGGCCAAAAAACTCCTTTTTGGGAAAAGCTTTTGGCAGAATGATGTAATTGTGAATATTAAGGTACTGCAGCTACATAAATGGTCATATAACCATACAATTTTGCATGGTGTATCCTGACACATAGGGGAAACTAGCAGAAAAAGTTTCTGGGGATTGCTGCCTTTTTGCTGTCAAATATCACCCTCGACACACCCTAAAAGACAAAAAAAAAATGTCTGTCCGCCTGACAAATTGTCATCAAAAGTGATCATTTTCAAGCATTTTATTATACATATCACTGCCTCAAATGTACATGAAAAACTTCCCAAGTTTATAAGCTTCAATTTAAGTCCAAGATGACTTTTTCTATCTAGAGGGTTATAGCTGGAATAACCAAAGTTATCCACTGTACCTCAAATCGGACAAAACAGAACTTTCAAGCATTACAATTCCATATGGGATTAAGCATATTTTTTTGCATAATGAACAATGTCTTAAACAAGAGTTGAGACTTGACTTATGTACTGCTATACTATATGAAGTGAATTACCTTTAAAGTGAATAATATTAAGCCCCCAGGTGGACTGGGGTCAGGGTGTAAGTTAAAACAATGGTAACCAGGTTACACACATAAACACACTAACCAGCCAATACCCTGTGGCAAACAAGAGAATCTGCCCCACAACATTGTTTACTTTCACTTTCATTTTAGCGTGATTTTGGGTGGAGTGTCAATTAACAACGGAAGGAAGTTGTATTTAAAGGGAGTGTGTCGTACCTGAATCAGAAGCGTCATCCGTTTGTTTGCACATGATGTTGCCCGTATGAGTGAGGATTTATGGTGGAAAGACGGCTGCGTGTCAATCAGCTGTTTCACGTGTATGTCTGGTGCGTGACTGAAGCATTGCACTTCCAGACCAACTGTCATGAGCTGTCCTGAAGACAAGGCAAAAAACGCTTATCCACTTATCTTGGTGTCTGGTGACTCGCAATACTCATTGGTGCCTTCAATACCTGCAAACGTGGTCAGTACCTCTGCGCCGCCATTACACACACTGACACTGCAACACACGCACGCACCCACTCGCATAGCTTTCATATTCGCACATTCTGTGTGCTTAGTGTTTTGTTTATAATTGTTGTTGGGCGTTAAAATTATTGTTGCTGTTGATTTAATGTTGGTGATTTACCACAAGATTTATGAGATGTTTATCCAATGTTTTCTTTGTTCTCTCTTTTCTTTTTTTATGGACATTTTTTGTGAATGAATGTGGACACGAATCTGCGAACGTGGATTAGCGTGACGCGGTCGGTTCCGGCACGGGGCTCGGATCTCAAAGACCAGTGCCCGGTTGCATAAAGCACCTTAAGTTTTTTCCTTAAGTATGATACTTAAGGGGCGATTTCCCCTTACCTAAGAGAATAACTTAAGGGTGTTGCATATAATCTCTTAAACGGTTCTCTTAGGTAAGGGAAACATTTAAGTGTTTCACGACAGCGATCCTGGATTCACGTTATAAAAGTCTGTTGTTGCCATAGATACGCCAAACAACACTAGCACTAGCAGTTTCATTAAATAAAATAAGCTATCGGAATGGATAAAGAAAACAAAAAAAGAAAGCCTAATTGGACAGAGGAGGAGAAATGTATACTTCTAGATGAATATGGTAAAAGAAAAACAATTTTGAAAAGCAAACTAAATCCCAATGTAACTGCGGCAAAAAAACAGAAACAGTGGGAAGAAATAACGGAAAAAATTAATGCACGGAATTTCGATGTGAAGAGGACGGTTCAGGAAGTCATAAAAAAATACGAAAACATCTCTGTGGTCGCAAAAAAAGAGCTGAGCGCTTATAAGAAAGAAGCCAACAAAACAGGTAAGATCAAGCAAGACTAACGTTACGCTTTTAGTGAAGAGTTCGCTTTATTGCTGTACAGTGTTAAGACCTAACGATTATAAAACTGACCAACAGGTGGAGGACCCCCACCGGCTGAGTTGTCGGACTGTACTATAATGGTACAAAACATAATTGGAGCTGACTCACCTGTCCTGTCTGGCATCTGTGGCGGTTTAGAGAGTGAAGCTGAACCAGTGCAACAGTGTAACACAGAGTGAGACATTATTGTCCTGTATCAGCATAGAACATCTAACACTAGTGGCTTAGATTAGAGGATACATTATTTATTTTTTTACATCATTAGAGACATAATGTTATAGCATAATGATATAACTTGCCATTCCTTTCACACTTAGACCCTTACAGCACTCTGAAAATCAAATTCAGCACCATCAGATCGCCAGCAGAACCCCGATACAGGCAACCGCTAAGTAATGATTTATTTATCTATCGCTTCAGTTAATCGCTTCCTATTATTAATCCAACGTAGAACAGCTTTGAAGTTATTTTTAAGATTTTCTTAATTTTCCCCATCACTTGCGTAGAACACCGAAAACATCACCTGCAGCCACCACAACAAGAGAAGATGTGCTGGAACTGCAGAGAGAGGTTTTACAACTACAAAAGGAGAAACTGCAGCTGGAGATACAAAAACTGAAGAAGGAGACGGAAAATCAGGAGCTCTATAGTTTTATTCTAAATAACAAACTTTTACAGCTTAAGGATGAAGGAAAAATAACAATAACTGAAATTGAGTGATTTTTAAAAAAAAAATATTTGTTAATCTAATTATTTGTGTAGGCTGTTAGGATAATTAAATATTTGTTAATTTAATTTAATTATTTGTGTGTGTATGTTATAATAATTAAATATTTGTTAATTTAATTTAATTATTTGTGTGTGTATGTTATAATAATTAAACATTTGTTAATTTAATTTAATTATTTGTGTGTGTATGTTATAATAATAAAAACTACTACTACTACTTATTACGATTACTACAAATCAACTAAAGAAAGCATTGACAATGGCATCTCTAGCAGCATATCCAGCCTGTTGGAAATCTTGAACTTGAATCAAATGCAGTTCTTCATAGCCCTCTTCATTCCCGTGCTCATCCTCTTCTTCGATAGCAGAATACGTCTTGGAAAGGTTGAAAAGCACAACACAGGCTACAATAATTCTGCATGCCCTTGAAGGCTCAACACGCAGTTCGCTGTGGAGACAGTGAAACCTGCGCTTCAGCTGTCCGATGGTCCTCTCAATAATCGACCTTGTGTGGGTCAGCGCATTATTGTACCTTTCCTATTCGAGTAAAAAAATAAAGATTTTTACTATAGTATCAACAGTGCTTTACGATAAATACTATGAAGGTAATTTATTGCATGAAATATTTTAATATAGGCCTACCTATAATTCAGTAAACTGCTGCTAATATTTCTTTAATGCACACAGATTTACATTTTTCATGCAAATATTTTAGGCACCAAATTCTACCTTCATAGGAATATTCATTTGTATTAATTAATTACTGTACATGCCTGTGCAGCATTACGAGGATTCATGAAGGGCGTCATGAGCCATGGGCGGCAGGGGTAACCACTGTCCCCGAGCAGGAGACCAGTGTGCTCTCCAGCTTCAAAATCTCTCCCTAGTTTGCTCTCCGCCAAAATCCTGGAGTCATGTGTACTCCCGGGCCATGTTGCAACAACATTTGTGATTTTGCAGAGATGGTCACACACTAATTGTACATTTATTGAGTGGTAGCCTTTTCTGTTTACGTACTGGTCTTCGTGTGTTTGGGGCGCCTGTATTCTGATATGTGTGCCGTCAATAACACCACATATGCGAGGAAAACCTGCTTTCCGAAAAAAACTGGTTTGAATGACCTCCTGCTGTTCATGACGGGATGGGAATTTGACCGTTGCATTTAAATGACGGGAAAGAGCCCCCGCAACCCGATGAACCACTCTGCTGACAGTCGATTTATGCACGTGGAAAACATCTCCCACTACTGTCTGAAAACTCCCATTTGAAAAAAAACGCAGTGCTATAAGCAGTTGTAACACCGCAGGTAAAGAGTGGTTGCGATGTGTGACAGGTTCAAGGTCGCCGTCTAGCTTGTTAGCGATGTCAAATATTGCGCGTCGATCAAATCGGTATTCTAGCAGCATTTTTTCATCGCTAAGATGGTCCAAAGGGTTCTCCCTATCCCTAAAAATTCTTCTTGGCACATAATAATCTTCAGCTGGTTCTATAAATTCAGCCATGTCGTCTTATTTTTTGTCCGTTACTCTCTTAAGGGTACGTTTTCCAAACCTTAAATTATACTTAGGGAAATGACCGTTAAGGGGTTTTATGCAACACTTAACGCTTTTTAAGGGATTATTTAAGTGAAAAAACAGCATTTAAGGGAAATTCTAAGTGTTTATGACGTTTCACTTAAAGAAAGCCTTAAGTAACACTTAAGGGTTTTTTTCTGCAACACCCTTAGGTTTAAGGGAAACATAAGGGCGAACTTAAGGGAAAATTACACTTAAGGTGCTTTATGCAACCGGGCACAGAGACCGCTGTGAACTTCCTTTCTTATTTTGTTTAATTTTATTTTTTTTTTTGTCCATTTCGTTTTCTGTGTGATTATGATTTTGAACATATGGAAGAATAAATATTCCTTGTGAAATGACCTTTTTTCTGGGATTATTATTATTATTTGTTGTGTAACAGGTGGTTACATTTTCTGCTATCCTGGGTTAAGTTAATTTTTGACAGGTTTAATCCTGTCTGGCGCCCGAAGGTTTTCTTTAAAATTAATTTAGGTTAGGGCGGCCACCACCGTTACAACCCTAACCCTTCATGTCACATCCTGAAGTTATTCAGCAAAGACAATTTGGAGGTAAGTTGATCTATTTTTCTGGTTATAGAAAGATATTGATTCTATTGGGAGATTGGTGTCCTATATTTTTCTACATGTAAGGCGCCCACTCTACCTCTAGATTGATAACATTAGCTAGTTAACTTGTCAGATTGTTAGCTAGCATAGCCAGCCAAATGTAGCTAGATAGTGAGCAGGAGTGGGAGACTAGTGGGAGAAGTGGGAGAGAAATAATGTTGTGTGTGTGTGTGTGTGTGTGTGTGTGTGTGTGTGTGTGTGTGTGTGTATGAGAGAGAGAGAGAGTGTATGTGTGTGTGTGTGTGCGCAAGTGTGCGTATGTGCGTAATATGTCACTGTTATAAATATACTGATTTTCTGATGGTTGTCATCAGATCATCAGTCTGTTTGAGGGTAGACCAATGAAATATGAAACATGGGAACTCAATGCATATTTGCACATTGAATACTACACATGATTTCATTGTTGTAATGAATAAACTGATTTTCAGATGGGTATAATGCAACAATATATCTAAACCAGTCAACATGTTTAAAAAAAAAAACGAAGACTGGACAGCTGGCCAGAGTTCTTCAAAGCAGAAGCCTCCACCTCAGCCATCTCTGGAAAACTGCATTCTGCATGGGTACCAGGGGACAGTACATGACATATTCATACCTTTGTCTTCTAAGGCTGATCCACTGAGTGCATTTACTGCTATGCATGATATAAAAAAGAAACTTCAAACATAAACGTTTGATTGTGGTGATATGCAAGATCTTTTAGAATCAATTCCTGATGAATTGTCTTCTGATTGTGGGTATCATGAAAACTGTCAACGCATGTTTTTCCGCAGTGCTATCCGTGCTTTAAGCAAGTGTCAAACAGAAAATGTCTCCATTAGACAGACACGTGAGCATATGGATTCTTCAGTTTTGTTTGGCAGTTATTGCATATTCTGCAGAAGTAGCACAGTGAAGCAAGTGTCCGGCAACAAATACAGCTTGAAAAAATTCAAACTCAGGGTCTGGGACATATTCTGCTGGGATCTGTGGAATAACCAGTAATTATGAAGTGAGCCAACGTTATATCCTGACTGCCCATGTCAAAGGAGAGTTTGTAGAAGCCATGTGGGAAATGACAAGTGGCCGAGGCAAACATACAGAGAAGCAACAAAGAGATCTCAGACCACGTGAAATCACTTGGTCTGAGGAGCAAGTGCAGAAAACAGTACAAGCTTTTCAGAGTTTTATCAACCCATTTCAGTTTGAGACTTCTAAGCCCTCGGACAAGTTTGAGTTCAGGAGCAGCTATGCCAGAAGAGGTGTGCTATGACGTGCTGAATGCCCTGAAAAATGGCAAAACTCAAAAAAAAAAGTTCATCCGTGATCGAAAAAAGGTCATTTTCTTTGAACCCATCAGGAGAATCAGAATCAGAAGATTTATTGTCATTGTACAAAAATGAACAACGAAATTTCTTGCCAGCAGTTCACCCAATAAATATAAAATCTAAATTTAAAAGACAAGAGAATAAACACTAAAACAATACCATAATAAATAGAATAATTTGACACACTAAAACTTCTAGTTATTGCACATGGTCCGTATGTGAAGGTGTGAGTGTGTGTGCGTGTGTGCGCAGGGAGGAGCTAGTGGCCATGTATATTTAGTATAGTGATGGCTTGTGGAAATAAGCTGTTCTATTTGAGAGTCTATTTGTCCTGGTCCTGATTGACCTGTAGCGCCTACCAGAGGGCAGCAGGTCAAACAGAGGGTAGGCAGGATGGGAGCAGTCTTTGATGATTGCCTTAGCTCTGCTGAGGCAGTGGGATAAATGGATGTCCTCCAGGGAGGGGAGGGTGCAGCCAATGATCCTCTGTGCAGTGTTGACCACTCTCTGGAGCTTCTTCCGTTCTGCCTCAGTGCAGTGAGAGAACCACACCGTAATGCAGTACGTCAGGATGCTCTCAACTGTGGAGCGGTAGAAAGTCACTAGCAGCTCCTTCCCGACATTGTTCTTCCTGAGCACTCTCAGGAAGTGCAGGCGTTGCTGTGCCTTTTTGATGACAGCTATGGTGTCTCCACGCAGTCTCCGTTGATGTAGGAGGGCTCAGATCTGCCCTGTGCTTTCTGAAGTCCAGAATGATCTCATTGGTCTTTGCTGTGTCCAAAGCCAGGTTGTTAGCCACGCACCACTTGGACAGTTCCAAAACCTCTTCTCTATATGCTGACTCATCTCCCTCGGAGATCAACCCCACCACCGTTGTGTTGTCGGCAAACTTCAGTATGGTGTTGCTGGTGTGGATGGGTCTGCAGTCGGCGGTGTAGAGGATGTAGAGCAGTGGGCTCAGCACACACCCTTGTGGGGAGCCCGTGCTCAGTGTTCGAATGGAGGAGTGGTTAGGTCCAAGTTTTACTGACTGGGGTCTGTTAGTGAGAAAGTCTTTTATCCAGGAGCAGGTGAGTGGGTGGAGTCCCAGATCAGACAGTTTGCTAACCAGGATGTCGGGAATGATCGTGTTGAAGGTTGAGCTATAGTCAATGAAGAGCATCCTGACATAGCTTTCTCTGTGCTCCAAGTTGCTCAGCGCGGTGTGTAGGGTAAAGGCAATGGCATCCTCAGTTGATCTATTTGCTCTATAAGCGAATTGGTGGGGGTCGAAAGAGGGAGGAAGGCAGTCTTTGATGTGTAAAAACACTGTATTTCAGTTTGAATTGAGTTAAGTATTCTGTGGATTTGGGCATTGATCCACTGGTTAAACTTGAGTGAGTTTTTGTGACATTTGATTATATGTCATCTTCAAATTTACTGTAAACTGTTAATACAATTTCTTGTTTTTTTGTTTAACTAGTGAAATCTAATTTTCACTTGTGAAATCTCTTCGAACAAGGCAAACTTTTTTCTTAATTAGACTTTTATCTGTTTAATTGTCCTCCCATTGACCCCAGTCACTTATTTTAAACAGCAGTCAGAATAAAACCCCAATTTCAAAAAGCATAGTTTGCTTCCGGTGTGTATTTCTTCAATTTAACCCGGTTGCATTTTTTTCTCTTTTATTGTTTAATTTTACTGTGTCTTATGTTGTTCTTATTAATATCACTCTCATTTAATTGTTTTCCAGAGCCTTTAAGACATATTACGAGACAGTACGCAGGAGCTTCAGGTACAAACAACCAGATCTTGCATCGCAGATGGAAGCTGTGGAGAATTCAGCTCGGAGTCGAGCGAGAAGAAAGAAGGTAAGATTTATTAGATTAGATCTGTTTTTTGGTCAATGTGAATATTTTTCAGGTACATTAATAGATGTGTGTTGTCCATACGCAGTGCATTGCGCAGTATTGATTGTCTTTATTGGTTTTTACAGCTGCTAGAAGCGAGACAGAGTGTGCTAGCTGAGGATGAGTTGGGCCTTTGGAAGTGCGCTACCATAGACCTGATGTCTGATGAGGAAGACGGCATCGTCGGCGGGGGTGTCTGGATGTATTGTGCGACCTCCGTCCTTTCACAGCCAGGAGTTCACCGAGCTCTGTGCCACGCTGCAGTCGAGATTAGAGGCGATTCCAAAGTACAGGGCAACGCACCACAGACGTCTGCAAAATGGACCGAATTCAGACAGAATGCCGCTAGTTACCTACAGCTCTGAAGCAGAAAACAGACACTTCACGGCGCTGTAGGATTTTGGGCTTCTCGTGAGCTTCCCGTTTGTTGTGTGGGCAAATCTCATATGCTTTTTACATGTATGATATAGTTGTGTGTTTGTGTTAATAAAGCTCTTTCTTTGAACAAACAGCATGTCCCTGGCAAATTTTCCTTTCCTCAATAAATTCATGTCCTTGATGGTAATAATAGTGTAGTCCATAGGATAACAATGACATGAATATACAACATAATATCATATATTACACAAATAATTGAATATTTATATATAATTAATAATTTTATATTTATATATAATTATCATTTTGGGGTGTGGTTTAAATTTATAATGACCCAGGGTGACCAATAGTAACAGATCTGCCAACCAATCACGAGTGATTTTTCTTGTTTAAATGTAGTGGTTTCAACCAATACTGAGTGAGTAAATTCAAGCCATTCTCTGGCAAGGGCGCAGGCACTGCTATTCATATGCTAATTAGAGCCATTATCACCTCCGCGAGCTCTGCACATACGTCATGGTTCGTTTCCGTCAATATGTGGCACAGACGAACGCGACGTTCACAGGCTGTAAATTGTCGTTAACTGCCTAAAATTATGGAGATTTACGGCCGTTTACGGGGACGAAAATCCCACTTTTCATGCAGTGGTACTTGATGTAGCCTACAATAGTACAACCTCTGTGTATACCGCCAGGTGTGAAACAGTCTTTTAACTGAGGAAGAGCATCCTCTGGCCAGGTGGTGATCGTCTTTGTCAGTGGGTTGCGCTTCTTATGAGAGGTTTGTATGCGGGGGTGAGGAACAAAGAGAGGTGGTCTGAGTGGCCTAAATGTGGAAGCTGTGTGGCTTTGTATGCATGTTTAATGTTTGTGTCTAAAGTGTTTTTCCCTCTGGTATTCAGCACAAACACTTACATTGACCGTCTTTATTTACCAAAATCAGCTGAGAGAGATCACAGAGGTTGTGGTGAACGTTTTATAATTAATGGGCTGAATGTTCATCGACCCGCTGATTGGAATGGTTATCTCACAAATGATGAAAACAAGAAGGCACTCATTCATTTACTTCTGGATCATTTTCATAGAGGCTGGTCAAGCTTTCAAGATAGAATGCAATGATGGAGTTATGTCAAAAGAACTTCTACCAGAGATCTGTTCAAAACATGAAGAAACAGATGTGAGGGTGATCATTTACATGCAGTACACTCACCTAAAGGATTATTAGGAACACCTGTTCAATTTCTCATTAATGCAATTATCTAATCAACCAATCACATGGCAGTTGCTTCAATGCATTTAGGGGTGTGGTCCTGGTCAAGACAATCTCCTGAACTCCAAACTGAATGTCAGAATGGGAAAGAAAGGTGATTTAAGCAATTTTGAGCGTGGCATGGTTGTTGGTGCCAGACGGGCCGGTCTGAGTATTTCACAATCTGCTCAGTTACTGGGATTTTCACGCACAACCATTTCTAGGGTTTACAAAGAATGGTGTGAAAAGGGAAAAACATCCAGAATGCGGCAGTCCTGTGGGCGAAAATGCCTTGTTGATGCTAGAGGTCAGAGGAGAATGGGCCGACTGATTCAAGCAGATAGAAGAGCAACTTTGACTGAAATAACCACTTGTTACAACCGAGGTATGCAGCAAAGCATTTGTGAAGCCACAACACGCACAACCTTGAGGCGGATGGGCTACAACAGCAGAAGACCCCATCAGGTACCACTCATCTCCACTACAAATAGGAAAAAGAGGCTACAATTTGCAGGAGCTCACCAAAATTGGATAGTTGAAGACTGGAAAAATGTTGCCTGGTCTGATGAGTCTCGATTTCTGTTGAGACATTCAGATGGTAGAGTCAGAATTTGGCGTAAACAGAATGAGAACATGGATCCATCATGCCTTGTTACCACTGTGCAGGCTGGTGGTGGTGGTGGTGTAATGGTGTGGGGGATGTTTTCTTGGCACACTTTAGGCCCCTTAGTGCCAATTGGGCATCGTTTAAATGCCACGGCCTACCTGAGCATTGTTTCTGACCATGTCCATCCCTTTATGACCACCATGTACCCATCCTCTGATGGCTACTTCCAGCAGGATAATGCACCATGTCACAAAGCTCGAATCATTTCAAATTGGTTTCTTGAACATGACAACATGACACTGTACTAAAATGGCCCCCACAGTCACCAGATCTCAACCCAATAGAGCATCTTTGGGATGTGGTGGAACGGGAGCTTCGTGCCCTGGATGTGCATCCCACAAATCTCCATCAACTGCAAGATGCTATCCTATCAATATGGGCCAACATTTCTAAAGAATGCTTTCAGCACCTTGTTGAATCAATGCCACGTAGAATTAAGGCAGTTCTGAAGGCGAAAGGGGGTCAAACACAGTATTAGTATGGTGTTCCTAATAATCCTTTAGGTGAGTGTATATCCAAACCAAAATGCCTCAAAGCAGAACAGTTAGAGTCACAAAAGAATGACATTTTCCTCATCCTCCTTTATTATGCCATGTCATCAACTGTCAATATCATCTTTGACATGGGAGATAGACTAATCAACATCAACCAGCTGGCTGAAGATTATTCACAGGAACACATTTCAGCTCTTCTGGCCTTGCATGCGTTCACTGGTGCTGACTGCATCTCAGCATTCAAAGGCAAAGGGAAGGTCCGTCCGATGAAGATTCTTAATCAGAATTCAAAGTTTATTCAGATCTTTGCTGAAGTGGGGAACTCTTGGGAGCTCGATGAACAGATTCTCAGCGGTGTTCAAGAGTCACCTGTTGCCTCTATGGTTTCAGTCGTCGAATCAAGAAAGTTGATGAGGCAAGAGAGATTAAAGTCAAGAAGATGTGTGGCTCAAGCCTTGAGCTTCAACAGGGTCTCTCCATTCACCTCTCAACCTTCCCACCTTCCAAGATGGTCCTCTTACAGCACATGAAAAGAGTAAACTTTCAAGTATGCATCTGGAAGAGGGCTCATGAGCACTACCCGGAAATCTCAAGCCCTCTCGACCATGGATTTCACATGAAGACAGAGACAGGCAAGCTAGAACCACTACGGTTTGAGGGCGACGTCATCCCCAAAGCCCTTGTTGATGTCTTGTCAGAAAATGAAACAGATGAAGATGACTTGACTGATGAAATCCATACTAATATAGGTGAAGAGGAGGAAAATGATGATTGAGAGTTTATATTCTACACTAATACAATACACTAACATGACCAGTTGTCGAAGTACAGGCATGGATAAGCAGCAAAAAGATCTAAGAACCAAATAAATGTTTTCTATTTTTTGTTTGAGCTGTATTTTAGTTTCACCATTTGGCTGTAAAGAATGTTTACCTGTACAGAAGGTTACTAACGTTTACTCTATTGAAGGTTGGCTTTTTGATAACAGACTGCACACTAGAGTCATCTCTATTCCTAGGAATTTGTGGACTTAAATAAATCTCACATTTGGTTAAATGATTTTGTGTTAATGTACCCTATGTTGCACCCTGACCCCAGTCCACCTGGGGGCATAACATTACTCACTTTTCATGCAATTCAGTTAATTAAAGTATAGCAGTACATAAGTCAAGTCTCAACTCTTGTTTAAGACATTGTTAATATGCAAAATATATGCTTAATCCCATATGGAATTGTAATGTTTGAATGTGTTCTCTGATTTGAGACAGTGGAGATCTTTGGTTATACCAGCTGTAATCCGCTAGATAAAAAGGTCGTCTTAGACTTAAATTGAAGCTTATAAACTTGGGAAGTTTTTCATGTACATTTGAGGCATTGATATGTATAATAAAATGCTTGAAAATGATCACTTTTGATGACAATTTGTCAGGCTGACAGACATTTTTTTGTCTTTTGGGGTATGTTGAGGGTGATATTTGACAGCAAAAAGGCAGCAATCCCCAAAAACATTTTCTGCTAGTTTCCCCTATGTGTCAGGATACACCATGCAAAATTGTATGGTTATATGACCATTTATGTAGCTGCAGTACCTTAATATTCACAATTACATCATTCTGCCAAAAGCTTTTCCCAAAAAGGGTGTTTTTTGGCCCCTGAGACCAAACGGGGCCGAGTTGGGGGTGGTCGTTATCAACTTGTGTTATCAACTATAGCCCAAGGTATAAGATAATAGGAAATAATAGTGAAAAAAGGTAGCAAAAAACATCCTGAGGAGTGGACCTGGCTCCCGGCCTAATACACCTGCACTGCACTGATTACACACACCTGCACCTCATGTTCAAACACTCATTTAAGCCACACTCTGAGCGAAGTCTTGTTTTGCTATTGTGAACATTTCTGAGCGTTTATTCCTGTGACTGCCTGATCGTTTTGTGACCCTACCCGTTTTGGATATCTCCCTGTCTGCTGCCTGCCTACGTTACCTCTGCCTGCCCTGATCTTCTGCCTGGTATTGTACTACGATTTAGCCCTGTCTTCTCTGCTACATCTGCTGGTTCTGACCCTTGCCTGTTTGACTACTCTGCTCAATAAATTAAGCTGCAAATGGATCTCTCTGACTCTGATGCGTCACAACAGAAGACTTCGCCATCTCAAGATCCAGCAGCTATATCAACCTTGACCGCAGCCTTCTCTGCCCAAGCAAGTCAACTCGCTGCCCATCATCATCAGTTGAGTCGTCTCACCTCTTTAACGGAGGAGTTGGTCAAAGCAGTATGAGGGCTTCAAGGGTCATCATCAGAGCAGTCGGCCACGCAAGCCACAGCCGCTGTTGGCCATCCTGCAGTACTCCCACCTACCACGGGTCCTCGTCTCGCGCATCCAGAAAAGTTCGACGGCAAATGTAAGGGGTTTATAGTTAGAGCCTGGCCAAATCCTACGAACTCCTGTGTGAGTCTAGAAGCTGACTTCTTCTGATGAAACTGAAAACTATCTTCAGTAAAGCTTTTCTTCAATTTATTATAATTCTAACTCCGGGTCTTCTTTCAAACATCTGGTCCTTGGGTCCTAAACTGTTAACCCCTAACAGCTGAAAGAAACGTGGCTTTAAGGGATCCGACAGAGACATTAAACAAACCAAATAATGTAAATTTTCTCAGGAGAGGTAGAGCTTATTGCCAAATTCGATACAATAATGAAGCAGCATGGTGGTGTTTGAAAAGTGGTGCTGGACACATTACCTGGGCACACACATTACCTGGGCAAAAGAATAAAAAATGAACTGATCGACTCAATCAGCATGAAAATACTGGGAAAAAAATAGTAAAGAGATTAAAACATTAAAGTAGTTCTCCATGATTTTAAATTGAGTCACAACTTAGGAACAGGTATCTGTCATTGTCAGGATTGTGTTACTGAAACAAACACCACAAATTAAAGAATATTTCATGTAGTTGGGGGCCTTAAGCACATTTTCGCGCAAATTCATCTAAAAGCGCCAAATTTGGCACAGATGTAGCTCAGGTCATACCGAAATGATTTAGCTAGGGCGCCGGAGCCAGCGACCCTTGGGGCCAAGATGGCGGCCAAATCCAATATGGCCGCCGCCCGAAAAGGGTTCCGGCTTTAACTTTTGAACCACATGAGTTACAAATACAAACTTGATATGTTTTTCAGCTTAATTGATCATGAGAAACACATAGGAATGTTTATATTTATGACCCAGTATATCTGGACCCCTTAATCCTCCAATTCCAATATGGCCGCTGTCCAAAAAAGCAGTTTGGGCTGTAGTATGGGGCCTTACACACCATTGTTCGCGCAAATTCATCTACAAGCACCAAATTTGGCACAGATGTAGCTGAGGGGATACTGAAATGATTTAGCCAGGGCGCCCGAGCCAATGGTCCCTGAGACCAAGATGGCGGCCAAATCCAATATGGCCGCCGCCTGAAAGGGTTTCGGCTATAGCTTTTGAGCCAGATGAGATACAAATACAAACTTGATGTCTATTTTACCTTCTTTGACCATGGGAAACCCATAGGAATACTTACATTTATGATTGGGTATATCAGGACCCCCCAAATTCCCTAAATTCAATATGGCTGCTGTCCGAAAAATGGTTTTGGCTACAAATTTTTAACCAAATGCGCTACAAATGAGGATGTGGTGTCTATTTTATGTTTATTGGCCACAGGAAGTCCATTGGCATATTTATATTTATGCTTGTGTAAGTCTGGAACCTGTATTCTTTTCAAGACTGTGGTTGAAAATCCTTTTTTTTACCACAACTTTGAAGGTTATTCTCAATGTTGATTCATTTCCTTATGAAAGTGAAATGGTTTTCAGTTTACCACAGGTGAATACATTTCAAAGTGTAATCAAAATAAGAAAGAATAAGACACAATTATTATTGCAAGGCGATATTTATATTATATCAAATTGTTAAAATAATAATATAGTCAATTTTTCCAAAACTCTTAAAGGTTTGCTTAGCATAACAAAAAAACAGCAATAACATAAAAAACAACAGTGAATTCTCATGGTCTCTCACATGAATTATCATTATCACTCACAATCACCGGATCTCTCATTGTCTTCACCATCATTGTTTGTACAAGCACCCTCACATGCACATATAGAAGTGCAACGAACTCCAGCTTTACAGCACTTACAGTGCCCTCTACATGCTGTCTTGCAGCCACAGTGGAGCAGAATGGTGCAGGCTTTACTGGCGTCTCCGAGATTAGTCCAGTAAGGTTCCCAAGTCTTGCTCGTAGAGTCCCGATACCATTCCCATGCATTGAACTCTGGGATATCTTGCTGGACAGCGGTTGCCTGATTCCAGTAGAAGCTGGCCTGCAGCAGTGCTCTTTTGATGTGCTGAATCAATGCAGCTTGGGTGGGTGGCAGGTTCTCGAGAGACTTGGTACCATTCGAAAAAAGGTGATGTCTAGCTTCATCTACACGGCTGGAACCACAGCTCTTGCTGTACATGATGAGCTCATGTGACAGATTCATAGCTCATGGTCCAAATGGTCCGGCCAACTACTGAAAAAAACATTCCATGACTATGTTAACACCAATATTGCTGGGTTTGTGAGGTCACACATGAGCTATGAATCTGTCACGTGATTGGATATTATGTTTGATACATATCCAGAGGAGAACCTCAAAACACAAACTCACCAACGCAGAGGAACCGGATCAAGAACTAAAGTAGATGGGAGAACTCCAATTCCAAAACGTAACTGGATATATCTATTATATATATACTGGATATATTGTTATATCTAACTATTTGGATATATCAGTGAAGAGATAACCAAGCATGGCATGTCAGGTAAACTCCTCCTTTCCACCAAGAAAGATGCTGTACTCTCCAACAGACCAGGGTATGACATGTCTGCCCTTCAGCCTTGTAATCATCCAGAAGCAGATACAAGAATAATCCTGCATCTTGCACATGCTGGGGCCAATGGCCATAAAAAGGCATTTGTCCGGACTGTCGACAGCGATGTTGTCATCCTTGCCATCTGCTTCTTCAACACACTCGGCCTCACAGAGCTCTGGATCGGCTTTGCAGGTGGAAAAAACTATAGGGACATTCCTGCTCATGAAATCATGAAGGATCTTGGTCCCCAGAAGTCACTAGCCTTACCACTCTTCCACGCTTTAACAGGCTGTGACACAACCTCAGCCTTCCTGTGCCATGGGAAAAAGAGTGCATGGGCAGCTTGGGAGGCAACACCAGATCTCACAGAATCTCTGGTTACCCTCACCTTGGAGCCTGAACAGATCAACAATGACGTCCATGTCCAAAGACTGGAGCGTATGGTCGTCATCATGTACAGCAAGAGCTGTGGTTTCAGCCGTGTAGATGAAGCTAGACATCACCTTTTTTCGAATGGTACCAAGTCTCTCGAGAACTAGTCTCAGCCTCAGACGTCACGCCCACGGAACGTTGGCTAAACGTCTGATGCTTATGGTACACTTAACTGGAAACACTTCAGGAATGTCGAAGTCGTCATCTGATTGGTTGAATTTTATCGGATTTCCGGGGGGCGCGAGTGTCGCGTTTATTTTCGGTCTGTCTGGAAACAACGCGCAGACGTGTGATTGCGGAAGAAAAACTGGTGTGTTTACATGAGTGACAATGAGCATTTATCAAGATCAGCTAAACGTAGGATTCTCAAAAGTATACGTGCACGAACAGATCAATGACTTACTGCTTGTTTTCTTCTCCTTCTTTGATTTTCTATGCTGACTGACTTGTTGCACGCCGGTCTGTTGTTGTGGGGACATTTCCACGCCCCGAAACGTGACGCTGAACGAAACGAACTGTAATTGGTTGTTTGACATGTCGGTCAAACGGCCTTATGGGCGGGCCTTGGCCAAAGAAAGCTGCTAAGAATTCCAGACCTTCAGCCATCAGTCTGAAGGTCTGGCTACGCGAGACTACTCGAGAACCTGCCACCTACCCAAGCTGCATTGATTCAGCACATCAAAAGAGCACTGCTGCAGGCCAGCTTCTACTGGAATCAGGCAACCGCTGTCCAGCAAGATATCCCAGAGTTCAATGCATGGGGATGGTATCGGGACTCTACGAGCAAGACTTGGGAACCTTACTGGACTAATCTCGGAGACGCCAGTAAAGCCTGCACCATTCTGCTCCACTGTGGCTGCAAGACAGCATGTAGAGGGCACTGTAAGTGCTGTAAAGCTGGAGTTCGTTGCACTTCTATATGTGCATGTGAGGGTGCTTGTACAAACAATGATGGTGAAGACAATGAGAGATCCGGTGATTGTGAGTGATAATGATAATTCATGTGAGAGACCATGAGAATTCACTGTTGTTTTTTATGTTATTGCTGTTTTTTTGTTATGCTAAGCAAACCTTTAAGAGTTTTGGAAAAATTGACTATATTATTATTTTAACAATTTGATATAATATAAATATTGCCTTGCAATAATAATTGTGTCTTATTCTTTCTTATATGATTACACTTTGAAATGTATTCACCTGTGGTAAACTGAAAACCATTTCACTTTCATAAGGAAATGAATCAACATTGAGAATAACCTTCAAAGTTGTGGTAAAAAAAAAGGATTTTCAACCACAGTCTTGAAAAGAATACAGGTTCCAGACTTACACAAGCATAAATATAAATATGCCAATGGACTTCCTGTGGCCAATAAACATAAAATAGACACCACATCCTCATTTGTAGCGCATTTGGTTAAAAATTTGTAGCCAAAACCATTTTTCGGACAGCAGCCATATTGAATTTAGGGAATTTGGGGGGTCCTGATATACCCAATCATAAATGTAAGTATTCCTATGGGTTTCCCATGGTCAAAGAAGGTAAAATAGACATCAAGTTTGTATTTGTATCTCATCTGGCTCAAAAGCTATAGCCGAAACCCTTTCAGGCGGCGGCCATATTGGATTTGGCCGCCATCTTGGTCTCAGGGACCATTGGCTCGGGCGCCCTGGCTAAATCATTTCAGTATCCCCTCAGCTACATCTGTGCCAAATTTGGTGCTTGTAGATGAATTTGCGCGAACAATGGTGTGTAAGGCCCCATACTACAGCCCAAACTGCTTTTTTGGACAGCGGCCATATTGGAATTGGAGGATTAAGGGGTCCAGATATACTGGGTCATAAATATAATCATTCCTATGTGTTTCTCATGATCAATTAAGCTGAAAAACATATCAAGTTTGTATTTGTAACTCATGTGGTTCAAAAGTTAAAGCCGGAACCCTTTTCGGGCGGCGGCCATATTGGATTTGGCCGCCATCTTGGCCCCAAGGGTCGCTGGCTCCGGCGCCCTAGCTAAATCATTTCGGTATGACCTGAGCTACATCTGTGCCAAATTTGGCGCTTTTAGATGAATTTGCGCGAAATTACCTATTTATGTGCTTAAGGCCCCCAACTAATGGGCTTTCTTGTGGCAGAGGAGTTAACAGAGGAAAGTCTGCCTTCTCCCATATGTGTATAGCAGGGGCAGAGCCAGACGATGTAAACATTCGGGGCTTAGCCCAAACCTAGGGGGGTCCAGGGGCATACTCCCCCGGGGAGATTTTTTTCCCATTCACGTCAGCTAATTGCACTATTATTCAGGCTGTTTGAGATAATAGAATGCCGAAAAATCTATACACTATCTGGGAAAATTATGATAGTTACTCAGTAAAAAATAAAAATAAAAAATCACCCAGTAGAGCCTACAACCTATTCTGTATTTAATTGTTCTCCAGCTGTAGTGAATCCAAAACACCAAAAATTTTAAGGATGACTCATTTTCAAGTTAGCCTACATACAGTGAGGAAAATTAGTATTTGAACACCCTGCTATTTTGCAAGTTCTCCCACTTGGAAATCATGGAGGGGTCTGAAATTGTCATCATAGGTGCATGTCCACTGTGAGAGACATAATAAAAAAAATCCAGAAATCACAATATGTGACCTGATCCAGCAAAATGAGTCACAGTGACCCAAATTTCAAAACTGATATTTTGGTATTAATGGAAAGAGGAGACCACAAGCTTTCAAATCATATCCTAGTCAAAGTCATACCTTGAATGGTTGTAAATATATACACATTTGAATTATGGTCGTCTGCCCTCTTTTCCAATTGAAAACCTGAGAAAATCGCTTTTAAAGTTTTTTGCCCGTTTTTTGTTGATATCTTTCAAAATCCATTGCATTTAAAGGGATAGTTCACCCAAAAATGAAAATTCTGTCATCAGAACTATCCCTTTAAAGGGATGAACTATTTATTGTACAGCTTAATTTGACCAAAGACATTAATATATGCTATTATGCCAGGCTGAAGCTCAAATTATTTTAAAGTTTTTATTTGAATAAATAATTTAAAAGGCACTTTTACAAACATTTACTAAAATCAGAAAGATTGAACAGAGGTGCTACAGTTTTGCTTGAGAGAGGGTGTGTGTGTGTGTGTGTGTGTGTGTGTGTGTGTGTGTGTGTGTGTGTGTGTGTGTGTGTGTGTGTGTGTGTGTCTCTCTCTCTCTCTGTGTGTGTGTGTGTGTGTGTGTGTGTGTGTGTGTGTGTGTGTGTGTGTGTGTGTGTGTGTGTGTGTGTGTGTGTGTGTGTCTGTGTGAGAGAGAGAGAGAGAGAGAGAGAGAGAGAGAGAGAGAGAGAGAGAGAGAGAGAGAGAGAAAGTGAGAGAGGCAGAGAGACAAGGAAACAGAGAACAAATAATGTTAGCCTATGCAATCATATCTTTGTGTAGGCTAGTTGACAATAACAGTGTAACATATTCATAACGGATATACCAACAGTTAAATATTGGGTTAAAATAAATCAAACACATTGTAATGGATTCTCCTTGCAGATAAATACACTCACAGAATAATTGCACTCACTCACATCCATACACGATAAATACCACAGGGCCGTCACTTTCGCTGTCGCTGTCATCAGAGGATGACACGTCTCCAGATTCAAAACAATCACTGACTAGCCTTAGCCACTCTTGATGACCAGCAGCAGAGCTTAGGTTAGAAGCCTCCAGTGAGTTCAACGCTTTTGGCGACTTTTTGGCGACTTTGCTCTCTTTTGACAGCGACATTTCTCAATTTAATAATATTTAATCTTTCTGAGGAGATCTGCTAGCTTGTTTACACAGAGCGCTGTGAGTCTGACAGGCGAATGGCTGGACCAATCGCGTGCCGGTCAGTCGAAATGGGGCTTCCCATTGACAAATGATCAGCATTTGTGTACATTTCTAAGCTTTTTGATTGGTTCTATACAACGTGTAACACCATATTTGGAGAGCACAGATGTTTCAGGGGATACCCGGGAAATGATCAGAGGTGATGAAGAGGAGTTGAGAAAAGCAATATTCATTTCCAGCGAATTTAGTAAATCTTTGTAAACTTTAATAGTCATTTAAATACCTTTACTCAATTATCTGGACTACGAAACTTTAGGAGATTATTTTTGAATGTCTGTTCTTTGAAATTTAGCACAAAAAAATAAGTAAAATAAGTATTTGAGCACCCTGCTATTTTGCAAGTTCTCCCACTTAGAAATCATGGAGGGTACTGAAATTGTCATCGTAGGTGCATGTCCACTGTGAGAGACATAATCTAAAAAAAAAAAAAATCCAGAAATCACAATGTATGATTTTTTAACTATTTGTATGATACAGCTGCAAATAAATATTTGAACACCTGAGAAAATCAATGTTAATATTTGGTACAGTAGCCTTTGTTTGCAATTACAGAGGTCAAACGTTTCCTGTAGTTTTTCACCAGGTTTGCACACACTGCAGGAGGGATTTTGGCCCACTCCTCCACACAGATCTTCTCTAGATCAGTCAGGTTTCTGGGCTGTCGCTGAGAAACACGGGTCTCTATTGGGTTTAGGTCTGGAGACTGGCTAGGCCATGCCAGAACCTTGATATGCTTCTTACAGAGCCACTCCTTGGTTATCCTGGCTGTGTGCTTCGGGTCATTGTCATGTTGGAAGACCCAGCCTCAACCCATCTTCAATGCTCTAACTGAGGGAAGGAGGTTGTTCCCCAAAATCTTGCAATACATGGCCCCGGTCATCCTCTCCTTAATACAGTGCAGTCGCCCTGTCCCATGTGCAGAAAAACACCCCCAAAGCATGATGCTACCACCCCCATGCTTCACAGTAGGGATGGTGTTCTTGGGATGGTACTCATCATTCTTCTTCCTCCAAACACGTTTAGTGGAATTATGACCAAAAAGTTCTATTTTGGTCTCATCTGACCACATGACTTTCTCCCATGACTCCTCTGGATCATCCAAATGGTCATTGGCAAACTTAAGACGGGCCTTGACATGTGCTGGTTTAAGCAAAGGAACCTTCCGTGCCATGCATGATTTCAAACCATGACATCTTAGTGTATTACCAACAGTAACCTTGGAAACGGTGGTCCCAGCTCTTTTCAGGTCATTGACCAGCTCCTCCCGTGTAGTTCTGGGCTGATTTATCACCTTTCTTAGGATCATTGAGACCCCACGAGGTGAGATCTTGCATGTAGCCCCAGTCCGAGGGAGATTGACAGTCATGTTTAGCTTCTTCCATTTTCTAATGATTGCTCCAACAGTGGACCTTTTTTCACCAAGCTGCTTGGCAATTTCCCCGTAGCCCTTTCCAGCCTTGTGGAGGTGTACAATTTTGTCTCTAGTGTCTTTGGACAGCTCTTTGGTCTTGGCCATGTTAGTAGTTGGATTCTTACTGATTGTATGGGGTGGACAGGTGTCTTTATGCAGCTAACGACCTCAAACAGGTGCATCTAATTTAGGATAATAAATGGAGTGGAGGTGGACATTTTAAAGGCAGACTAACAGGTCTTTGAGGGTCAGAATTCTAGCTGATAGACAGGTGTTCAAATACTTATGCAGCTGTATCATACAAATAAATAGTTAAAAAATCATATATTGTGATTTCTGGATTTTTTTTTTTTTAGATCATGTCTCTCACAGTGGACATGCACCTACGATGACAATTTCAGACCCCTCCATGATTTCCAAGTGGGATAACTTGCAAAATAGCAGGGTGTTCAAATACTTATTTTCCTCACTGTGTATATATATATATATATATATATATATATATATATATATATATATATATATATATATATATATATATATCATGAGTTTGCATACATTATGAGATTTTATACACAGGAAAAAATAACCTACAAGGTTGAATATCTTAATTTTTTGTTATTTATAGGCCTAGGCCTGAGGGATGAAACGAGAGTTAAATTCAACAAGAAAAAGAGGAAAACATAAAGCAGTAAGCCAATTTTGCTTGTGGATGAAAATGTTTGGATATAAAATAAAGAAATGAACAACATATTCAAGAGATGATAATTTTGGGATTTCGTAATAAAAATAAATAATATCGTTAAGGATAAAACGGTGGGTCACATTAGTAGGGTTAAATATAAGAACTTAAATCAACTCTAAATGTATTCACAAAATAAATGGGCAGCAGTTTCTTCAAAAAGACCACAAAATGAGCAAGTTTAATCAATATCAAGATATTTACAGATAGATGAATTAAGCGTGTCGTTCAAATCTTTTAAGTTTTTGCACGTGTGATAACGGGTCGTAGGTCACATGATAACATCAACATGGCAGATGTCCGTTTCGCATTTATACTTAACGAGACCAGGCTATATATCCTACTCTTTTAGCGCTCGTTAAGTAAGTACTTATTTAAATTAAGTACCTACTCATTAAGTATGCGGTTTCGAACGCAGCCTTGCTAAACCACCCCACCGCTAAACCAAGCCCCCAGTGGATTAGAGCAAATAAGGTAAAGCGGTTGAAAATGCCCATTGTGGTTTGAAAATGCCCCAATGATAGACAAACACCCACTAGTGTTCTGCAGAGATACATGCCTGAATGATCTTGTGCTCATAAACTACAAATCACTGTTAGTTCAATGTCACTGTCTCCACCCCTGTGTGCTGTTGGCTTTCATCAAAATTTCAATGCTGATCCAACACAATTTAAACACTGATATGTCAATCTCAACCAAAATTATGGTTTGGATCAAAACTCAACATTGTATCAATGTCCCCATGCTATATGTGCGATTTATTTCAACACTTTACTTACTTTGAAAATTAATGTATGTTAGTAGATTTAGAAACAATAAATTAAATGTAAGTAAAAAGCATGCTAAAAACAGAAATAGGCCTACATTATATGCACCATTGTTTGAAACTCAGAGAGTTAATGTCAAACACACAAGACTTCCGTATGTGTTTTCTCTCTAATAAGGAAGCATCAATTAAAGGTATTGTGGAGGATGTTTCCGAATTTTAGAAAGGAACCGCCCTCTCTACTTGCACATGCGCAACACTCTACCTGCTCCCGAGAGGGAACGCCTATTAAACGAGCCCAGTTCTCCTCGTGCACGCTCTGTTTACAATTTGCTGTCGGCATCGCTCATGCTTACTTTCCAAAAGAAGATTTGCACTTTTTCCACTATGACATGAGGGAGGAGGGGCGGGGACGCAATGATAAGACGATCACTCGGATGGATCTCATCTCACCCATATTTATGTACAAAAAGTTTCACCGCAAATAACACTACTACTTAAAAATCTGGCCACCTTAATAACTACTAACGATGCAAATTACAAAATAAATAAACTAATCTTCCCTGGAAAGTTACAATATAGACGTAGATAACTTTTACTAGCAGTGATTTGCCAAACTTTACCTGTCGAGTAGAAACTTCGCGACTGAGGCATCAGTGGGAAGCCCAACCTGTGCTTTCAGCGCACGCCATCGTGTGAATGAATCTCCCAAAAACACACTGGTCTCGTTTCTATCTTCTGCGGCCTTTCTCTTCTCATACACCTCGTAGACTTTTTTGCTCTTGCGACGAAAGTGCGCATGCGCAGAAAGCGAAAACTACCTAGGGACAAGCACGTACGAGGGCCTTACGTAAACATTACCAGAATGATTGACAATTAGGAGGACCAATAGTCTTGATGATCCACCCAGAAAAAGAAAATCCTCCACTATACCTTTAACTACTGAGAAGCCCACAAGTATGGGATGAATATAGTATCAAAATGATTAACACGTGCAATCACTATAATCCATGAACTTGTTAAAAGGTTGCAGATATGTTTTACACTATCTACAACCAAATGCCTTTCAACTTGCGTGTGCAAAATTCTAAATTGAATGAATGTGTAGCAGTTTGTACAAATAGAGACATTTGTGAATACAAATGTTTTCTTTTGTATTAGTGTATCATAATTTGCGCATGCAACAAAGAAGATGTGCGTTTGTGGATGAGGTGACATGCATGCATTCATTGACTTCTTTTCTGAGTCGATCTCATTTGATTCATTTTGATTTTGAGACTTTCTTTTCACGGTTTTAAAAGCATTTCACAACCCACACACAAACAACTACAAATTAATAGGCCTGGTGCTAATTATTAATGTGTGCACAACTACCCATCTATTTGACAAATTCACAAATACGCATTTACATTTAAACTAATACAATACAACTTGTGTGCAAAATCCAGAAATGCATGAATGTGCAGCATTTTGTACAAATAGAGACATAGTTGTTGAAACAAAACCTTGATATTGTATTAATGTAGGTCAGAATTTGTGCATGCATCAAGTAAGATGCGCATTTGTGGATCAGGTGACACGCGTGTATTCATCGACTCGTTTCTGAGTCGATCCTATTTGATTCATTTGGATTTTGAGACTTTCATTTCGCAGGTTCAGCCGTGCACGATCCACACACACACACACACACAGCTGTCTGAGAAAACCTGCTACCACTAGATGGCAGTATGTGCTAAAACAGACAACAGCACCGTAATCAAACGTTCTTTTCTCATATAATACGCTTAATGTGGCTTAAAGGAACTGTATGTAAGATTGTGGCCAAAACTTGTACTGCAATCACTTTCAAATTACTGTAGAGCGGTGTAAAAAAGTGATATTGAAGCACCAAATTTAGTACACAATATAGGCCTACTTTATTAATAAAGCATACTTTGTAGAGGCAAACAGATTATGAACAACACCTATAATGTGTGTGTGTGTGTGTATGTGTGTGTGTGTGTGTGTGTGTGTGCGTGCGTGCGTGCGTGCGTGCGTGCGTGCGTGCGTGTGCGTGTGTGTGTGTGTGTGCGCGTGCTTGTGTGGTTTAATGGCTGTCATTGGAGTGTACTTAAATTTGTCCACGAAAATGTCTTACGATTTCAGGATAATTTCTTAATATATTGCAACAAATCAATCAGTCCAATGAAAACAATCCAGTGAACGAACGAAGTTTTAAAAAAGTGTAATTTGGCATCACTGCTAGCAGTGGCGGATACAGAACGTCATTAATAGGTGGGCCTGGTGAATATACTGTACGGAGGGGCCTCGTTTTTTTTTTAAGCTTATACACACCTGATTCCCGGGCTCCCTATTAGAGCTTTCACACTGCGCGCAGATGCGGTCTGGCGATGCGTTCCAGTAGCGGTGCGGTGTGGTACAGCAGTGCAGAGATCGTTTCCGCACAGAGTCTATTTTTGCTGTGCTGCACGCGCTGAATTAAAGTGACAGCGCATGGTTCGTGGTTAAAATGAACACAGATTGACATGAAAAATATAATAATCTCACCATAAATGCGTTTAAATAAATAAAATGTAGTAATCTCACCATAAATGCATTTAATTTAATTATACTCTATTTCACAGTCATCTCTTTTAGGCTACTTTAAGACCGGGGTAAAGCAAGGAAAACTACAATTTACCTCAACAAGGTGACATAATGAACAACACTCGTCGCATTCATGGAGGTGAAAAAACAAGTTATTTGTGACATGTAAGATTTATTGTATTAAAACTTAAGTGCAAAAGAAAAGGCATGAGAGTCGGCTGTTTTTGTCAATTTTAAGTTTTAATTTAAAAACTTTGTGATTTTAATATAAGTACTACTACATGGTTAAATATTTTACCACTTGCTTGAGCAACTTAATATATCTATAGAAGTAGCACTGAATAATACGTTGTTTAAATTGTGTTAAAATGTTTATTAAAGAGTGTATACATGCGTACAAAGAGAATCGCAATGCTGACAAAACTTTTTTTAAATATAAGTTGCTGTATAACTTCTGGATTTGAACAGTGGTGAAGTACTGAATCTCAGTACTTAAAGGAGCTGTATGTAAGAAATGTAATCATAAAATGGCCCTGATATGTCACTAGACATTAAGAAATCATGTTCATTTCAAATACTTATATCACTGACAACAGTAGTACGGCCAGGATATTGTCATTTAAAAAGTAAAGTTGCAGCCCTCAACTGATGTTGTCATCTTGTGTTTTGGCCTGAAGCGCCACCCTCCACCTATCTACCAATCACGAAGTCAGTAGTGTTTCAGCATCCGGGTTGCCAGCTCAGCTCTAGTTACCACAGCTGCAGCTACAAACGTGTCAGTCTACGTTCATGCTGGATCCTGCAGCCTATCTGGCAACCTCGAGTCAGGGGGGAGGGGGAGGGGATACACCGCTCTACAGTAATTTGAAAGTGATTGCAGTACCAGTTTTGGCCACAATCTTACATACGGCTCCTTTAAGTAAAAGCACAAATAACCAGAGACATATTTACTTAAGTAAAAGTAGAAGTACCACAATGAAAACCCTACTTAAGTAAAAAGTACCTGATTTTAAATTTACTTTAAGTATTAAAAGAAAAAGTACTTGCATTACAATTTATTCTCTTAATATCTATATTCTAATAATTAGGGTGGTAACAGTATGAAACCGAAATCGCGACACACACCCTATTTGAACTTAACATTATACAATACCTACACCACAAAACTAGTTGAGGATAATGTTAAATTCTTTCAAATTGGGCAATCCCAGCATTATGGACGTGACATTTGCAGTAAAAACTTCAAATATAAATTCTCAGAAAAAGCATTTAATACATATTGAAACGGTTTATATCCATACTCCCTTAATAAAGGAGTCCAGACATTAGAAAAATATCAGTCCACAGACACATGCGTTTTATATTTATGAAATAGGCTACACATGCCACAACGGACGTGACACACACACAAAAAAATCTTTAAATTTTAGGTGCCAAAATATTTTTTTGTAATTCTGTGAATTACACTGCGCAAACCAAAAGTAATACTAACGTTACCAACCGGATGAAGAAGGGTTGGCTCTCCACAGAACATAAAATATGAATTTTATTTTTCATGTTTGCATTTCTGAAAAAATGAGCCACTAACGTTAAGTGTCTCAGGCATGACATGGTCCAGAAGTATATCATCATCTAGATGTGTGTGTTTTTTTTTTTAAGTGTGTCAATGATAGCTGTTTAGCCGTAGCTCAGTTAGGTTGCTGCTGCGTCGGAAAACTTTTGGTCCGAAACGCGCCCGCGGTGTTGCGTGATAGCATCACTGGACTGACACGTGATATGTCGACATAATATTTTTATTTTATAGCTATTTTTCGTAGCTGCTGTACATAAATGTCCTGATTGTCCTCAGGAAACTATTAAAATGAAATTATTTATTAATTAATTATTATTAAAATTAAAAATTGTAATTGTTTTTATTAATCTGATTGGGTGGGCCACCGATCAATCTTGGTGGGCACCCATAAATCCGCGCCTGACTGCTAGACTGTCACGCGCCGGTTCGCAATCGCATCTTTCTAAAATTCAAACAGAAACAAATACGTGGTCTGTTTTTTACCAGGCAGTAGCTCAGTCGAGTTTATCAAAGTTAGTCGAGATTATCTTTGTCATTACAAAGACTTATAAATATCTTGGTGTGTTACTTGACACACACCTTACATACCAGGATCACATTTCTAATTTAACAAAAAAGCTGAATCAGAAACTTTATGTGGATAACAAGATTAGATCATATCTTTCCTCTTCTGTTTCTGAAACTTATCTACATGCAATTGTGTTTTCAACAATGTCCTACTGTCTTCCAATCTGGTCTCTTACCACTAAGGGAATAACTGAACCAATAGCACGATTATACTATCGAGCTCTCAAGATCCACAGTAATCTTCCAAAGTGGTCCCACCATTGCATTGCACTCACATGCTCAAGCGCTCTGACTTTCCAGAAATATATAAACAGTCACGCTATTACATTTTATTTTCAGATTCAAAATAGCACTTCACCAACACTTGCTACACTTCTTCCAATACACAATATAAGACCATTACGCCTTAGTAGGTCAGTTTCACAGGCACTTATTCCAGTCCCCCCATACAAAAACAACTATGGTCAGAAATCCTTTTTTCATACGGAATGATATTCCCCATCACATCAGAACATTACCATACAGATGGAACTCAACCAGAATGCCTATTACCGCCGCGCCAGCCACCGCGGCAAAACTTCCGTGGTAAAAATAAACCAGTCGCATTTCTAAGTAATTTGCGAAATGACCACCAGGTGGCGCAAAGGGATATTGTGTAAAACAGCAGCAATTGCTGCATTTTTTTTCAATTGCCTTAAGTGGAGTTAATGTCAATTAACAGTAAGGATGAAAACTACAACTATAGTAAACAGAATAGAACATTTTTATAAGGCCAGAAAAATAGAATAACAAGTTAAAAATAGAGACGATAACAATATAACCTGTATTTCATATTGTAGGCCTAGACGTCGGTGGGCGACACGCCTATTCCCTGGGGAGCAGTGCGATAAAACACACACACAAAAAGAAAACCCCACAAAAACAAATGTAATACCAAAAATAACAAACAAAAGTAAATTATGTGCAATGAAGCTGATTATTTGTACTATTCTATTGAAGAATGAGAAGAATGAAGAGCATTTCCCGCTCGTGTGAGCGAACGCACATTGGAACGTTTGGTCATTTCGCATCAAGTAAAGTAATGGCCGAGTTGTAGAACTTACGTTTCGATCATTTAGATGACACGGGTTCAAATCCCGAATCAACTTGAACTACTGTAATTTTTATATTAGCCTATTAATGCATTTTATAGCCTATTATTGATGCAGAGAGATTTGTCTTCTAAAACTCTGTTACACCATAGTTTTTTTGCTTATATTTATAAAATAAAATTACCATGCATTTACATTTTACACCAAGGAACAAATATTATGCAATAACTTTACATCTGTAGCCTATAATAATTACAATCGCAATTTCAAAAGCATTTCTGTAAAAAAAAAAATTATACATATATCAATGCTAATTAAATAGACCAGTGTTTCTCAACCGGGGGTATGCGGACCCCTAGTGGTCCGTGGCATAATTGCAGGGGGTCCGTAAAACCATTTAAAAATATATATTTTTTAAATATCCTAAAATTATTTTTTAGCTTTATTGCTTAGTATTACTAAAACCAGAATTAAGGTTGAAATTACAAATTATTTTAAATTACCTCATGTGCGTTTTTATTTTTGCCGCGATTTGCCGCCATTTGACTCAATCCAGTATGTTTACAGCGCGTTGATTTCAGTCAGAGAACTGTCACATAGGGGAGAGCAGCAAACATGGACAGGTGGCTTAAAAAAAATTATGGGCCATCTACCAGCGGGTCTGACACAAGACAAGACAATTCCAGCCCACCAGAAAAGCGAATTAAAAAGGACAGAACAAAAGCACGTCAATATCAAGACAGTTACAAAATGTTTGGGTTTACCACAACAACGACTGAGCCTCCACAGCCATTATGTTTTCTGTGTGGTGAGATCCTGTCTAACCACGCAATGAAACCATCCCATTTACAGCGACATCTGACAACGAGACATGCTTCATATGTAGGTAAATCTGCAGACTTTTTCTATAGAAAACTTTCTGAATTTCGGAAAAGCCAAGACACACTAAAAGAGGCAACACAGATGAACAGTTCTTCCCTGCTTGCTTCATATGAGGTATCTTTGCTTGTAGCCAAATCGAAAAAACCATACTCAGTTGCTGAGGAATTAATTGTGCCAGCAGCTGCCATCTTAGCAGAAACGATGTTAGACAAGAAGGCAGCTGAAGCAATTAAAACAGTGCCTTTATCCAACGACACTGTATGCCGTCGGATTGATGATATGTCTGCGGATATCCTTGCGCAAGTGGTGGAAAAATTAAAGCGGTCTGACTATTTTGCTTTACAATTAGATGAGTCAACTGACGTTAGTGGCAAATCAAAACTGGTAGCGTTTGTTCGCTTCAAGGACACATATAATATCACCGAACATATTCTTTTCTGCAAGCCAATGCTGGCCAGAACCACCGGCGAGGATGTTTTTTAATGTTGTGGACTCTTTTTTCACGGAGCACTCGTTGAACTGGCAGCGCTGCTCACATATCTGCACTGACGGTGCAGCATCAATGACGGGGCGCACCCGTGGATTCCTCGCACGCGTGAAACAGGTAAACCCTGGCATTAAGACAGTTCACTGCATAATTCACAGGGAAGCTTTAGCTTCAAAACGTATGTGCCCCAAATTACACAAAGTCCTTAATGATGCTGTCAAAATCATCAACTTCATTAAATCCCGACCTTTAAATGCCAGACTGTTTGAAAAACTATGTGATGGAGCAAATTCTGAACACCAGCAATTATTGCTTCACACTGATATACGCTGGCTCTCAAGGGGAAAAACACTCCAGAGACTGTTTGAGTTACGGGATCAAGTCAGTGACTTTCTTACTGAGCACTTGCATTCACTTGCACCACTGCTGAAGAACAACAGCTGGCTGGCATATTTAGCTTACCTGGCAGATGTTTTCAGCAGGCTGAATGACTTGAACTTGGAATTGCAAGGTAAAGACACAACTGTCCTACACCTGTATGATCGAGTGTCAGGGTTCATGAAGAAAATTGAGCTCTGGTGTCAGAAATGCCAGAATGGGGATGTCAGTAGTTTCCCTCAGCTGGACATGTGCCTTGTTAATGTTAGAGCTGAAAAAGTGAGCATTCTGCAGACAGTACAAGCACACTTGGACAAACTTTCCTCTGAGTTCAGATCATATTTTCCTGACATTGAGGTTCATAATTCTGCACTTGACTGGATAAGGAACCCTTTTGTGGCTACCTGCACCCAGACCGCTCCTGTTACTCTCCAGGAAAGACTTATTGATTTGTCCTCAGATAGGGGTTTGAAAATAATGTTTTCAGAAACATCACTGACACAGTTTTGGTGCAATGTTGAAAAGGAGTACCCTGATGTTGGGAAACATGCTCTGTATGAACTGCTGCCTTTTGGATCAACCTATCTGTGTGAGGTCACATTTTCAGCCATGGCACACATAAAAACAAAACAGAGAAACAGACTCAGCTTGGAGAGGAACCTTATTGCTGCTGTTGCTACACTTCACCCCAGGATGCAAAAGCTTATTTCACTGCATGAAAAGAGGTGTATCCGGACCAGTATACTCCTGTATACACTGCTGAAATTCGGAAGAATCCAGGAGTATACTGACCGGATAGCTCAAATTCCATGGGTCTGTATATTCCGTATACATCCGAAATGATACCAAATCGGATGTATGTTGTGGACGTATACTTCCATGCTACAGCCATTTGTTGCCATGGCAAGTAATCCCTCAAAGGTTTTTTCAAGAGAACATTTTCACACCTTTGTGCACCTTTTGGCCTTCCCCCCTATTGGTCCTTTTCTTTTAAAACCACTCCCATTAACCAGACCACTATTGGAGGACAGGACACATTGAAAACCCAGGAAAGTGATTTGATTGGTTACTTTTAGAACATAACCCACCCTAGGCCTTATCGCACAGTGATTTGATTGGTTATAGGCCAGCTATGCAGATATTGCTCAGTATACACTAACCCCCCCCTTCCCCCAATTTTAATACATTCAAATATAATTTTAAAAACACACACAAAGAACAATGAGAAAGTCTGACATTTTTGTTAAGGTAAATAAAACATTCCAAAAAGCATTATAAACAAGCATTAAAAGGGAATGGGGGAACAAAAATATTTGAAGGGATGAAAATGTAAAGGAACAAAAACAAATATAACATGAACATTCCAAAGAACATTATAAACATACATTAAAATGAATGGGGAAAAAGAAATGTGAACAAAGGTGTAAAGGAATAAAATACAAAACGTGGAGATAAGCAACATGCACATCAAAAAGGAACAAATATACAAATCAATATCAGAGATCAATAAATAAGAAATATAGAAATTAAATTTTATATAAAATATATGTAAATATTCATTTTCAAACTGCCATGATGCACTGGTGGTGTGACATGTAGCGTGGGTCAGCCTCTAGTCTGGTTTGTAGTACCTGGCAGAGAGCAGATAACTCTGTGGTTCTGTTTGGTGGAGACCTCAGCATCCACACTGGCCTTCCATCAACAATAGCATCTTCATCAGACATCAGTTCTATTGTTGCAGTCTTCCACAGTTCCCTTTATGTGTTGGGTTTGTACAACACTGGACCTGGTCTCCAGCAACTGCAAAACATGACAGTAATTTAACCACTAAAACACAAAGAGGAGGACAGTTACATTCTGAAGAAGAAAAAAACAACAACTGCTTAACCAGTTTCTTAACTTACCCGTCTCTTTCTTTGACGGTTCTTTGCAGTGTTCTTCATAGTGTTTCTTTTCTTGGCCTTTTCAGGCTGAGCCAAAGAATACTTCCTCCGCAAAGTCTCAAAATACGTCTTGCAACCTGTTGAATAAATCATAAATAAATGTAATGCCAATAAAACTAAGTAAAATAGAGGACATTAAAATGATTACAACATCTTTAAGATTACCTTTTGCACATTCAGGGTCAACGTCTGTAAAAGTTGTCCTTAATTCTTCGAAGAGGTAAGTGGTCACAACCAGGTTATGTGATGAATTTATTCTGGGGGAAAAAGTTGCAGGCATCATTAATGAAATTCAGTTTTGGTATTTCAAATCCATATAGTAGTAGATTAAACTAACATTTACAGTATACAATACGCAGTCTTAGCCGGTTTGTGGATCGTATTTGTGTGGGTTGTTCTCTGAATTATGGAGGCATCTTACAGATTCCTGTAAAGTTTGAAATTAAAAAGCGTTTAAGTGGATTCACAATCTGCAAGAACCACAAAACTGAATTTTCAGTTTGAATAAGTTGGCCATCACAGTAAACATAAGAGACAAAACATATCTGTTCATAAATCTTTAAGATGTCACTCAGCGCCTCTGATATCTTACCGGTTTGTGCCGCCTTCTGCCTATACAAGGCCACCAGTGCTGGTGTATGTTGGTCAAGCACAGCATAGAACTGGTTCCGTATGTTGACGTTTGTGATGCGTTGGAACTCAGCACAAAGCTACAAAACCAAAAACAAACAAAAATAATTATATAAAAAGACTTATACTCAATTTGCAACAGAAAACACATTTGTGATGCAACATGTTCAGTTACATTACATTGTTGAGCAACATGGTCACATGCAAAGTGATAGTTCTTACACACAGTGAATAGTGACATTTGCTGTTCCATTTGAATGTGATACATATTAAAAATTTGGCAGTGAAATATGTGTGAAGAGTGGCAGAAAAGAGAAGTGAGTCTGTTTTACCTGTGATTCAATCCGAAGAGCCGGCCATTTCCCCAAGAAGTCCTTCACCTGCACAGATAAAACAATCAATATGAAACCAGTCAAATTATGCAATCAACCTCTTTACAAATTAATGATACAAAATTTCAAGTGAATGTAACTTACCGATAAAGTTGCTCTCTGGTGACAATGTAGGTCTGCACATGCACACAAAAACAGACAGCAAGAGATTTAATTCGGATTTAATTTTTAAGAGACGTTTGATTGATGCTAATGAATTAGGCTCCAAATAAAAGAAATGGTGAAAAATAGTTACAGCCTAAATTAACATTTGAGTCACCTTGATTTTGGGGGATGCTCACTGCACTCCTTCCACTTAAACCTATAATGAAAAAAGACGTTTGTAAAGGTTTAATAAAAACTTGCAGAGTTCATTCGGTAACTATTATGTCCATAACCTTAAATTTGTTTGAGTAAAAGTTAACGTAACTGCTAACGTTAGCCACTAGCTCATTTGGGTGCATGTAGATAACATCACATTGAACTTGCCAGAGCAGAGCACTTAACACAAACAGCAGCAACACACTCAAAAATAGAAGGACTATCGCTTGCTGAAAAGAGTTATTGACTAACGTTAACATTATTGCCCTGCCACGACATTAACAGTAACGTTACACAGGATATTCTGTCACTAGCAGGCGGACTGACGGCAATCGCGCCCGCGGCACCGCGCGTGCAACTTAAAAATAGCCTCGTCTAACAGTCAAAATATCACGTGTAATATGATATTCTTACAATATTACAACAAGCAAAGTAGTTTTGAAGTGTTTTGGTTTACTTACAAGTTGTTTCATTCTTGATACCACGTCGCTCGAGAGGGTAGCCATCTTGGATAGATTTTTCAGGTAACGTCAGCTGCACGTCATGACGTCATATCACGTGATCAACAGTACACTTTAAAATAGTGAGTGAACCAGCGGTGTTCACTCAGAAATGCTGAGGCACACAGACATAAAAATACATATTTGTTCATAGACATTAATAGTTTAAAGGTGGATTAACTCAGCAAGAGATTTTAACTGTAGTGAGCTCAGTCTTCAATTAAGAGGAGTAGAAAAGCTCAGGTTCCTTCTACCTTTTTAATAAATATCAAGTCACCTTTATTTATACAGCGCTTTTTACAATACAGATTGTTTCAAAGTAGCTTTACAGAGATAACAGGAAAATAATGCAATAAAGTTTGTTTCCAGAAGAAATTAAATAG
Organism: Scardinius erythrophthalmus; assembly: GCF_964197995.2. Classification (NCBI taxonomy): domain Eukaryota; kingdom Metazoa; phylum Chordata; class Actinopteri; order Cypriniformes; family Leuciscidae; genus Scardinius; species Scardinius erythrophthalmus. The sequence goes on along the minus strand of NC_138224.1, from coordinate 37,651,642 downwards.
CTTCACAGTCCAGCTTAAGTCAGTTCAGTGGTGATTAATTTTGTTGTATAAATAAATAAATACATTTAAATGTGTATATATGTAGCGGGTCAGGCGGTGAGTTTGGGAAGTGTACCTTTAAGGTTTGCTGATTATTGGGATCAGGTGGCGTAAGTGACGTGTCCCTTTAAATGTGGGGAGATATGAACAGAAAAATGGTGCGGTGGGAGTGAAGAGTGAGTCTCTTGGTGTATCGGTTGTGCGACGGGGAGAATGTGAGTCTATTTGGGAGGTTATGTCTATTTGTTGGTAGTATTGAACCGCTCATCACGGCTCTTTGCTTGTAGCTCGGTTGGGCGTCTGCGGTTATGGTGTCCAGTAAATGGTACCAGCGGTGACGAGCTTACAGAAACTTGCTTTCATATAGCGAGTAGTAATCCTACATAGTTCTTGCAGTAACGTAAGTAACGCAAGTCTTTTGGAAGTCCATGCCTATGTGTTTTTAAATTCATTGAACCGTTCAACACGGCTCATTGTGTGTTTGTTTGTAGCTCGGTCTGGCGTCTGCGGTTAATGGTGTCCAGTAAATGGTACCAGCAGTGACGAGCTTACAGAAACTTGCTTTCATACAGCGAGTAGTGATCCTATAAGAGTTGCAGTAATGTAAGTTCACTGACTCTGTTCCTTTTAGATAGTGTATAAGGTGTAGTGCTGATTATTCTCTTGTTAATTTTACCTATGAATAGAAAGAAACAACACTGATGTGAGTGTGCACAGTTATTAGTCATCCACACCACTTGATCGTATTGCTACGGGGCATACGGCGTTGATTTAAAGAAAAACGTAAGTTTGATCCTTGTCCTGTTTTAATCTTCCAATTATAGATTGGTTATTGTTTTAAATTGTCATAGCATCATAAACCACTTATGCTTGTGATTTACAGGAGGATTGCCTACGTCGGTCACTAGCCACTGTTTTTCCTGAGCTTAATCATTGTTTTATTTTTTATTTTTGTGTGTGTATGTGTGCGTCCTGAGGAGCGGCTACTACCAGTGATGACTTGGATCTAGTTGGGCTTAAGCCATTCTAACATTCGGCCTATGGGCATTGTGCAATATTTCACTTGGAAACAGTATCCATTTTGTAATGTAATGTTCACTAGTGAAGTGTGAAATGCTGTGTTGTGTGTGTCTGTATGGTAGTATTGGTTTGGAGTATTTCTTGCAGTGTTTGAGTGTTTTGTGAGCAGTACTTATTTAGTAGACTTTATGCACTGTAGATTTGATATTGTTAGACTTTTTATATCTTGTATCCATGCACTATGATGCTTTAACTCACTGTGATCTATTTATTGTAAAGTTGCTTACTGTTACCTGGAGGGAATATTTGTCTATTTTTACTGCCAATTATTATATTGATTGTTTAATAAATTTATAATTGAGTACATCAGTCCCATGTCCTTTCCTTCACTGGATACCACCTGCCTCAATATCTAAGAAGGGAGTGTGGGTTTTTGGGGTTTCTAGTTTATCTATACAAATTTCGGTGTGAGCGCCCCCTAGGGGTTACATATATATAGCCACTTTGGAGAAAACCGTGATGTCATCGTCCAGCTCAGTTCAGATCTCATATAATAGTGTCAACGCAGGCAGATCAATAATATTGTTGAATTTTAAATGAAATGTCCCCAACTAAGCAAGCTAAAAGCCAATTGTGAAAAAGGTGACAAATGCTGTTGTCTGCAATTTGTAAAACTTCACAATAAAATTTTAGATATTCTGAAATGTTTGGTTCATTTTTCTTTATTTGTTCCATTAAATTTATTGCTGGGAAAAAATTAATCGCGATTAATCGCATCCAAAATAAAAGTTTGTGTTTGCATAATATATGTGCGTGTACTGTGTATAATTATTTTGTATATATAAATACACACATATGCATGTATATATTTAAGATTTTTATTTATTTATATATTATACTATATATTATTATATATTATGCAAACACAAACTTTTATTTTGGATGTGATTAATTTTTTCCCAGCACTAATTAAATTCCTTTGTTTATTTAATTAAATATTCAGATGTTTTTGTGAACGTATATGCTCAGACTGGGTGTTTATTTTGTCCTGTTTTTATAAAAAATATTTGATTAAGAGACTTTTTTTCATGCAGTGGTTTTAAGGCCCTGACACAGGCGACGTGAGCCAACCCTAGAGTCGGATTTAGTCATTGCTAGTTCTTTGACGTCGGTTTTGTGTTTCAGGGCCTTAAGAATTTATTTATTTTTCTGTACAAAAAGCTTGTTTGCTGTAGCCTAACCTAGTAGTCCAGAGATAAGTCAATCCTGAAGTCCTCCCTGGCCACCCCTCCCTCTGAGAACAGCCAGCACTGTGTCAGTCATTAACATATGAAAGGTCTTCACACCTAACAGTTGTCAGTCCTCTCACACCCAGCAGTGTTTCAGTTGTATATGTCCGTGAAATTTCACGGATTCCTGTATATGTCCGCATATGTGAGGTTTCCGGGTCTATGTGGAAATATACTGTTCCATGTTACTGTGATCCGCTTTTTCCCACATACATCCGGCAAACATCAAATTACACAGGAGTTTACCATGCCCGTATTTTGCCGGATTTGAGTCTTTTCATGCAGTGTTTGTGATAAACAGGTGCAAATTTCACATTAAACAAAAGATTCAAGCAAAATAACATTCAGATGGACGTGTTAAAAAGTTAAAGCCAAATTAGATAGATGGCAGTGTTGAAACTGTTCCATGTGTTGAAAGAGAATGTTGTTCCAAAGAATTGGCTGTATATAAAGCATGTGTTGTGTAATTTTAATGCAGTAGAATGACATTTTAGTATTAAAAAAGTGTAAATTTTACAAAAGAAAGTAACATTCAAATGGACGTAGTTAAAATATTAATCTCAAATTGGACATTAATGGACATGTGATGTTTTACACTTTACAGAATGCAGTAGAATATTGTTCTGAAATTGACAATGTTGTTGTGATTGATTGTGTAATGTGTTGTGCCATTTCAATGCAATCAAATGAAATGGCCAGATGCAATTCTAGTTGCCAGTCATTAAAAAAAATATTAATTACTTAACTTGCATTCACTGATATTGCATTCATAGCGTTTAACTGTGAAAATCATTGTGATTGGAAAGAAAACAGTGGATGGCGGGTGAGAACAGGGGTAGGGGTCCATGAGGCTGGCTTCAGATATTATGGGGGTCCAATACTCCAAAAAGGTTGAGAAACAATGAAATAGACCATATTAAATATATAAAATAAAGATATGGGATAAGAGTAGAGCACCCTACATCGTTCAAAACTGCTAATGTCTAGAATAACTCTTTGTTTTAAGTCAGTCTCAAACTCAGAGCCTGTGGGGGGTTTGGAGAAGGCAGTTGCTTTATCGTGGGGGTGCAGGACCAACCCGAATAGGTGTTAATGTTCCGTCTTTCATATGGAGAGTGTCTGATAGCCAGCCTGATGAGCAGGAAAAGGCAAAATTATTTTAAGGATAAATATCAACATCTCCAAAAATGTAGACCCTATATCTAGTTTTATTTATTGTAGGCTATTTAAAGGTTTTCCACACACAATTTCAATTTAGCAGATACAGAGCTCTTTAATTCGCGATCATCCTCATTTTAAAGCTGAATTCAGCAAGGCATGCTGTATCTTTGAAGCAACAAAGGCTATTTGTTACAGTTTTTTCTTTCGTGATTTGTGTGGATGACACGCAGCGACATATAGCCTACAGTATTATCAGCTGTATGGTGTGTTTTTACCCTGAAATGTTTAATTTCGAGAAAGACCTGCGTGCGCAGTGAGGGAGACAAAATAAACTTACTAAAAAGAGATCCAGCGCAAGAGAGAGGGAAAGAAAAACGCCTGTTCTTAATTTATGTTGCTTTGAACTATTTTTGTTTTGTACCGGTAAATTTTTTTTACTTAGCTGCAATTTCGTTGGCAATAGCCTACACATGTAAAATGTCGCAAGAATGAGATGTGTTTCTTATTTTGCATCGCAAAAGGGAATAAACTTTAAACTCGATGCAACCCTGGTTTAAATAAATAAACTGTCCCGACGCTTTATTTAAACCTTGACATGTGCAATGGGGTTTCAAACGCAATTAATTTTAGTGTTCTCTAGCAATTTTTTATTTATTTTTTTGTGTGTGTGTGTGTGTGTGTGTGTGTGAAAGCAATTGAAATTCTTTTTCTGATTTGTTTAATCTGTTTTGAAAAATGTCTTCCGTTGCTATGGCCGGGTATCACTGTCAGTCATCTCAATTTCGTGATTGATTCACAAAACAATAATTTAGCAGATTAAAGACGAGCTTCATCATCTTCATTTTCTGGTGCGATCGGCTGGCAGTCTTCCTTCATCAGATGTGTCGTCTCTGCACGGCTCAAATGGAATGTAGCAAATTTGTAATGTACAATTGATAATTAAACAAAGCATCAAGAACGGTAAAACATAAACGCTGTCGGCTACACTGAGATTCGATCTCGGATCGCTTGAAGCTCCGCGAGACTCATGTTGATGCGTTGACCACAGAGCTATCGTCTGAATAGGCTACAATCAAATTAACGTCTGCTCTTGCAAAGCCTTGTTGATGTAGCAGCCTGATATTTTTCATTATTAAATGTATTCAATTTAAGCTTTCGCTTAAGCTTTCAATTGCTCTCAATGAGCCGCAGCGCGGCGGCAGATTACGCAATAGAAAGAATAAACTTTGCAAAGTCTGTGATTGTTGCGCCTAATTTATGTTGCTTTGAACTATTTTCGTTTTGTACCGTTTTAATTGGTTAGCTTGGCTGCAATTTCTTTGGCAATACAAATTTAAAATGTTGCAAGAATAAGATTCCGTGTTTCTTATTTTGCATCGCAAAGGTAAAAAACTCTAAACTTGCGCAAGCCTGTTTTAAATAAATAAACTGTCCCGACACTTTATACCTTGAAATGTTCGATGGGGTTTCAAACTTAATTAATTTTAGTGTTCTCTTACATTTTCATTTTTTATTGAAAGTCTTCTCTTTTTTCAATCTGTTTTGAAAATGTCCAGGTATCACTGTCAGTCATCTCAATTTCGTGAATGATTCACAAAACAATAATTTAGCAGATTAAAGACGAGCTTTATAATCTTCATTTTCTGGTGCGATCGGCTGACAATCTTCCTTCAAGTTTTGTCATCTGTGCAGAGGCTCTACTGGAATGTAGAAAATGTATGTTGTAGTGTAGCCTACAATCGATAATTAAACAAAATGCTTGACTTTAATAAACAGTTACATATTTAAGCATCAAGAACGGTAAAACGTACACGCTGTCGGCTACACTGAGATTCGATCTCGAATAGCTTGAAGCTCCGCGCGGCTCATGTTAATGCGTTGACCACAAGGCTATTGTCTGAATGCTGTTCAGTTAACGTCTTATGGTGTTGCAAAGCCTCATTAATGTAGCCTCATATTTTTCTATTGCAATGTTTTATGTCGAAAATGTTTTCATTATTAAATTTATTCAATTTGATTTCAGTAATTTCCGAATTGTGATTATGAATTCGTTAAATGTTTCATTTGAAGTGATCATCTGCTACCAGCTTTCAATCGCTCTCAATGAGCCGTGGCGGCAGATTACGCAATAGGGAATAAACTGACACTTTGCAAAGTCTGTGATTGTAGCGCCTCTTAGCGGTAAGAGGCTGCAAATACACACCCGCAATTTACCGCAGCGGGAACGGTAAAAGTATTATTCTGGTTGAGTACCATCTGTACATCATATATTTCAAAAATGCATATAAACTGTTTCTTTTAAACAGTTACACTTGTACTCACTGATTTTGCACTGTTTGTATTGATGTTTTTAGTCATTTGTATCTGTCTAGCCCATGTTAATGACCAGTTTGTAAACTGAGTCAGGCCCGTTTAAATTGTAACATAATGTTACTTTTAACCTTTCCTGTATAATAAATGAAATGAAATGAAAGTACTATTTTTCATAATGAGTTTTATTCTCTGATTATTTTCTCTGTCATTAAAGGGTGACATATATAAGCCTACAAAAACTCTTTCAGGTGTAAAACAGTTTGAATAGTAGGTAATATGAGAGTTATGATTCAGTTTTTAAGAGATGGAAAAAGTTTGGAGTCCCCTGGTCTGTAGAATATAGTAGGATATTACTCTACATGGCCATAAAATTATCCAACACTTTGTAAGAGCATATAGCTGTGATCAGCATGATTAGGAACTTTATTACCTACAGTAAACACTTAAACTGTGCTAATATACACAACAGAGTTTGGTGTAGGAAGAGGCTTAAAGCTGAAGCAGAGTAAAGAATAAAAGCATGTAATTATGACAGTATTTGATATTCTGCCACCCAACAGACTGAAGGAAACATCGTTATTTGTTCTAACACCTTTTTGAAAAGGAGTAGATGATATTAAAGTCAAATAAGATAAAGTCTGATATTTGCACGTCTCGCCTGTTGAATGCTTGTGTATGTTTTTTAACATTTTAAGTTAAAAATGTTAAAAGTTTAAGTTAAAAGTTAAGTGTAGCCTACATTTTAAGCATCATATATCATATTTTCTAGGTCAAGAAAATATATGATCATAATAACACCAATCTTATCATCTCTACACTGGTTACCTATTAAGTTCTGTATAAATTATGAAGTATTGCTACTGACCTATAAGGCCCTAAATGGTTTAGCTCCTGTATATTTGTAAGATTTGCGGTCCCAATGTGCCTCATTTCAGTCCTCAAATTAGCAGTTGAGGGAGCTGAGGGAGGAATTTATCTCAACTTTATTGGCACTTTTGTCTGAGTATATATAGTAAGAATATGAGGGGAGTTGCACAGTTAACCAATAAGAATACATACCTTCCATCATATAGGAATACAATACATTGAATAACATGTCCATATATGGTCAGTTTCTGGCTAGCTCACCATGAGTACATCTGCAGCCAAGAGGACCCTATACTGTGTAAGAATAGGAAGAATAGGAGCCCATTCCCCATCCTAACCTAGAGGTCCGCATAATGAGCAACAGATGTTGCCAGTACCTTCTTACAGAACAAAGAAAACCTTCTGTCATGTTCTGCATGCTGAGACTACCATCCTAGAATTCTCTCACTATTAAATCAAGATAAGACACATCTCTTTAGCATAGCATTCATATAATGCATCTCCTAACCTTATACAGTTATATCAGATCAAATGCACATGATTATCATTACTTAATGGTATGAACAGCAGCTACGCTAATTATTTTCTATTTTATCTTGGAATACCCATCCTAAGGTAACTAGAAAGTATGTCAGCTCCAGTTTGGATCCAGCTTATTATATAGTCTTCAGAAGCCCAACACCTGTGGAGCCAACTCCTGCGAAGACTTCAGATGACGCAAACTCTGAATCAACACGCACCAATGCTATATATTTTTTCCATGTCATAATAATTTGTTAACAGACAAGTATTCATTACATTGATGGGCTTATTGTTTCTGCCTTAAATTATTAGATTGTTTAAATTAATAAATTTTTAGCTAACTGTGATGTGAATTGAATTGAATTGAATTGTTGAATGACTGTACTAATACAAGTTCTCAAGGCTTCAGTTGATCTTTGCTGAAGTTGTAATGATGAGAGAAAGAAGTTGCAGAAGTTCTTGGATGAATGGGAAGACAAGGCCGCAGCCTGGCACAAACTTGGGGGTCCTTCAGCGTGGGTCACGTCAGAATTTTTCTTGGGATTAATTTGATTGGATAAATTGTTTGTCTAATCTGTCTCAGGCACTACCAATTATCCAGTCCATTAGCATGCTAAATATATTTTGAGAGCAATGCACAAGGTTAAGATTTTATACTACTTTCATTGAATCTACTTATTCTTCATTGACAGGAAAAAAACATCATCATCCCAAAACAGCAACACAATATAATCTGATAATTTGTGATGCATAACATTCAATTAATTTAGTATTTCATATTAATCAGATTTAGATTTTTTATTCTTTTCTCTTTTTTTTCATTTGTCAAACCTGTTTAAAAAAAAAGTATTACATTAAGGACAGTTTAAAGTATTAAAATGAATGCAGAACATTTTACAACAAAATCAAAAATTATAGTTGATAGATAAAGAGTTCAAAAAGTTGTGATTAAGTACAGTGCATTAACATTTAAATATGAAGACTTATTTCATTTACAGAATTTTTTATTAAAGTAATTGTTTACATTACTGAACAGGACCCTTGGATCATATGATCTTTATTTTTTTCTGTTTACATATTTATATGTTTCCAAATGCTCTGAAAGCACTCCTCCTGTGGAAACCTCACTGATGGTCTCTGCCTTCTTTCTAACGTCCATTAAAAACTGAATGTTCTTGTTTTTCAGACTCAATCATCAGATCATTGTAGTCAGGGGTGGACAGAGGATTGGGCTTGAGGGCGATATCCTCCAGACGCTCCAAGGACTTTTGAGAATTTTCTATTAGTCCGGCCACAATATCCTCCTGGACAAGCTCAAGCCCATTTTCAAGCTCTTCAAAGATCTTTTCTTTAGACATGACCTGTCCATGTGCATCCTCAAATAGCTTTTTTTAAAATCCTGACAAGTTTCCTTTCTCTTTATGATTTCCTTTCATTACATTTCAAAACTAAATTAAGATATGAGAAATGTCCCGACTGGTAAACAAAAAAAGAACACCAAAGGTAAAATATATATGCATATTAAATGTATTTATTGGCACAATGTTTAGATTGTCAACTTTACTTGTTTTTTTATTTTATTATTATTATTCATGCAAAATGAATGACTAGCATCAATGAAAGTAAAATTACATCATTCCAAAACAGGATTATTTTACAATCTGCTAACAACAAGCTGTTAGGCAAAATCATACAGGTATGTATTATACATCAAACGAAGAATGAAGATGAAGACCATTTTTAAGGTAAAGTATTTTTAAGTATAATAAAAATGCATGCAGAGCATATTACCACAAAACCAAATGTTTGAGTTTATAGCTGTAGTAATTGTAGATAAAAGTTTTACTTGAATACAGAGCTTACTTTTTCTTGAACATAATTCTTTGCTTTACTGAACCCTTCACTGATCCCTTTACTGAACCCTTCACTGAACAGGACCCTTGGATCATAGGATGATTCATTTTTTCTTGTTCCGGGTTTGTATTCTCTCAAATGCTCTGGAAGTACTTCTCCTGTGGAAACCTTACTGATGATCTCTGCGTTCTTCCTGACTTCCATTAAAGACTGAATGCGATCTTGAAATCCAAGCTTGGCCTCTTGTTTCTCAGACTCAATCATCAGATCAATGTAGTCAGGAGTGGACAGAGGATTGGGCTTGAGGGCGATTTCCTCCAGACGCTCCAAGGACTTTTGAGATTTTTCAATTAGTCCGGCCACAATATCCTGGACAAGCTCAAGCTCCTTTTCAAGCTCTTCAAAGATCTTTTCTTTTGACATGACCTCTCCATGTGCATCCTCAAATCGCTTTTTTAAATCCTGATAGGTTTCCTTTCTCTTTTCTGTGACATAATCCCATTTATATTTCTGATTAGAGTGCACGTTCCAGGCACACTTTCCAGGACAGACACGACACTTTCCATCTTTCATTGCAGAACACTTCTCTTTATCATTATCATTTCCATACTTACATGCATTATGACATGTGAAGTAACACTTTTGGCAGTTGGTCAAATAGGATCTTGATATGTTTTCGATCTGTTTTGGGACAATTACTATTAATTCATATTCAAAATCCTTGTTTGCCTCCATTTCAGTCTTGTGTTGGTCCAGAGCATCTCTTGTCTTCTTGATTTCATCCAGTTTTGTCAGACCAGCATTGATTTGGGGCTGGAGACCCTGCACATGTACTTCTAGTTGCTGACGCTCTTTCAGGACCTCCTGTGTCAGAGACAAGCTCTTGGTTTCCATCTTGTTGAGGGATGTGAAGAATTTGTTCATGCTAGAAAATCCCAGCTTCCAGAACATTTGGTCAAAGTTTCCACAGACAGACTCCTCGTCCTCTCCAGATTGATTATTGGTAGCAAACAGAGCAGAGTTGTTGAACTTGAAGTGAAGTGGCTCTCCAGACTCATTGGTTGAACAGGGAACCTCAGACACTTTGATAGCCTCGAGAACTGGAGGTTTTTTCCCATCTGCAAAGGTGACCAGCACAAGGATGTTTTCAGCAATATCCTTCCCAAATATGGAAAGGATGGAGTCAAAGATGTATTTCTGTGTGTGTGTCAGACGGGCAAGTGAACCCTGTACTACAAAACACACGGCATCAATGTGGTCGATCCCTCCTGGATTAGAAAAGAACTCCTGAATCTGCTTTGTGATTTTCTGGTCATGTGAAATTCCTCTGGTATCACCAAAGCCTGGTGTGTCCACAATAGTCAGAGAATATGGGACCCGGAAACCATTATTGTGATTAATTTGATATGCTGTGATCTCTGAAGTCTGACTTTCAGCCTGAGATTTCTGCTTCCCTTCATCTACTAGCACAAACCGGAAGTCATCTTCCCATTTCACTCCCAGAATGTAGTTGATCATGCTGTTAATTAGAGTGGATTTTCCTGCACCTGTGGCTCCGATCATCATAATGGTCTTGTTCTCTTTATTTTTTTCTTTCCCAAATGTGCTTCTTCTGCAGAATCCATCACTGTTCTTCCATGTTTCAGACAGGTTGAGTTTAAACATGGGTAGGTTTTCATTGCTTCCATCTTCCACTTTTTTGCTCCGGTTGTTCTTTATAATATTTACAACACTTAATCCCTTTCCATAACTGTGGTCTTTTTCCATGATTTTCCATGATCTGCTTGTGCTTTCTCTTGGCATGTTAAAATCCTTGTTAACAGCAGACCGGCACTGTTTAATATTCTTTTTCTGACCTTTTTCCGCCTCTGCTGGTTAAAGGAAAAGGAAATTATTGTTTGTACGTCCACTTATAAATAAAGTATACAAAAGAAGTGAGAAAAACCCTGTGCAATATCACTAAAATGTCAAATAATTTAAAATTGTATCACCTATCAATAATTGAATAATTTATTAGTTGACAGAGAGTACTGCAACAAAAGCGAATACACAACACAAGCGGGTTGCACAACTTCTCTGCCATAATGTTTTACACTTGACCAACTAATCGCTGATCATGTGATTTTAACACTAGGCAAGGCAAGTTTATTTAATATAGCACATTTCATACAGTTTGGCAATACAAAGTGCTTTACATAGAAAGGAATTAAAATATCACACTATGGCAATTCAAAGTGCTTTGCATAGAAAATAAGCACAAAATAAGAGCAAGGGAAATTAAAACAGATATAAAAGGAATTAAAAGAGATAAAGGATACAGTTATAAAATTAATTAGAGTAAAATGAATTAAAGTAGTAAAAACATTATACATAGAATAAACTTCCCATCTGGCAGTTTTAGTTTTACTCTTACACTGAGTTTGTGGTGTTTATTCGGCGTGCCTAAGAATTACATTGGACATCTCCGATGGACCCGATTTTTCTCTAAAATCGGACAGGAGGAGCTCCAGGACTGACCTCGGGTTCACTGCCCCGTCAGTCCACACCCCCCAAAAAAACATTTGTTCGGTAGCTCAAGGGATGGAGTCGATCCAGTCCGCACCCCACAGAACCTCAAGGTTTAAACCCCTGGGATCGGCGGTCGCGCCGGCACCCCTTCCAACTCCAGAGTCCAGATCCAATGCTACCACATCTTCAAATCACTATTATTTGAAGTTAACATTTTAAAATACATAGACTTACACCACAAAAATAGTTGAGGATAAATTCTTTAAAGGAGAACTCCGGTCAATTTTAACATTGAGCTCATTTTTTTGTAAATTTGGAGTACTGTCAGTACAGAGAACAACGACAAAAATCGGTGTTTCCTACACCGTGTTATCCTGTTTTTAAAATTTGCACTCTGTTGACTTCAATGGGGCAAGTTTTAAACCTGCTTTTAGGCTCTTAACATCCTTGATGTGTCATTACAAGTGCACAGGTCATGTGAGTTATTCCTTCGGAGTGAACGCGGGTGAATCTGACTGCAGTAGATGTGAAAGAAATATATAAAAAATGATGTTTATTCAGCCAGCGTTCATACCTGTATTTACATCCTGTTTTCGGTCAAAGTCCACAGTAGTCGATTGCCGAGTTCACGCCCATAGGTTTAGTACCTATGATCATGCGCGTTGAACTCGACAATCGACTACTGTGGACTTCGACCGAAAACAGGATGTAAATACAGGTATGAGCGCTGGCTGACTGAGCCTACTTTTTTTTTACTGACCGCTCTAAAAACGGCACTAAAAGACTGCTTTAAAACTTTCACAGAGACCTCAAACAGAAAGCACAAAGCCTTTCTTTCAGGTGAAATTCATTTTGTATTAATTGTATCTTAATTTTAATCAATGTTTCATCTACCAATTGCCAGGATTTAATAGGCAAAATAAGAAGTAAATAGGCCTATATCAGACAATAGATAATCAGGACATAGAGGCGCCGGCGCCTGAACTGCAGCTGGTCTCATAAATTAACCGAAACTCAGCGCCTAGGCTACTTGCATCACAGACATGTCTACTTTTAAACAGAACAATTCAAAACGAAAGAAAACAGATTGCTCTCTGCTTATGTATGAAATGTGCATTTCTGTGTGGTGCGTTCACGAAGATGCAGATGGGGGGGGGCTGGTGACGTCATCGTCTATAATTCAATTTCTGATATTTTAAAACCCAACGCAGCACAAACGAACGAGACTATTTTGGGTGAATTTGGAGCATGTGGAGCGAGTGACCTCAGAATGACCTAAAAAAATTATTTTAATATCTAAAAAACCGAAACAGCACAAACGAAAAATTTTACAGCACAAACCAGCACAAACGGAGCACAAACGATTGAGCATAGTTTGACGACGTTTTGCGTTGGGTGGGGGGCCAACTTCACGCAGGTCTGTGTGACTGTACGACTGCAGGCCTTTTCTTGCAAGAAAATAAACCTCATCAAATTGGAAATGTTTGTCTCTTATTCAGTGATAGAATTTTATTTGTCACCACACTGCATAGCCTGAAGACCCAGCTAAGCAATGAATTTATCATTTGTTTCTCTTGGCTGCTTTATAGTTTTTTCTTTTTCGAATTTGATCAACTTTAAAAAGTCGGAGCGCGAAACTCTCACGAGTCGAGTGAAAATATATCTGTGCTAAACTTCTAACTCAAACACAGGCGAGTGAAATCTCACAATATATTAGCCAATGGCATTATTTATAGAAATTTAGTCGCATAGCATGAAAACGTTGTCGCATATGCAAGTGATTTACTCGCATTGTAGAGGGTTGGAATGAGATATTTAAGGTCAGGAATTGGACACTTAAAATTTCTATTTTGCGAATGGATTCCCCTGATAATTTTAATTTGATTTTAAACCATTCAAGCACAAAAAGATGTGGAAGAGAAATCAATTCAGCTCAATGCCAGCTTCGACTCATTTTCACCATATTCTAACGTGATGTATGCCAATCTTCAAGCAAAAGGAACTGGATTCAATATTTGGAATAATATAAATTTACAATCTGACTTTTGGTGCAGCCTGGAATCATAACCATTGCTTCATTTGGCCAGAGGAAAACTGTGGGCATATTCACAAAACATCTAAAAGTAGCTCCGAACTTGCCGATTTAGGAGAAACTCTTAAAAATAATGGGTGGGTCAGTCCAGGGTTTAGACTCCAAAATGTTTTGCTCTAATGCCTGATACACATTGTTTGATTTTGGGCTGTCCCAGATGAAAGATGAGCATTGTGAAACAATCCTGGTGATTTCTGTGATCGTGGCTCCTAATGGTGGTCCTACGTCATGCAGTGAGAGAGGTTTAAAGATGGCTGTTGTCACGATGTTGTGACCAAAGATAGTCTGTGATCATTTTCTGACAGTGTCATAAATTTAGCATGATCTTCTCAGTGTGTTTGCTGCTACAACCTATGTCTACTGACCAGGCAATAAAAATACAACATGAAATGGTGTATAGATCAACACGACATGGCGCTAAAACGCACAATTGCCAAAGTGCTATTAATCTTGCTCTATTTATTTATCAGTAGCACATGCTGATGACATTTTATTACTTCTTGCTCTATTTGTTTACCAGTAGCACATGCTGATGACATTTTATTTATTCTATTTATTTATCCCAAGTCACTTAGACCAAATCACAAACAATCCTCAAATGGCTGCTACCGGCAAACCGCCCAAAGACACTGTACACCACTGAGGCAACAGGTTATATAGAGTGTTTGGGTGCTGAGCCTTCATAAATGCAATAAATATTTTGATTTACATTTATTTATTTATTTTTATATTTTTTTTTACATTTTATGCATTTGGCAGACACTGTTATGCAAAGCGACTTGCATAGCATTTCAAGGTACACATTTTACATTCTTATCAGTTCTTGCTTTCCCTGGGAATCGAACCCAAGACCCCAGCGTTGCAAGTGCCAACGCTCTACTCTTTATAGATTGGAATCTGCGATGACATAACATAAAGGTTAATTTATGTACAGGCAATGTGCATTGAATGATGGAGAATAAAACATTGAGGTTTTCCTGATCCCGGCTCCCTTTCTCTCTCCCTCTGTACCTATCTACTCACTGTCCTATCATAATAAGAACGTAAAAAACGTAAAAACGACATAAATTAATTCATGCTCACAAATGATAAAGAAATTAAGTAAAAGATAAAGTAAAAGAGTAAAATAAGCATATTTGGCGTGCTGTCCAAAGGGGATCGAGCTTGGAATTTAGCCCAACTGCTCCTCCATATATACGGCCAGGAGTGAGAAGTCTGTGTATAGACGAGTCGGCTGTGTGTGTGTGTGTGTGTGTGTGTGTGTGTGTGTGTATGTATGTGTATATATATTTATATATATATATATATTAGTGACGCTAGGTACTGAAAATTCCTGGCCGAAACTAAATTTAAATTAACTTAAGTTAATTTAGAATTTTCAATTTCCTATTTTAAAATATTTTTTGAGACTTTTTATTTAAATAAAATAATTGAATGAATCTGAATTTAAAAACAAGCCAACAAAATAACCACACTATTATTTAAAGTAACACAAAAATTGGACCAAAAATAGGCCTATATTAATATATTATTAGTATCAATATATTATTCTTCATTCAGTTCTATCTAACATTTAGATTTATTTTTTGACCTATTATCAAAATAAAGTAGCTATTATTATCAGAGCATGTGAGCAGATAGCAGGGAGCAGATCAGTCAACAAGAGGATAGCGTCATTTTACCAGTGTTGCCCAGCACGGCTATAGACACCATGTTACAGTACAGTAGGGCTATTGCAAACAGAAACAAATTTAATGACGGCGCATTTTTTGAGCGGGCGTTGCTTTACCGGTGAGCGTGATTGGTACGTGAGTGGAGCGTTTGGGCTGTGAGCGACTGAGCAGAGCGTGAAGCAAACACAAAGAGCGAAACACTGAGCAGTCGCTTTGAAGTTGTGCATCTTAGAAAGCGGGGCCGCTCGCAAAGTCATGCGTGAAACCTGATTGCTGAACACGGAGGGGCGGGACAGCATATTTCCGGCTTATATTTTTGGCCTTTTTTCCTCTTTCAGCCAATAATTTTTGGCGGCTGAAAATTCGTTTTATCCAGAGCTGCTTTATAAATAAACGTAACTCATTTCATAATTGATGTACTTTACACAGTCATTGGACCAAACCGAATCAACACTGAACTGTTTTAAACTGAATAATGTGTTTACTATTGTCTTTTTGAGCTGCTTTACAGGAGGATTGAACTGTTTGCATCCAGGACTTATTATTTTCCTGTTTATTACTGTAAAGCTAGTTTATTGTACAACATTCTGTACTGTAGAAAGTCCTATATAAAGAATATAGGTGACATTCTTTATAAATAAAGGTATACAGTAATGGTGACTTTACGTGAATTTGGTACTTACATACTCACATCTGATGCACATACAAATAGGGATGCACCGATACCACTTTTACCAGTTTTGGTACTTGCCGATAACAAGTACTAATACCGATAACTGTATTTTCACTGCATTTGTAATTTTTAAATGTATTGGGTAGAGAAACCAAAATAATATAAATCTTATTAGTTGGCTTAATTTGTTAATAAAGTCAATAAAGTAATCAAATGTGAAATAACACTGCATATTCATTACTGTCTAAATTAAATACAGATTCATCTTTATAAAGTTACAAAAAGTATTTAGTCAAGAGCAGTGAGTGATTTCTTTGTCCTTTATTTTATTAACATTAAAACACAGCAGCAGGTTTATTAGACTGTTGTCCCTTTAAGACTGAACGCACAGATCCAATATGAATACTGTGTACGGTCACTTGAAATATAACCGACTACTAGGATACTCGCCAAGACGGGCATTTTTACATAATTATGTGTGAATTCGTCCTTACAACTGCAAGACGTGAAAGATAATTCAATTCAGTATTCACGCTCTTTCTGAGATGCTGGTATTCGGGGCGCGCGCTTTAAATGTTTGCGTTCATGAAACTTGTTGACTTGAAAACATCCTGTAATTATGTAGGGAAACATTCGTTAAACATAAATAAGGTAACAGTTGATGTTTTACTTAAATATACAATTTAGTTTTAATCCAAATGACGTGTGCTGAGTGAACGATCAGCAATCAAAAGCATTCAGTGTGCACGCTCTCTCTCTCGTCAGTTAACGTTAACACATGCCTCGTTTTACTTTCTTTACCACTGACTTCCGACTGTACTACAAACTTTCCACTGACGTCTGTGAAAAAGGGATGCGCTCAACAAGTTTGTGTGTCTGTGCCATTGTGCACTCGTATAAATGCGCAGGCATTTTATATTTCACTAATTAGATAGTTGTCTGTTTTTCTTTTTCTGGACACAAACACTGTACACACGCTGCATGGTATCAGTTTTGGTATCAGAGCATTTTTTTGAGTATGAGAGCTCAGTATCTTGGTGCGTTCAAGTCATCTCGTATAGATCGTATTTACGAGTTGAACGCACTTGAACGCCACCACAATGTCGTAAATACCAATGGGGAGCTCGGGATTTTCTCTAAGCTCCGATCTTTACGAGTTGGGGGCGTGTCAGTGATTAACATGGCGGAATACACAATACGTAAAGGTATTTAGCTGTGATATTGTCAGGCTTTTCTATTTACAGCGCAGTTAGCTAATCCCCAACACAGAATATGATAGAATTATAATATAACTATGCAACATGTAACGATGAGTTGGCAGTGGCTTCATAAATTAATTAAAAACATAAAAATACAAAGTACACCTGATGCACATTTCTTTGTTCTTCATTTTCTAGAACAAGAGTTTAAGAACCTTACTGTATTTTTGTGTAATTAATTAAGAGAAAGTACACAGCCATCTTGCTCCGATGAAAGTGACTTGAACGCACATGCCGTTATAAGCACGACTTCCCACCTCGTACGTACGAACTTCCCAGGAGGACTTGAATGCACCATCTGAGATACTGATATCGGTGCATCCCTACACACAAATCATAGTGTGCAGATACTGAATTTAGTTTTCTTTCACATCTTGCGCTTAAATATGCAAAATTGTCTAAATATCCTGTCATACATGGTTCTGCTGTTTTAAGTGAACATAAACAGTTGGGAAATAAATCACATGTTTCTCTAGTATATTGGATCCATGCAGCTCTATTCAGCAGCCTAATATTCCTGCTGACATATTATATCCTGACATATAATTTGTCAGCAGCCTAATATTCCTGCTGCCTGTATGTGTTTAAGGTTAATCAAGTAACAAAGGAAAATCATTCCCTAATCTTATTAAGGATTAATATATATATTTTACTTATAAAGTTACAACTGTGCAGTGTTATTTTACATTTGATTTAAATTTCTGTACCTAAATAGACCTGAAAACCTGATACAATGATACAAATACAACTGAACAAAGATACAAATTAAATAAACAGTGCTTTACTGTTTAATTTGTATCTTTGTTCAGTTGTATTTATTTGGTTGTTTTTGCTTTACGAGTGAGCTGCGAATGGGTCCCAAACAGAAATACATCATCAGCTAGGCTTTATCGTTATTATCACGGGAAGACTAATTCTTATCGTGGGGAGAATTGTTACCGGTATATCGCAACCGATAATATATTGCCCATCCCTAGTTGGATGTCCATCTTAAAAATCATCACCATATTTATAATAAAACCATCATATTTAAAATATTAGAAATAAATCAAATAATATAGTAGAATTTATTAAATGGGTCATTTCTTGGATTCTGTAATATTTCAGTCCCCTAGATTTTTTAAAGTGGTGGTTCACCAAAATGAAATGTTAAAAGCTTTTCACAATACTTTGGTATGTCCTTTATAATGAATACAAATAATTATTACATTTAAAGCTATAGTAGGTAATCCTGTTCAGAAACACTTTTTTTTATACTGGGTGAAATGGTCCTTCCATCCTGAGAGTAGTCA
Organism: Scardinius erythrophthalmus; assembly: GCF_964197995.2. Lineage (NCBI taxonomy): Eukaryota > Metazoa > Chordata > Actinopteri > Cypriniformes > Leuciscidae > Scardinius > Scardinius erythrophthalmus. The sequence continues at coordinate 37,633,080 of NC_138224.1, read as the reverse complement.
ATACATTATGTGTTCAGAAAAAGGAATAAAAAAAATCAGACCTCTGTAACAGCTGCAGGACAGTAAAAACTCTGACCAATCACTGCCATTCGGTGCGAATGTAAAGAACCAATCAGATGCCTTCATGTCTCATGCCCGAGCCCCACTGCGTGCGCTGCCCTGCGTGCACTCATCACATGTCACCGTTCCCGGAAATATTCAGCTCAAAGCACCTGCATATGCAGTCAGCGAAGGCAAACAAGGCAAAAACTACTTCCTCGGACCCTGCCCGCACTCTTGAACGACCTCCTCTGCTTCGCCCTCAACCCCGGACCTGTCCTCGAACCGACGATGCGGTACTTGTCTCCGGACTCGGAGTGTACGTTAGTCTTCATTAGAGTCAACAATGTTTTCATCATGGAAACTCTTACATGCAAAACACCGTATATGTTATGAATCTTACACAAAATTCACCTTCATCACAGTGTAACTGATGGTAATGGAAAAACGTGTATCAATGCAACCTGTTTTTAGTTTTGCCTTATAAATATAGCTCGTTACCGAATGAAACTTTACCATTATCGATATGCTAGCTTGATAGTGAGTACTAAAAGAAATCTTATTTGTTTATATTCATAGTGATAAAGTTAGGTATTTTATTACATGTGATTCTGACAAGATGTCACTGTATGTACTGCGCTCCTTCCTCTCCACTCGTCTCAGGTAATAAATGTGTCTTCCAGCTGAGCCTGAGCGTTTGGCGTCGCGCGTTCATGTGTTTTGGGGGCGTGGCTTTGGAAGGAGCTCAGAAGGGAGGGGGTGGGAGTGAATGGAAATAATGAGCTGTGTTTATTGCTGATTAAAAGGTCTACAGTCACTCGATTTTTATATTTTCTTTTTCAGAGTACTTACATTTTAATTATGTATTGGTATATAAAGACAGTTTAAACAAATTTGGAATGGTTTTTTTTTAGAAAAATCCTACCTACCCTGCCTTTAAATAATTTTTAGCATTAAATTTTTTTTATTTCTGTCTTACAGCAAGCATTTTGTCATGTCCCTGAGGTTCTTCGCTGAATTTGTACTTGGAAAATAATTAATAAAATGTGCACAGTGTCTATCATTTTTGGCAATAATGCAAGTATTTATTTGTGTTCTTTGCTTTTGAAAAAAAAAAAAAAAAAAAAAGCAAGATATCACTTTTTATTCATTTTTTGAGGTGTATTATAGTCAGGGAGGGTACTGTCAAGCTTAACAACTCAACCCCATCACATACAATTAAGATGGAAAATGATGACTTTTCAAATTTTTATTTTAATCCATAAAAATCTAAAATATACTTATTTTATTGGATGCCATGTGGCCCACTCTTCTACACCACATTAAGAGCAGTGGCCATTTTGAGCAAAAAAACTCAACCCCATCACACTCAACCCCGTCACATATGTCATTGTTTCGGGGTTGTAAACATTGTGACGGTTGAGTTATTCACTTAATTTAATCAATGATTTCAATTTAGAAATTTAATTTCAGTAAATATATTATTACCAAAATCATAACTCATATTTTTGTTATAGATAAAATATTTGATGTAATGTTTCCACTTAAACTTTAACAGGCATCCTAGTCAGAAATGGCACCCACATCAACAGCAGAGAGGCAAAGGCAGTTTCGTGCACGCAGATGCTGGCTCATTTCGGCCGCCTGTATCCGGGATCTTGTCCTTTCGGTCATGACCATAGGTGAGAGTAGGAACGTAGATTGACCGGTAAATCGAGAGCTACGCCTTGCGGCTCAGCTCTTTCTTCACCACGACAGACCGGTACATCGACCGCATTACTGCAGAAGCTGCACCGATCTGTCTGTCAATCTCCCGTTCCATCCTTCCCTCACTTGTGAACAAGACCCCAAGATACTTGAGCTCCTCCACTTGAGGCAGGAACTCTCCACCAACCTGAAGTGGGTAAGCCACTCTTTTCCGACTGAGGACCATGGCCTCGGATTTGAAGGTGCTGATTCTCATCCCAGCCGCTTCACACTTGGCTGCAAACCATCCCAGTGCATGCTGAAGGTCCTGGTTTGATGAGGCCAACACGACAACATCATCTGTAAAGAGCAGAGACGAAATCGTGTTGTCCCCAAACCTGACACCCTCCAAAGGACCCCGGACCCCATACTCCCGGAGTACCCTCCACAGGCCACCGCGAGGGATACAGTCGAATGCCTTCTCCAAATCCACAAAGCACATGTGGACTGATTGGGCAAACTCCCATGAACCCTCTAGCACAGTGGTTCCCAATCCTGGTCCTGGGGACCCACAGCTCTGCACAGTTTGTATGTCTCCCTCATTTAACACACCTGATTCAGATCATTATCTCGTTAGGAAAGAGCTCTATGAACTGAACTGGGTGTGTCAGATAAAGGAGACATATAAAATGTGCAGAGCTGTGGGTCCCCAGGACCAGGATTGAGAACCACTGCTCTAGCACCCTGTAGAGGGTATAGAGCTGGTCCAGTGTTCCATGGCCTGGGCGAAAACCACACTGTTCTTCCTAAATCCGAGGTTCTACTATCGGCCGTATTCTCCTCTCAAGTACCCTGGCATAGACTTTCCCAGGGAGGCTGAGAAGTGTGATCCCCCTGTAGTTGGAACACACCCTCCGGTCCCCCTTCTTAAAAAGAGGGACCACCACCCCGGTCTGCCATCCCAGAGGCACTGTCCCCGACCGCCACGCTCTGCTGCAGAGGAGTGTCAGCCAAGACAGCCCCACAACATCCAGAGACTTGAGGTACTCAGGGCGGATCTCATCCACCCCCGGTGCCTTGCCACCGAGGAGTTTCTTGACTACTGTAGCAACACTGACTTGGCGTCCGGCCAGATGGTCTGAATTAGGCGAATCCTGACTTTTCAAACACAGCCCCTTTGTCAGATGAGAAAACAAGAGCTTTTTGTTTTTACTCTTCTGCAAAATGTAAGAATAATGCACAATGTCTAGATAACGCCCCAGGGTAATTACCAGCGCCGCTCTGGCTGGGGTCTCCCTGGCGTATGACACATTTATAACAAGCTCTGTATTGTTAGCAAATGGATTCGACCAAGTCCCCTGATTTTCAATCTCGTGACTTTACACCACACACACACACACAGATATACACACACACATGGCCATATATGGACTTCCACTGGTAAAATTTCATTTTACTAACTATTACAAATGTACAAAGAGTGTTCCAGGTAATTTGCATGTTCCCCAGTGTGATATTAGAGTAGTTGTGTTTTTGAATCACTGTAGTCTAATCCTAAAGTACCTTTGTTCAACATAAGAATGTATCTATATGTTTCTATCTTTGTCACTATTCCTTCTTGGTCTTGTTTTAATCCCCTTTGTACGACGAAGGAGATTTTTGATAAGAGACTGTGATAAACGTTATGGTTCCATGCGTTTTAATTCCCCGAGCATAATATCATATTTTGCCTCCTTGTGATTCCACACGAGGGTCGGGCTGCATTAACACACAAAGAGAATCTTCCCGCTCGGAATGCTCTAAGATGATTCGTCCTCCACGAAAAAGGGGGGCACAGGACACTGTACACGGGACACTGATAAAAGTCCAAACCTTCAGTCTCCTTTCTCTCTCTTCTCCCTCCTTCGACTCCTCCGAAAACTTTGGAAACCCAAGTCCGGACCGGCTTCGCCCTGCTTCTCTTCTCTTTTATTTCTTTGTATGTTTTCTACAGTCTAGTTTCGTTTTCCTATTCGCCTCTGTTCATTCACGAGCTGAATGAACTTAGCCTGAATCATTCCTGGCAACTTCACCTCAAAGACAGAGACTCTTTGAATTTCCCGTGACCTCGCTCGCCCGGGAGAGATGGGAACACACGCACGCTGCTCTTAAGGACACACGCAGGACTCTGCTTTCCTCAACCAACACAAGAGAACCATTTTGCAAGATAAGTTAACTGAACTTTTAATGTGATCTGATTTCCTTGTTGGCTCTCAAGGTCCACTTTGTTTGTGATTTTGCCATAACTTAAAGAGATCGTTCCAGAGGATCTCTTTTTCCTCCCTTTTCTCACACTCTCTCATTCTCTCTCCGATCTCTCTCTCTCTCACTCTGATCGTTCATTTTGCTTTCACTTTCCCTCGCTCATCCTCACTCTCTCATCCTATCGTAATTCGTTCTTCGTCTTCTTGTAATATATTCCGTATACAACTGTAGTATGTATTATTAGTTCAATGATTAAAATCCATTATATCCTAGATTGATTCTGTCTATATTTCTCACATTACGAGTCCCTGAAATGTTTGATCTAGCTACAAGCTTTACAATTTGATTACGGTTTTAGTAACCTAAAGTTATAAGGACAGGAGAATAGTTTTCATGGCCAGAAAACTATTTTTCCTGGAATTATAAGAAGTGATACTTTTTATGAGAAGTTAATCTTACGGTCTTTGCTGGACAAACAACTGTTCGATAATTACATTAATTTCCAGTAAAAGATATCAGGATAATTGATCTGAAGAATGGTATATTGATATATTCAATTAATCTATTTTTCATAATTTTAATGTAACTGTAATATGCAATATATATTAATCATATTCCTGATTAATTATTAAAATTCCCTGTATATCATTTGAGCTAATGCGTTTACGTTACATTACCTCGGTGACTTCAGCTTGGGTGATGGACGAGTCCACCTCTGAGCCCTCAGCCTCTGCTTTCTCAATGGAAGACGTGACAGCGGGATTGAGAGATCCTCGAAGAGAGACTCGGCCAAACGTTCCCAGCAGACCCTCACAGTACGCTTGGGTCTGCCGAGTCTGTCTTGCTTCCTCCCCCGCCATCGGATCCAACTCACCACCAGGTGGTGATCAGTTGACAGCTCCGCCCCTCTCTTTACCCGAATGTCCAAGACATACGGCCGCAGGTCAGATGAAACGACCACAAAGTTGATCATCGACCTACGGCCTAGGGTGTCCTGGTGCCACGTGCACTGATGGACACCCTTATGCTTGAACATGGTGTTCGTTATGGACAAACTGTAACTAGCACAGAAGTCCAATAACTGAACACCACTCGGGTTCAGATCAGGGGGGCCGTTCCTCGCAATCACGCCCCTCCAGGTGTCACTGTCGAAGTCCCCCAGTAGAACCATGGAGTGCCCAGTCGGAGCTCTTTCCAGCACCCCTCCCAGAGACCCCAAGAAGGCCGGGTACTCTGCACTGCCGCTTGGCCCGTAGGCACACACGACAATGAGAGACCTATGCCCAACCCGCAGGCACAGGGAATCGACCCTCTCGTTCACAGGGGTAAACTCCAACACATGGCGGCTGAGCTGGGGGGCTATAAGCAAACCCACACCAGCCCGCCGCCTCTCACCATAGGCAACTCCAGAGTGGTGAAGAGTCCATCCTCTCTCGAGGAGTGTGGTTCCAGAGCCCAAGCCGTGCGTAGAGGTGATCCCGACTATCTCTAGTCGGAACCTCTCAACCTCACGCACAATCTCAGGCTCCTTCCCCGCCAGCGAGGTTACGTTCCATGTCACTAGAACTAGTTTCTATGTCTAGGGATCGGGTTGTCGAGGCCCCCGCCTTCGACTGCCGCCCGATCCTCTCAGCACCGGCCCCTTATGGTCCCTCCTGCAGGTGGTGAGCCTATGGGAAAGCGGCCCCACGTCGCTCCTTCGGGCTGAGAATGAGCATGTGTAATTGTCTAATGCACGGTTCCCCAAACTGGGGCTTTTAAACCCATGGGGTATGTGAAGGAACTGCAGGGGGTTCGAGTTGATGAATAGCTAATCATTTATAAAATCTTAAAAAAATTAAATAAATCACTAGCTAAAAATATTTAATTATTTTATTTATTTTTATTTTATTTATAATACACACACACACACATACTTGGTAGCTCAGCACTGTGGTGCCTCTATGAATAAATATGGATTAGACCTTTTTTTTTCTTTATATTTGTTCAGGTATTTTATGCAAATATTCATAAAGTAATATTTTAAAATGTTGGAATTGTTGAGTGCGTGCAAGAGTCCTGTTTATGTTGAGTTTTTGTGTTAACATGGCATTTTCTTTTGTAATGACCCACTGATTGTTACTTATGTTATTATGAACTTTTATCTGCTGCAGTTTTGTTTTATGTTCCAGCACTGAGGAATGTTTTAGACACTAGTGAATTTACCTATTGTGCCCATTTGATAAAAGGTTATGTTTGGTAATCTATTTTTGTTTTTTCTTACCAAAAATATTTGAAAGTTACCAGGGTTCTAAATTAACTTTTTTGATCACCAGCCAATGTGGCTGGTAACTTTCTAAAGTTACCAGCCAATCAGAATATCCACTAGCCAATTTTTTTTTTTTTTTTTTTTTTTTTTTTTTGAGTAGGCTATACATGTGGCAATCCTGACAATACATGATGACATTATTGTGATCAAACACTAGCCATTCACGACCCGTCAGCCATTTGGCATTACATTTTCTTTTCTTAGTTTCTCTGTCGATACCCTCCTCATCCCCTGCCTCGTTCCTCTTCTCGCCCCCAGAAGTCTGTCCAAACCACTGCCGCATTTCGTTTAATATTAACCTACTTTACTAGCCAACTCCGTTTGTCTTATTTCTTGTGTTTTCTGTGTCCGTTCGTTTCCATGGTTTCTCGCAAACTTTAGGCTAAAGAAAACTCAGAAAAAAAGTTTCTGTAATTAACAGAAGAAAGACAATATAAGTTACACTGTAGTTTCCACAAGTGTAATGGCTGCCGACATTAACAGACGATTTTGCAAAAAAATAAATAAAATAAAAATAAAACCAAAAATGTTCCGTCCCGCCCCTCCGTGTTCGGCGATCAGGTTTCGTTCTCTCGCAGCTAGTAACTTCACGAGCGTGTCTTTTCCGCTCTGTGTGTGCGCCGTTCTCTTCCGTGTGTGTGTGTGTGTGTGTGTGTGTGTGTGTGTGTGTGTGTGTGTGTGTGTGTGTGTCGGCGCGCTGCGCTCTCTGCTCAATGTTCTGCTCTGTCGTTAACGGGCCAAATGCTCGAATCATGTACCGCTCGGCGATCACGCACTGGAAAAGCGTGAAATTTAGAGGTGGATAAACGCAATTTACACACTTAGGAGAAATGCTATTTCCGAATTTTGGGAGGTGCGTAAACGGCGTTTACGTGCGTTTAGCCTCCACTACATCCCTGCATGTAATGCCTCATGCATCACCGGCCAAACTGGCTAGTAAGTTTTTATTAACACCCGCCAAAATGAATTTTAACCCGCATTTGGCGGGTTGGCGGGTGTTAATTTAGAACCCTGAAAGTTACTATACTATGTTACATTTACTATGTACTGTCTGCAGTAGTTTTCTTTGTTTAAATTCTCACTGCAGTTCAGATAATAAAGTAAAAACGAAAAAACTAAATATGACTATGTCTTTATTACATGGTTGCCTAAAATAAAATAGTGTTTTGTTTGAGTCTCAAAGAGGGATTTTCGTATAAAAGAAATACAAATTAAAAGTTGGCCAATGTGTCCTTTCAACCCTGTTACAGTATTCAACCCCATCACATTATTCTCAACCCTGTCACATTAATATTTTTGGGAAATAAAATTAAAAATTAAAGCATTTCTTGCTGATTACCACCCGACATGTTAAGGGCTAACACAGTAAAATTGTGGTTTTAGTGAAACATCTAAATAAAAAATTTTCTTACTAAAATAAAGAGACCACGGACAAACAATTTGGATATTTGTGACTTCCATCACATACAAATGTGAAAATGATCATAAATGTTACATTTGAAGTCATTGAATTGGTATGAGGGACACATGAGCAGTAGGTAGATGTTTGTTTTATAACAAGTTTTGTGTAAAATCCTGTTTAAACTAATTAAATTTTGTCTGTTACGGGGTTGAGAATAAAAGGTGTACAAATCTGAAAAAAACTGAAAATAATAAAAAGTCTTTAATGCCTGAGATGGGAAAATATGATTTTTTGAAGGTTTGATATGTGCCTAATAATGTGGGGTATTTAGAAATGTAATCATACGTAATTCAAAAATTTAAAAAGTCCAAGTTGAAATATTACCGAATCCCAGGAATGACCCAAATATATACTGTAAATATATATTTGTGATGGATTTTTTAATCAATCATAACTAACATTTATTTTTCTTGCAGGAATAACATTCTTATGCTTTTGAATCCTAAATATTTCCAAACCCTTTTACTCAAAAACTTGTGACTGAGTGTGTGTGTGTTAATGAATCATGGCTGAATACAACAACAAAAGGGGAAATGTATCTAGACGGATGTCTAGGTTTATGAGCTTGTGATTTTTTTGAGTAATAAAGTCAAGCAATCAAGAAAACAGAGTTTGCTTCTACCAAGTAACAAAATAGTTTGCCAACCAATCAAATTGTAGGAAAATGATTTAATGCATCATGTAATTTTCGCCATGCTCCTATTGTATAAAAACTGTTGTATTCTTTTTGCTGTTGGGATTCTCTCTGATATTTGTCTGAGATCCTCCGGCTGTGATCAAAGCATATTCGAAAGCATTGCCTGGAGTCTGTTTAGTTAAAGGGCACCTATTATGACTCTTTTCACAAAATGTTAAATAAGTCTCTGATGTCCCCAGAGTATGTATGTGAAGTTTTAGCTCAAAATACCCAACAGATCATTTTTTACAGCATGTTTAAATTGTCATTCTTTGGGGCTCAGAAAAAAGCGCTGTTCTAGTGTGTGCCCTTTAAATGCAAATGAACTGCAGCTGCACGGCACAGGGGGCGGAGCCTCACGAGCTCGCGCTCAGAGCCAGGAGAATCTTATCTGATAATAACCATTTCTCAATACCAAGTACGCAAAGTTCGGACTTGAGTCCTTGGTAGTTCGGACTTGACAAGTTCGACTCAGGAGAACGAACTCCCGAGGACAGGAGGACGCAAGTCCGATAATTCTGAAATGGAACAGCGGCGTACTTGATAGCGTCACTCAGCTCGCTGTGGCTACTCCAGTTATCTTTTTATGTATATCTAGGCTACAAATAAAACAAAATATGTTATAAACCACCACTGTGCCTCTTTTCATTTTCATTTAAAAAAATCTTAAACAAATTGGCCACAAAAATGTGGTTCAGGCAACGCAATTGATTATCTTCACTGCATATTTATAACAACACGAAATATAAAGCACAACCCTGACTCTTGTTTTCATTTTAAAAATATGATAAATAAAAAACATTATAGCCTAATATTGATCATTAAAACTAACATTTAGCAAAAAGAGTTGTGTCATTTTATTTTATTATATATGTACATACAGTGAAGAGAATGTAGGCAACATGTATAATAAAATATTTTATGTTTTAAATATATAAAATAAATTGACATAACCTTTTTTGTTAAATGTCAGTTTTAATGATCATTAATAGCCATTATAAAAGTATAAGCAGCCTAAAAGGTATAAGAAGCTATACAATAATAAAGCAAACGATTCAGTCAAACATAAGTCAGCTCTCTAGGCTACAACGTTAAAGTTAAATAGACTAAATAAAGCTATGAAACTTCACTTTGCCCTCAGCTTAACGTTTTGCCAGGGAACAAATTATAGATTAATAAGAAAATAAATAAATAAATAAATAAATAAATCGTCCGTTAGAATATGCACAAGACGATTTATATCTCATGTTAAACCACTAGACTGGAGACATCCGAGCCAGCGGCAAACGTCAGCAGCACTAGCCGAGGAAAGGCTGTTCTTGGCGGGGTACGAGCGCCGAGCGTCCGATTGCCTGGTTCTAAGAACTCCGAAAACGTCAGATCAAATTTTCAAATAGGCGCTATCTTTATAAATAAACCAAAGATTTGAGCTTTAAACAACTACATTCTCGCCTGAAATACTCTTAAAACTACATTTCGTGACACAATTACAGCAGTATTTTTTCTCCTCTGCTATTGACGCTTGCTGGTTGGTGTGAGATGCATTCTGGGATACCTGGCTGTCTCAAGTCCGCACAAGTCACCTCTCGATGCATCCTCGGTAAAGGGGGCGGATCAAGAACACATCCGGGGATTTGAACTGGACTTGGCTAGATGTGAACTTTGAATTGGAACAGTACTTGGGCAGCGACTGATGACGTTTCAAAAGTCCACAAGAACACAAGTACAGACAAGAACGCATATTGAGAAACGGCTAATATCAGAACAGAAACTCTCAGTTGCGGTGTTCATTTCGACTCGGAGTCGGACAATAATGCCCACAGAGCCAGAGAATAATGCTGTATGGAGATTGGACAGGTATAGTTTAGTTTAATTATGGTTATAATTTACTTGTCATCTGCTTTTATCCACTATTAATACAAGCCTGCTGTAGCAGACCCCGTCCGAATGATGACCAAAATATACTGATGAGTTCAGTGAAGTTTATTGTACATCACACAAAAGATGAAGCGTTAGTTTTACTCCAGAGAATCACAGTAAGAGCTGAACAAACACAGTATAAGAAGTGAGCATTAAAGTCTTATCCATAAACTCTCTCTCTCTCCCTTTCATTATCATCAACATACACAGTGAAGTACACAAAACACTCGTTACAACTAACAGTAAACAAATATAAACACACCTTTTCAGTGGGTGCTTAATAAACTGGTAAACCTTATATCCGTAAAACGACTGAATGAGCTGTCATAAAGTGCGTGCTCTCTAGGGGTGTAACGATTCGTTTTAACAACGATTCGATTCGTATCGCGATTCGTGGTTGTCGATACGATTCAAGGACGATATTGGTTCATTTAGAACGATACGATCCGAAACGATTCAGTGACTTGAAATCGATTCAGTGACTTTTTAGCCAAAAATTCTTGAAAGGGAATCAGGTATCAATTAATTATGCGCGTGCAATTAAAGAGTGCACGCTACGAGCACAGTATAACGATGACAGGACATGAGATTTCGTTTTTCTGAGGTGAGAGACTTTATTTCGTTACAAGTTATGAAAATAATGATAGAATAATGACACGGACATATAGCCTGACAACATCATCTGACCGCAGATACTGAATCTGGACAACACGTCTTTTTCTAATTTAAAACGTAACGACGTTGCATGCTTGTAGTTTATTTTGTGCTTTATATATAGGCTAGTGAAACGATATAAGCCTGCAGCGCGCGCCGCCGCATTTGCGCGTGCAATTGAAGAGTGCGCGCTACAGCAGTATAGCGGCTGAGAGGACAGGACAGTTTTTCTGAGGTGAGAGACTTTGCGCTGCTTGTCTTTGCGCTGCTGCTGGCGCGTCACGCATGGCGATCATGTCACAGATAGGCAGGCTGAATCGAGTAACGTTTAACGCCTTTATCATTAAAAGTGCTTAGAAAAAAAAAATCCTTATAAAGTCTGACGTGCTTAAATCTAATGCGTTATTTCATAGTATCGATACAATCGATTCATTACCTTTTAAAACGATGTTAGATCGATATATGTCTAGACCGATATAACTTGCCGAGCACAGAATGATGTAGTTGGATCATTAAGAATATAAATCGATACATCGATGTAGTTGATGAATCGTTACACCCCTAGTGCTCTCACTTTCATTTTTGCCGTGGTCAGTAACGTTAGGCCTGTCGCTCTGAAGACCGTAAGCTGGATCACAAACAGTACAGATCCATCCTCGAGTAAAAACGGGAGTAAATTAAGACTGCTATGTTCATTCTTACATCCAACAACAAAACACCTTAATCGCTTAGGAGACATTCTTGTCTACAGCTGCTCAAGCGTCGAAACAATGGCTGACTGTCCAGCTCTCTCAGGGCGGGTCTATGCTCAAACTGCAGTGTCAATCAACCGTCATGGGCGGGGCCTGTGCAATTCTACGTCACATTGCATAGAATCTTAGAAAAGCTCATTTGTTCTAAGTGCTTATGATTTATTGAGATTGTAAAAAAAACACTGGGTGGATTTTTATCATTATAGGATGCTCACACACTGCCAACACACATTTATGTTCAAACACCATGTAAAAGTGAATTTTGCATAATAGGTGCCCTTTAATGCTGCGCGGCAAGTTAGGTAGTAAAGCCTACTAGACACTTTGACAGTGTTATAGGAAAAGGGATGAGACGTCATCCGACTCGAAGCCAGTTGTCAACTGTAGACGCTGAGCTGGATTATAAAGATTATTAAGTGTCGACTGTAGTCGACAGATAATTTTGAGTCCGGTGCGAAATAAGAAAAAAATCTACCATATTTTTTTTTCTGGAAGTATTGAAAAGCACATTTTCTCTATAGTTCATTATTAAATCATTAAATATTTTGTATTTACTGTTTAAGGCTTTACTGTACCAATACAAAATGTGATTTTTTAACAGCCAACATGGTGAAATTACATGTAAAAAAAAAAGAGAGAGAGAGAGAGAGAGAGAGAGAGAGAGAGAGAGAGAGAGAAAACTATTTAGTTTGAAAATTAATCAGATTTCTCAAAACTTCCAGAAATGATAAAATCATGTCAGATATTTTTATTCTGAAGTTAATCTAAATCTTTAAAATGACCTTACACAGAGAAAATTTTAAAAGAAAACAAACAGATCATTCTTAGTAATCTAGTAGGTGAGGACTACAATGCAATCAAAGTAAAATGCAACAAAAATGTTTTCAAGAAAAATGCTACAAGAACACCATTTTTTTCATTGGAATTAGTTTTGTTAATAGTAGATGTTTTCTCTATACATTTGAACATGATTTTGAATGTGATTTAATAACTTTGACTGTACCTTTAATCCTCATTAGGAAAGGTTGTGCACTTGTTTAACCTTTAATCCTCCTTAAAATTATCTTTTTGGTTTTCTCTTATCTTTTTTGTCTGTATAATTATACTTGTTGTAACATCTGGCATCTACTGTATATACCCTACTGTTCAAAAGTTAGATTTTATCATGTTTTTGAAAGAAGATTCGTATGCTCACCAAGCCTACAGTACATTTATTTGATCAAGAACACAGTTGAAAACAGCAATATTGTGAAATATTATTCAAATGTAAAATAACTGATAATGTACTCACCTGGACTAAGCCCTGCTTTTTTCTGTGGTAGCAACCGATCACTGTTTGTCTTGAAAAATAATGATTGAATAAGAAAGGTTTTGATTATTATTAAAATCACAGTAAAAAACTTACATTGTTTTTTTGGCCGTTGAATCTAATGTCTACTACAATGAATTTCAACTTTATTGTTTAAGATGTCATCTAGACCTTTTAGATTTGCTCATTTTTTTAAATACATTTTCATCAATGCAGAATTAATGGGCTCTATGTTTAAGGAGACTGCTTTACTCACTTTTGTTCCTGGTTTGCAGTTTAGTCCTGTGCCAGACTCTCCTCCACTGCGAGCACTCCCTGTTGGTGACGTTCTCTGTCTTCCTGTTCTCTTGTCATTACTCAAATTCTGCTTCGTTCCCTTCATCCTGCCCTGAGTTCCACGAGTAGCCATTGTCTGAAGCTCTTGTTGGTCTTTTGTCAATCTGCGTTTAGGTCTTCTGTTACACTCCTTGACACAACAATTCACACAAGCTATTTAATAATTATAGATTTGACAGTTGTTTTTTTACATTTCAAATTTGTAAAAACCTGGTATGACATGCCATTTATAAATAGAAGAGAAATTGTTTAAGATTATTAAGATTTTCAATCTTTTACTGTAGTTTTGAACAACTTGTTGACATGACATACAAGGGTATCAGATTATAAATCCTACTGCTGAAAAAGTGGTTTAATCATATTTAAAAAGAACTGAAGCCTAAGTTTATATCTACAATCACTGTAAAGTCAAAATGCTTGCAACAGTTTGTAAATCTATTTGTTATACTAGAAAATACACAGTATAATTTATTTTTCAGTTTTAGTAAATTAATTCTAGTTTTATATTTATTTGATCCCTTAATTCAACAAGGACAAAACAAAGATTAGTGTCATCCATATTGAAAGTAAATAAAGACTTTAATAAAATTAGAAAAAAAAGTTTGTATTCTATGTATGTAGCCTAAAATGACAAGAAAAAGACTTGCTGTTATTTCGGTTTCCTCTTGAATCTGTTCTTCATCTGCAGCTGCAGAAAGCCTCTGCTTGATTTTTATAATCTCTAACTGCTGCTCCTCCCCATTATGAAAAAGACTTGGAAGTTTCTTTTCTCAGTAAATGCCCAAGCACTAGATGCCCAAACTCACCCCTCTCTACAAAAGAGACAGGTTTGAAAAGAGTGATACAGGCTCATTTGGTCTTCTTTTTCAGCTGAAATAAATAATAATAAAAAAATTAAGGAAATGTGTGTTTTTTTTTTATATATATATATATATATATATATATATATATATATATATATATATATATATATATATATATATATATATATATATATATATATATATATACAAAAAAATATATACAAAAAAAATAATGAGCTACTTTTAACTGAAGTCAGCAAAGTCAATTTTGAGAAAAAGTTTTCTGGAGGAAACAAAAATCAAACAATCACCTAGCAACCATACCTTAAATCCCTGATAATAACACCAGACTTGGCACACACCAAGTCAAAAACCATATCTATAGAAAAAAATATATATTCAACCTTTTTTTAAATATTTGCAGGTTTGCAGTTTTGTTCCCTCAGTTTCCTAGTCTCCCTAGTGTTACTCCCATTTACTCCTTCCTTAAACCTATCCATACTATGAAGGGTATGATTTCACAATTCTATGATGCAATCTGCAACTTGTGTGAAAGCTCACTTGCATCTATTAAATCTCAGTGGGAGGAGGACATAGGAGAAAATATTCCAGAACATCAATGTGTGCACTCATTCTTTTGTGCCGAACATGGTCTGATTCAGTGTAAAATCCTTCATCGCACCCACTGGACCAAAGTTAAAATATAAAATATATCCTGATGTGGATCCCATGTGTGACCGCTGTCATCAGGCCCCTGCGACTACTGCGCATATGTTTTGGTCCTGTCCATCTTAACACTATTATGGTCCCAGATCTTTAAAATTGGAATTGGCTGTCACAGCTTTATTTGGTGCTCTCTTTTTTTTTTTTTTGCTTAAAGGGGTCATATAATGGTACATGCACTTTTACAAGTTGATTGCACTGAAATGTCTGTTGGCAGTGCCTGTACACAACCATCCTATCATGATAAAAATCCATCCAGTGGTTGTGTTTTAATCTCCTTATATGTTTGACCATCTCTGAAATCAAGCCGTTCGATATTGTGACGTCATAAGATCGTACGCCCCTCCCGCTATTGTGATTGACAGCCGTGTTTCAACACAAGACCCGCCCTGAGCGAGCTGTGACAGCCGTCGTCATAGTAGTCCGCCATTGTGGATATGCTGGAGTAGAATGGCGTCTAAGCGATTGTGGTGTTCTGTTCTTAGATGTAATAAGGAACACAGCAGTCATTTGGATGTTCCTAAATCCGAGCCGTTGAAGAAGCAGTGGCTGAGTTTTGTTTTTGAAGCAATATGCCCAAAGGATTGACGTGGGGATTCCCTCACGGGGATTCCCCACGATCATCTGTGCTTTCATGTTTGCGCGAATCATTTCACACCAGACAGCTTCACAAACGAGAAAAAACGGATCGGTACCAACGTGTTCCTGCTGAACCTCCAGAAGATGTGAGTGTAATGTTTTATTAACCTTTATATTAGTATTTATATTAATCTTTGCGAAATTTGCAAACCTTGCTGCAGGCTTCACGATGAATGCGTCTAAGGTTTACACTCAGGGTACATTACGGCATGTTTTCTATGTACAACGTTCTCAATATAATTCATAATCCCACGTTTATAACGAATAACACGTGGTTATTGTGTTAGATACGGTCAGAGAATGTCTAATACGGTGTACCCACAGAACAGAGGGGCGGGGTGAGCAAAGCTCATTATCATTTAAAGACACATGCACTGAAACGGCGTGCTGAAAACAGAGCTGTTTTTGACCAGGTAAAATTAGTGTTTTCTTACAATACTAATGAGAATTTTTTATTAAAGTATATTACAAACTTTTAATTTAGACCCTAAAGAATCATATTAGCTTGTACAAAAATGGCATTATATGACCCCTTTAACATGCCCAAATATAAGATTTTGTAGCTTTTGTCACACTCTTGGCAAGACTTCTAATTTTAATAAATTGAAAATCACCTAGACCCCCAACCCATTCTCCATGGATTAATGAAATTTTTCATTTTGTCAAACTAGAAAAAAATCTGACATACAATTAAGGGATCTTCTGAACATTCTCTTTATTAATTTTTTACTACATTGGCACACACACACACACACACACACACACACACACACACACACACACACACACACACACACACAAAAACCTCCAACAAAATTCACTTACATCGATTCACTTACAATTCACTTAATTCGAATACAGTGTGCAGAAATATTCTTATATGTAAACAATTAATATTTTAACACAAGTAATGATATAGTGAAGAAAGAAAGAAGAAGAAAAAAAAAGAAAGAAAAAAAAGGTTAAATTATTGCTGTCTTATTAAAATAATTAATAAAGGGTTTTCATACTGAATAAAAATGATCAGTCTTATTTTTTAAGGAAAATCTAATCTTTTCGAGTTGAAGGTGGTGCATAACATCTCTAATCAGGGCAGAGCAGTTTGGTAGATTTTTTTGTTTCCAGTTGAGCAAAATCAATCTACGTGCTAAGAGTGTGACAACTCCAAGCACAATACACTGTTTTTTAGACAGCTCCACATTGTCACTACTGACACCAAAAATAGCCATAACTGGGTCTGGGTCTAGTGGTTTTGCCAACACCTTTGACAGTAACTGAAAAACTGAAATCCAATAATTACGAATATTAGGACACTTCCAAAACATATGTCCTAGTGACGCTGGCGTTTGACTGCATCTATCGCATAATGGGTCCACAGAGAAGAACATCCTAGAGAGCTTTAATTTATACAGATGAAGTCTATGTAAGATCTTGAATTGTATTAAACTGTGTTTAATACACAAAGAAGAGTGAACCCGTTCTTGTGCTTATTACCATTGCCAGTCTGCCATGCTGCTCTTACATGCTCGAATGAAACATCACCTTCCAACTGTGATAATTTATTATATATAATGGATATTCCTCCTTTGATAAGTGGATTCCGTAAAAACAGCGTGTCCATCTGAGAGGTTGACGGTTCATTAGGGAATGATGAAAAATTATTTTGAACAAAGCTGCGAGCTTGTAGATATATATAAAAAAAAAGTGAGCTAGGTAGATCAAATATTTGCTGTAACTGCATTTATTAATAAACAAATTTTGGAAGGAGCGTACCCCTTTTTTTGAACCAGGTCTGAAATATTGGATCAATTTGGGAGGGGAGAAAAGAATGATTCGTGGTTAATGGGGTTAAGATAGAGCATGCCTGCCATTTAAAATGCCTTCTTTGGTTCCAAATTTTGAGTGAGTTGGAAACCACTGGATTACTCAATCGAGTTGGACGGGGGGCAGACAAGGCTGAATAAATTAAAGCTGGCCAAGAGGAAGGTGAGCATGACTTATTTTCCATATCGCACCACTCTATCGACCCCTCCTGTATGCCAAATGAGAGCGCTCTTATATTACATGCCCAGTAATACAGCTGGAAATGAGGCAGGCCCATCCCACCTTTCGGTTTAGTCCTCTGTAGATATATCTTCTTGATTCTGGGGGCCTTATTAATCCAAATAAATTGGGTAACTATCCTATCCAAATTTCTAAAAAATGATTTATTAATGCAAGCTGGGATACACTGGAAAATAAATAAATATTTGGGCAAAATACTCATTTTCACCATATTAATACGACCTACTAAAGAGATAAAGAGATTAGACCACTTCTTAAAAATGTGTTGAGTATATTCGTACAGTTTCAGAATATTTTCTTTAAAAAGGGTAGAAAAACATTTAGTTATGGTGATCCCTAGGTATTTAAATTAATTTACTATTTTAAAAGGGAAAGAGGAAAGTGTTTCGAATTGGGCCTTGGGGTTGATTGGAAATATAACACTCTTAGAAAAGTTAATCTTGTATCCTGAGATTTTCCCAAATTTAACTAAGATTGACATTATAGTTGGCACTGATTGTGAGGGGTTGGAGATGTAAACTAACAGGTCATCAGCGTATAATGATACTTTGTGTTCTTTTCCCCCTCTCCTTATTCCACTATAGGCTGTAGATGCACATAGAGAAGCCTAACTTTTTCTTATTCTTCTATGTGCTGTTTTACGGTTGAGTGCTCCGTCATCCAGTGTGGAGGTTCCACTTACTGCAACCTCAACAAAACTAAATCCTCAAGAGGAATTTGGTAATTCACAGTTCATTCTAATACTGATCAGGTGACTTTTAATTGTTCCTTATCTAAATTATCCCTTACCGCTTTATTTCGTATTTTCTTTACAGAAAAAAATATGGAGAGGCTCTCTGAGATTTTGGCGTCATGTCCTTCTGCTGAGCCTCAAAGAAGCTCTGCATCATCATGGTCTTTTCGGCAGCAGAAAGCCTCAGAGCGCTGGAAAGAAGCAAGACCATACCACCTAAAATGCCTTATTTCAATAGAGGCTGTTGGTCATCCCCTGTGTTGCCTTTGCAACGAGCCTGCTGTTATTAGGTTGGTTTTCATTAATACCAAACTTCAATAAGCCAGGGTGGGTTTGCTGAGTGCCCTGCTTTATAGGCTAAGACACATGTCTTTCGGGATGGGAGAAGACTTGGATACCCAGATGAAAAACACATTAATGAGAAAAGTAAATCTAGGACCTTCTTGCTGTGAGGTGACAGTGCTAAACACTGAGCCACTATGCAATCCTTTACAATAAAATCAAACCTAGTAAAATTGATATAGCTTAAATTGAGCATACTGTACTTTATATGAGTTATTCACCTGAAATAATGTATTATATTATAATATTGTTTTATTTTCTCTCTAGGTGCAGAGAGTGTCTTCCTGAGGAGTGGTTCTGTGGGGACTGTGATGTATTGCATCACAAAAAACAGCCACTCCACAACTGTTACGTCAACGGGTTGATGAAGAAGACGAAGGTAGGCGGAGATATAAAAATAGCAAAGGTTTTATTCCAACAAGTCAATATCCAAACATACGGAACAGTGTGTATGAACGCAAACAATAACCGGCCAAGACATGGGTGAGAAGGGGAACTTAAATACAGAGAAGATAATGACAAGACAACAGGTGAAGGAGATGATGATGAGTGAACACAGGTGCTGAGGATGATGATGACGATATGCAGGTGAAGGTGATGATGACGGAGGATTCTGGGAAGTGTAGTGCTGAGAAGACAGACGGTGAATGTGACAACAACAAGGAATGCGTGATTCGTGTTTTTTTTTAAGCCATTCCTCCGACCACATGCATCATTAAAGGGGAAGATGGATATTGCACCCATGAGCAAGGTACGTTCTCACGAAAGCCCTAATTTTGCTGTTCAATGTGTGTCTGCAGACAGTTACAGATCATCTAAGTTATTGGTTTTCCTTTTTTTTGCCAGCTTGCATTTTGCCAACTGTGAAGGTGCCAGACTGCTCCTGTGGAGGCACAAATTTCACTGTTACCAGGCAAACCAGTGATTTTAATTATCATCAATGGTAAAAAAAAAAAGAACAAAAGATGTTTTTCACACTAGTGTGCTGTGACATTGTGCTTACAATTGCAGAAGTGTCAAAACCTATGGAATAGCACATGTTATTGTTATTAACTGAAACAAAGACAGATATCTTTTTATGTTTGTCCTCCGCAAAGAAAAAAATAGTTAGCATCTTTCCAGCATGAAGTCCAATCAACACAGCAGTGTGGAATTTAGTGAATTAGACAAATATAATTGTGGGATTATATTCACAATGTGTAGAATGAACCAAGTGTTGTAAAATTAAATATGTGGTAAATGTGTATTATGTTTTTTAATTTATTTTTTGTTCCAAGGGCGTTTTGACTTGCATCAGCCACTATATGTATGTCAAACATGCCAGCAGCAGTGGACCCCTGACTTTAAAGACCTCCTAAGAAGTGGATATTGGCCAGCCTCTGTCAACAATTCCACACTTTATACACTGGACCTCCTGAGCTCCCTTCAGGAACTCAAGATCATCTCTCCGGGATTCTCCAGACAAGCCTTCGCAAAACTGCTGGAGCATTGCACTAAGTGTGGAGGAAGAGTAAGTGTAAATGTTATTACTAGGGTTGGGTATTGGTTGGGTTTTATCCGATACCAGTACCTACTCTGTATTTTTAAAACGGTTCTGGTTCTTAAGAATATATTGTTAGAAGGATTTGGTTGTGAACTTTGTTAGCAAGGCAGTCGAACAGGCATAACGTAGTTATTAGCAAGCTGTTAAAAAAAAAAAAAAAGCTGTAAAATGCCCATTTCTCCGCTTTTACCAGCTGGTTGCATTTTAATGTTTGCACTTGTTGCATTTACAGTTAAAGCAAAAACACAGATGAAAGTCATTTTGAATGTCAGCAATGTTTTATCGGCTAGGGTGTCGTGCAAAGGCACTTATTCCCGCCAGGATTTGCATCCCCTGGCCGCGGGAGCACGCAGAGAAGCGGAGTTTAACTGCTGTACTACGTATTCACCTCTTAAATGGAACAAATAGCGACGTGGAAGGGTTGTCTTTAGTAATAAGGGACTCATTTATCTACATAAATATGTTTATTTGTCTGTTACATTAAGGCGACGTGTGAATTGTTTAATGCGTCGTTTAATATTGTGGATTGATCAACAGTGTTTTCCAAAGTTCCATATTGCCATGCACCTTAGCTACATAGGCCGACTGATCTGTATCAGTTTATTTTTTTTTAATAAAAAATGCAGGATAAGGTTTTCCTGCATTTTTTCGCGGCCGCCAAAGCAAAAGTGTTTGTCCCGCCAAAGCCTTATTTTGATCGGGGAATGACTGCTGGGCGAATATAAGAACGAGCAGAGAGAGAGAGACCCGCCCGGTCGCGCGTGCGCACTCTCACCGTCTTCAAACAACACGAACGAGCAGAGAAAGAGAGAGACGCACTCTCACCCAGTGTTGCCAAATATTTTCAATGGAAAGTAGCTAAAGCCTGCTCGAAAAGTAGCTAAATGTCGCCAGATGACGTCATGCGTCAATAGCATATTAATGACGTCATTGCGTCATTAGCATATTAATGACGTCATCCCGTCGTATTTGCATTCTGCCTAATTTGTCGGTACTTCAGTTTATAAGAACGGCTATCTCCCCTCAACCGTGCTCACACACTGTTTTTATAGCCGAATGTCCAGTAAAGCTGTTCTCAATAAATTACATATTTTCTGTTAGACAACGGAACGGAACAGGCTAACGTTACATGTTAACCAGCAGTTTACTTCCACAGCACTGACAAATTTCCGGATTTGTAACCTCGATGTCGTTGGACAAAATCACTATACATGTAAGGTGAAGACAGCATATCTGCGGTGATTTTATCAGTTATATTTACATGTACAATGATAACTCATAGAGACAATTAGATTCCACAGAATGTGTTTCTTATTCTCTCACAGCATACTACAAGCCACAACAATGATATTCAGTTTTAGTCAGAGACGTTAAGGATAATCTGCCCCTAGAAGGTAAACCTAAGGCCCGTTCACACCAAGCACGATAACTATAAAGATAACGATAAAGATAACTATATATGCGTCCACACCAACGACCGATAACAGTCTTTTTATTCAAAGCACGCGCGGTGCGCCGGGCGCGCCCACGCTGCGGTTTCAAAGTAGCGAAAATGGATGACCTACTGCTGCTTTACGTTACAAAAAAATATCAAAAGAAAAACAGGGGCTTTTGGGTA
Organism: Scardinius erythrophthalmus; assembly: GCF_964197995.2. Classification (NCBI taxonomy): domain Eukaryota; kingdom Metazoa; phylum Chordata; class Actinopteri; order Cypriniformes; family Leuciscidae; genus Scardinius; species Scardinius erythrophthalmus. The sequence goes on along the minus strand of NC_138224.1, from coordinate 37,611,229 downwards.
CACGATATCATTAAAAGACGAGAGGAGTTGGGAGAATCCGTCACTCTGATTAGAGAGTTGTCGTCTTTTGAAGACAAATTTTATTCATATTTTCGAATGAATCAACAACAGTTTCAAGACATCCTGGACATTGTGAAAGCTGAGGTAATTTTGTTACACTATGCTAAACTGCATAAATTGTATTATAAATTGTATTAATAATTGTTATTATTAAACTGCATTATCGTCCTTGGTGTGAACGGGCCTTTAGGTTGAATTAATTACATATATTTACAAACGAATGTGCATATTTAAAAAAACAACAACAACATTTATTTACAAACGAACTATGTGCATATTTACAAAAACAACATATTTACAAACAAATGTGCATATAAAAAAATGTTTTATTTACAAACGAACTATGTGCATATTTACAAAAAAAACATTTACAAACGAACTATGTGCATATTTACAAAAACATTTACAAACGAACTGTGCTTATTTACAAAAAAACATATATTTACAAACGAACTATGTGCATATTTACAAAAAAAACGCACATTTACAAATAATGTGCAGATGTACAAAAACAAACGAACTGTGCATATTTACAAAAAACCCGCACATTTACAAATAATGTGCAAATGTACAAAAACAAACGAACTATGTGCATATTTACAAAAAAAATATTTACAAACGAACTGTGCATATTTACAAAAAATATATATATTTACAAACAAACTATGTGCATATTTACAAAAAAAAGAAACTGCACATTTACAAATAAAGTGCAGATGTACAAAAACAAACGAACTATGTGCATATTAAAAAAATATATATATATTATTTACAAACGATATATGTGATCATTTGGCAGACACGAGTGCCACAATTATGCACATAGACAATGGAAAATATTTTTTTATTTAAAAAAAAAAAAACTTTTCTTGGATTGATTCCAGATCACATCATTAGAATGCTGAGACCGAATTCATCTTCATCCACAAGATCCATACCCTCAGTGCTCTCCTCCTGTGGGGTGATATTGGATGCAGAGGATGAGCCTGGGCAGGACTTAAAAGAATAAGCAGCTGAAGTTCCAAAGAGCTGCAGCACTTTATCAGGCAGTTAGTGCTCATAGCATGCTTCTCCAGCCATATCAAACCATATCTGATGTACAGAATAGAGGTGAGGGTCTGCAGGGACATGCGGTTCCTCAGCTTGTTTTTAACGACACTCATTTGACTGAACAGCCGTTCTACCTCAGCGTTTGAGTGTGGGAGGGAGAGGACAGAAACTGCTGCAGAAGCCAAGTCTTCATATGGGTTTATGCCAGCTGAATCTCTGTACTTTTTAACTTAAGCCCAGAATGTCAATGTGTTTGTTGTTTCCTCCCATTTCTGAAGGTGAATAGACCTCCACTGATTAATAATTTTATCAATTGTGTCCGGACAATATCCTAAAAGATTAGCAAATTTGACCATGTCTGTCAGGCTCTTGTTGTGGTTTAGTGTCTCCCCCACATTGAACAAAGACATGTGCTGCAGTATCTCCAAATTATCTTGGAGCCTCGCACTAAGTTCATTTGCTAAGGAGATGGTGTAGCTCACACATCTCCTTCGAACACAGTCCTCCTCCTCTGGAGAGAGGTTTAGCTGTGCTGCCTTGGACTCAAATACATAGCCAAGGTATGGCTTGGGAGAAATGTGGCCATCTATTGATTCTTTTAGGACATCAATTTTTGCCATTGGGTTAATGACCCTGCTGCAAACAGACTTTATAAGCCTCATTAAACAGTCAAGCAGCTTGAGCGGATCTGACTGTTCCCCCTCAAAGGCCTTAACAGCGGACTGCACCTCACTAATAATAGATTTTTAAAAAGTGAGATACAGGAGGTTCTGTGGGTCACTGTACATGGAATGTAGAACATCTGCCATGTAACCGTGTTCACTTGACATGGTAAGGCTGAAATGCAATTTTAGCTCCTCCCACTGATCTAGAATTCTGGACACAGCAGGCTCTATGGAAAGCCAGCGTGTGGCACAGACCTTTGTTATCAGCAAAGGCTTCTCCCCACAGTTTATTGTCTGATAGACAGCCTTGTATGCCTCTCTGTGTTTTGGTGAAATAGAGAACCAATTGTATGTTTCTCTTACAAGAAATTCCACACTACGTGGAAGAGTGTATTTGTAGACAGAGCTTACACAGCTAACTGCAGTGAATGACACACACAGCGGATAAGGACAAGATGTTGTAATCCTTCCTCCTCCCTAAGAATTTTGTGTACGCCATTGTACACTCCTGTCATTACAGATGCATTATCTGTGCCAATGCCAAGCAAGTTCTCCTTCTTGAGGCCACTCTGGCTATTGACCTAGTGTAGCAGTAGGCATTAGCTCCGCCTATTAATGCTCGGCTGGATGGTGATTGAGCTCTAGTTATGAGGACTATAAATGCGGATTGTGCATGTCACCTGTGAGGGCATTACACGTGACGTCATGTCATTGTTGTTCCGGCGCGGTGTGCAAGAGCTGGAGAGGTAAGATCTGCTGGTTAGCGACTCTGTTGCAAATGATTCCTGTGGCACTAGTTGATGTGGACTCCTTTGTTGTAGTGGACAGCGGAACTAACCGGCATATACTCGGCGGCGCGCGTTGTTGTGCGAACTTCTAGAGAAGCGGATGAGTTTCGTGGTTCTTTAATGATGTGCTGTTCAGGTATGTTTCTAATCTTTTACATTCAATGCCTCAGTCTGACTCAAGTTCGCTTAGTGAGTTTCCTCTTTGTTTTAATTCAGGTGTGTTTCATATGCCTGTTTAAGGTTATGGTGGGTTGTCGTCGTCATTGTCGTTCACTGGACGTTTTGATCAACAGTCCGGTTCAACATAAACTGCTGAGCGACCACAAATTTACTGCGTGCTGCTCTGCTGTGTAGCCTTGTTGACTAGCGTCACTGCGACATCTCCGATCTCAACGGCACTAACAACGTTAACTTTTCTCTTTCATTCCATGAGGACTGGTGTGGATGTTTTCATTGCCCGGGGGTTGATATTGGGTACTCAGAATGTAAAGAGTGTATATAAAGTCGCTTTTTGATGCTCATTCTTAGTCATCACTGTTTATTGTTTTGATTTAAGTTTTCTTGTTTTGTTTTCCTTTTTTCCTAATTCTCTTTATTTGTTTTGTCCATTTATTATGTGAATGTGTGTTTTGTTTAATTCTTTTTGGCTCAAGTGTGGTCTTTGTGGCCCGGTAAGAGTTAAACAACACCTGGTCTGTGTCTTTCTGAGGCTGTCTAGGATATCCGGTCATCCAATTGTTCTCATGAGAGTACCCTGAGTTAAGTGGTGAACGTGTATATTCAACGATGTCGTGAGGTAACAATCATCTGGAATGTATCTGCCTAAGACGAGAATGCTTTTTATCATACTTGTGTGAGACGAACATTGTGCAATTGGGTCAAACAATTGTTTTCGTGTTTCTTTTTTTTTGTTTGTTTTCTTTATTTTGTGGTATATGAGTCTGATGTGTGTTCTTTATTGTAGGCTTGGGCGGCAAGGAGATTAGGGGCGGCAGCCCTTCTCATCTTGGTGGGGGTATTTGGGGAGTGATTGCTGTGCCACCCGGAGGTGTGTGACTGAGTGCAGTGTGAGTGCACGTGTGTTTGTGGTTTTCTTTGTTTTTTTTTCTTTTTAGGAGAATAGAGAGGCCCCTTGGGTTGAGGGACTTGGCTGTCGTCCCCTATTTCCGTCGCCAGGAGCGTCCAACTTTGTATATCCTTTTTGTGGATGTTTTCTTTTTTTTTCTTTGTGATCGGTTGGATCATCTTAAATCAATAAAAGCGATTTTACTGTTTGTACTTCACCCCTGTCTCATGCCTGACTCCAGCTGATACGAGCCTGTGAGCCTTGTGTGCTCCTAATATGTTAAGGGCGATTCCCTGGTAAAGAAAAGCCCCCAGGGTGGCGTAGTTGGTTTATTTATTTTGTGTACTCGTTCTAAGAGCCCGTACGCCACACTAGCATCCCCTCCCTCCAGCTCAACAAGGCCTAGGTAGGTGGCCACTACATATGCTGTCTCCTCACTAAAATACCGAATCACGATTCCGAGGTATTTTGAGACACTTACATCGGTGCTCTCATCAAGGAGGAGGCTGTATTTGGAGTCACCAATATCAGCCACCAGTCTTTCAATGAAATATGGGGCCAACACCCCATTTATCATTTCCGTGCACTTGGTACGGTGCATCCGAAAATGTTGGGCTGCAGTAGAATCAGAGAAAGCAGCTTTGCATGCCTTACCAATGTGGTCACAAGAAAGAATGGAACAATGCTCTGCAATCGCCATTGCCATGGTTGCCTCTGCATGTTTGCAAGAGTCTGCATTTTTTGGAGCAAATGTTAACGTTGTTTGCTTGGACTGATTAAAGGGCTTGGACTTTTCCTTTGAGTTGAGGCATGCTTTTTGACATCGGACAACTTGGCACAAAATTCTGTCTTGCAGTACAGACAGTAAGCCTAGGAATTAACTCCCATTCTTTCCTGTACTAAATATACCTTAGAGTGTGACATGATTGCTATTTTAAATGTTTTTAATGTTCTAGCTGTGTGTATTTGTATTTATATTTACTTGTGTATATATCCGCCTTTTATATTTATATTATGTTCATATGTTTAATAAAGTTGAATTTATATTGTGTGTATATGCGTTTGTGTATGTGTATATGAGTTTGTGTATGTGTATATGAGTTTGAGGGGGGAAAAAACGGTAAAATTAAATGGTTTGAATTAAAAACAAAGGAGAGGCAGCTGATATGTGATCACTGATTGGTCCCTGCTAACACAGCGTGCACATGCGCAGCGCATTTATGTCTATGTCAGCTAGTGTGCAGTTGAATGTGCTGCTTATAGTTTTTGGAAGAAATGAGGAAAGATGTAAAATCTCTACCCTGCTAGAAATAAAGGGTTTAGTAGCAAAGGAAGTGGTAAGAAGCCTTGGTGTCCAAATAGATAATAATCTAAATTTTAATAATCACATAAAAACAATCACAAAATCAGCGTACTTTCATCTTAAAAATATTAATAAGCTAAAAAGATTCATGTCTAAGGAGGATCTTGAAAAGATCATACATGCTTTTATTTCGAGTAGGATTGATTATTGTAATGTGCTTTTAACAGGACTCCCTAAAAAGAATTTAAAACCGCTTCAAATGGTACAGAATAGTGCAGCCAGAATCCTTACTAAAACCAAAAGAATAGATCATATTACTCCAATCTTAAAGTCCTTACACTGGTTACCAATTAGATATAGGATTAATTTTAAGGCACTTTTATTAGTTTTTAAGTCAATAAAGGGGTTGGGACCAAAATATCTTTGTGATATGTTTCAACCGTATACTCAATCAAGACCCCTTAGATCACAACATAAACAGCTTCTACTAAAACCTATTGTTAAAACAAAACAAGGGGAATCAGCTTTTAACTATTTTGGCGTTCATCTCTGGAACCAGCTTCCAGAAAACATTAAAAACGCTCCAACTATCACAATTTTTAAAACTAGATTAAAGACCAAACTTTTTTCAGATGCTTTTTACAGTTAATGTGTGTATAAATAAATATATTTATTTATTTATTTTGTTGGTGTCATATATTGTAAAATTGTATGTAGTTTCATATTGTTATTTTTATTTTTTACATTTTTGTGTGAAGCGCATTGTATTGCTGCTGTGTATGAAATGCGCTATACAAATAAATTTGCCTTGCCTTGCCTTGCCTTGCTCCTCTCAGCCGCTCACGGACAGAGCAGACGCAGAGAGATGTCGCTGCAGTGGGGAAGTAAGACGTCACGCTTGCAGTACTGGCGATAAAGTTGAATTTATATTGTGTGTATGCGTTTTTATGTGTGTATATGAGTTTGTGGAAGTTTATTGTTATGTTTGGATAAGTACAATGTAGAGAGTCTATAAATATACGATCTGAAGTCGGAGAGTTCAGAAACCGAACCGGAATGAACTAAACCTCTGAATGCTCTGAGTCTGATAGTAGTGAATAAATAACCGCAATGCGCATGCCAAGAAAAACGGTCAAATTAAATGGTTTGAATTAAAGGAGAACTCGGCAACTCTTGCGAACTCTAGTCACTTCTTCGCTGATTTTCCCTTTTGTTGTCGCATGTTTTCCCCACGAGCTCCCCCTACAGCTGTGGGGGGGCGTATATGTCACAACATGGTCGTAAAAAACTCACTTGCGGCGGCCTCCTCCCCCTCTCTACCGCTGCTCATGTGTGTTTGTTTTGATCGGAGCAAGCCAACTGTATCGTGTGGAGCTATGTCTACTGAGGTGGGTAATCTGGTAATACATCATACATGCATGTGTGTTTATGTTGAATTGCCATAAAGCGATTCGTGTTTCGCGCTCGTTCTCGTTCTCGCTTCTCACGAGACTTCCAATTTCTATTTTGCCGGGATGGTAGTCCCCATGTTGCAAGGTTGGTTTTCCGCCTGGGAACGATGGGGGGAGCGGGGAAAGTCACCAATATCACCAGAACAGGTTGTTTAACCATCCAAATGATTTCTAGACCGTTTTATTAAGTTAAAAAAGTTACCAAGTTCTCCTTTAAAAACAAAGGAGAGGCAGCTGATATGTGATCACTGATTGGTCCCTGCTAACACAGCATGCACATGCGCAGCTCATTCATGTCTATGTCAGCTAGCGTGCAGTCAAATGTGCTTGCTCCTCTCAGCCGCTCACTGAACAGAGCAGACGCAGAGAGACGCAGCGGGGAAGTAAGACGTCACGCTTGCAGTACTGGCAAAATTTGGAAAGTTGCTAAGGTTTGTCCTAAAAGTCGCTAGATTTGTCGCTAGTCGCTTTTTGAAAAAATGTCGCTGAAGGGGTCTGAAAAGTCGCTAAAAATAGCGACAAAGTCGCTAAGTTGGCAACAATGCTCTCACCGTCTTCAAACAACACGAACGAGCAGAGAGAGAGAGAGAGACCCGCCCGGTCGCGCGCGCGCACTCTCACCGTCTTCAAACAACACGAACGAGCAGAGAGAGAGAGAGAGACCCGCCCGGTTGCGCGCGCGCACTCTCACAGTCTTCAAACAACACGAGCGCTGTCTTGCTCTCTCTCCCTCACGCATATTAATCAAAATCAATTGACACACGATAGTAAAAGGTTAGGCCTTAACAGAGATTAATGCTATCTTTAAAATAGTGTACTGATCAAATTGAAGGCTACTAGAAGAACAGTTGGTAAAATCAGCCACATTAATACCAGCTTCACCAAACTATATGAATTGCAATTGTACTCTAGAGTTTGTCATTCCCAATCCCCTGTAATCATAGCTAAAAACCATGGTGACATTTCATTAAGTAGGCTATTAATTTTTGTTTTTATGAAATAGCCATACTGTGCAATAACTCATAATGCGTATCTTTATGTACATGACATTCAGTCAGTAAAAACACTTTCTTAAGTCTCACGAGCCTTAACACATACCACAGTAACAGCTTGGTTCATTTTGAGTCGAACATGCCGAAAGTAATAATTGCGGTTCAATCAAGCGTCAGGATAATTTCAGTAACAGAAAAAAGTTCAGTAGCAGCTCGTACTGATTCAAAAGTGTGTTAGAATCTCTAAAAGAACCGGCTCATAAGAGTCATTTAGGACTCGGACTACACTGGTTGAGAATAATAAACTGTATTTTATTAAATATGTTAATTTATCATCAATCCGAAATGTGTGCCATTAAGGCCAGCAACAACACACCCCATATTTGCATATTACAATTAATTTTCAAAGAAACTTGTAATACAAAAAAAAATACTTTTCATGGGTATTTTCATTGTGTAAAGTTTCATTTTGATAGGAATAAAGGGAAAAAATAGCCCCATTGGGGCGTATTGTTGCCTGGCCTTATTGGCACACATTTCGGATTGATGAGAATTTAACACATTTCCTCAACTAGGATTTCTTTTAGTATGTTGTTCTGGTCACCTCATAGAAATGATCTATGCTGAAAAGAAATTATTTTATAATTAGTCTGTCGTAAAATGCTACTTTGCCTGGACTAAAAATAAATTAAGTAATTGTGATTATGATTTTTTTTTTTATTCATGGCCAAAGTATCATTACTGAAATCAAATATACATTCATTAAAGAAAAGGAAGAGAAAATATATGATAGAACTGAGTGGCAGGGACATTAGCCTACATAATTTAGAAATACATCTGAATGTATATGCCTCCAACCTTACACTGAACAAAGACCATAACCACTATTCTTGTCATGTAGCCTATCCCAATTACAATTTCAACCTTACAATTACAATTTTGTTATTGGTATTTTACTTTCATTTTCTTGTAAACAAAAGTGAGTCTCCTGAGTCAGCGATAGATAGATAGATAGATAGATAGATAGATAGATAGATAGATAGATAGATAGATAGATAGATAGATAGATAGATAGATAGATAGATAGATATAGACCAATAGAGGGATAGAGAAATAAATGTTATACTTGTTACCAAATCTTTATTTTTGATAAACCAGACAACTTTTCCAGTCACATAATAAATAAAATTAAGACAACAACTTACAACATACTTTCCATTTCTTTTTCCAGATGCTGAAAACATGATGCAAAATGTTGAGACGAAGGTATAATACTCAGATTTTCATTCCATTCCAAACTCCATTCTTTTTTTTTATTATTATTATTCAATTTACAGTTGAGATAGTTACCTAAATGTAAAAAATGAATAGACGCAAGACACCTGTTTCCAGTTCAGCATTGAGGAGAAGAGCCAGAGTGGTCCTTAATAGAAGGTTAATTGATATCGGCCAGGAAACACCTGCAGCCACACTTCCTCCCAGAGATATTGGGTCTCCAACAGATGATGTTGCAGAACCTGAAAATGAAATCATGGAAGAAAATCTTGGATTAGATCCAATGGCAGCTGTTGTGTCTGACCCAGAGGATAGATCTTATTATCAAGATGATAGTGATGTAGAAGAAATATCTGACTGGGAGGAACCAGAAAAACTCAGAAATCGTCTTTCCAACTGGGCATTAACATATTGTATTTCCCATATTGCACTTTCGGCTCTCTTGGCAATATTAACGGTCCACCACTGTGACTTGCCAAAAGATGCACAAACTCTTCTTAACACAAGAAGAGATTATTCTGTTAGGGAGCTCTGCGGTGGCCTATACCACTACATTGGCATTATTGAGGCGTTAAAACACCCTTTCCCAGTGGAAAGACAAGCTTGTCGATGGATGTTGTTTACATCTTCAAATGTCAGTGGATGGCCTGCCACTTTTTAAAAGTTCAGGTCTTCAGTTGTGGCCCATTTTAGGTAGATTGGTTGGAGTACCCATGAAAGAACCTGTAGTCATCGGGATGTACTCAGGTATAAAGAAACCTGAATCATCAAAAATGTATCTCACAGATTTGGCAAATGAACTCTCACAATTACCGGAGGGGTTTACATTTGAGGGGAAAAGGCTCACTTTAAAAGTTCATTCGATGATCTGTGACGCACCGGCAAAATCCTTTGTGAAAGTCACAAAGGCTTTTAACGGTTACTATGGCTGTGACAAGTGTATTCAGAGTGGGGTGTACCTCAACCACCGTGTGCCAGGGAGAGACGTGGACAGAATATCCAGAAATCTTCTAAGCTTAAGACCCCACATTCCTTCGGAATTTGCTAGAAGGCCAAGAGCACTGAACAAAGTGGATAGGTGGAAGGCAACGGAGTTCCGTCAGTTTCTCTTAAGCCTGGAACACACCAAGCCGACGGTCGGCCGTCGGGCAGTTTCCGTGCGTCGGCCGACTAAATCTTCTCGGTGTGTTCCGCACCGTCGGCTGAAATTGGTCCTCGTCGGCTTTGTAACGGGCGATTCGACATGTTGAATCGGCGTCGGGCCGTCGGTGAAAGAGGGAACTCTGATTGGCTGTAACAAGTCAGTGCACGAGAATAATAGCAAAACAGCGAGCAAAGTCAAAACGGTACAGATAGTTCGGCTGTTCTAATGTTACGTCATCTTACCTGGGTGTTCCTTGGCTAATATTTAAATATTAACACGAGAGGAGTGGAATAAAGAAAGTGTTTAGCAGGTTTGATATTCAAAACGGTAAGCGCGCACTGCTTTGTTTACGTTTGTGTATCTGCAGCCGGCAGCGTCCGTTTCCCTTTTTGAATGATGAATATAGATGAATATATCTGCAAAAATAGACAGTTGTCTCATTTACACGCAGGCGCAGAACGCCCTTTCTAGCTGACAGTCGGCAGAAGTTGTCTCGGTGTGTTCAAGTGCAGCTTTTTACCCCGACGCGAGGCGACAACACAGTCGGCTTTCATCAGCGCTAGTTCGTCGGCGTCGGCTTGGTGTGTTCCAGGCTTTATACACAGGGCCGGTGGTGTTGCGTGAGGTGTTAAGACCTGATCTATATGCAAACTTCCTGCTGCTGTCGACAGCCATGGCAATGCTGGTCTCCCCTTTCTTTGCCAGAAAGTACAATGAATATGCCAACAGCCTCCTTCATGCTTTTGTGGAACATTTTGCCCGCCTGTATGGAAATGATCAGCTAGTGTACAATGTGCATGGGTTGACCCATCTTGCACAGGATGCAAAACATTTTGGCAATCTGGATGTTATATCATCCTTTCCATTCGAAAATTATTTGCAAAAACTCAAGGGTTTTGTACGCAAACCCTCAAATCCCCTGGCCCAAATAATCAGACGCCTGTCCGAGGGATTAAATGGTGGTGTTACAAGTGACCAGCCCATCAAATTGTGCAAAGAACATGCCCGAGGCCCTATCAGAGAGGTTCACCATGACCACAACATGTCGAAACAACACATTTCTGATGGGCAAAAATGTGTGTCAAATAATTAATATAATTGACTGTAACGGTGATATCATAATTGCCTACAGACAGTACGGGATGGTTGAAAAGTTTTTACATATCCTTTTAATTCGGACATTTTAAACATTGTGATACCAGCTGACCTAGACCATAAGATAAAATTTTCCAAACTGTCATCTTTCACACAAAAATGCATGGCTGTCCCTTTCAATGAGGCAATGGTGGTTATACCGTTGTTTCATATGAAAGACTAGACTTTATTTTTGAAAATCATAGTTCAGTTCAGTTCAGTTATGTATTTTTTTAATCATCTTATTTTTTTCACAATGATTTTTAAAAGACATTTTGTGGAGTAATTTTCCTCGACGAGGACATTACAGAAGTTGTGCCGAGGTCATGGGTTAAAGGTGATGAATGTTTTTGGCCAACATTCATTTCCGAGGAAAAAACCCAAAAGGCCATAAAGAGGCATGAAATGCCAGGCCCTGGCTGGAAAATCTTCAAAATAAAAACACTCTTTGAAAAAGGTAAATAAACAAGCAAAAGGGTAATTCTATGTCTTTCCATGTTAGGACAACAGTTATGCCTTACTTCCTTTGTCCTTAATTATCTCCATATCTGTCTTTCTTTATTTTTTTATTTTTTTTATAATAGTAGATGACTTCAGTAAGGCAAGGCAAAAGCTGAAGGACTACAACAGAAATGGAACGGCAGTCCTCCAGTCAGAGGATGAGAGCTCAATGGCAAAAAGGAGAAGAAAAGCGACACAGTATGTACATTATAGATAATTGTTGTATTACTGCAAAAGCTATGGCTGGGGATGGGTTTAGGGTACAAAAAAAAAGCCTTTGTTCATGCCTGCCCATTGAATGATGCTATTGCCTTGTCATTACAATTTGACCTCTGTCTTCACTAGTTACCCAGGATTTGAAAACGGCAGTACTGACTCTGAAACTGAGCAGACTCCAAAAAGAAGACCAGAGTCTCGGCCTCTCCCTATTAGCGCTACCCTTCCTAGTCTCCCTCCAGCCCCCCTCTGTAAGTTTTGATTTGATTGCCAACTGCAACAATGTACAGTCCAGTGATTTGTACCACTGCAATATGTTGATTCACGGTTATCCCTTTATCCAAAAGCGGACATCGCAGCGGACATGGGTCAGGAGTCTCTGGACAACACAGGACAGGAAACCTATACAGACATAAGCTGGAATGTGAGGAGGGAGTCAGACCCCTTCAATGGTAGGAATCATGCTCAGTAGCAAAATTACAATACAAATAAAAGTACAAAGGTGATGTTCTGTCCTGTTCATTTCTCTCCTTGTCTGACAATCTGCCTCTCTTGTTATCATTTTCCCTCAATGGTCATCTAGTAATCAATAGCTCAGTGCACCAGTCAACACCACCACCACCTCAACACTTGAGTCCAGTGTTTGACATTAATATGGGCTTCCCCTATTCAAATGGTGACTTTTTCATACAAATTTACAAGTACATGTGTACAATAAATATCCTGTATATATACTTATTTTTTTCTTGTTTTCTGATTTTAACATTTACATACCTTTCCTCAATTAGCCAGCGGTGGTGGAGAGCCTGGAGGTCACCTACTCTTCAAGCCAACCTTCAGGGCCAATTCCTTGCACACGTAAGAAAAAGAAAAAAAGAGTGTTAACAATGTTTACAACATATATATATATTTCACTTCAATGACAATTAATAGGTCATTTTCATTAAAGTGCATTAAAGTGAAATAACTGAACATAAACATAGAACCTTGATAAAAATGATCATAGAAGAAAATATCAGATGGCACTTAGAGGCTTTTGCATCTGAAGTCTTCATATATATATATATATATATATATATATATATATATATATATATATATATATATATATATATATATATATATATATATATATATATATATATATATATATATATATATATATAGTACAGGCCAAAAGTTTGGACACACCTTCTCATTCAATGCGTTTCCTTTATTTTCATGACTATTTACATTGTAGATTCTCACTGAAGGCATCAAAGCTATTAATGAACACATGTGGAATTATGTACCCAAAAAGAGTGAAATAACTGAAAACATGTCTTATATTCAAGTTCCTTCAAAGTAGCCAGTGAGAATCTACAATGTAAATAGTGTAGTGTGTCATTATTGGCTGATTACATGACTGCTTTGATGGCATGCACCTGTGAAGGGAGTACAAAGGGACTTTAAAAAAAGAGGTGTGGTGCAACCGGGTAGAGCTGGGGTGGTGAAAACGTTTTGGCTGTCTCTCGGGGATAATAGGTCCTCCGGAGATGAAGATAGCTAGTTAGCTAGCTGCCTTGGGGTGAGATAGTTGAGTTGTAGAGGGGGGGAATTAGTGTCACCGATTACCTCAGAATATTGCTCGGCTGAATGCCCAAGTGCTACCGAGATTCTATGAATGAATGCCCACGTGCTACCGAGATTCTATGAATGAATGCCTACGTGCTACCGAGACTTTATGAGTGCCGTGACGCATACGACGGATGGATTTTATGAATGAACTTTAAGTTCCGCCCCTGGACGGTAGAGTTACGTCTTCGGTGAGAAGACGGGTTGCTGCTCGCACTACTCACCCCCTACGGATGAGTCTTCTCTGCCCCGCGAGAGGGAAGTGTTTTTAATCTATTCCTACATGAATTGTTTGACTGTGTATTGTGTAACGGACAGTGGGTTGGAGAGGGAGGTTGGGGAATTGAGAACGGAGGAAACACGCCTTCCGTGTGTTTACTGTGTGCTGTGCAGGTTGGGGTGTTATGTTGAGTATTAAACACTGTGTGACGTATTGAGCGTGAAAACTCACTGTGTGTATATGAAGTGTTGTGCCTTGCGGAGTTTCCCGTGTTTCTCTTCCCTGGCTCCATATCTTATCTGTACCCGTATGATGAGTTTTAGCCTTCTATTTTGAAATAAAGTGTAAATTCTCTTTGATTAAACCGGCTGGCTGTTCTTTGACCACTGTAGGGCTGTTTTGAGGTTTATTACAATAGTCATGAAAATAAAGGAAACGCATTGAATGAGAAGGTGTGTCCAAACTTTTGGCCTGTACTGTATATATATACAGTATAGTGTGCAGCTGTGGGTTGATTTTATTGACCATCATTGTGTGTATTATTTCCTTAATGTTTAAATAACCTGAGTCTTTTCTCCAGATTAACACTTTTTTTTTCAACTTTCACAATGTTTCAGCGGCTCAGCTACATGGCCTATTGCTTTTGGAAAACCTAAAGCAGCAGGTTGACCAACTCGCCACCACCGTGAACCTGCTCATGGCCAAGGTCAATAACGGCCTCCAACCAGCAGCCTTTGAGTGGTCCGGGGAATTTCAATTCCCCCTGGAATCAGATGCAGAGCTGGACCGCTTTGAGGCCTGGCTGGCAGACACTGCCAACGATAGGCAGAAACATGCCCTTGTAAGCATATTCCCCCAATATGTTCTCATTGTACTCAAGACGCTTGTTTCATCTTACACTAAATCTAATTAATCTAAAGTAATATTTATTGCTACAGTAGACTAAGCTCTTTATGATGATGTAAATGTAATCTAATTCATCTAAAGTAATATTTATTGCTAGACTAAGCTCTTTATGATGATGTAACTTGAATGTTATGGATAAAAGCATCATCCAATTGCCCACATGTCTTAATTGTGAAAAAAAAACTGTCAAAAAAGTGGCTTACCTGTTTAAAAACTTGTGCAACGGTGATCCAACCACTACCACTGGCGTCATGCCCCTAGGTGAATACCCTGTCTGCTGTCGGGGGTGTGGATTTGAAGAGGGTGACATGGAATATTCTATCATACCTGTTTTCCTGCCCCCTTTCCCGAACAATTAATTGGAAGGGTGTGAACAAGAAGAGGGCCCTCCACAGGATGGCATCACGGACCCTCCTCAGCCGTAAGTAGGCTATTGCTTCAAATGCCCTTAGTGAATTAGTATTTATTCACTCAAAAGTCTTACAGACTACTCCTGGAAAAGAGTTTAGCAGTCAAAACTGATTGTTATACTAATACGTATATATATATATATTGTCACAGTGTCTGGTTTATGTTCCTTGGGTCACCACTAGATGTCCTCCTTCCCCACGGTGTCCATCACACTCTTGAACTACATCCCCCATGATCCTTGTCTTTTCATTGCACTCAGCTGCCCCTTATCACTGATCATTGCACTCAGCCTGTTCCCCATTAGCATTGTTATTTCCCTGTGTATATATACCCTGTCTGTTTTAGTATGTGTCACGGAGTCCTTGTTTGTATCACACCACTTCCAAGTTCTGTTCTTGCTGTTGTCTTGTACCTGTTTTTGTTGGATTGCTCTATTGGATATTGACCTCTGCCTGGACTGGATACGATTTTGGATTTGCCCAATAAAATATACTACTGCATATTGGATCTCTCTGTTTCCCTGTGTGGATCGTGACAGAAGGACTCCGTCACATCTTGATCCAGCGGTATGTATTCAAACCTCTCTTCCCCAGCCACTGAACAGGAGAGGAGAAGATTATTTGAGGGAACCCGACTGGTGATTTTTCGTGGGACCCGGGGAGGTCGCAGAGGAGTGGATGGGCGAGAGGGTGTTCAACACCACTCTCCACCATGGCCCCCCTTCGACTCTGGGTTGATGAGGTCCAGCCCAGAGCCCCATCCGCCACTGATTCCGCCCAGCTCAGAACCGGCACATTGCCATCAGAAACAGAGGAGGAGAAGGAAGACCTCCTCCATGATTGTTCCGGTGGTCCCAGTTCCGGTGGTCCCAGTTCCGGTGGTCCCAGTTCCGGTGGTCCCAGTCTCGGAGGTCCCCGTGCAGTCTGAGATAGACAGAGCAGCTGAAACTCTGTTGGATTACTTCGAAAGACTACATCAGACCCTGGAGAGTGCCAAGACTGTCCATGGCACGTCTGCCGAGCCTGTGTCTTCGGACAAGATGGCCACCGCCGAGCCTGTTCACGTCACGCCTGCCGAGCCTGTGTCTTCGGACAAGATGGCCGCCGCCGAGCCTGTTCACGTCACGCCTGCCGAGCCTGTGTCTTCGGACAAGATGGCCGCCACAGAGACTGTTCACGTCACGTCTGCCGAGCCTGTGTCTTCAGACAAGATTGCCGACGTCGAGCCTGTGTCTGAACTTGAGCCGGTAGTGTCTGTTCCTGAGCCGGAGCCAGTGTCTGTTCCTGAGCCGGAGCCAGTGTCTGTTCCTGAGCCGGAGCCAGTGTCTGTTCCTGAGCCGGAGCCAGTGTCTGTTCCTGAGCCGGAGCCAGTGTCTGTTCCTGAGCCGGAGCCAGTGTCTGTGAGCCGGAGCCAGTGTCTGTTCCTGAGCCGGAGCCAGTGTCTGTTCCTGAGCCGGAGCCGGTGTCTGTTCCTGAGCCGGAGCCGGTGGTGTCTGTTCCTGAGCCGGAGCCGGTGGTGTCTGTTCCTGAGCCGGAGCCGGTGGTGTCTGTTCCTCAGCCGGAGCCGGTGGTGTCTGTTCCTGAGCCGGAGCCGGTGGTGCCAGTTCCAGTGCCTGAGCCGGTGGTGCCAGTTCCAGTGCCTGAGCCGGTGGTGCCAGTTCCAGTGCCTGAGTCGGTGGTGCCTGTTCCTGAGTTGGTGGTGCCAGTTCCTGTTCCTGAGTTGGTGGTGCCAGTTCCAGTTCCAGTGCCTGAGCCGGTGGTGCCAGTTCCAGTGCCTGAGCCGGTGGTGCCAGTTCCAGTTCCTGAGCCGGTGGTGTCTGTTCCAGTTCCTGAGCCATGGCCGCCCGAGGGGTCGTCTTCTGCTCCGCCGTGGCCGCCCGATGGACTGTCTTCTGCTCCGCCCTGGCCGCCCGAGGGAAAGTCTCCGCCCTGGCCGCCTGAGGGAAAGTCTCCGCCCTGGCCGCCTGAGGGAAAGTCTCCGCCCTGGCCGCCGGAGGGAAAGTCTCCGCCCTGGCCGCCCGAGGGAACGTCTCCGCCCTGGCCGCCCGAGGGAAAGTCTCCGCCCTGGCCGCCCGAGGGAAAGTCTTCGCCCTGGCCGCCCGAGGGAAAGTCTCCGCCCTGGCCGCCCGAGGGAAAGTCTCCGCCCTGGCCGCCCGAGGGAAAGTCTCCGCCCTGGCCGCCCGAGGGAAAGTCTCCGCCCTGGCCGCCCGAGGGAAAGTCTCCGCCCTGGCCGCCCGAGGGAAAGTCTCCGCCCTGGCCGCCCGAGGGAAAGTCTCCGCCCTGGCCGCCCGAGGGAAAGTCTCCGCCCTGGCCGCCCGAGGGAAAGTCTCCGCCCTGGCCGCCCGAGGGAAAGTCTCCGCCCTGGCCGCCCGAGGGAAAGTCTCCGCCCTGGCCGCCCGAGGGAAAGTCTCCGCCCTGGCCGCCCGAGGGAAAGTCTCCGCCCTGGCCACCCGAGGGAAAGTCTCCTCCCTGGCCACCCGAGGGAAAGTCTCCGCCCTGGCCGCCTGAGGGAAAGTCTCCTCTGTCCTGGCCGCCCGAGGGAAAGTCTCCGCCCTGGCCGCCTGAGGGAAAGTCTCCTCTGTCCTGGCCGCCCGAGGGACTGTCTGCTCTGCCCTGGCCGCCTGATGGACTGATGTTTCTGCCCTGGCCGTCTGCACAGCCTGCTCCGCCCAGGCCACCCGATGGACTGTCGTCTGCTTCACCCTGGCCGGCCGATGAACTGTCTGCTTCGCCCTGGCCGCCGGCTAAGCCATCACCCCCTGTTCCTGTTCCCCTCCATGGACCTGGCCCCCCATCCCACCCCCTGATCCTCCACCGTTCCACCTCCCTCCTTGACTCTGGTTTTGTTTGTGTTTCTGGGTCTTGGAGCGTCTGGTAGCCGCTCCGTAGAGGGGGGGTTATGTCACAGTGTCTGGTTTATGTTCCTTGGGTCACCACTAGATGTCCTCCTTCCCCACGGTGTCCATCACACTCTTGAACTACATCCCCCATGATCCTTGTCTTTTCATTGCACTCAGCTGCCCCTTATCACCGATCATTGCACTCAGCCTGTTCCCCATTAGCATTGTTATTTCCCTGTGTATATATACCCTGTCTGTTTTAGTATGTGTCACGGAGTCCTTGTTTGTATCACACCACTTCCAAGTTCTGTTCTTGCTGTTGTCTTGTACCTGTTTTTGTTGGATTGCTCTATTGGATATTGACCTCTGCCTGGACTGGATACGATTTTGGATTTGCCCAATAAAATATACTACTGCATATTGGATCTCTCTGTTTCCCTGTGTGGATCGTGACATATATATATACATACAGTACAGGACAAAAGTTTGGACACATCTTCTCATTCAATGCGTTTTCTTTATTTTCATGAATCTACATTGTAGATTCTCACTGAAGGCATCAAAGCTATTAACCCTTCAAAGTCGACTGACGCTCTAGAGCAGGGATCAGCAACTCCGGTCCTGGAGGGCCACTGTCCTGCAGAGTTTAGCTTCAGCCCTGATAAAAACTCACCTGCCTGTATCTATCTAGTAATCCTGAAAACACTGATTGCCTTGTTCAGGTGTGTTTAATTAGGGTTGGAGCTAAACTCTGCAGGACAGTGGCCCTCCAGGACCGGAGTTGCTGATCCCTGCTCTAGAGCGTCAAAGTGTGCACGTCTGACATATCTATTAATAGCTTTGGAATGGATTAAGGTATTAACTTACTTTTTTTTCTATGAAAAAGCTGACATTCGTCTGTGTAATAATGAGTAGACTGTGTTGGCTTCCGCGAATGATAAGCCTTCCGATCTTCTACAAGCATTTAGTAAAAAAAAAAAAAAAAAAACCTTCCATATTTGAGTGCAAATCTGTAGCATTTTACCGCAAAACAGAGAGCTGGTACTTTACCCTATCAAATGATATATAATGCTGTTGGTGTGTGAACCAATCACAGACCAATATAAAACAAACAGGGACATTATCAGGTGTCCTAGGAACGTAAAAAAGGGAGGGGTTATGAGTAAATTTCGCGCGTCTTCTCCTCAGACACAATCTTTTATATATATGGTCTTTGGACACGATAAATTTGAATGAATGGTGGACAACCAGAATGCCTATTACCGCCGCGCCAGCCGCCGCGGCGAAATTACCGCGGCGAAAATAAACCAGCCGCATTTCAAAGTCGTTCCCGAAATGACCGCCAGGTGGCGCAAAGGGACATTGTGCAAAACAGCAGCATTTGCCGTATTTTAAAATGTAAGTGGGTTAAATATAAAACCCTAAGCCTAATAGGCATATTTTTCATATATATAAATAGGCCTATTAGGCTACAACAGAATAGAACCAAAGATAGAATCAATTTTACAGCTGAAAAAATAGAATCAAAAGTTAAAAATAGAGACGATATTAGGAGCAATGACGCTGAATATTTTTACTATTCTATTGAGGAATTAGATAAACGAAGAGCTCTCGTGAGCGATACAATTGCATAGTAATTTATAGTGATTTCAAAAGCAGTCCTTAAAAAAAAATACATGGAGTAGTGTGGCATAATTTGAGAGATTACGCGGAACACGTTTTAGTTAAGATCCTGGTTTCAATGCCCTTATTTGTATATAGGCTAGACTACTGCTTTAAAAAAAATTCACAACGCGTTTTGAGATTGTTTTAAATTAAACATTGAAGTTTAAAATGTAGTGTTTTGGCACACCAGGCCGAGTGGCGTTACGCATTGTTCAAAAATCAGGTTTTATTCTGGCATGTTGAATTGGCATTAATATTATTATTATTTTTTATTAGATTTAGATTTTAGGTTTCGTTAGATTTATTTTTCTCATAACAGCTAAAATAACTTAATATCCTTGTCTTCATATGATTTTTATCAATAAAGTGTTTTCTGACAGTGTCGACTGCAAAGATGAAGTTGACGATCGCCATATTTGTAGTGAACGCACCTAGAGAGAAATGCACAAAGACATAAGAGTAGCCTTTTTCTTTTTCGTTTTGAATTATTTCGTTTGAAGACATTTCAAGCTTTGTGTATTTGATGTATTTATCATGTCTGTGTGAGGCATACGCTGAGTTTCGTTAAGTTAGGAGGATGAGATGCGCTCCAGCTGACGTGCAATGCAAGTGACCGCGCGGGCGCCTCTATGATTAGTGTCTGTTTGCTTCTCTTACTTATTGAATCCAGATAATTGGGTGATGAAAAAATAATTAAAATTAAGATACAATTTATAGAAAACGAAATTCACTTTAAAAAAAGGTTTTCTACTAAACAAAACTTAATGAAGTGGTCAAAATCATGTCTGACCCACTCCATATCCATCTCTCGATATAATGCATCTTATCTTACTCGTGCTGTTCACTTTTCATATTCAACATAGATTGAAAAAACAACATTATAATATTTTAACAAATATGATACTAAATGAGATTATTTAATGGCTACATAAGCCATTATTGTAAAGTTGAGACACCTTAAATAACTTGCGTTCGCAGCAAGCACAAATTGTGATTTTTGCTGTGCACTTGCATATTAGTGTCAGCTGGGAAGGAAATATAGAGACCAGACCTCTTGGAACTTTAATTGAATACATAGCGTTGGTAAAGCATACTGAAATTACATCCCTACAAATGTATTGGGCCCTACTGAAAATAAATGTATCGAATTTAAGCAAAGTAGCCTAAATGTTAAGACTGTAAGCCCTTTGCTTTTTACGTAGCCTAAAGGACTCTTATAGCCGACTTTGGGTTAATTTAATTTGTAGAGGATTTTTTTAACTCAAACATTAACACTGAAATAAATTAAACTAAATTATTGTAATTTTTTGGCACACCACGACGAGTGGCGCTATGCATTGTTCTAAAGCAGGTTTTATTCTGGCATGTTGAATTAGTGTTCGACAAACGCGGCAGCGCGTTCATTTGAATGAAGAGCGCTTCTCGCTCGTGTGAGCGAACACACACTGGAACGTTAGGCCATGTCGCACAGAGTGAATAGTGGCCGAGTGGTTGAACGTACGTTACGATCAATTAGATGACACGGGTTCGAATCCCGATCTAACTTGGACTACTGGTGTTTTTATATTAGCCTATTAATGCATTTTATAGTCTATTGTTGATGCAGAGAGATTTGTCTTCTAAAACATAGTTTTTTGCTTATAGCCTATTTACAAAATAAAATCGCCATGCATTTCCATTTTACACTAAGGAACAAATATTATACAATGACTTTACTTCTGTAGCCTATAATAATTTATATGACGTTTAAACGACAAACAATAAAATCAGAACCAGTATTCTGTTGCGTTCATGGTTCCAATGGCAGTAATGCATCCACGGCTTTTCAAAATGTCTCAAAGCGTTTTGAGATTGTTTTGAAATATTGAAGTTTATAATTAAGTGTTTTGGCACACCACGATGAGTGGCAAACTCTTTGTTTTGTTTTGCAAACTCAGCTAGCCTGTGGGGGGTTTGGAGAAGGCAATAGTTGCTTTATCGTGGGGGTGCAGGACAGAGGTGTTAATGTTCCGTCTTTCATATGGAGAGTGTCGGAGCCAGCCTGTTGAGCAGGCAAAGGCCAAATTCTTTTAAGGATTAATCTCAAAATCTCCAAAAGTCCATAGCCTATGTACAGTAGGCCCTATATCTTATTAAATTATATATTGTAGTTTTATTGATTGTATTTAAAGGTTTTCCACAAACAATTTCAATTAAGCAGAAACATTGCTCTTTAATTCGCGACCCACCTCGTTTTATTGTAAGGTGAATTCAGCAAGGCATGTTGTATCTTTGAAGGAACAAAAGCTATTTGTTACAGTTTTTTCTTTCGTGATTTGTGTGGATGACACACAGGGGTTATGAGTAAATTTCGCGCGTCTTCTCCTCAGACACAATCTTTTATATATATGTGATGCGATCTGGGAAAACCCACCACATGGTGAAATTTTACCTATTACAGGTTTTGATATCATATGGATGCTGGTATCAAGCCCTTTCCAAATCTGTTTTTATTTTTATCATAGCTTGTTGCTAGCAGAAGTTATGTTTATCTGAAGTCGGCCGATCTCTATGATTTTCTGGAACGGAATTTTGAGAAAAACAGGTTTAAATAACTGTCACCGTTGAGACGCGTCCATCTCGCGATTGTTATGAAACTGCGTGACGTTATAGTTTAAACAGGATTGGCGCGAAATGCGCACTATACACATTCACTGTACATGTATGCGGTTTATTTTAAAGGTAAACTATCTTTGTAGTCTTACGAGACGGACAGGTGTATGGGATATACGGCGATTGTTTTTTTTTTTTTTTTTTCACCTCTGCCGGGCGCTAATGGTCGCATAGAATGCATTAGAGAAAGAGTATTTTCAGCTTGACACTATAAATCGCTGTTTTTCTGCACTAAACAAGGGAATTTTGCCAAGATATTTTCAGAGATAAGAGAAAAGATGTTATAGAATAATAATTTAATGGAAAAAAAAATTTGACAAAAAAACTGACATTCAAACTATTTTGGAATTTACTGAAAACGGCCCAGCGCGACATCCGACGGGTTTTCCCAGATCGCATCACATATGGTCTTTGGACACGATAAATTTGAATGAACGTTACTATGGAGATAGACGTTTTTGTACTACGTTACTGTGGAGATAGACGTTTTTGTACTGGTTTTGTACATAAACATGTACATAAATTCACTGCCGAGCAAGCTACTGCAATGATTTTTTTGGAGAGCGACGAGAGTGATAACGGATCTGATCCAGACCGATTTGATTCGGATGAAGAGGATCAAATTCTGGACGGAATCGATCCATTTGAGGAGTAAGTATGAAGGACACTGTCAAGAGGAAGCAGAAAAATAGGGATGGATCCTGGGAGAAAACAAACATACCAGTACCAAAGCCTATTGTGGATTACAACATGTACATGGGGGGAGTGGACTTATCAGACCAGCTGATACAGTACTACTCAGTTCATCACACAACCAGAAGATGGTACAGAACAATGTTCTTTCATTTTATTGACATTGCTGTGACCAATGGCTTTATAATGTTCAAAGAAATACAAAAGCTGAGGAACACACCAGCCACCCACCTCATCACCCACAGGGCCTACGTGGAGCAGCTTGTGGCTGAGCTGTGTGGTGTCACAGTCAGGGCCGTGCCTGTACAGAGGAGAACTGGACATACACCTGTGCCAATCTCAAAACCAATTGCAAGGCTGAGGTGTGAGAAATGTAAGGCACATGAGGTCCCAAGAAAGGACACTTCATGGAAATGTAATGAGTGTGATGTGCCACTCTGCCTACAGCCAGAGCGTAACTGCTTTAACATGTGGCACAACATGTAAGAATAATGATGTTCAAATCCAGTGCACAGTGCAATTATGTACAGAGTGGCGTGATGCCAATTACTTTCCAGTGTATAGAGTGGCGTGATGCCAATTACTTTCCAGTGTATAGAGTGGCGTGATGCCAATTACTTTCCAGTGTATAGAGTGGCCTGATGCCAATTACTTTCCAGTGTATAGAGTGGCGTGATGCCAATTACTTTCCAGTGTATAGAGTGGCCTGATGCCAATTACTTTCCAGTGTATAGAGTGGTGTGATGCCAATTACTTTCCAGTGTATAGAGTGGCCTGATGCCAATTACTTTCCAGTGTATAGAGTGGCCTGATGCCAATTACTTTCCAGTGTATAGAGTGGCCTGATGCCAATTACTTTCCAGTGTATAGAGTGGCCTGATGCCAATTACTTTCCAGTGTATAGAGTGGTGTGATGCCAATTACTTTCCAGTGTATAGAGTGGCCTGATGCCAATTACTTTCCAGTGTATAGAGTGGCTTGATGTCAATTACTTTCCAGTGTATACAGTAGCGTGAGGCCAATTACTTGATTGTAAAAGTGTATCTTTCTACTCTGTCATTATGTAATGTGTTTGTTTTATATGTTTGGCAATGCAGTGGCTGTGTTCGTGAGCCCCAAAAAAATGTCCCGTTGGGACAATAAAGTATACCTAACCTAACCTAACCTAATATTCTGTGTTTTTTTCCCAAAAAACGTATGGTGACTACAGTCACAGAAATGTAAATATTTATTTTGTTTCTTTATATTTTTTCACCCAATTTTTTACAGGTGTTCTAAACCCTTTGAATAATCAATATTTGATGTAAAATCCCTTATTCATTATGGTTTGCTATTTTTATATAATAAAAAACAAAAAATTTAACTTCCGTTTTTTGTATATCTTGGTGATATATCACATCAGAACTCATACAAGTGTCTCAAGAAGTGTATTGAAAATGCATGCACCTTATAGCTGAGAGTCTATAGAATCCAGAAATATGACTCTCTTCACTCTGCCATGAAAATTGACCCTTCCAGAAGCCGAAATATTAACATAGTGTCTGGCGGACTTAAAACCCCTTAGACCTTAAAGGGTTAATGAGGCCATCCTTAAAAATATTCTTGTTTGCCGTAACCCGACCGACCCTGTCAATTTAGTACCGACCCAATTATTTATTTATTTCCCCTTTTAGTCCGACCGACTTGCCGGTTGTAAACTTGCGTTAAGACCGACCAATTGTTTTTTAACTCTTCAAACAACTAATACAAATGCAATAAAATAATATTAGTTATTAAGTATTGTGAATATAAATTGCTTAGACATACATACAAACATAAGCTACGTTCTTTCTTTTAAATAAAAACTCGTGGCGCGTCATTATGTTTACACCAGGTTTACGCATGTCACACTACGGCCTGCAGGCTAAGATCGCTCCGTTTCATTCACTGTCAATGGTTCGCGCTTGGTAATGATGGCTGCGGCTTTACTCTAAAGATTATTTCATTTTTATATGTTGTTGAATATGGTTTATTAAAAAATAAACATGTGAAAGCGTGTTATATAGGCTACATGTCATGTTTTAGTCAGTAATGACGACGCTACTGCAACACGCATCGCCGCAGATGAGAAGCTGCATCAACGTGCTATCGCAAATCAAAGTGAAAGTAAGTCGCAGACGCTTAACACACGATCATCTTTATTAAATGTAAAGAAACGAAATGATCTTACCAGGGCTGTTTCCGCTTTCTCTTATTGCGGGCTTTGATTCAGAAATTTTAGCTGTTGACCAATAAAATAATAACTGTTGCTTTCGGTGCACTGCATTAAATCTGCATATAGCGGGAATTGAAGATCGGTTATATCCGCAAAAAAACAACAACACACATCTATGTAACCAGGTGTAAATAATTGAATCGTTTTGATCAATCAGATTGCAATCCGATCTGAGAAAACGCAAAGTGGCCTGGTGTAAACAGCCCCTAGACATCGGTGAAAAATGTTCTCTCAAGACCCCCCCGACCCCGATTTTTTTTTTATTATTAAAAAAATATACTTTTTTATATTATTTTTTATATATATAAAAAAATAAAGACCTACCTACCGACCCTTTTTTTCTTTTTTTTTGCTGTTACTGCAAACCAAAATATTTTTAAGGATGGCCTGAACACATGTGGAAAGATGAATTTTATTAGCTTGAGCACAAAGCTAATTTTAAAGTTAAAGCATTAGCCTTACTGAAAGATAGACTGCCAAAGAATTAAGCATGTGAACTATAAACATTAAATGTCTTGTGATTAATTATACATTAATTTACAAATAAATACATCATAAATTATTTTGTAGAGAAGATTATTTTCATAAATTAACTTTTTTTAAAGATGGGCTTAAATGGTACAGTGCCACAAAACGCATGCAAACTATAGCCAACACAAGCTAACCTTAAATGTAAAAAACTTAACATTTCTCAATGTGAGCTCAAAAAAAATATATATTATGCTTAGTCCACAGTATATTTAATCTCCATACATGTCTTTGTAAACAAATCTTAGATTTTTAAAGGAAAACAATGTATTTTTTCACCATTACCGACTATGGTACCATTTAAGCCCACCTTATGTGTTTCAATGAGGAATCCCTCAAATTACAAACTTTGATACATTTTCTGAATGAAAGTGTTAGGCTAAATGATAACATTTCTTTGTCTGCTTTTATCTTCCGTACTACCTTAATTTACAACTATATTTTGATAAAAATTGAACACTGTGTAGCACCATTATATAGGCCTAATAGATGTCTGCTAATGTGTATCATTTGTTTTCAGTGAGAAAATGCCAAAAAGGAAAAACTACAGCACCTGTTCAAAAATTGTAGAGGCATGTAGCCTTTACCATGAGGGCACAGGGGCAATTCCAGCGTTATGGACGTGACATTTGCAGTCAAAACTTGAAATATAAATTCTCAGAAAATGCATTTAATACCAATATTGTAATAGTCTACGCATGCGTTTTATATTTAATATGAGGGAAATACACATCCGTTATGGACGTGACAAAAAAAATCTCTAACTTTTTGTTGCCAAAATATTTTTTAGTAATTCTGTGAATTGCACTGCGCAAACCAAAAGTAATAGTACCCACCGAATGAAGAAGGGTTGGCTCTCCACAGAACATAAAATATTCATTTTATGTTATTTTTCGTTTTCGCATTTATGAGGAAAAAACAATGTAACGGACGTGACAGTTCTCAGTTACGGACGTGACCGCTCTGAAAGCGGCACTTAAATACTGCTTTAAAACGTTCACAGAGACCTCAAACAGGCATTTAAAACACCAAATATTAAGGATTGGCATTATAAGCAAAAATAATATTCGATGTTTGTTCGAAAATCGTACCTCTCCCCCAACATGCTCACCAGTAAACGGCGTTCACTTAAATCCCGCTCCAACATTACATTTGAGTAGGCATTTAGTCTCATATTAATGTTTAAATAAAATAATTGTATTTTTTTATTTCATATGTTGATTATATGAAAGAATAACAGCATGAGTAAGATCATAAGATGTGCAATATATCGGATACAGTATATCAGTGGGCAGACATGATTTTGACCAATTCTTTAGTTTGTTTTTTTTTGTAGAAAGAAAGCCTTTCTTTAATGTGAATTTCGTTTTGTATAAATTGTATCTTAATTTTAATCAATGTTTCATCAACCAATTGCCTGGATGGATTTAATAAATAAGAAGCAAATAGGCTATAGCAGACAATATAATCAGGACACGGAGGCGCCGTCGCGTGAAGTGGAGCGCGCCTCATAAATGAACCGAAACTCCGCGAATAAGGTAGGCTACTTGCCTCACATACCTGAGAAATATATCTATAGGACGTCTGAAATGTCTACTTTTAAACTACTTTTAAGTCGTGAGTCAAAATGATTGCAATATCACTATTATTTTGTCAGCTTGATCGTGGGATTATGATGAATATGGGAAAAACGCGACATCCCGAGGGAAAAACGCGACATCCCGAAGGAAGTGTCCTATGGCTATAAGACACATGCTCTTCTTTAAGTCGTACTGTATCATATACTACCTTCTGATATTCATATTTCGTCCTGTAACTGGCAGAGAAAGAGAAGATCCGTTCATGTGCGCTTTATCCGCCGCGCACTGAGGCGCTATACAGAAATATACCACGCCGTATTAAAGAGCAGTCTCTATTGTTTACATTTTGTTATAAAATAGACTGAATTTGAAAGTTGAGACATTGAAATTAATATTTTAGTATTGTTGCTCACCTCATATGTGGTGGAAAAACAAGGCAATTTTCTTAAAATTTCTGATACAGCACATTAATACAGTATATTACAGATCTAAATGGACAACTTAAAAGGGGTTTTGATCTTTAGGTAAAAACTTTATTTTTTCATGGTAATGATTACCTTTGCGTGGAATTGCCCACAGTTAAAAACTTGTCTTTGCTAGCAAAACAGTTTGGAGTGGACAGAAAGTCTTTGAGGGAGAGAGTGAAGGCAAAGGTCAGAGTTGATGCTCATCAGGGACGGGAGACCTTCCTCAGTTCAGCTGTAGAGAATGAGATTTCAGAGTGTCTTCAGGTATCCTGTGAACAAGAAGCTAGATTATGTTATATAGGATAAGTGTAAAATGGAAGAAGGGAAAATGTGAGGTGATCTTAAAGTGGCTTAGACTAACATGTCTTTTTACAATCCTTAAAGGTTCTGTGTGGCTGGGGTTGGGGCTTCACCCGTTCAGAGCTTCTAGATCTTGTTCAAGGTTATATTCTGGACAGTGGTCTTCAGAGCCCATTCACTAATGAGAGACCAGGGCAAAAATGGTTTAACCGTTTCATGAAAGATCATCCTGAGCTTAGCATTCGCAAATCAGAACAGTTTCCTGTGGCTAGAGCACAGGCCTCAGCTGATGCTGGTAAAACAACCCACTGGTTTGAGGTGCTCAGAAAGGAAATGGATCTTGCAGGCGTCACAACAAAGCCCCAAAATATATACAATGTTGATGAGACAGGATTTGTAACTGATGCATCCTCAGCATATGTCCTGGCTCGAAAGGGATGCCCGAATGTGTACGTGAGCACAGGTGGAAGTGGGAGGGAACAGATAACCGTCTGCATCACTGGGAATGCTGCTGGGCAGTTCCTTCCACCATTTTATTGTCTACAAAGGAAAACATTTGTACAGTTCTTGGTGTCAAGGAGGTCCTGACCAAGCACGCTTTGCTGTGACAGAACATGGTTGAATGGAAAAGATAGTGTTTTTAGACTACTTCACAAACCTCTTCCTGCATGAATCAGCTCGGCTCCCATGTGTCCCTGAGCCTTGCAGTGAAGGCAAAAGAAAATAATGTTGTGCTACTTCGTCTTCCCTCTCACCTGACGCACAATCTGCAGCCTTTGGATAAGGCAGTGTTTGGGGAAGTAAAGAAACAGTGGCAGAAAAAACTCTGTTGCCATGCGAGGGTCGCTGAAGCTCAGAAGCTGAAAGATGTGTTGGACGTTGCCTTAAAGCCCAAAAACATCATCAGTGGATTTGAAAGCACAGGCATTTATCCATTCAACCCACGGTGTGCACTAGTGTGGATGGAGAGTGATACACCGTTTGCTACGCATACTGAAGATCCACTGACCACACCTCCAAACATGCCACTGACCACACCAAGAGTGCATCCAGCTGTGCCATTATCTGTTCCTACAGTCGCATCGGTGAGCCAATCAACAGCAGCCACATCTCCATGTCTGACAGCAGGTGATGATGAATTAGCCTCTCAGATCATCCTTAGTGTTGAGACGATTCCTGGTTCTAACATACTTAACATCACAAACATTGAAATTTCTAGACCCCAGAGTGCATCATCCTCATCCCCAGAGTTTTTCCTACAGCGCCTCCTGCCAAAGAAAAACCCTTCAATGAAAAGAAAGAGAATCTCAATCTTAAAATATGGCGAGTCTCTGACCTCAGAGCAAGCTCTGGAAAGATTGAATGAAGCTGAAAAAAAGAAACTAAACAAGCAAAAACCAGAAAGAAAGAAAACAAAAGGAACACAAGGAGCCAACAGTGACAAGGCAGGCAATGACATCCATGAGAAAGAAAACAATGTCATAAGAGATGCCTTTCCAATACAGAGAGATGCATACTATGCTGTCATGTTCACTATGCCGGCAGCCTATTATGTAGCGCGAGCCCTGAATGAATCCTCCCCAATGCATGGAGAGACGTCATTTGTCATGAAGTTCCTTGACAGAGGCCCAAACAACACTTACAATCTCCCTTTACGAGAGAAGATTGAAGATGTTGAGCGCAGGTTTATTCTTTGCAGGGCGAACCTGGAGGGTGCTGGCCCTTTTTACCTGAAAAACCACAATGAAGTAGAGAACCTCTACAAAAAGAAACTTCAATCAATGAAATAAGCTCAGTCGCAAAACAGTAATTGCAAATGATTGCATTCTTTGTTCATGAAATGTTCTGTAGCCAATGTTTTTCATGTTGAATGTTATTGGTACAGGTGATGAGTACTATAGCAACCATTAGTAAAAAAGAAAATATTTTAAAAAGTCACTGAATAAATTATATTGATGTTTTACCTCTTTAAAATCAATAAACTTTTAATCATGATGTGGGCTTATTTGGAACACATGCGGGCTTAAATGGTGCCAAAAGTACCAATTAAGCCCATGCCAGACTTCTGACTTTATTCCTAAATTATCTTAATTTTATATTCTAAAATGTACATCAACTAATTAATACAATTTCAAATGAGAGATTAATCTAGCATTTTAACAAATAATTTTTCTTATAAACTATGTCAATATCTATGAAAAAAAACTAGACTTAGATTTTGGTGGGCTTAATGTAGGTTCGCGACTATCTCCGCCGTCGCGGCTGCCATCTTGGTTCCGCTCGACGCAACTTCGGATTTCCTCAGGCGACGTGCGGTATTGCGTAAAAAATGCTTCTGATGTTTTGTTGATGGCGGAATTTCCGGGTTTTCATTGATAACACCACCGGAAGGACCATAGATACCTTCTCGTTTTCAGTCACCTTCTTTCCTGTTGAACTACTGGCCTTGTGAGCGCGCCAAAGTGTGTTGCTCGTAAAATCGTCGTCGTTTTTGCTGAAGGTGAGTAAAAACATTATTGAAATTGTAATAGACATTTAGTTTAATTGCTAAACTACAAGTGAACGAAATCTCAATGAATTTGAACGACGACCACGGGAGTTTTACCACCCGCAAAATCTGCTAAATGTGAAAAAAAGAATGTGAAGCAGCCATAGTGTGTCATATAAGTTAGCCACGAAATTTATCTTGTGTCACTGTCAGATAGCAAAGCTATAAAAGTTGTTTTGTTAGATGAAGCTATTCTCCTTGCAGATAATGTAGTAGTAGTAGTAGTAGAAGATAGTTACTTAAGTGAGTAAGTTAACATTACTGCAAACTTGTTATTTTCTCAATAGTACAATAGTATAAAATAAATAGAACAATAAATAAGAACATTTGTATGCTCATGAAAATAAGATATTTTGAACATTCAAAACATCCAGACAAGCAGGGACATTTAAGCAGGATGTAACAGTTATGTCTAAACTCAGTCCATCATTTTTGCTATAAGTGTATTGTGATAGTCAAAACATTTGGTTTAGTGTTTAGTGACAACAACATGTTACAACATGGACTTATTGGCTGCTGTTTTTATTACTGCTTGACACAAATTTCACGATTTCAATTCAAATCTTGTGATTTGATTCCTATCTTGATTCAATATTGATTCATTTGGATAAATATCAGGTAGCCTAACACGTAACAGTAGATGCATGTTAATTTTTCTAAAAAAAAAAAAAAAATCAAAAAATCAAAAAAATGAAGTGTCTTCCACTTACACATTTTTCCGGTGTATTCAGCAAAAATGCCAAAGGTCAAAAGAAAGAAAAAAAAATGTCCAGAGAAGCTAGAGCCAGGAAGGGGCCGGTTGTTTTTGGACATCTGCTGTTACATTATCATGTTGGCAATAAGTCTCCAGCCCAAACTGTGAAAGCTATCGAAGAAATGCTCCACTGTACACTCAATCCCCATCACATAAGACATTTGGCAAAGAGAGTGCAGAAATATGAGCACCACCTCACTCGTCAGTCAGACAGACATGGACAGCTACACAAAGGTAAGCATGACCCCATATACAGTTTTTTCTTCAATAACTGTAGCAGTATATGTAACTTAATTGCCTGAAGTCCCTAATAATATTAATCATATAAATTGAGTACTATGTTAATGGAATATGACAGTGTTATCATCAATGCATTATAATAAAAATAAAATAACTGCCTCCATTTAATTTTTTTACAGATATGCCTTGAAGATTTTGTAAAATTCACAGCAGTCCCTGACATGCCTGATGTTCAAGCTGATGTAGTGATGTCTGAGGATCCCAGTCCTACTACATCTTCCACTGAGTTCTCTTATCAAGCAAGAAGCCTTCCTTCCATCACTGATGTTGTTCCCAACCCAGCCTTAGGACCCTTTGATCTGAACAATGGTCAGCCTTCCCATGGTGTTGATATGCATGATGACCCAAGTCTGCCTTCCACTGGAGATGTTGGACCCACTGATTCAGATTACACATTACACACACCAGATGTTCAATCAACATCAAGTGAAAGTCCAACAACACCGATGAGAACAACGAAGTCCAAGGTACCAGGCACCCCTGACACACCACTATCTATACGTTCCTTACAGCGAAAGGGTTTGTTGACACCAAGGAAACTTAAGATGCAACAGACATTAGCTTTTGTTGCAAGACAAAGAGCTGAGATGAAGCAAAATCACTTGAACAAAGTGAAAAAATTAAGAGCTAAATTGAAGGCACCAGCACTACAGGTAAAACATCTAAGACAACTTCTGAAACGGAAAGATGCATCATTAGCAAAAAAAGACTTAAAAATTGCTGAAATTCATTCCAGATACTCCAAACTAGCCATAGTGAAGGAACTTTGTGATGTTAAAGGAAAACTAACAAAATTACAAAAAATGCACAAACGTTTAAAACAGCGCAATAAAACCCGAAGGAGGACAATTCGGGCACAAGGACTAAATGACGGACAAGATGCTACCATTGCTGATTTGCAGGGCAAGCTCAGAGAAAAAAATTATGCTATCTGCCAGCTGCAATGTGACAATATGTGGCTACAGGATACAGTTAATGATCGGCAGCGTGACTCGAAATTAAAAAAGGAGGAGAAGCAGTATCCCACAGAAATGAGGATGCTTGTTTATGAAGCAATAGTAAATAATCTTCCAACAAAAAACATCCCCACTTTGATTTCTCAGTTTGCAAAGCGCACTGGTGTTGATATCGGAGATGTCCCACATAGGAGCACAGTGGAAATGATGTGCCGTGAACTTGGCACCATTTCAGATTTTCAAGTGGCTGAGCATATGCTAGAGAACAAGGATATGACATTAGGTTTTGATGCAACAACTCAGGAGGGTGTACACGTCAATTCAATACATGTAACTTCATCTGACAAGTGCCACATTATTGCAGTTGATCCTTTGGCTGGGGGAACTGCAGAGGACTATGAAGTGCACATTAATCAGTCTGTAGACAATTTAGTTGAGGTACATTGTGCTTTTCACAAAGCTGAGAAAATAAAGGACAACACAGCAGACTTTCCAAAGATAAGGTCAGAAATAATTGCGTCTGTTTCAAATTCTATGACCGACAGGGCAGCTGTTAACCATGCCACCATTGAACGCTTAGAGAATTCCTGGGGCAAAAAAATTAATGAATTAAATTGCCACCTACATCCACTAGAAACTATTGCTACTGAATGTCGCAAAGCATTGAAGCAGAAGGAACCATCTAACATTGTGAAGAAGGTGTTGGGTTCAGATTGCATGGCCAATGATTTAGTTCTGGGCTTAAATAAATTCAGGTACAAAGATGCAGCTGGGGACCCAAAAGGATTTGTGCTTGCATTGTCTAATGCCAAACTGCCTCGAGGTTTGCTGCCAAGATACAGAGGAAACAGGCTCCATGTTATGTTCTTGATCTGTGAACGGCTTCATGAACACAGAGAATTCTTTGTGAAGTTTCTTAACGGACAAACCTTTTCATGCAACAGGCTCAGAGGTGCCCTCCAACATGATTTTCAAAGTCCTGTTGCAATGGTGGAAATTCAGGTGCTTGGTCTTTTGGGGAAAGTGCTGACTGGGCCTTGGATGGCGAGATTTTACAAGGGTGCAGCCTCTGAAATCAGTCACTTTGAAGGTTTAGTCATGGTAAAGGAGGTTCTAGACAGGTTAGACGTATTTTCACAAGATCCTCAACAAATTCTCTCTGTGACACATGATATGTTTGGTGCTGAGCTGTCCAGAAGTCCAGATCTTGAGGCTCTTCTGGTGGAACCTGTGGACAGAGATCTCTTTCTGTCAATGATGGAAGGATGTATAAATGCAGTCCAAAATGTCCTCACAAGGCAGTACCAGAGGTACTTCAACATGGATGTAAATGATCAGCTGAAAAAGGAGACAGAAAGTGCTTGTTTACATAACATTGATGCAGAGCAAGTGATGGGCATGTTTTCTGCTCTGAAGGACAAGGCCCCAAATGCCACCTTGTGCTTCATCCCCTGTAAGATTCGTGCTCAGAAAAATAAAGTTCTGGATTACCTGGATGGATTGACTTCTGAAAAAAGAGAAAAACTGATTAAAGTTGCCATAACAAATGCAAAGAAACATAGGCAACGGAGAAGAAAGAACTGTGCTGAAATTCAAGAGGAAGTAATGAAGAGACTTGCTGCTAAACAGCAGCAAAGACTGGAAAGTAACAAGAAGAAGCTGGAGGCAAAACTGAAGAAGCCAAACTTTGATTTGAGCATTGAGTTCCCTGAGATGGATGAAGACTGCAGGTTCAGTGTTGATGAAATTGTAGGGGGCAAGGTTGTGGGCAGAAGGATATGCCACATCTGGTTTGACAAAGACTCAAAAAGTGAAACCATGTATTATGGACAAATTGATAAATATCTGAAGAAACAAGGAGGCACATATGTTATTGGCTATTGGCTTGAAGGACAAAACTATGAGGATGATGCCACTGATTATGAAATTTCTAAATACCAACTTGCATCCGATTTGATTCTGAAAGATTTGACCCTATCTTAATGTGGGTGAAATGAAATGTAATGTAAAAGTTGATCAGTATTGCAGCAATTAGTTTGTTTTGTTTCACACCAAAACCTCTAAAACAGTCATTACACAAGGTGATACAAGTACACTGTTGTATTTCCAAGTAGTTTTTAAATCTTTGTAACTTTGTTTTTATAAGTGCTGTCTGAATAAAGAGTGTTATTTGGTGTAATTAGTGGGTTTTTTTTTTATATATTATGGTGTATCTGACTTTTCAGAAGTAGAATATGTAGAGGATATGGCAAACAGCTTATCCTAAAATATTCAGGTCAATATCTCAAAAATTAAAAAAGTTACAGCAAAAAAACAATATAATTTGTATGATTCGGTCACACCTTTTGTTTAATTTTAATGGAAAACAAGGGACAAAATAAAGTGACGACTTTCGAGCTTCAAATGGCCAGTATTTTGTTATTCTTGAACCCATAAACATGGTCTTGGTGTCATTTTAAAGGATTTTTCAAGCTCTTTCTATCTGAACAACTAGTTTTAGCATTTAACCTTGTTGAAAATTTTACTCACATACCTACTATCAGATTTAATGTTATTACCTTGACAAACTATACATCATTAAAAAGATATAAGACTCACGTTTCAGTATTTGACCTCTATTGTATTCTGAGAAACTTATAGTGACAGTTATGTCTTAATTTGTGTCAGGAGTTATGAAATGGAAAAATGCGTGGATACCTTTAATATGAATTATGACTGTCAGCCGCTTTCATTCATAAAAAAACTCCCGTGCTGTCGTCATGACAGCGATTCACAAAACAACGTGCCTCAGGGCTTTAACTCAAAAATGTGCAGATTTGGAGAAATATTGATAGATTCTCATAGATTTACATCATATTTCTATAGACAGGAAAAATATTTACTGAATTTATACCCAAATGCGTCGATGTAATCATGAGCGCTTTCATACTCTGATCTATTGTGTTT
The DNA here is from genome assembly GCF_964197995.2 of Scardinius erythrophthalmus. Taxonomy (NCBI): domain Eukaryota; kingdom Metazoa; phylum Chordata; class Actinopteri; order Cypriniformes; family Leuciscidae; genus Scardinius; species Scardinius erythrophthalmus. Next base: position 37,575,951 of record NC_138224.1, on the reverse strand, counting down.
TCAATTCATACCAGCAGCCTGAGGGCGCTATATGCACAATACTAGTCCATATATGGAACATGAAGAAGAGCCATGATCATGTGACATTCCAGGACGTCACGGACACACACAGCTAACACAGATCGCTGTAACATGCAGATATGGGCTGAGTCCCAATTCGCCTACTTATACTACGACCTAAAAGTGTGTACTTTTTTTGTGAGGAATACTTTTGAGTGTGTAGCAAAAGAGTATGCACATTCTGGGACATACTTCGATGACGTCATGCAACGTGAACGAGAACGTGGTTGCCTAGTTACGCACACCATGACTGTTAACAAAACAGTTTACATTTCATTCATTCTTACACTGTAAAAAAAATTCCGTAAAATTTACAGTAACTTACTGGCAACAATTAGCCAGTAAGTTACTGTGAATACTTTTTACAGTAAGGGTACTGTACTTCCATTTACAGTATTTTATGTATACACTGTGAAATCAAAAACAATTAAATACTGTGATTTTAGTTGTTTTTACAGTAACTTACTGGCTAATTGTTGCCAGTAAGTTACTGTGAATACGTTTTACAGTAAGGGTACTGTACTTCCATTTACAGTATTTTGTGTATTCACTGTAAAATAAAAAACAATTAAACACTGTGATTTTAGTTGTATTTACAGTATTGATTGTTTTACTGTAGAAGGAAAAAATAAATACGTCTGTATGCGGTCAGGAGATAACAGTTAATCACTGTAAATTCAGTTTCTCACTGTACAATTTAAATACTGTATCACTGATTTAATATTAGCCATCATTAAAAGAATCACCCATATTCTATATTGCAATCAACTGCAGACAATAAGAAAATTGTTAATAGTTATTTATTTAAAAACATTTGGTGAACAGGAATGACAAAACAGGTACAACATAAAGGGATAATGGACATTGGACAACATGCCATTATACCATCCAAAGTTAACACACATTCTATGTTTGTAATGCAGCCACAACGCCCAGCGGAGTGTGTTAACTTTGGATAGTCTAATGGCGTGAAGTCTATTATCCCGCTTATTCTACTTTTGCTAAATTTAAGTTACGACAGAAGAAAATTTTACAAAACGAGGTATTTCATTACAAGTTTTGTAAAGTTACAGAGCAAACTGTTACTAGTTCATTCATTAGTTCCGCATGACAGGTTGCTATGACAGAACAATAATGCAAATTGATACAATATGGTCAAAACATGTAACTACTTTGAAGCTGTGCAAATAACTGATTATTACCACATTCTAAAGAGCAATAAATAACACTATTGCAATATTGAAATAAAATAAAACATTGAACATTAAAAAATTAAATATTTAACATTTGCATGAACATTTAAAACAGAAAGGAAAATAAACTTCCCCTGCCACTTGACAAAGGTCTATGACCTCTTGCATGCCCTGACCTTGGAGACCTAGAATCCCAGTTGGAGCCCTGAAATGAAAGAAAACACATTAGATCGGCTGAATGGTTTCGAAAACGGTAAAACTCAACTGTTTAACTCTGGGGGAGTTGTAAAATGAGCCTATTTCCAAAAAAAAGTGGTGTGTTCTTTTAACAAATACAACTTTTTATTTAAATAATGTAGGCTACTAGTAAATGGTAAAATTAACATTAAAGATGAACTGAACTGGAATTTTGAGTAAAGGTGATATAACAGATGTATTTTATTTATTCTCATTGGTACAATTTTTAAAGTGGCAGAATTTGTTAAAAAGGATAAAATGGTATGTTGAAAATGTTGCATTGCACGTGAACTGGAGCGCATCTCATCCTAACTTAAAGGGTAAGTTCGGTATTTTACACTTAAAGCCCTGTTTACAGATCGTTTCTGATGAAATAGAAAGGTTAAGATTAAAATTTGGACACATGCTGCTGTCCCGAGAATTTTAGGTTTATTTCGCTTTCCCCAAAACCTCCAGAATGGAGAATTTAGAATTTCTTCAAAAAGAACGATTCGTTCACGAACGAAGTGTATAGGACCTGCAGCTGCAACTGCCTATATACCTTCGCAGGTTCTACCATGCCAGTGACGTCATCGGTTCTTATACTAACAAACGCAATTTTTGTGTTGCTTAAAAAAAAAGAGCTATATTGATATTTTTAATTCAAATTTCTGGTGTAATTTACTTTTAATTGTCATAAACAACACTTATCAACATTGATTATTTCAGTTCAGTTCATCTTTAAGATTAATAAATGCTGCAGAAGTGCAGTTTATTAATAGTTAATGTTAACTAGGGGTGTAACGATTCGTTTTAACAACGATTCGATTCGATTTGCGATTCGTGGTTGTCGATACGATTCAAGGACGATATTGGTTCATTTAGAACGATACGATCCGAAACGATTCAGTGACTTGAAATCGATTCAGTGACTTTTTAGCCAAGAATTCTTGTAAGGGAATCGTGTATCAATTAATTATGGATATAAACAAACAAGTAAACAACAATTAATGTTAAATGCATTCACATTTTATTTTAATAAGTAGGACTGAACGATTATGACAAAAAAAATTACGCCTGGTATGGGTTGTTGGTATCGGTTGTTGGTATCGGAGTACACAAATAATTTTTACGAGTACAAGTACATTGAGCTCAGCATCGGCCCGATATCGATACCGGTATCGGTGCATCCCTAATAATTATTATTATTATCAAATTATGATTAATTATATCATACCCACATATACCTATATTATTAATTACATTATAATTATTATTAAAGCTATTATCAGAACCTCACCTGTATCTAGTCAGTTAGCAAATAGAACTCTGTGAAGTCCCTGATGAAGGAGATTACATGGGGGTTCATGTATGAAGTCTTCCGCTTCACCACTCTCCCAGTTGTCTTGCTCATCTGCTCCTTGGCAGTGCACTTGTTGGAGTCAGGATTAATCCTGACTAAAAACCTATGAACATGAGTATAGGAGTTAGGGGATGGGACAATATGTACACATTAATGAATAACATCACTTTTGAAGAAAAATTTTAAATTGAGAATGCGGTGCATCGCGATGCATTGTGATATCGAATTGAACTGAATCGATGACATGATAATCGTAATCGAACCGAACCGTGAGAACAGTGTTGGTTCACAACCCTAATTTTAAAGGGAGAAGATGATTTTGAACAGCTTTTCAATTGTCAATTTGCTTTTACACTGCAATCAAACTATTTAAGATAAAAAAATACCTCTGAACAAACTCCAGTGTTGTGCTGGCTTCCACCTGATACTCTAGGTTAAATACATAGTAACAGGCGAAGAGAGCGGCCAAGGCAGTGGTGAAGTCTGCCATGTGAGCACCAGGTGGGATTACGACCCTCCCCTCGATCGACAGCATCCATTTTTTGGCAGTCAGGATTGTCTCTCCTTAGTAAAGACAATAGTCATCACAAAAATTATATTTCATAGCAATACATTCTATAAAAGATTTTCTCCACATAAATTATTGTAAAAACAGGGCAGGGAGGATACATATCACATATGCATTCAAATGATTCGTTAACATTGAATGTGAAACTTACCGAGCATGATGATCCTTGGAGTGATTGGGAGAGACAGCTGGGCCTCTGCGTCTGCGGGAGTGGTAGTCTCCTATGCCAGCAAAGATAAGAGTTACTTGAAACAAGGTAGATGGTATATTATCTCTAGGATAGAAAAAGCTTTTTGAAATTTGTTGATAAGGAAGCAATGAGCCTTTTTTTGTTTTTCTCCAAAGGTTTGTGCATGTTTACACATAAAAAAATTAACTAAGTACCACAATAACTTTATCAATTGCAACACTACATCAATTTTCTCTTAATTAAAATATTGTGCACACAGTGGACAACAGTGACTTTACCCAGTATTTACCCAAGAATTGAGATAGAAGCTTGCACCACTTGGGCTATATTGTGAGGTGAGGTCTATCAAGGAAAAAGTGCTCAACCACCAATAACATAAACCTGACACAAACCTGTATTTACTTGAACAATTGGAGGTTCGTCAACCTGCATTAACATTTTTTTTGGGGGGGGGGTAAAATATTTCACTCTAATCAGGGAAAATGATTCTTCCGCAATAAATGTGACAATTAATTGCCGAAAACTCCAAATAAAAGATTTAAATAATTAAGGAACTTACATCAGCAATGAGAAAAAGTGACTCCTCTTGCTCTTTGAAGTGTGCCAACATCACAAGCATCGCTGCTAGGCCATCAGATCCTTCTCGGTCCTTCTTTATGGCTTCCTTCAGAACAGCTCTTACTTCTTTCCTCCACTTTGTAATCTGACTACTGAAGAAATCCAGGAGTCTTTTACCCTTTTTGTCCATATCTTCATTTAGTCTTGTGTATAGTTCAACATTGGTGAGAGTGGTAAAATGTGTCAATAAAAACTTCTGTGAAAAGAGAAATGGCCACTCTTTACCCACATCCAGAATGCTTGGGGAAGGCTTTGTGTTGATGTATTCCCGCTGTTTGGCATAAGTGATTGCCATTAGGTCTTCTACCCTTCCTCTCTCAGCGCCCTTGAGTCCCTCTCGGCTGAATATATCCATCATCTCAAGCTTCTTTTCCTCCAATGATGCTGATGTTTCCCCATCTGGATAGTCCTCTGGCTGCCAACGAACACATCCATAACTGTCGATTCTTGCACATGTAGCTACTGCTGGCTGGTCATCATCACCATCCTCATCATCTCTCTGGGTGCGTTTGTGCTTCCTCAGACGGGAAAGAGTGTTGCCTCGATTCAAATACTCTACTCTGGTTTTGAGCTGATTTATAATGCTGAAATACCCACATCCAATTAGCTCCCCCTCTTCATTTTTGTCTAAAAAGCTATTTGGATATTTTTGAGTTATAGCTTTAGCCACTACCACGCACTCTCTACGAGTAGGGTTCAAGGAACGCTCTCTCATCGCATCAACAGTGACTTTTATCAAGTGTCTGCGGTCATCCGGAGCTGGCCTCTCACCAGCATCTACTGCTCTTCTAAGAGTCGGCCTGACTTTGTTCCATGGCACCTCAAAACTGTTCACCCATGCAGAGATGGGACTGATAGATGATATGGGGCATGTGCTGGAAGGGGCAACTGACAGTGGCTCAGACGTTGAAGGGCTCAGCTGGGGATTGGAAGGACCTGCATTACACACATATGAGTGAAAGCACAGAATAGTCAGGTGAAAATAAAGTTTGACCCTAAAAAAAAAAATCTAACAAAAGGTTTCTTAGTGGTTTACAATAGTATCAGATGTACTTAAACTAAAACTTAAAAAAAAAATCTAAATGTAGGGCCCTATGATTTCCGTGATGCGGAAAACGCGGACGGAATCACGGAATTTATACATGAAAACGGAATTCTCTTATACGCACGGAATTTGCATATATTTTGTTGACATTAAAGAAACGATTTTTTTTTTACTTCCTTCTTATTTTTTCAGAGCCATATAGAGAGACATCTGTCAATACAGTTAATATACAGGGATGCAAACAGCGCGCTTTTCAGTATGAGTGCAAGCGTGAACCACTAGTGTTTCTTCTTGCTGCGTATCTTTTACTGTCTATGGCAGGTTGTCTCCGTGGCCTGATTGGAGGTAACTAGCTAGCTTCACATGTCATGTCTTTTGCACGCTCAAGTTCTTTATTTCAAATGTAGGCACGTGGCAAGCGTGCTCATAATTGAAGCGACGCGCTCATTTTATCCAGGCGCAGTGAGATGAAAACACCTCACCTGTTCAGAATGCCGCAAGCGCACCGCAGTTCATGTGATAAGAACAAACATATCAACTTCACCCTTTCCGTAATAACATTGAAAGCTCAGTCAATATAAAGGATGGGGGTGCACCACAAACACTACAGGTGTTTTTTTTTCTCTTCCCCGTAAATAAATCTTGTAGCAGAGCTACAGCAAGCGTTTTTTGGTGGTGGAAATCTATTAGCTACTAAAACTTCTTTGTCGTTGTGGAGAGCGCAGTGCATGGTTGCATAGCAACGACAGACGCCACGGGAAAATCGGACCGAATTTTACTATTAATATTAAAAGATAAGCTAACATGCACTGTATTTGTAAATGTCAGTAATTTATCTTTTTTGACTAATTATTTTTATAAAAATTATTTAAAGGCTTAAATATGTGAGGTTTATCTTTTTATAAAACATTCTTAGTGAAAAATGATTTAAAGGCTAATTTAATCTTTAATTTAATATTCATCAATCCTACCTTGTAACTGTTACCTTCATGTTACTGTTATTTTTGGCCAGAGATTTGTTGAAGGTTTGGCTGAATTTTGGAGAATTTTGAATGTGCTTTGCTGAATATATTAACGGTTTAAATAAAATAGCTGAATTGTGAGTGTGTGTAACTGAATTTCTAAAGGTCAATACTGCTTAGAAGTGAAAAGAAAACAAGCAAATCCTAAAAATCCAAAAGGGCTAAAAATAAATCCAAAAAAAAAAACCGGAATTACAAAAAAAAAAAAAAAAACGGAATTTGAGAAAAAATAAAACGGATTTCATAGGGCCCTAAAAATGGTGGGTTAAACCAATATAGGGTTAAACCAACAAAATTGATTTTTTTTTTATGGATTCTAGTACAGTTCAAATATACTAACTATAAAAAAATACTAAATAACAGACTAAAAATCTATTTAAATCTGACCTTGGGAAAAAGGTCATTTCAAAAATGGTTGCCATGGCTTTATCTCAATTACTAATCGGCCTAGATGGGTGATTTGAGGTCAACTGATGGTCAGAACAAACAAGAAAATTATTTTACTTGTGAACATTGAAATATTTTTGATGATGTGCTTTTTTCAGCCGCATTGCAGGTTTATATTAAAATCAATGCGTTTAAAAAAAAAAAGAGCAAATGCAATGCATGACTATGTGATCTGCATGGATGGGGGAATATCGGAAATATCTTAAATGCTGTTTTCAATTGCTATGTGACCACTGTCCTTCCATACTTGGGCCTATAATCAAGTGATTGGGCTCTTTGGAAAGCTGTGGGTCTGTAGTTTTGCATGGAATAACTCTACTAGTACAGATACAGCATAGCAGAGGCATGAATATAGTTTTTATTTTTCCCGGATATACCATCTTTTTTTTCCTTTTTTTTTTGTCTTTATGTGCTGCCATTAGCAAAGAGCAAACTGCACACCCAGGAGGGCATTTATTGCTGCGGGGGATTTCAATCTGAAACCTCAATCTGTACTCCTCATGTTTTATCAACATGTCACCTGCCTGACCAAAGGGGACAGAATCTTGGACAAGGTAAACACTAACATCCACATATAATAAGCTGAAATCAGAGAATTTTTACTTTTTTTTTATTTACAAAATTATGATTGAATGATTGCTGATTTATTTAGTTATTAATTATAGCGGATCAACTAATATATGTTAATTAAAACAAATAATCTCACCTCCTTTCAAGGAATGAATAATTTTTCTGCACTGAATGGGTGTGAGCAGATGTTTGATGTCATCTTCTTGAATAAACTGCAGATCATCTGGTCCTTCAACACCTACTTTCACCAACTCATTGACTAAAGTTTCAAGCTTTGCTTCATCTAACTGTGGTAGCACGGCCTGTATTGCCTTCTCAATGGAGTCCATTACTCATTCGTCTGAAACACAGAATGATGCAGAGCAACAAGATTAAGACCAAATTGATTATATACAGAAAGAGGGTAATAATCTGCAAGCTTCTCTACAGTCAAACACTGATACTGTGCTTCTGAGTTGCTTTGTAAGCAATAAACACCAAGATCCACAACAGGCACAGACTGATACTGCTGGACAACAAAATGCACGTTTGCCTCATTTACCAGTATCAACAGTATTTTCCCAAGTAGATACCCTGTGTCATTTTGGTCCACTACAACAGTCATGCCTCTTTTGTACAGAGTGCCTTTGAAAGTGACAGAGGGTGTTTCAATAGTGTGTTCTGGGCGGAGACCCTTGAGACTGACAGCTCTCTGAATGCCAATCTGGTACAGTTGGTCATCAAATTTACTTGGCTGGCCCATTTGCAGAGTTGGAGGAAATAAGTTACCAGCATGTAAATATGCTTGTAGCAACTGGTGTCTTTCTGCTAAGGTACTGCAGAGGTTTTTAAAGTTATGCAGTTTCCTTGCACACTGCTTAAAATATGAGTGCTTGCTTTCAAAGCGCAATGTCCACAACCTAATGAGGGGACCAAACTGAAGAATGAGTTCTGGGTAATGGACAAGATAGTGGTGTTTGGGTTTAAGTGTCTTTTCTGGGAATGTGGCAGTTCTTAGTTGGATGTATTCCTCAATGAGAATCTTAAAGGAGAAGTTCACTTTTAAAAAAACTTTTGCTGATAATTTACTCACCCCCATGTCACCCCCATGTCATCCAAGATGTCCATGTCTTTCTTTCTTCAGTCGAAAAGAAATTAAGGTTTTTGATGAAAACATTCCAGGATTTCCCCCCATATTATAGAGTCCAATGGGACCCAAATGGTTCAAGGTCCAAATGACAGTTTCAGTGCAGCTTCAAAGGGCTTTAAACGACACTAGACGATGAATAAGGGTCTTATCTGGCGAAACGATCGGTCATTTCAAAAATAAATAAAAAAGTTTAAGTTTTATAAGCACAAATGTTCCGCTTGCTCTGTTCTGTGATGCGCGTTCGTGACGTCACGTAATACGCAATTACGTTGAAAAGGTCACGCTTGAAAAATTTCTGTCCTGAAGAAAATGTTCTTTTTGGCTTTTTAATATTAAAACACCCAGGATACGCACACGAAATGGGCATTTTAAACGATAAACTGACACAAATACATTTGAAAATGTGTATATGGTCCTCCTTCCGCACATTTGTAAACACGTCAAGCGTGACCTTTTCAACGTAATTGCGTATTACGTGACGTCACGAAAGCGCATCACAGAACAGAGCAAGGCGAACATTTGTGCTTATAAAACTTTTTTATTTATTTTTGAAATGACCGATCGTTTCGCTAGATAAAACCCTTATTCATCGTCTGGTATCGTTTAAAGCCCTTTGAAGCTGCACTGAAACTGTCATTTGGACCTTGAACCGTTTGGGTCCCATTGGACTCTATAATATGGGGGGAAATCCTGGAATGTTTTCATCAAAAACCTTAATTTCTTTTCGACTGAAGAAAGAAAGACATGGACATCTTGGATGACATGGGGGTGAGTAAATTATCAGCAAAAGTTTTTTTAAAAGTGAACTTCTCCTTTAAGGTATGCTACTTGGTTGGTATGGATGTTGGGTGCACATATCAAATCCACAATTTCTCTGAGCTTTAAACACAACTGCCACACCTCATCAAGTGGATTTTTGATTCTGTCTCCAACCAGAATAGGAAAGAGACGTAAGAGGCACCAGTTTTGAGCAGCATGTCCTCCCAGCTTCTCCGCATTAGTTTTAACCTCACATGGCTTGTTATTTGCATCACTGCCTAGGTATGTGAACTGTGATATAGTCCGATTCAGTTGACCATAGGTGAAGTGTTTGCCCACTGTCACTAAGTGCTTAATGTACATAGTAAGATCAAATGAAACAACCCCTTCAAACAGGTCATGACCCAGGCATGGAGGGAGCCCTGGCTGGCAAACATGAAAATATTTCAACTGATTGAAAATTGAGTCAAACTTTACTCCACTGTTCATTTTCTGGTCTACCAGGTCTGCCACACTGTTTCTGTAACTCTCTATGGTTCTTTTAGGACCAGATTTGCAGGGATCTGTTTGAAAAGACACTCTGTCGATGACACAGTACCGGCAAAAATGTGTGCTTTTACTGAAGTTTTCAGTAAACCCGCCAATACTGTGTGACCCCAGATTATCTCCAGTAATGGCAATCACAGAGCCTTTTATTTTCTCCTCAGCACCATTTTCAATTCCATTTTCCTCCATTTCTTTTAAGTCACTGACTAAAGTGGAGAACACTTTTTCTTGTCCAAAAAATTGGAAATCCTCCTCTCTGCACAACATAACTAGTTGCATTGGATCAATGGAACACCTGTTGTGTGGTGCAATCTCTGCAAGTGTCATGTACATGGCCAGTATTTTGTGTTTTTTTCTGCCTGAGCCGAGTGGGTTCGCAACTTCGAAAGAATCCTGATACAAGATGAGAGACAATGAAGATGGTGAATCTCGTAAAAGTATATTCTCTTTAAAGTTTCTACCATCTCTCACATCTTCCAGAACATCAGGATTTGTTTCTGTGTCAGCTTTAGCTTGGGCATACTGCTCTTTAACAGAGTTCTGAGAGAGGAGTGATTTTATTGTATCTTTGATGGGCACATACTGGTAGAACCTCTCTTTGCCTTTAGCATCAATGCCCAAATAAGTCTTGACTGGCTCAACATAGCTAAATCTGCTCTTAAAGAAGGTTTTACGGGTTTGATCTGTTCTAAACACTCCTTCGTTGCACATTTTCAGAAGGTTATCTTTTGAGAGATTATCAAGGAGCCTCTTAATATCACTTTCAGGCACATTCAGATTTGTTAACTCTTCATGCATCCTAGACAATAGAGAAGTCAAACCAGTGTTGTGAACCTCTTGCATTTCCTCTAATAAGGTCTGAATTGTACTGGCTGGTAACAGCATTTTAGCCTGCATTCGGAGATAAAACATGGCCAGATTGTTCATAAAATCATCTGTGTCCACTTCATCATTTGTGTTGTCATCATCATCGTCAAAGGTTGTCTCAAAAGTCAAATGTCTGATGACATGGAGGCACAGGTGATGTTAGTACAAGCACTGGTAGAACTTTGGCTAATACGTGGAGAACTAGATATACTCTTGTGTTTCTGATTCAAGTGCGAGGCAAAGGTTGAACGGACACGGAAATGTTTTAAACAATTAATATAAGGGCATGACACTTTTGTGCCATCTTTAATATGCCAATGAAGATGTTCATGTAAGCTTGGAAAATTTGCTGACACATAGCTACAACCTTCAACAGAGCAAGCCAAATCAACTCCATCAATTTTCCTTTTAAGTCCTTGTTTAGCTGTCTTCTTGTGAAAGCGGTACATGTGGCTTTGAGCGGCACCACGCATCACAAAAGTGGCAAAGCATTTTGCTACGCCACATGGAAATCTAAAGTTAGCTAGATTTCTGTGTATGCTCAAATGACGAACAAATGCAGTAATTGAAGCTGTGGTGAAATTACAGTGCTTGCACGAGTAATTAACTTTTATGACAAGCTAACTGGTTATACTTCTAGCGCTAGCATGTATACATGTGGCTTTCCACAGCCTGACAAGGGTGTGGCACTGATCTTTTTTTTTTTTTTTTTTTGCTCCTAGTAAGTTACGTTAGTGATGGTAAATTTACTTACTGATTTTCTGGAAGTCCCGATAAGCAGTTGGTGAAGGATCCGCGATTCCAAGATGGAAACTCCGGCAGAGGCCACGGGTGGGTAAAAATACATTAACGTTAACGTTAAAGGCTGTGAAAACGTCTCTGTCGGAGCTCTCACGGAAACGTTTTCGCTGAATTCCTCTCAGGCAAAAAGTGAAAGATATCAACACAAAGACGAAAACAAAATAAATACAACCACAAGACAAAGCCGTGTATAATGAAACGTAAATTTGAGTAATAATAGTCTGTTATTAATGGCTGTGAAAACGTCTCCGTCGGAGCTCTCACGGAATTAAACGTTTTCGCTGAATTCCTCTCAAGCAAAAAGTGAAAGAAATCAACACAAAAGACGAAAACAAAAATAAATAAATACAACCACAAGACAAAGCGTGTGTAAATAAACGTAAATTTTCTGTCACTGACGAGTCCGACGAGTCAGAAATTCAAGTGCTGCTTTCGCGCTTTTTTCCCACAGATTCTAGAACTTTCTAGACTGGGTAAACCCCGCCCACTCTGCCGGCGCTTTATTTCGCCCTGCAGCTCAGAAACAGCTCTGGAAACTTGCACGTTTATCTCTCCTGCTTCCGAAGAAAAAAATATACAACACAGATTTTTTTGTAAAATAAAAATCCCATGGTACGTATTTATGAGTTAACCAGACAGCCCCAATTTTGGCAAGTAATGCACATGACATAGCCTACCCAAAATAAAAGTCATTCTGAATAGACACATAACCTTAGAAAGCTTGAGAGTTTTGGCTCAAGTTCAAAACTAAAAATTAATCAGATGTTATTAATATTGAGATATATAAGCTCAAAAATAAAAACAACAAATATTAAGAATATATTTATTTAATGTATAAAAATATTAATATTAATATTTTAATATTAATATACATAATTATTTGAATATATTATTGCAACTTTTAACCAATGGTCATGCTTAATTTCAAATCTAAGGATGATATCTCAAAAAATGATGCGTTTATGAAGCCTATATTTTTAGACCATTGTCAGGGGAGACTTTGGAAAAGTTTAAGATAAGGCTTATCAAATATTTTATTGCCCTGTTAACACCCATTTAACACCCATTTACACCCAAACACCCATTTACAGTCACAAAACAAACAAACAAAAAATATTCTTGGAATATTATGTGAATTCTTAAAAAAAAAATATAATGTATGGAATAGAAAGCTCCTGCAGCAAGTGCATCAGAGTACAAGTTACATGACACATTTTAATTTATTAATATTACACTTTTACTTAAAGCTCACCATCGAGTATTTATATCATATTCCGGTAATGAATTCTGAACAACAATAAACAGAACCGGTTCCATTATTTAAAACAAAATAAATAAACAAAATGTTGTTGATCCTCTATGGATTTCTTAAATTAGTCATCCTTTACACAGCAATATATTTAATCAATTTATCATTTGAATTGTGATGACATTTAATCATCTCATCTGGTTAGAATTTTCGAACACATTGATGTTCTTTAGCGGTCTGCTGATGCCAGGCCAATTCTTATAAAGACTTACAATTCCTGGAACAAAAGAAATGAAAGTAAAATTTTCCAAGCCTAGTTTTTTTTTTATAGGGAGGGGCAGCAGTTAGACGCTATAAAAACCGATGCTGAGGCTTTCTGCAGCTACAGATCAAGAGCAGATTCAAGGGGACACCGAAAACAGTAAGTCTTTTTCTTGTCATTTTATCTTACTTACGCAGAAGATAAACTTTTCCCATTCTACATTACTTTTTAATATGTAATGACACTCATCTTTGTTTTGACTTTGTTGAATTAAGGGATCAAATTAATATAAAACTAGGTGAAAACCTGGTCCAGGGCAGGCTAAGCCTGGCTAAGCCTGAGTTATTACATCATTCCTCTAACACTGACCATCAGGAACACAATGATATTACCACTGACACTCTCGCATACCATTTATTTTATTTCTTTATTAACCACTATGCGTCCAAAATTTAAATATACAGTATACATGAAAAATACTTAAACAAGGCTACAATCAGAGGTTAAATTGGGCCGGAGCACAGACACCCGCTCGTCAATGTCAAAATCAAAGCAAGCGGGATTTATGTTCACAGAAGCGCGAGCCGAGCGCGAATCCCAACGCAACGCTTCAGTTAACGATCATTCAGTGCGAGTTAACGATTATACAGTGCGAGATAAGATGCAACTAGCTAAACTAAACAGCTGTTTTTCGACAGAAGTTTTAAATGACCGACAGAAAAAATCAGTTTGATCAAAGACAGTGGAAACTATAAGCTCAATTTAACAACACAAGCACCCTATTAAATATATTGCCATTATTATTGTGTATATATACATTAAATGAACAGATTAGTCCAAAAATATTGATTAATTTAGGAAAGAAAAAGTAGCTGAACCTGATCTTTGATGCTCATACTAAATCCTGGTTCACACGGGACGATTTTAAAATTGTTGGCCAATTTTCAAAAAGGCGATGGTCAAAGAAATGGAGAGAACGTGAGCATGGACTGGTGCCGGCTGTTTTGATTTTGTTTCCCGGTGCTTCCTCGTCACCTCGCTTTCTGATTGGCTACACGCCACAGTCCACAGGCTGCGTGCTCGTTTGTCCCGGGGGACACCACACACGAGGAGAAATCGGGCCAAAAAAATCCAACATGTTGGATATCCCCAATTTGAGATCGGAGCGGTCCCGATGTCCTTCCGAGCAGACGAGAGCTGTCTTAACACACCACACACAGCAGGAATATCTGATCAGATTATTTTACGATAATCGGAGCATCCTTAAGATTGTCTGAAGGGGTGAATCGGGGCTAAAATCGGCCTAATTATCCTGCCGTGTGAACCAGGCTTAATTGCTCATATGCCTCTGGACACAGAATGATTGCATTGGCATTTGTTTCAAATGTAACATCTATGAAAAATAATCATTGAATCATTTCTTATTTAAGGACATTCCTGTTTCGAATATGTGATTGTGTAATGTCAACAATAACATTAAACATTCTGCATTTCCATTTTATAGTGTGGATCATTCATTGCGACATTTAAACTGATTATCATGTTTAAGAATCTGTAATCTGTTATCTGATAAAAATTGTAAAGTATTTCTCTTTGTTTGAATAACTAATTCCTACCTTACACATTAAAACTGGAAAAAGAGCCCCTTTGGTTTAAAAACACATTCACAAGTCATTTTACGGCGTGATTTTAAATGACCATTCACCGTAAATAAGGGCTCCCCCTCCCTATAAAAGCCAATTTAACCACAGGCTACAATGATAAATGAGACAATAAAGACCTACAAATGTGTTCCATTATATTGTACTTAACATGTTTTTATATATAAGTTTATATATATAAATATATGTTTTTATATATAAGATTTAATTAGATTGTTTTAAAGATTTATGAACACATTTCTTTCTGGTTTTGTTTGGCAGCTGTAGTACATTTTTAAGGTTAATAAAAGACAGATTAGAACGTTACAATCTAAAAAAAACCTTATTGAAGCAGAAGTTAAAATCACAAAATTAAAAACAAATAATTACAAAAGCACAATACCTATTTTAACTGGTAAGATAAATCTAAACTTAGTAATTGGCTTACAGTCATAGGCGTAATTTGCGGGTGGGACATGTCCCCACCACTTTTTCTTAGGGTCGATATTGTCCGCACCACTTTTTGAAACATTTCGAGGCACGGATGTAGGCTACATAATACAAATAAAACATCTCCAGTTAACTAGCAGAGCATTAATTTAGTTCGTTATTAATAAGTGACGATCTAGCGCCTAAATGTGTTGTTTTTGAAATCAAGTCGTTGCCGCTGCTATCAGTGTCACGGATACAGTGTTTTCTTGTGGCTCGCGCAGTCTTGACACGCACTTTAATCTATCACTTAACGCCGTTGTGGAGACTCTATTCATTCAAGTGAAATAATCACAAAACAAAACGAACACAAATGTGTCCCTGCTTGATTTATACTGTAACCACTGATGAACATATTACGTTTTGATGAGAAGAAAACAAACTCTACGAGTGCGGATTAGAACCCGTAACCTCTGACATGCTTGGCAAAAGTTCTAACCACCAAACCATTAGCCTACAGTATATATCACAAGCACACTTCGCGGATCTATGCATTTATCTACATGAAAATGCTTGGCACTAACAATATATTAGTAGATCTCATTAAAAGACAAATTAAACCCAGTGTAACGTTACTATTGAAATTGATTTTTTTTGACATCATAATGTTTTTTTTTTCTTCATAAAATTGTTATTGTACATATATCTTATTATGTACAATAATAACTCCCCCACACAAACACACACCCACCCACCCACTTTTTAAAACAATTACGCCACTGCCTACAGTAGCCTAGCCAAATGGACAGTTCCTTTAAAGACATATTTTCTCCCAATAATTATTCCTTATTTTTCCTTGGGTGATAATACCCACCAACACATAAACAACACATAATTCGAACAATAACCAATGAGTACATAATTAGACATTTTACATGTGGGGAAAAAAGGGGGAAAAAATAAAGAAATAATTATTAATAAAAATTAAACATTCACATATTTATATCAACCCCTTATAATGACACATAATTCCTAATGTTATTCAAGTAATATGATTTAAATATCAAATAATAACAACATTAAATAAGTAAATAAATAAAAAAAAAACAATTAACTTGAATTAAAAGGGAGGGAGGGTTATATAAAAAAGGTAATTCCTGAAATATAAATTCCTTTATTTTATAGAATATTCTATAGAGTTGCCCATATCTTTTCAAAATGTATACTTTTGCTTTTGTGTACTTTAGAAACTAAATCTAACCAATTATTTAAAACTGGGCATTCTTGCTTTCTCAAAAAAAAAAAAAAAAAATGTATTGCTGTCAACCCTTCAAGGTCCAAAGGGTTTATGTACATTTATGTTCCCTTTACATTTTCTTATAATGTCTTTATTTCAACTTTGAAGGGTTAAAGCTGTAATGCTCAGCATTCTAAATAAGTATAAAGGCGGGCATACACTGTGCGATTTTCGTCCGATTTTGAGCCGAATTCTGACTCGTGCGACTCTTTTTCAGGTCGGGCCGATTTTCAGCTTTGTCGTGCGTCGTTTGTCGTGCAGTGTTCGTGCAGTGTACAGGGGGAAAGAGAGGCGATTAACCTCTCACGACCGGCAATCGGATGGTCGGATGAATTTCAGGCATGTTTGAAATTTTGGTCGCTCCTCGTGACTATATCGCACAGTTGAAGCAGAGCTACGAACCGATTGCCCTAAACTCAGTGTTTTTTCCCTCACTGCGCATGCGCGAAAACAGTTTCATCTGCAGCAAAAAAAAAAAAAAAAAAAAAAAACGAAACAAGGGAGATCTTTAAGTTCAAATCTATTACTGTTGCTTACCTCCAGTTCGTGCTGCAAAATGGATTAACCATTACCCACTTCTTCCAAGCCACCTGCGATGTACACTTTGCCTCTTTTATTATTAAAAAAAATGTTTGGAAAGAAAGCTGTTTTTAATTTTCATTGATGAATTATTGCAGTGTTCGGAAATATTATAGACTGTTAATAATTAATTATATGTATATAATTCATTGTAATCGACCTAAATGTTTTAGACAATTTTTAATGAGGAGAAGTAAAGCTTCTATGTAGGCTAATATTTTATTATCCTCACAGTCACAGCGCGTTGGTTATGCGGTGATGCGCTATGAAATTGTTGCGTTTAATTTAATTATAATTAAATTATAATAGCCTATCAGTTTAATAATAAAATGAGCCTTCCCTAATAATAATAATAATACAATAATACTAGCCTACTAATAATTTAATATATAAATTGGAAATGTTAAATCTTCTTGATATTGATAGCTGATGCTTGTTTTGACAATATCTCTGGATAGGCTACATGATATCGTCCATAGGCGCAACCCGGCATGAGGATTTATCGTGCTGATTCGCGCATATTTCACACGTATAGTGTGAGCAGTCAAGTCGCAGCTCGACGTTCGGACCGTACAGTGTGAGCACATAAATCCTGAGCTTTGGCTTTACATCGCATGCGATCTACTCGTTCAGTGTGAGTAGGTTCCTTGCTGAAATCGCACAGACATCGCACAGTGTATGCTCGCCTTAACTCCGCTTTATAAAATAGCATAGGTCCTATACCCAAAGCTAAAAATATATGAGAGCAATGAGCTATAAGTTCACCGCAACTTATCCAACATCCTAAATATAAATGATTATAGTTAGAAGATATTTCTGGTGTTATAAAATGTATATTTTAATCAGAATTATTTCGCTCCTATTTGCCACGCATGCGTGCAGCAGCACTCATTCAATGTGAAGTTTAGCAGCAAAATGGAAATATTTGTATGACTTTCTAACATTTACAGATGGAGAATATACCTGTGAAACTTGCATTTTGCACTGAGGAAAACACCATGTCTCAAACGCATAAAACAGCACAAAATATACACTGTTTGATGATGGATCGATTTGATCTATGATGACCAATAGGACTGCTTAAGAAACCCATGCACACGCAATTATTCAGACTAGATAAACCTGGATCAAATTAGTGGGATTGCGTGAACTTCAATTACCTTTTTGAAACCGCTTTAGCCCCAACTTATTTGTAAGGTTAATTCAAGTAAGGTGTTGGACTTTAATCATGGCTTTTCTAAGCGTCCTTTATGGAACAACCCTCTGTTCTCCTCTGGATGGACCAAAAAATAAAAAAATAAAAAATAAAAATGGTGTGGTCATGATTCCAGGCTGCATCACAAGTCAGATTGTGGATTGATATAAGTAAGACTATTTCATCCAGTTCCTTCTGCTTAAAGACTGGGATATATCTCACCAGCATTTGATTGGGAAAGTCAGAGCTGGCATTGAATGATCTTTTTCCAGATCTTCTTGTGCTTGAATAGTTTAAAATCACATTAAAATGTGCACCAGGCATCAATAATTTTATGACAAGTATCCGATTCCAAACCTTAAATATCTAATTTCAGAATTTGATCCCTAGAGCAGAGAGAGCCCACAGGTTGAAAATTGAGAAAGTTAAGGTGTTCACAGGTCATTTTTTTGTTTTAGTTTAGTTTTTTAGTGCCAATAGGCACTATGCATTGGAAAACACAGGTTTGCTGCACTACTTTAAGGCTTATATTTTCAGTGTAGTCTTTCTAATTAATTTGTTTTTGGTAGTTTATACAAGGAAATACTCTACCTGTCAACTTTGCAATTATTCAATTATTAACAGGTGAAAGAATTTTTTATTATTTGAAATTTTAATGATATTGCGCAGGGTTGTAATTACCTTTTTCTTTAATCAGCAGAGGTGGGAAAAAGTCTTTAAAAAAACTATTAGACTGTGCCAGTCTGCTGTTAACAACAATTAAGAAACGTCAAGAGAAAACAGAAGCAGCGAAGCCATGGAAAAAGACCACAGCAATGGAAAGGTGTATTATAAAAATGTTGCATATATTATAAAAGACAACAGGAGCAAAGAAATAGAAGATAGAAGCAATGCAGACCTACCCATGTTTAAACTGCACCTGAAAGAAACATGGAAGAACAGTGATGGATTCTGCAGAAGAAACACATTTGGGAAAAGGACAGTAAAAGAGAACAAGACCATTATGATGATTGGAGCCACAGGTGCAGGAAAATCCACTCTAATTAACAGCATGATCAACTACATTCTGGGAGTGGAATGGGAAGATGACTTCAGGTTTGTGCTAGTAGATGAAGGGAAGCAGAAATCTCAGGCTGAAAGTCAGACTTCAGAGATAACAGCATATCAAATTAATCACAATAATGGTTTCCGGGTTCCATATTCTCTGACTATTGTGGACACACCAGGCTTCGGTGATACCAGAGGAATTTCACACGACCAGAAAATCACAAAGCAGATTCAGGAGTTCTTTTCTAATCCAGGAGGGATCGACTGCATTGATGCCGTGTGTTTTGTAGTACAGGCTTCACTTGCTCGTCTGACACACACACAGAAATACGTCTTTGACTCCATTCTTTCCATATTTGGGAAGGATATTGCTGAAAACATCCTTATGATGGTCACCTTTGCAGACGGGAAAAAACCTACTGTTCTCGAGGCCATCAAAGTGGCTGAGGTTCCCTGTTCTACCAATAAGTCTGGAGAGCCACTTCACTTCAAGTTCAACAATTCTGCTCTGTTTGCTACCAATAATGAATCTGCAGAGGATGAGGGGTCTGACGGTGAAAACTTTGACCAAATGTTCTGGAATCTGGGATTTTCAAGCATGAGAAAATTCTTCACATCCCTCAACACAATGAAAACCCAGAGCTTGTCTCTGACACGTGAGGTCCTGAAAGAGCGTCGACAGCTAGAAGTGCTTGTGGAAGGTCTCCAGCCCCAAATCAATGCTGGTCTGACAAAACTGGATGAAATCAAGAAGACAAGAGCTGCTCTGGACCAGTTCAAGGCTGAAATGGATGCAAACAAGGATTTTGAATATGAATTTGAAGTAACTGTCCCAAAACAGATTGCAAACACACCAGGCTCCTTTTTGACCAATTGCCAAACTTGTCACCATACATGTCATCTCACATGTGCTTATGCAAATGATAAAGATAAACATAAGTGCTGTGCCATGACAGATGGCATGTGTACGGTCTGTCCTGGAAAGTGTGCCTGGAACGTGCACTTTAATCAGAAATACAGATGGGATTATGTCAAAGAAAAGAGAACGGGAACCTCTCAGGATTTAAAACAGCGATATGTGGATGCCTGTGGACAGGTCATGTCAAAAGAAAAGATCTTTGAAGAGCTTGAAAAGGAACTCAAGAAAGTCCAGGATATTGTGACCAATCTGATTAAAGAATCTCAAAAGTCCTTGGAGCGTCTGCAGGTAATCGCTCTCAAACCCAATCCTTTGTCCACCCCGAACTACATTGATCTGATGATTGAGTCTGAGAAACAAGAAGCCAAGGATGGATTTCAAGATCGCATTCAGTCTTTAATGGAGGTCAGGAAGAATGCAGAGACCATCAGTAAGGTTTCCACAGGAGAAGTGCTTCCAGTACATTTGAAAACATACAAACCTGAAAGTAAAAAATCATCCTATGATTCATGGGTCATATTCACTAAAGGGATCAGTGAAGGGATCAGTGAAGGGATCAGTAAAGGGATCAGTAAAGGGATCAGTAAAGGGATCAGTAAAGCAAATAATTATTTGTTCAAGAAAAAGTAAGCTCTGCATTGAAGTAAAACTTTTAACCTTTTCTCTACAATTACTACAGCTATAAACAAAAAACATGTGGTTTTGTGGTAATATACATTTTTTATTATACTTAAAAATACTTAACCTTAAAAATAGTCTTCATCTTTATTTTTCATTTGATGTATAATACGTATCTGTATGATTCTAAAATCTAAAAAAAAAAACACAAAAAAACCCCACATTCAAATAGTTAGTTTTTTGCTATAAGATAGTCATGCAGCATTATCAGAGTTCCTCTGAAATGTAACCTCTAAGATATGTTAAGTCTTTTATTATTCCAAATCACTAAACAATGTTGAAAATGAAATGATTGGTGAAATGAAGCTGTGCAAAGCATGGAGGGTTTCCCCTCAGCTGTATTGTGAAATGGTTAATTATTCAAAGTTTTTTCCAATACGGTGCACACTAACAACATCTTGTGGTCAAAATGTGGAAAAGCTGATTTTGCAACCCAGATGACCCAGCCATTGCTTGATTTTCTTTGTCATGTAATCTTTTTCATGAAACCATAAAGGAAATAAAAAATTAGTCTATATAAAAGTTTTTCATGTGTCAGTGCTGATGCAGTACAATGTGTGAATAAATCACTCTGTGAATATCATTTTGTTAATTTGAATTTATGAAATAATTAATAAATGGGATTAATTGACTTTTACTGAAGCAATTTGTATGAATCAGCTTCAACACATAAACTCTTGCCTTAGTTCTAAACCTATGAGTTCATATACAGTATATATAAGAAGTGCTTGTGATCTGGGCAGTGAAAGTGCTTGTAAACTGGGGAGTAATCGGTGCAGGAGGAGTAGCGCGCCAAACTTTTAAAAATAAATTGTAAAGGCTATTGATGTACTAGTTAATGAAATATTGAATACCAACAGTTACACATTTTATCCCTACACTGTAAAAAAAAAAGGCATGATCAATAACTAATGGCAACTTATTTCCCATATTCAGGCTCAATTTTATTTGAAAAAAAAAAAAAGTTATATGAAATTAAACTAACTTAAATTAAGTTCAATATATTTATTTTGGCCCACCTAAATTAAATTTTCTTTCAACTCATTTTTTTTTTTTTTTTTGGTTCTAACTTTCCACGTATCAGTTTTTTTTATTTCTGGCCCAGCTCCAGCCCACACCACCAGTTTCCCTCAGCCTACATATTGCAAAGGTTCAGATTTGAAGGCCTAGATCCAGTAGCGGCTCGTGACAATAAATTCAGATAGGGCAGATTATGGGTCTTGCTGCTAGTTTATGTTAAACATTTTGTAAGCTTTGTATACTTGTAGCGCCCCCTACCTGTCTTTCTTGTAATTAAGTAGGACAGCGCTCCAGATTCAGTAATGATACGCCTACAGATGTAGAAGTTAGGCCCCTGACTGAATTAATTTTCCTGTAGAAAATTATAATAAAAATCTAGACTCAATTATGCTTAAACGGACTGGTATGAACTCTTTTGAAAGAATAAAACTCTTTGAAACTAACAAACTGTAAAGAATTTATTTTGTATAAAATAAAAAGGTCAAATTAGTTCATATACACAAATTAAAAGTATTTGATTAATTCACACAGACAAATTTTATCTCAAATCACCAATGGACAGTCACACACAATATGCAATATATTAAGTGTCAAAATTAATGAATGTGTCTGTCACACTTTCACTATAGATGAAAATAGTAAAAAAAAAAATAATAATTTTGAGACGTTGCTGAGGCCTGAGACGTTGATGGGACCTTTGAAACAACAAACTGGCTGCTTCACACTCCTGAGCGGGAAAACAAACTTACACAGAGGTACCTGAATTCAGTTTGGAACCATAAGTGACTCAGCGGCACTGAATAAATCTTAGGAAATCTTCCTCCTTTGCATTTCTGCGCGCCCTCTGAATACGGGCCAACGACTCCTCTGCACAGTAGGCCTCCGGGATATCGTCCACCAGTGTGTGGCTGCCCTCTCTCTGAAGACGAGCCACAGACTCCTCTTTGGCGGCCGGCAAACTCCCGATTCTCACGTTAAAACATCAACAAACAATAACTAAAGTGAGTGTCTTCAGTCTTTGAGTCTGTCCCCAGTTATCTTTACACTAACTTGAAACACTGTCTGTATTGGCAGATTAATTGGTCTGTATTGGTCAGTGATTAATATTTGGGTGCTAGATGTTTATTGTTCCACTTGGGAATTTAAAGGGAATTGGCAAACCACTCAAGGAAGCATCTGTAAGCAGAAATTCCCACACTGTTGCTTTGTGTCTCTATTGCCAGGTATACTGAGGGTGCTTTCACACTGGCAGTTTAATTCGGAACGGGGCACGGATCGCATGAAAAATTGCTAATGTGAACGCTGTCATGTGGACCTGGGTGCGCACTGGGGTACCGAACCTGAGACTACCTGGAGGAGGCGGTCTGAGTTCGGTTTGCACTAGGGCTGGGCAATAATTCAATATCAATATATATCGCGATATAATTTTTTCAGTGTTATGATTTTTAAACACATTTACGATATTTCAATATACATTACAGGCATGGAGGTCCGTGTACCTTCGGATAATTTGTTTTCTCGTTTTTGTCTTCAAAACAGAAAAATTAAGAAAACCATTCATTTACCACATACTCAACCCTTCTCATGAACATAAAAAAAGAATTTTAGGGTGTGTTTTTCATATTTTTTATTTCCGTGTCACCATATCATTCTCCAAGACTGGCACTATTATCAAATCTCTAAACAGCAATATTGGATAAATGAATAATTAATGCAATCTTTTTATACTTTTTGGGGGGCAGTTCAATATTATGAATCTTCAAATGGCATTAACTTAAAAGCAAGCTAAATAATATATATTTGAAACAGGAAATAGCAATATCAAAACAAATTATATGAAGATGTAGATAAAGTTCACTGTTAGATTTTTTTAATTTTTTTTTACTTTCCTCCAACAAGTGAACTGACCAAAAATAAATGACTAAACAGAGTCAGAAGAGAAAAAATAGATCCCTCTCTTCACCCCCATGTGTTATTTCGTTAGCCTTCGAGGTTAGTTGCAAACATTAAGTTCAAATACTTACTTATGTGGAGTAGCGTATCATATTAATGAAAGTTTCAATCCTTTAGTTTAAACGTGCTCATGTGAAAAACTCATAGAGAGCCATTGGGGCAGATTTCGGGCTGCTCCGCATATTATCACGTGATCTTACATAAACCTCATTCCAGAACAGGAAGCTATCAGTCTGCTTCAGCTACTGTATGTGTCTGCATCAGGTCAGTAACATGTTGGCATTTCTGTTCTTCTTATGTGGAGTAGCATATCATATTAATGAAAGTTTCAATCCTTTAGTTTAAACGTGCTCATGTGAAGAACTTATACAGTAGTTCTGTTGTGTTTGGTTTATGTTTGTTCTGAAAACAGACATGACTTAGTTTTCCTCACTGGAATTCCTAACTTGCAACATTATTACATCCAAATATTGTTTTATAAATACATTAAGGCAATTCTATGATGGCATTCTATGTGTTTGTCGTGTGTACTAAAGTCTGTCAATCATCAATAGAGCGCCACCTATAATTCTGCCAATTTTTTTTTTTATCCTTAATGTGGCAGAGCGGGGATCTATAGGGTGAGGCGAGCACTAATTATGCACATGCTCAGCAAATTCAAATTGATATCACTTTCCGACTACGCCACCTTGGGAATTTCGCCCACGGAATTTAAAGCGCCCTCTAAAGGCACGCACAGGTTCTCATCACCATTTGAGCCAGATATAAAGCCAATATAAAGTCTAAATTAAATGTAGTTCCAAGCAGGAACCAACTACTCGGTCCCGCCCGGGTCTACACAAATTAAAATCACAATTAACAAAAAACTCAAAGCATAAACAAACTCATATTAAAGAACCACTATAAACAAATAATTAAATAAATTTGGCAGTATAGGTCAACCGTAATAATGATGAAATGAAATCAATATATATCCAGTAATCACAATAAATGATTTGAAACAAAAATACAAATTCAGAAATACCAAACATTAAAGAAACAAACCAAAAAAAGGAAAACAAAAGTAACTTAAAGCATATCACTGAGACACACTTCCTCAACAGAGCTTAGGAAGCATAGAGAGTTCACTTAAATGAACATGAAAAGCTCATTGGAAGCATATCAGTCCTGTGCTAGACACGGAATAATCCAGTGGAAACAGAACAGCAACTGAGGAGGCACAGAGCATAGCACTTGATCAGACTGACGCCATTGCCCTTATCATTCGCGATAGAACATGTTGCACCGGGATTAATATCCCAAATTCTAGCACTGCATGGAGCCAGATATCCCCGATGAACATCGTCGACGGAGAGTGCGGATAGACTTTGGACGTCTCAAATGTCTACATTCATTTCTCCAACCTGCAACACGCCAGTAAACAGCACAGTCAGTGGCTCAGGAGCTTCAGTGGTCTCTATGATTGACAATATACTCTGCTTGACATTTCAACACTCTGCTCCAACACCAGCAGCAAGGCGCGTCATGACGTCACGGCCCCGGAAAATGACACACACCTGCAACTGGCAGCCCGTGCTCTTATACACCCATGGTCCCAGTCCATTGGCCAAACCTCAAATGACAAAATTAGGAGGGGTAATATCGCCTGGCTAACGTCAGACCTCTTTCTCATTGAGACGTGTTCATGTTTTTTTCTCGTATTTGAGACGTGGTTTACGAATGCCCAGAGCCGTTTATTGGGCGCTACGAATGTCTATCAAATGTGCCTGTACGTAGCTCATAGCAAATCGTTTCAATTATACCAGATGACGTATGTAGAGTGACAGAAATCCGATGAGGAAGAAGACGAAATAAACTTGCGTTCTAAACTACTTAGAAGACTATCTAAGGCTGCATCGAAAGGTAACTTCGCGTCTGATGCCATGATGGATCCATAGATATAAACAAACTGCTTCGGTGTGTCGCATAGACGTCGTCATCGCCTTGCTGCTCCCTCCCCGTTCTGTGATTGGTTCCCTTTTTGAGGGGAAAATCTGGTCCATGGTGTCCAGGCTGCCTAGCAGCGTGAATAAAATCGCGCTGCGTTCAAGGCAGGATGGGGAAACCCAGGCTAGGGGTAATAGCCCATCCTGCCACATTAAGGATCTTTTAGTTATAATGGAATTAATTTAAAGACAGACACAATTTGTTCAGTAAACTACTAAGTAAAAAAAAAAAGGCAATTTTATGTTTAGTTTTCTCCTCCTTGCTGTACCGAACTTGTACCAAACTGTGACTTCAAAATGGAGGTACATACCGTACCGTTACACCCCTACCAAACAATTTTTCCTTTTAAACATACTGTGGTTTTATTGGTTCTAAAAACTTAAGGTGCACTTTTCTTCTACTTAAAGTTTTACCAAAGAAAGAATGGATATATTTTTTTGCAACCTGTATAGTCCTGAACATGCTAAAATGTAGGCAACAAAAGGCTGATGAAACAGTTTTAATGCATATCCTCCATACTTTTACAGACATCATCAGTGAGCCAATGCTGTCCGAATGTTGCCGGAGCATCATTGGGTGTAGAGCTTGCATCGAAGAATGGGCGTTAACCTCAAACCAATGCTTGAAGTGCAGGTCTGAGTGCTCTGTACTAAACATCATTTGGGTGGCTGGTCTGTCAACTGTTTTAGATGTTGTGAAAGAGCTAGAAGTTTGAAATATTTATTGTACAATACTTCACTGAAGAAGCCTTTTTTTTTCCCTTCTTCTTTTTTCTTTTGTGGACATGGTGTTCCAGGTTGTAAAATTGCATGCACACATGTCAAATCCTTACCTAATTTTTTGTTGTTCTATGAAAAATTTAAAAAAGTGTTTCAGTACAACAGTTTCATGTTCTAAAGTTCCACAAACATGAAAAATCCATACCTACTTTTTTTTTTCTTTTTTCTATGGAATATTTAAAATATTGTTCCAGTACAACAATGTTTCATGTTCTAAAATTGCACCAATGCACTGCTATGTAGTTGGTAAGGGTACTGCAGTACAATGCTGTTCTAGGTTGAAAAATTGTGTGCACACACACCACAAAAAAACTGCATAATCCTAGCTTAACCCTCTGGGGACCAAGAACGTGCCGGCGCGTTTTGCTCGTTTTTTTTTTTTAGCAATGAAAATAAACACTAAATGCTCTGTTAATTTTGATCTTTCATTTTCGTGTAATACATCAATCGATCCTGTTCAGTTTCTATTTTTTTTCTGTATACTCACAATAAAAATAAAGTGTTTTGCTTTTTGACAAATAAAGAAAAATTAACATGATGCGATTTCTCCCTTCTCTCTGTCAGTAAACTCCCATTTGAAACGCGTTCGAAAATGATCTATAACTCCGCGAAAATTCAGTCAAACAGGCAAACAGACCCACGGGCATAAAGCTTGAGATCGCATCTGTTAAATGAAGTCATTTATATAAAAAACAAATATTCTCAGCTTCTGTAATCTGTATAAAAAGAGAGCGAATCCAGTCGAGCTCATTACGAGATCATTCACAGTAATGTGACCACTCCCCGCAGAGCGCGTGCTATTCAAACGCAAATTCTGAGGGGTGTGAAACGCCCACATCAGCTGTAAACAAAGCGCGTCGCGATCGAGTGAGGCATAATATAGCCTACCTTATGGAGAAAAGATTCCTCAGAACAGTGCTGATATGAGGAGCAATATCTCCTGATATGAGGAGCAGATCCCGCTGAGGAGTGAGGTAGGCTGTTTTCTTTTCTCACGTGTGGAATAACGTTATGGAATAACGTTAGTGTAGGCCTATGCAAACCGCAAAAAGATGAATCGCATTTCTATAATATGACTCGCCTTTCTGTGAGATGAATGTAGGGGACATATTTGTAAAGACTGTTTAGCCTAAATATGAATCGCGCGTCTGTGTGTGAAAGAATAAACTGCTTTGCTATAGCCTACTGAGATGAGTAAAAATCGAATGGAATAATATTGTTATGTTGAAATAAAATGTATTTGTATAATCAACGTATTAAACTGCAAAAAAAAAATACTATTTTTGTCAAAAATAAATTCATAGACTAAGATGTTAGATGTTCCAATGTTGGCTATATTCAAACTAATGAATACATATGATAAAATGTAGGCCTATAATCTTTTTTTTTATATATATATAGGCTATATATATATAAAGAAAGAGTACAGTTGAAATATTGTTGAAATTGTAATTATTGTTGTAATTGTAAAATTTTTAATAAAATAGTAAAACATATTTACAAGAGAGATGTAAGCGAAATCTTAAATGGTCAATATAAAGCCGGCCGCACACCGGACGCGCAGCTCAGCGCCGCGCAGCGCCACGTCTAGGACAACTGTCACCTGAAAATCCGTTAGCATCAGCAATTTTCTGATTTCCGTAAATAAATATAAAACTAAATGTATATTGCAGCACGGGGTTAAGTCCGTATACATTAACTACGATTTGAGACACATAAATGTAAATTTAATATAAAACTATTTAAATGGCGCTCTGTGGCGCGGCAGGATTTTGAACACGGTCCTGAGCCGTTGCGGACAGACGCCGGAAGGCGCCGCCGGTGTGTGTACTCTCATAGAGAATAATGTGTTCGAATTTAAAAAACGTGGCGCTGCGTGGCGCGGCGCTGAGCTGCGCGTCCAGTGTGCGACCCCCTATAGTCTTCTAAATACATCTTTTGTCCTTCCATTGTGGCTCAGTCAGTGTCACACCTGAATGTATGGCTAATTATGCAGAGTCATTATTCAGAGTGGGTGGGACACCTTAATCTAAGGTGTAAACTACTCCTCCCCCTCGCATATTGCCTTTCCAAGCAAAACCTGTTTTACACCATTTAAATCAATGTATTTTTTTTTGTGAACGATAAAGCAAGACTATTTTTACATCATTTTAAAGCTAGAACTAAAAGGGAAAACATCCATTAGTCAAAAGTCTTGTGGACACATATTTAATATGTGTTTTGTGTTCTTAATTCAGCAACTTTCATTTTAATTTTTTCCAATAACCACGCATAAACATTATTCTCTTAAAAATACAAACATCTACATACACGTTGCTCGCATATTATGGTAGCCCTGTTTGTGCTATATAGAGTGAATTTACACCTTTGCCATTAACATGTTTATAATTAACTGAAAAAAGCACAAATGTCAAGGCATGTCAGAACATCTCAAGGACCCCAAAAACAGCTTGGTCCCCAGAGGGTTAAAGATTTTGTTGTTATATTATAGAGTTGGTAAAACAGTTTTCCAGGGAAGTAGTTCCAGGTTGTGAAAAACCACAAATTCACAGAGCTCCACATGCATTCTTTTCAGTGCAAAGAAACAAGGAGCATTCATCTTTAAGTTGTTTTATTTTGTCTTTCTTTATTGGTTAGGAAAATTGTATTTAACATTGTTCAATGAATGTGATTTAATGCGAGTTATGCTAATAAGGCACATAACTGCTTCCTGAAAATGTCTGTAATTGTTGTTGATTACACTGTTGTATAGGAAACTGTTAAAAAGTAAATTACTCATCATTAAAGTAATTTTGGCTTCATTATGGCTTTTAACAGTCATAAACATTGCAACACTATGTACACATTGTCTTCACCACCAACATAAACTCTGTAACTGGTGCATGCAGGGCCGTTTCTAGGCATAGGCAAACTAGGCGGTCGCCTAGGGCGCAAACAGCTGGGGGGCGCCCTTGAGAGCCCCCACCACACCAAGAGATTTTTGCCCAAGCGAGTGGAAGAAAAATCTTTTTTTTACATTTCCGATAATGGAGCGTATATTTGCACTAAGTGCCTGTCTTTTTTAGCAAAAATACGCCCACCACTATATATCTACAGTGGCATAGGTCGTAAGGCATGAGGTGCTTGAAAGTAGCTTTGGATGCGTTCGACTCGAGTTCGAATCCGCCTTTTGCCGAAATCGCTCTTCTCCCTTTTCCCAACACTTGAGATGTAAAATTTATAGCCTAACATAAAGGTCTCTAGCGTTATATTTTGTCAACAAATTAAAATCGAAATTGTGATATGGCTTTGTGCCTTTATAAAACAGCACAAGACTTTAATTAAGTAGCCTAGACATTCTGTTTGTGCTGCGTGATTTAAAGAAGTGTGCACTTTGCTCATGCGATCAGCATGGTGATCTGGTGTTTTTCTCCAAAATAATAATAAATTCTCCATAATTTCTTGCAAGTGAAGAAATTAGGAGGATAAAAGTATTGTAATTTCCCGATACTATAGTGTAATGTAAAATATACTTTTGAAATATTCATTTTAATTTATAGCCTACATATGATTGGCTATATGGATTTTACGTCATAGGAATACTTATATAAATCATAAACACCAGTGATAATGTAATGTAGACTGAGACTCTATATCATGATAACTAATAAGATGTTTGAGCCCTCTTTAGTGTCCAGGTACAAGTCAATGGTTTTTCTTTGTTCAATGTGCACAGTTCCTGGGTTGAAGCTCTCAAAGTACCAGACTGATGCATTAATTTAACCTTAAAATGTACAAAATTGTCTTGCGGGGGAGGGGGGGGTTCAATAGGAATCTTGCCTAGGGTGCCAAAAAGGCTAGAAACGGCCCTGGGTGCATGTACTGTAAAGAGTGTTTAGAGACCATGAAGATTTCCTGGCCCATGATGATGACTGGCTAATAAGCTGATTTAGATTCCCTAGAGCCATGCTCTTGGATCTGTGTGCTGAATTGGGGCCAACATTACAAACTACATGAAACCGCGCCATCCTGGTACCATCCCAAGTCCTTTCAGTTTTCGGATTTTTGGCAACCGGGAGTTATCAGCATTGAGCCCAGCTGTCAGTATTGGAGGAGGCCTAAACGTCTCGTAGATGAGACTGCCTGGGTTATTTTGTTTCGATATTAGTTATATTTTAAAACAGCCAGTCATTGTAGCCTACCACTCGGGGAATAGGCATTTAAAAGAGACACAGATTATGGAGTGAAATGACAACGGGCAATGGAAGTGTGAGATGTTCAGAAGAATGTAAGAGCTAAACTTCTACAAGCTCAATAACATTCACAGCAACAAAAGAAGGTAAGAAAAATAGTCGGAAAACTTTATTTAAATTAAATAAATGTGCAAGGCAAGCAGGCAAGTTTTGGGCTTGTTATGGACAATTAAAAATGTGAACATGCATGTTGCACTGTTGTGCAGTGGACTTTCAGCGTATTTCAGAATGAATAGAGTCTGCGTTTCTTTCATATCGAGGCTCCATAATTTGTTTCTTGTATGGCCTGTTGGTATAAAATGAATTGCACTGTCTGCCTGAAAAAGACGCGCTCTCTTCCCATGCAGTCTATATTAACGTGAGTCTTCAGAACAGGCTTGTCCTAGTCGTCCCTAGTCGTCACCCTGACATGACATGATAATGTGAATGACTTATTTTATTCAAGCTTTCTTTCTTTTTGCAAACAAATAAAGTGCAATAGGCATTAATTAGTAGTAGACTAAATAGCAGCATGTTATTACAATGATAAAATTGTACAGTAGCCTATCAGGTAAGGTCAGGTTTGCAGATGTGCGTTTTATTTAGGTCATTTATTTATTTATTTTTGTCCCTGTGTGCCGATCGGAGACGGAGTTCACTGCTGATATTCTGGGGATACAACATAGCCAATAGGCTTTACTAGTAGGGACTTTAGCCTTTCAGTATCTTTGCTGCATTGGATCACTATCTTTTCTAGAACAGGCAAGAGCTTTCTAGCCTCGCAGTTCGAGTCAGCAGCACCTTGCATCGCCCATAGACCTTAAAACAATCAGCGGATGGCGGGCAGGTGCGGCTTTGAAAATTGGTCAAAAAACGTTGGATTGCGGACCAATGATGAGTTTTGTGAAGCGGATGAAATAATAGCCCATCTGCGCATCTCTACTCCCTCCCCAACATGAACGGCTAGGGTTGCCAACCGTTCCGTATAATACGTAATCGTTCCGTATTTGACACATAAAAGTCTTGTTCCGTATTGAACTGATACGGATCGCACTTTGTTCCGTATTTTTGAAAATCAATTCAGTGCAAATCCATGACAGACACATATAGCTTCTAATATATGTCAGACTATGAACGAAGACATTTGTAGACGATAAGAAAAAAAAAAACCCGACGGTGCGGTAGATACTAATTTCTCCCCCTGTTTGTCTATGATCAGCGTAGCGTTTTTAACATCTTGGAACATCATCAGAGAATGCCCTTTTAATTGGTCGTTTCAGTCATTGTGAGTCACGTATCGTAGCAACGATGACGACAAGTGACAACAGCGGGAAATGTAAAAATGACTACCTCCGAGCAGCCGGCGAAAAAGAAAAGAGCATAAAAATATAGATGTCAAGGTTCCTTGTCCGTCAGACGTCTCCAGAGGCTGATATGGTAGGCTATGTAATCATGTGGATTTTTAAAACTCAAATATAGTTCATAAGAAAGTGATTATATTAAAAGAGATAGTACAGGTTTAGCCTAACATTGTAAAGAAATCAAAAAAGTACACATGGAAAAAATAGCTGCACAATGTGCTTAGTCTGGAGGTTTATTTATTTCTGTGAGATTTTCCATGTGCATACATACAGGTGTTGTATTGCTTGAATGCAGTATTTGAGTGCAATATTTTAGATTTTCTTTATTAACTGTTTTTTTATTTATGTTTTTTATATTATTGTTTTGCACTGGAAAGAAAGTTCACTATGATGGAAGTATAATTATATAAATATATTTGCACTACACCTCCTTAAAATGTTGTCTAATTAAATTAAAAATATATTTTTTTGCACTGGAAAGAACATTCTAGAAGTCTAATTCTATTGAATAAGTTCGCACAAGGCTACAGAAAACTGTTGTGTTTATTTTTCTTCAAATGCAGATTAAGCTGATAAGTTTTGAATGTTATATGTTGTATTTGTTTAAGTTAAAAATAAAACGTATTATAAACTAATCAAATCCATGGTTCATTGTTGGCAAAATGATCATGATAGGCTTTATATTTCACATCTAACTTATGTGGTTCAGTCTTGTATATTGATTAGGCCTACTTTGCTATTCTATAAATATAGGCCTAATAAGTTGTATTATAATATGCTACAATGTATTAAATATATTAAATATATTTATCTAAATATATCAATTAGTTTCCACAATATTCACCAGAAGTCATCATTTCAGGAGTTATTTAAAAAAAAAAAATTCTAAATTTTCTTCCTTGGGGGGGGCGTGTCACCGAACCGGACCGTTAGCCAAACCAACTGCATTCACCACTGCAGCCACATGCTGCCATTCCACACTTTTTTTGTTTGTTAATAATGCCAATGCTATGGATACCAAACAAAATAATTTTTCTTTCCACCACCTCCATCACAAGAACCTCTATTTCAGTATCTGAGAAATTTTGTTTTTCAACCTTGTTCTCCATTGCTGCCAATTTTGAGCATAAAGAACCTTTTGCTGGCTCATATTAATATGCACGGCCATTCATAAGGTGATTTGCATGGGCTATATATGGTTAAATGTGGGCGACTAAAGGGCGGTATGTCGATTGTTCTCATGTGCGCAAATTATCAGGTAGAGTGGTAGACTGTGATTTATAAATGGTAAATTGCGTGTAGGTGTGCGTACACACAATTTTATAAGTCTCAATTTTTGCTTGTGTACGCCATTTTTGGCTTTTGGACGCACGTACACTTTTAGTAAGGATCCTACGCAGTTTTATAAATGAGACCCCTGTTGACTGGAGACCATTTGAGTTTAATGAACTCATTGTCATGTTCAAGAAACCAGTCTGAGATGATTTGAGATTTAAATCAAATCAAGTATATTTGTATAGCGCTTTTCACAATACAGATTGTATCAAAGCAGCTTCACAGTATTAAAATAAAATAATACAACAAAGTTTGTTTCTAGTGGAATTTATTGATTGATAGAATAAAATTAAATATCCCCAAAATATCCCCAACTGAGCAAGCCAAAGGCAACAGTGGCAAGGAACCGAAAAACTCCATCAAGTGACCTAATGGAGAAAAAAAAACCTTGGGAGAACCCAGGCTCAGTCGGGGGCCAGTTCTCCTCTGGCATTTATGAACTAGAGGCTGGATTGTAGTTTGAAACTGTGAGATTAACAATATTATATGAATGCCTGGCTGAAAAGATGCGTCTTTAATCTAGTTTTAAACTGGGAGAGTGAGTCCGAGTAACGAACAGTATCAGGAAGGCTATTCCAGAGTTTTGGAGCCAAATTTGGAGCCAAATGCTCAAATTTAAGACATGATACATTACTCTGGGTACACAATCCAAGTTTTTAGCCCGATTTTCACTTGCAGATAGAATGTGATATTGAATATGGTACAAATTGTGTACAAAATATGCTTTATTGCGTTCAGAGAAAAATTTTATGTTTAGAGAAATTTCATTGAAATTCAATGCATGGGGGGATCCATAGCACTGAAATAAATTAATCAAAATCCAGTCAAATCAAAATGTTTTCAACTTCACTTTTTGTTAACCAGGCAGATGTGGCTGTTTATGTTTACCATGTACTCATCACATATACTTACAACAGACTTAAAGTACATGCACAAGTAAAATGCAGCGACATAAGCACCAAATATACTTGAAATACGTTTATAGTTAATACATACAGAAACCGAACCAAGAAAAAAAAGAAAATCACATGGAATCAGTTTTAATCTGACTGCTCTAATTGGATTTCTCGTGGTTTATGTGACTTTCTCACGCCACGTAAATGCAGTAGTCCCAGCGTATGCCAACCAATGCAACATCATTGCCATAGAAACCAATGCAGACATTCCGAAAAACTAACAGGACACAAATCAGATATGAACAGTTTTGATACAGTGTGGACAGTCAATAGTTTAGATTCCAATATGCAAATAATTAGCTATGGACTCACAGTAGCTGCGTTTCCATTACCCTTCAAATTGTGCAAATTAAAATGGTGAATTGACAATACGCCCAATGGAAACACGTAGATTTTGCAAAAACACCCATATATCGCAAAAAAGTATTTAAAGGACAAGTTCGGTATTTTACACTTAAAGCCCTGTTTCCAGATCGTTTCTGATGAAATGCAATGGTTAAGATTGAAATTTGGACAAATGCTGCTGGCCCGAGAATTTTTGGTTTTTGTGGTAGCACCCCTCCACCTTCACAATGGCTGCATAGGTGCACTGGAACAATCCTTCCTAAAACGCATTAAACTTTCGTTTACAAAGACGTGAAACTCACCGAGTGGTCAGGGCTCCAGACTGCGACCAAATGGTCGCATTTTGCGACCAAAATTTAAGAGTGCGACCAGTCTTTTTTTTTTTTTTAAATGTGGAAGGGGTGCATCAATGAATCCGGAATGTGTGGCAGGCCAATGAGTGTGAGAAGAATAGGGAATAGCCACTGTAACTGGCTAATGTGTGGAAGGGGAGGGTCCTAGAGATAATCGAGCGCGCGTAAATGTCCTTGGGAAGGAGACGGAGACAAATATCAATGTCACAGACAGACACAGTCGGATGATGATTCAGAGTCAGAGGTTTTATTAGGCGATAAAGGCCCGAACCCACCATTTTCGGGAAGACTGGCTACGAGAATTCAGCTGGTTGAGGTACTGTAAGGATACGAACTTCATGAGCTGCGAATGTTGCAGTTGCTACCCCAGAACTGCGGGGAAAACGAAGTTTGCAGACAGTGCAGGCACTTCGCAGTTTAACCATAATACGCTAGTTAGACACAATCTCAGCCTCAAGCATAGAGTATGCCGTGACATGTTAATAAATCAAAACAAAATGAAAGTGGAAAAAAACTGCGCTACTCATTCTGCTTCACAGACCATTTAATAATTCCAACCAATAATAGACAGCGCAGAGCTTCTCTCGCCAGTCGCGGGCCGATCTCGATCACGCGATACCGTCACATCGTGGAGATCGAGTGAAGAAATCCATTGAGTTCGCGACTGAATTAATAACATTGCTGCGAGATCCAGTGAGAAACATTCAGATTTGAAGCAAATTCTCTGTCATAAACCATATCAGATCAAACAGCGCTGACGTAGAAACCAGGAGAAACATCGTGCCATGAACGAACAAGTTATCCACCGTTTATATACTATGTTATCCACCTTATTCCTCCATGACGCTTTGCGCGAATTATGGGTGTAACTTCCATTAAGCTGTAAACAATCAGTGAAACGCTCGCTCTAGGAACGCAATATGTTAAGAAAGTGTCACATTGAGATGACATTAATCTACTTCCACCATCGAACATTAAAAGGAAATTTAAAAGTGTAAAAGCATCAACAAGGTACTTTCAACTACCAAATAACCCCCAAAGTTTTGACAGAATTTAAATTGCATTTACCTGTGAAAACAAACCTGGAAAGAGACGTGAGGATTTAAGGAGAATAACGAGAGATTCTTTGTGCATTCCAGTGAATTATTAATGGAATATATCGTAAATTAAATTCAGAGGAACAGACCACACATGTGCAGTATCTGTTGTCCTTCTTCATACTTTTACACATACTTTTACCTATTGCAAAGGGAAAAAAGAAAATAATCATGAGGAGAAGAAATCAGCGATTGAAAAGAGGTCTTGCCATAGATATTATTGTTATTACATGTCACGTTAAAATACCAAGTATAACATTATTTTCATGATGTCTGAAAATAAATCATTAAGGAAAATTGACGGATTAGCTTTATTTGTAGGCATGGGCGTCAGTTTTGTTTGAAATGTGCTGGGGACAGAGACGCATTCGGAAGTGCATTTTCAGAAGTGCTGGGTACAATGACGCATTCATTTTTTTCTCTCTTTCGAGCAGGTCATGTTTTGAAAGACGATGTCCTGTAGCTCAGGCACGGCCCCACTTTTCAACAGGCCCACCCAAAACTTTTTTTTTTTTTTTAAAACCAAAAACTTTTACTATATTCTAATTTTGTCAAGAATTATAAAAAACATCAATAAGCTCATAATTTGTGCTAAAATAGTCTAAATGTTTATCCATTTTAAAAAGCTGGTTATATTTTGATGTTTCTGCGCAAGTTCAGCAGACAGTGAGGTTCAGGTTAGTTCCGATCAGAGGTCGTGAGCGGAGAGCGCATTTCAGAATATTCCGCTCCGCTCGTTCATTCCGCAGGGTTGCTCGCTCAACCCAGAATGGCCTGCTGCCTGGTTCGAAAATATGTGGAATAAAGGCTGCTTCCGACTAAAGTTTTTTCTAGCCGACTAGTAGTTGTTCATTTAAGCCATTAGTGGACAAATCGCCCCTATATATTAATTTAATTACTTATATAGCCTACAGGATAATGAGCGTTTACGTAATATATACGCACTCAAGCACACGACCGCACGCATAAAGCTTGCCACAAAGAACCGGTAAAAGTAATGATTATGAATGTGTCTAAATTAGCCAGGAGACATTGAATTGTTTATTAATAAACTGGTGTTTTATGTGTCGCTGCAAAGATGAAGTTGACGATGTGGACTCGCCATGAACGCCAGAGAGAAATGCACATTTCGGATTACATAATCAGAGAGTAGCCTATTTCTTTTGGGTTTTTATAAAAGTAGACATTTCAAGCTTTCATGGTCAGAACCATGGAGAGTGATTGCGGATAGGCCCGTCCTATGCACTGAAACTTTTTACAATGCAACAAAATATTTAAAGAGCATCAAGCTATTATAATCTATATTATGTATACGCACATTATATTAGTATATTAATATAACAGTATATAAGTCAATATTTTGTATTAGGTTAAACAGTGATTGGATAATGTTTTTAATTAAACGTTTTTAATTTAAGGCCCACCCACAATTGGTCTGGCAATCCTGGAATCCTGGCGCCGTGCCTGCTGCAGCTTACTAATGTAAATAAATAAAAATGTATACAAAACTGTGATGATGTCCGACTCGTTTTATGAAGAAAAAAGCCTTAAGTTTTCAAAAAGCATTAGACATAATATGACCCACTCTTCTGCTTCTATAGGCAAGTAGGATACCTTATACGCTGAGTTTCGGTTCATTTATGAGACAAGCTCCAGTTAAAGCACGGCGCCTCCGTGTCGTGATTATCTATTGTCTGCTATATTTACTTCTTATTTATTAAATCCAGGCAATTGGTTCATGAAACATTGATTACAATTAAGATACAATTAATACAAAACGAAATTCACTTTAAAGAAAGGCAGCTGTTCTGTTTGAGGTCTCTGTGAAAGTTTTAAAGCAGTCTTTTAGTGCCGCTTTCAGAGCGCTCACGTCCGTAACCGAGAACTGACACGTTATTTTTTTCCCTCATAAATGCGAACACAAAAAATAAAATAAAATTAATATTATAATGGATTTTTGTTGGGTCAGACAATTATTACCAAATTTCTCTCTTATATTGCTCCTCATAACCACTGAAAACGGTCAAAAAATCTAACCAAAAGTCAAATTATTATGGACGGAAGTTAAAAGTGGTGGGTACAAAATGACTCATGACGAAATCTGGTGGGTACGCGTACCCACCGTCCCCACCGAAATCGACGCCTATGTTCGTAGGGCAACCTTATGATTTGAAATGATTCGCTTCTGCCTTTTTGAACGGAAGTTCCCCAAACCGGAAGTGCCACCCATAATTCAAAGCCTAGTAAGGTCGTCAGGAATAAGGTGGATAGAAGGCTTTAGGTCCACGGATCAGCAACATTCACCTTGGATTTAATGTAGTAATACTAAGTGTAACTATGGTATACTGTGATTATATCTGTAGCCTACACATCTTTTTCCAGCACTTCAAAGCTATAATATCATAATATCATCATCCTTTAAAGATTGTCCCTATTTATAAAACTAAAAGTTTCAAGAAGTAGGAAAAGACACTTCTTTTTAAAAAAAAGAAGAAAAAAAAAAGAGATTAAATTACCATTGTAAACATAGCTGCAGAGGACGCTTATTGGCTATTTTCACTCCCTAATATCTCATTTTGCTTTTGAATTAATATTAAGACATTTATGAATGATAACTAAAGTTACCTTTATCTATACACCTCAAATTAAGCTCAGTGCTTTGTCATCCCACAGTGCTACCAAATACTTTCTGTAGAACTTAGTGCTGCTGCTCTCAAATGTTAGTCTGGAGCCCTGTGAACTTAAAATAAAACTGCACATTGTAATTTCTATACATTAAGTCTATTTATTATCAAAGCATTTGTCAGTAATACAGTTATTTTGGAGGAAAATGTGAATAATTGCATTGTAAGGTGATTTAAGGTGTGCCCCTAAATTTTCTGCTTGCGCTAAACTTTTAAGTCAGGGGCTACAGCGCTCCTAATAAAAAAGTTAGTCTGGAGCCCTGGGTCAGGGGTGTTCTCTGATATGCTCACACAAAAAAAGCTGCAAAAGATGCTTTCCAACAGGTTTTATCTTAGTTTTTGTCCAACTCCATTGACTTGTATTGGATGTGCTGTAAGGTACGGTATTACTCCGCCGCCGGAAAGTGTCTATTATTCAAGCTCTCAATGGAAGAATGTACGGGTGTGAGGCGTTTGGAAAAATAGGTCCACAGTTTTACAACAAATGGTAAAACACCTGTTGGAAACCATCTTTTGCAGCGATTTTTGTGAGCATAACAGTGAACACCCCTGACCACTCGGTGAGTTTCACGTCTTTGTAAACGAAAGCTTAATGCATTTTAGGAAGGAGTGTTCCAGTGCACCTGTGCAGCCATTGTGGAGGTGTGTGTGGGGGGGTGCGTGTGGGGGGGTGCTACCACAGAAACCGAAAATTCTCGGGCCAGCAGCATTTGTCCAAATTTCAATCTTAACCATTGTGCAGAGCTTTAAGTGTAAAATACTGAACTTGTCCTTTAAGCTTGCATGAGGTGGGTTTTCAGGCAATTCGAAAAAGGCATATTTTGCAAAACTGCTATAGAAACGTCTGTTATGCATTTACGGGTCACCTGATGTACGTAAAAGTCTATCAATCTTTAAAGATGACGTGGTATGTTTGGACAGAGTTCTTCATTAAACTCATAAAAGACTAAACAAACAACATTATAAACAACAAAGAAATGCCACAATTTCTCAAGACCTTGAAGCAGAAGGAGGGGGAACACCTCATATGTGCCGCTCTCAAGTATAAGGGGCTTTCCTTACCAATAATGCTTGAATAAACACGCCATCGTCTCCTTCCAATAAAAATAATGGCTAGTGTGGAGGCTGGAATATACACAAACCTACCAACATCTGTCCTCATGATTGTTGGAATGACTCACAAGATTAAAAAAACAAAAACATTTTAGTCGCATCGGTTGACGGAAACGCTGTCATTTCGCAATAGTTTTGCGCAAATCTGTAATGGAAAAGCGGCTAGTGTGAGCATAGCCACGAGGTGAACGAGGTAAAACGCCTACTTAAAATTTGGTCAGACAAACACATTTCAGAACAACTGTCCATAAAAATACAGATGAAGCTTTGATTCTTACTCAGTGGTCCCATGACAGTTTTTCTTTTACATTATTATGTCACTGAAGGACACAAGTTTTGAGGTGTTAAACTAAATAAAATATATGAGTAATTTCAATACAACCTTAAAATTAGACTGTTTCTCCTGCAACCGCTCAATATTTGAAACTTTATCAAAGGAGATGGTCAAGTATGGCCATATGCATTCACATATACATGACAAAAGAAAATAAACAGCATCAAGCCAAAGAGACAGATGCACATAAATGACATGTGTAGGAGCATCATCTGTTCACACAAGTATTTATAAGAATGCATGTGCTAGTTGACAGTTTCCTTTAGTCCTTTTGGTGTGTTCAAGTACAGCTTTTTGGCCGAAACACAGTCGGCTTTCCTTGCCACTAATGCACATTGAAGTCAGTTTGGTGTGTCCCGGGCTTATGACAAAATCATTTTTATACCACTTTAGTATAGGGGACAATTCTCACTATTAACTATTGATTATTAGCATGCATATTACTAGAATACTGGTTGTCAATAACTAGGATATTTTCTGTTTATTAGTACTTATAAATTTCTTTCTATGTAACCTTATTTTACATCCCTTAATCCACCCAATACCTAAACTTAACAACTACCTTACTATTAATAAGCAGTAATTAGGAGTTTGAGGCAAAATTCGTAGTTAAATAGTGAGAATTGAACACTAATCTAAAGTGTGACATACATTTTTTATTACACTAATCCCAATTAAATTGCCTTCTTCCAGAGTGAATGTGCTAATGACTTTGAAATCACTCCTTTTTCTAAGCTTCTTGCTTCGCTGAGGAACACTGCGATGCCTTTCCACAACATTTTTTCCAATGACGCTTCAGGTCTCTTTTATACGTGAAACTCCCTTCACACTGAGGACACGTGAAAGGCCTCTCTCCGGTGTGAATTCTCATGTGAGTCTGAAGGTTTCCATTGAGTGTGAAACTCTTTCCACACTGAGGGCAGGTGAAAGGCTTCTCTCCCGTGTGAATTCTCAAGTGAGTCTGCAGGTTTCCTTTAAGCGTGAAACCCTTTCCACACTGATAGCACATGAAAGGCTTCTCTCCAGTGTGACTTAATACATGATTCTCAAGGTGTCTACTGTCTTTAAATCTCACCCCACACTGATGACACTTGAAAACGGTCTCTTTTGAGTGAAGCCTCATGTGCATTTTAAGGGTTACCTTGTGTCTCAAACTCTTTCCACACTGATCACATGTGAAAGGCTTCGCTCCAGTGTGACTGTTCATGTGATACCTTAGGTTTAGATCTGTCGTGAAACCCTTCCCACACAGTTTGCAGGGGTAGGGCTTCTCTCCATTGTGAAGTCTAATGTGCCTGTTAAAGCTTCCTGTTTGAGTGAAACCTTTTCCACACTGAGGGCAGGTGAAAGGCTTCTCTCTCTTATGAACTCTCATGTGGGTTTTCAAGCTTCCTTTTTTCTTGAAACTCCTTCCACACTGCTGGCAGGTGAAGTTGGTTTGGGTTTTTTGAGCTCTTTTTCGCGAGGAAGTCTTTTCAGTCTTTGAGCAACTAAATGAGTTTTCTCCAGTTGTGAAATCATACTGGTCTTTCTCCTCCGTTTCATTCAGTACTTCACTCTCCTCCTCTTTCAGCGCTGTCAGGTCTAAGGTGAAAACAGAGAAGTTAACAATGGCACCAAACAACAGACACCAAACATGTAGGCATGTATGCAGAATCCTGTAGCCACAAAGCAACTGAAAGAGTTGTTGTAAGCTCAGAACCTCTTCACAATATTGTTTACTCTTTACTTTTATGACACATCCCAAATACTTATCAAAAAGTTATCAAACCCACTATCTAAAACCCACAGTTTGACCAATAAGAACTGGTAAACCTGCAATTAAGGTCTAAAGTATTAGAAAAACACTGGCATTTCAACTATGTT
The DNA here is from genome assembly GCF_964197995.2 of Scardinius erythrophthalmus. NCBI lineage: Eukaryota > Metazoa > Chordata > Actinopteri > Cypriniformes > Leuciscidae > Scardinius > Scardinius erythrophthalmus. Next base: position 37,533,869 of record NC_138224.1, on the reverse strand, counting down.
CAGTTTTGCAGAGAAACTATTTGTGAACAATATCAGTCAGGATGTAAGCCACATTGTCTATGTATATTAAAGTTATAAACAAACTGCTCTCGGCATCTAGTCATTAGATATTTCGCCAACACCGACTATGACATTCTCTTGAACAGATTTATATGTTGGCATTTGTGGACATTCGTCACATCTAGCCAACTGCTACTACTTGTGTTTGACAAGAAGACTCTTCATTTACTCAAGGAAAGTATGGTGTGCCACAGGGCTCAGTATTAGGTTCTCTGCTTTTCTCCTTGTATGCTTCCCCAAGGAGCCAATGTCATTATATTTCACTGTTATGTCAATGATACTCAGTTTTAAATGTCTTCACAACCTGAACAACATTCCAGACTGTTTTAAGAATAGCAAATATGGGATGTCTAGTAATTTTCCTGTACTGATTCTGACAAGACAAAAGCCAAAAAATATCTCCAAATACCTAGATCCCATTGGATGCATGTAACAGTACATTTCTAATGTTTGAAGAACAGCCGTATATACATGTTGCAGGATCAACAAATAAGCTCTTATAAGTCACACTGACAGCTCTCGGATTTCATTAGAATATCTTCATTTGTGTTCTGAAGACGAGGTCTTACGGGTTTGGAACGACATGAGGGTGAGTAATTAATGACAGAAATAAAATTTTTGGGTGAACTAACCCTATAAAAAAAACATAATTTGTAACTGTAAAGGGTCTTTTGTTTGTTTAAAGGAATAATAACAACAAAACGTGTTTTTTTTTAAATAAAATAATCTAACAGGATATGCTTTCTGCCGTCTCGGTCTCTCGGTCGTCACAAAAATGAACTGAAAGTCAGCGTATGCTTGGCTCACAGACATGAGAAATATCTATTCACCTTATTCTGCTCTAAACAATGCGCGCTGCCTGCCATGACGACGACTCCAGTTGCCTACTTCCGGTTGGTAGCGCTCGACCTGTACTAGCAGCGAGAGAATGAGTTCAGGCTCCACATGTGCTGTTGTTGGTTGTTTTAACAATTCAAAGAAGATTTCAAACTTTTTAGAAACTGAGTGCTTCGAGCATAAGATAAGAAGGAGAGAATGCCCATGTCCGGTTCCGTATCAGATACATTCAATGCCAGAGAGTAAACATTTAGAGTGGTTAGCTGCGTTAAAACTGAAGCATCCACCGAAAAAGGTGTCTATTCGCACCAATTTGTTTAACAAACGCCCCACGGATGACCATCCCAACCCGGAATTATACCTTGGATATGACAGACCAGTGGTGAAGAAGAGACGTGCAATTGTTCGTGTCGAAGCGACAGGTAAGCCACTTTTAATGTTGAATTGTGTAGCTGGTTAGCGATAGCACCACTTCACAGCTAACCTAGTTAGCTACCTACGATTGTTTACATTTTTACGAACTCCACCGGCCTGCTACAAAAATGTTCGTGTTGTCTGTGGGCATTCTAACCTACATTTTTATGAACAATAAGCTCATTATGAGTAAATGTGTTAAAAACATGGCCATTAATGGTTTATGCCTTTGTCCACTGAATGTTACTGTAGGTTTAGTGCTATGAACTCCACTGAAGGCTATCGTAGAGCTAGCTGCTATCGTTATGTGGGCCAGGTAGTTATTAGCCTGAGCGAGGAAGAGCTTATCGTAAGCTTTTACTGTAATGTTGTCAGTGTGAGAAACATGGACAGAAACTGTAGAGATTAATATGTAGCCTATGTGCTCTTTTTTTTTGTACAGCAACAGCAGAAGTGATAGACCAGGAGGATGAGGGCAGATGCAGATGCACACACACACACACACACACACAAACACACACCCTTTACACGTCTACATAAATTGCTCCAGTATATTTAATATTGACACTCGCTGCCTTTTGTCATTTTTTACTGTTTATATTTACTCTTTGTATGATTTTTTTTGTTATTCTTTGAGTTTGTGTACAATAGATTTGATCAGATTTGCATTAACAACAAATTGTACAATTTTATATGAACAACATTCTGTATTTGTAAATATTCACTTATGTACAACAATACTTATGCTCAGCATTTTTAAATGTATGATTGTGTAAAAAATGAGTTTTCATTCTGTTAACAGCGGCAGCACTTAACAGTTGTTTTGTGATTTGAATAAAAATGTTTCTGAGCAATATTTTCTATGAATTCATTATGCTCATGTGTCTATTCTGCAGTTTCAGTCACTGACCAACAAATTAAATTGTCTACTACTTTAATAACTACAAATGATCACTTTACGCTAGTACTTGCATTCTGTGTAAACAAACACTTCAACCGGAAGTAGAAAACCATTTAGTCAGTTGAACCCGCTATGAATCATGGGAAATAGAACGGGCGCAGAATAAGGTGAATAGAAAGCCTGAAATGTCTACTATTAGAAGTTTATGTGTGCTCGAGCACAGAATAGGTTATAGATTACGCCTACAGATGGTGGACAACCAGAAGACTTTTACCGCCGCGGGAAATTGGGATGTGTATTTGCTGCCTTTTACCGCTGAGTGGCGCTGTAATCACAGACTTTGAAAAGTGTCAGTTTATTCTCTTTATGACGTAATCTGCCGCGGCAGTAATCTGAGCTGAGAGGTCACAGATAAATTCAAGATAAATATTGTGGTTAAACGAATTCAAATTCATTAAATTTAAACAAAGTAGACACACGTTAACATTGTGTGCCCAGTTTTCCTATAATTTAGAAAGGCTATGTCAATAGGTTACTTGTCATTTACTTCGTGTTATTTTAATGTGTTTGTAGATTTATTAACTGAAACATAACAGTGAAATAAATTTAAATAATTTACCGCAAAATTTAAACATTTTCAGGACTTGCAGTTACTAACCGATGTTAGTCGGTTTAAGCATTCTTTGTTATATTCAGAATTAAATAGGCTTACATGTTATGATTATCAATTGAATTCTTTAATAAATAATCAACCAAAATGCCTATTACTGCCGCAGCAAAAATAAACCAGTCGAATTTCAAAGTCGTTCGCGAAATGACTAGGCTATACCGGGTGGCGCAAGTGACAGGGCAAAACAGCAGCAACTGCGGCATTTTAAAAGGTAAGTTTCCTATCTGCAAGATCTTGAAAAAAAACAAAAAAAAACTTTTCTTTTTTTTTATTATTTTAACAAAAATGAGACTGATTGAATTTGTAAAAACATAAACAAACAAAGCAGAGAATAAAACAAACTTTTAGGGAAAAAATATAGGCCTATTATGCTACAACAGAATTGGTTAACATTAACGAAAGCAAAATATGTAAAAATACATTTCAAACAAAATAAAACAAAAATTTGTGGCCGAGTGGTAGGCTATAACTTACGTTTTAATAATTCAAATGACACGGGTTCAAATCCCGAACAAACATGGGCTACTTTTTTATTATTAATGCAGAGAGATTTGATAGTTCTAAAATATTGCTACACCATATTGTTTTTTTTCTCCTATAGCCTATATTAAATATTTTATATTTATAAAATAAAATTACCATTCATTTCCATTTTACATTAGGGACAATTTTTGTCCAACAGAATGGCTGAATTTACATCTCATAATAATAATAATAATAAATAAACACAAAAAACAGCACAAAGTCTTGTAAAAACACTTTTTTTATTTTTTCGACACATAATTTCGTTAGCTACAAAAATAGTATCTACAATATAATTTGTTAATTTTGACAAGCAAAATGTAAATATGTAGTTTTTTAAAAAATAAATAATGACTACACATTGATGACTACAATATCTAATATTGTAGACGTCAGTGAGCAATAGTATTCCTCGGGGAGCGTAGAAATTCGTTCACCCTGTCCTTGATCCGCTTGTCGTCACAGTTAGCCATGCGGGGGAATCTCTGGGCAACTGAATTAGTTATAAATTGCCTTACGTTTACAGGCAGTCCACGTTTGCCTCTCGAACCATCCCAGTTTGTTGTGGATGCCCACTCTTCGTAGAGTTGCTGCGGTACCACGGCGCGGAACAGCAAGCAACCATACCGATCTGGTCGCCCCCGACTCTGCATCATCAGCGACTCAAGAAGCTCCGGAGTGGGAGAAGTGAACGGTAGATCGGGATGAGAGTTTGTAATAGGTGCTGTGGCAGAAGAAGGCACACTTCCCCTGCTCTCTGCATCCTGGCACGGAGTACCCCTGGTCGGAGTCAGACAGTCTGAGGTTGCGACGGGTGTACAGTTCAACCGTGTCCTTAGAGCCTCAGTTACCGCTGTCTGTGCCTCTCTTAGCTGCGTTACAACCGTGGAGTGGATCTCGATTAGCCCTCTGTGGGTAGCTTGCATATCAGCAAGGGATGCCTTTGCTTCTACATGTGCCTCTTTGCAGACACGCAGCTCACTCCTCAGGGCCTCCATCTCCTCAACATGCTTCGCCTTGCAGACTCGCAGCTGCTGTTTTAGTGCCTTTATCTCTGCGTCGCGCCTTGCCAGCTCAGGCCTTAAGTCCTCAGACACGGTTTGTCTTTGGTGTCCCATCACTTCTCTAAACAGAGTACTTGGCTATATCAAGAGAAAACACGTGTTAATACAAATCCGTGGTACTTTGTTACAAGGCTAGTCAGTTTAATGTAAAAGCAAATGAAATTAAAATTAAATAAAGCAAATTACCGCTTTTTTCGGGACCATACGCTTCTTTGACGCAGCATTTTCCCTCCTCTTTGCTAATGCAGGGCCTGGGGCTCTGTTTTCCTCCAAAGATTTCTGTCAACAAATGATTAAAACATAGTAGGTAATGTGATAAATAACAATTAAAAGGATAGTAGGTAGGCTATGTGATAAATAACAATTAAAATCCGTGGTAGCCTACTTTGTTACAAAGCTAGTCAGTTTAATGTAAAATGTATCTAAAAATATTAAATAAAGCAAATTACCGCTTTTTTCGGGACCACACGCCTTTTGTCGCAGCCTTTTCCCTCCTCTCTGTTAATGCAGGGCCTGGGGGTCTGTTTTCCTTCAAAGATTTCTGTCAACAATAGTGGAATGATTAAAACATAGTAGGTAATGTGATAAATAACATTTAAAACCAGAAGAATGTTTAAATTCATATTGAACAACAATAAAATTATTAGCTTTTGTGTTACCTTTCTTGTGTTCGTCATCCTGGAACTGTAAAACGAAGAGGTGTTCATTTTTCGGACGGAACAGTTCAGTTTGCAAAATAAGTTCCGTGGCATTTGCCTTTTTTATATATAGCCTACATGGCTGTGAAATGTGAGTGGGTTTGCAAAGGTGTGAATCAAAAGTGAGAAAAACATTATGAAACGATCAGAAGCGCCTATTCAAACCGAGGGGCACGTGCCCTTTCAGATTTATGACGCAAATTAATTGTAAATGTAGCCTACTTTAGCTTCCAAAACACTTCCAAAAAATATAGTTTTATTTTTGTTTTTATTTGAAATAATCACACCGGTGAGATTAGAATGGTCAGTGTCCCGTGTCATCAGCTGATAAATTCGTTCGCGCTTTGGCTTTCGCTGAACCAAAGACGATCAGTTCAGTGTTTTTAGTCATATAAGGTTTAGTTATGTTTCTGATATTTAAATACACATAGTATAGCTAATAGAGGTCGACCGATAGTGGATTTTACCGATAATGATAGCTAGGTTGGGCCATACTTGCCGATAACCGATTAATCAACCGATAGTTTTTAAAATTGATACTGGATAAAAACAAACATAACACTCCAAGTAAAACAGTGCTGAACTTTATTATAAAAATAATAAAACTGTATTGAACCATGAAAACATGCTAAATGAAATAAATATATAATATGAATAAATATTGAAGTCAATAAAAGACATTCATTCAAACTGAAACAAAAATAAATAACCAATAAAACCAGTTACTGTTATTTTTCAAGCCAACTTAATGAATAAAAAAGTAACAATTTGATCGGTATAATATTTGAGCAATACAATTGCACCTTGATCATTCATGTTAGTTTGATAGTGCATTAACTATGGTTAACAAATAAAAACCTTAATTTAAAAATGTATTAGTACATGTTAATTAACAAATAGTGAACAATCCTTATACAGAAGTTATTAACCTTAGTTAATGTTACATATGGAATTTTATTGTAAGTATTATCATTTCATATAAATCCAAACAGTCATGCTTAAATATCTACAATGCCAGAGCATTGAAATGACATAAATATTAAATGTATAGTCTCACACTTTTGCTTCTATTTTATAAACACTTGATGATTATCTAATCAAAATAACAAAACATGTATTGAAGTGATGAAACTTGCAAGTTTATTTGCACTGAACACACATTTGCTTTCTTTCGTCATATTCTGTGCTCATCTGCTTTTCTGTAGTATGCATTATAAGCATTGCGTTTACTGAGTTTGATAATATCATTTATTTCTTTTAATATCAGTCTAATGCATTAAGCCATGTTAGTGTTTCAGTGCACGCGGGTTTCGTGACATCATCGAAGTCCCATTTCATTGGCTAGCTGCCAACCAATAAAACGGCTCATTTGAACCCCCCACTCCCCCCCCCCCCCCTTCTCTCTCGCCGCCTCTGAGTTTCAAGTGCACAAGTTAGTTTTGCACCTGATATGGCGCTTTTCCACTGCGTGGTACGGCACGGTTCGGCTCGGTACGGTTCGACTCGGCGCGGAACGGTTCGACTCGCTTTGCTTTTCCACTGCGTGGTACGACTCGACTCGGTACGGCACGGTTCGGTTCGCTTTAGCTCGGTTGCTTTTCCATTCCATTGGACTGATCGTTCTAGTTGCCGCCTCTACTGCCATGACATCATCGTAAAAGCGCCACATTTCAAACGCACAACACAGGGGATGGTGCTCTTGATTCTCGGCATGTGGATGTTTTTAAATTAAATTAAACGTTCTTATAATGGTTTACTATATGGAAGGAAAATTCTTAACGTGTAATTAAACGTTGCGTTCATATTCTGGGCTCATCTGATTTTTTGTACATAGCATAGCCTACTTTGTTATGATTTTAGTATCATAATGATTAATAAATTCACGCACAATTATCCGTGAACTTGATTTGAACAAATGCCTTTCAACTTGTGTGTGCAAAATTCAGAATTAAATGAATGTGCAGCAATCTTTACAAATAGAGAGTCTAGGCCTAATGTACTGTTTTAAACTAGCCTACTGCCATTAAAAAAGCGCATTTAGTTAATGTTATGTTATTTTTTTCCATCTGCCTATGTTGATTATGAAAAGTGAACTGCACGAGTAGAGAGACATGGAGCGAGTCGGACATAATTTTGACCACTTCATTAAGTTTTGTTTTGTAGAAAGCCTTTCTTTAAAGTGAATTTCGTTTTGTATAAATTGTATCTTAATATTAATATTTTTTTCATCAAACAATTGATGAAAAAACATCACATCCTCAAATACACAAAGCTTGAAATGTCTTTAAACGAAATAATTCAAAACAAAAAGAAATAGGCTACTCTCTTATAATTCATTATGTGCATTTCTCTCTATAGGCGCGTTTACTACGAATATGGCGATCGTCAACTTCATCTTTGCCATGCACAGACACTGACAGAAAACACAATTTTATAAATAAAAATCAGTGCACGCGTTTTAATAAAATTAAAACTTTAATTGTGATCATTAAAATAATTGAATATTAAATATTTTGTGGCCACGTTGCTCATTTATTAATAGTATATAGGCCTATATAGGCTATATATAGGCGTAATTGTATTAAACTGAACAAGCGCAAAATTCAGCATTCAATCAAATATTCAAAAAGACTTAATAATAATTTTATTTCAACATAATATCTCGATATTTCGACATAATGTGCGTGCAACAAGCAAGATGTGCATTTGTAAATCCGGGGATGCGTGCATTGATTTTTATTTATAAAATAGTGTTTTCTGTCAGTGTCTGGCAAAGATGAAGTTGACGATCGCCATATTCGTAGTAAACGCGCCTATAGAGAGAAATAACATTATTATTAAGTCTTTTTGAATATTTGATTGCTGAATTTAATAAAATTAAAACTTTAATTGTGATCATTAAAATAATTGAATATTAAATATTTTGTGGCCAAGTTTTGCTCATTTATTAATAATAATAATATAATAATTTATTACATGGCTTGGCTGAATTCCAATATAGAATGCGGTCTGTTATTTCTTGATAACAGACCGCTGCGAAGTATAACAGACCGTTGCCATGAAAAACAGCGCGTTGCTATGGACGCGGAACGGACTATTTTCTTTAGCGGAAGCAATACAATCGTTTTTAAATCAATAACCCCTTTTTAAATCAATAATTCGCGGCAAATTATTTATTTATTTTGTAGGTAGCCATGTAATAAGCGGGATAATGTATAGTGAGCCGGTTGTTATAGTGAATAACAACCCCTTCAGGCTGATTCAAGCTCCGCTTCGCGTCGGGATCCCGTTCAGCCTGTCGGGGTTGTTATTCACTATAACAACCGGCTCACTATACATTATCCCTTACATAACACACACACACACACACACACACACACACACACACACGTGTGTGCCCTCAGCACATGCGTTAAAAATTATCCGGCGCCGCCCCTGACTGCAAGAAACAGTTTGCAAGAAACTTTTTAACTGCAAGAAACTACAGCGCTGGCTGTTGTCTACTGGCTATTTAAATCTAGCGGGTTTGTCTCGTGCATGGTCTCGTGTCGCAAATACAATGACACTGGTAGTGACGATTCTCTCTGACCAATCAGTGATCTTCAGTGTTTTCACGTCACATTTTAGTATCGGTACGGTACGCTTGGAACCTCAACAGAGGTGGTACCATTTAAAGCGAGCCGAAGCGAGCCGTACCGTACCGTACCATGCAGTGGAAATGCGCCATAAGTGAGCCGTACTGAACCGAGCCGTACCGTACCATGCAGTGGAAAAGCGCCAAAGCATGCCGTACCGAACCGAGCCGTACCGTACCATGCAGTGGAAAAGCGCCAATATATCGCGAAAAGAGCAGCAAAAGTCAAGGCGTGAAATTTGAAATTGCAGTGACAGATTTGAGAAGTTGCAAGTGCCTATTTGAGGTAGTACTGCGAATGTGAACGTAAGATTAAACGCAAAATATATATTACAAGTTTGTGTCTGTCGTTGTATATTTGTGAATGGCATTTTACACATTTGGGTCTACTTGTCTGCAGCTTCAGATTCAGAATACAGGTTTGTTACTATTGTATGCGAGTGCAAATTTCAACATTCAACTTCAGATTTTTATTTTACAGGTTTTCACATTGGAGCTGTGAGTGTAAATGTTCATGTACAAGTACGAATATTTATTGTACAAGTTCTCAAATTCACATCTACGTGCTCTCGAGTTTTGCTACTATTTTACCTTCATAATATATAGGCTACCTTTTAGCTGTCGGTGCTTTAAACACGCATCTGATGTCAGCGCTCTCCACGCAACGTGTGCTCTCAGTGCAGCACGCAGAATCACGTGTCGAAATAAACAACACGAGGCATCAGCGATAGTTTTTATTACACCTCTAGAGGCCGCTCTTGTACTGCATGATGCCAGCAGACCCTTCTCAGCTCTCTCTTACGGTGTAATGAATGAGTGTTCTAAGTGTGTGTGATTGCATGCATTGTTTATCGTGTAATTTATACGCGAAAATGAGTTTTAACGTGCATATGACACAGTTTTCACGTGCATTTGATACACACTTTTTGCGTGTAATACACGCACCCCACACAACTAATCCTACCCATGCCTACAGTATCATATGCACGTACCCTACCAATACTAAACCTACCCATGCGTATCACAGTAGGCCTATGCACGTAAAAACTCATTTTGGTGTATAAATTGCATGATAAACACAATGCGTGCTATAGAGGCGCATTTAGTGTGATCGGGTAGCCTTCAAAGCTAAAGGTATTCATCAATAATTCTATATCACAAACAGGGACACTTTAGTGTGCATTTCGTATTGTGATTTTACCCCGTCTGTAAGGCGCTCGTCTGTGATGATGAGCCATTGCCACTGAACTGATAGCGGCAACGGCAACACTTTTCATGATTTCAAAAAACACATTCAGGGCCATATCGCATCTTATGTTACACAAAGGAATGTAATTCATATTTTAGTCAATTGGAGATACATCAGCCCCACTCGCTAATTATTCTTGTTAAATTAAAAAGGGGAAAAAGACCACCAATTGTATGACAAATAGCTCATGATACATAGTTACAAAATACAGAACAAGTACTTTTTACATGGACATTTACAGGGTTGTCATGGAACCATTTACCCAGACAAAGAGCCATATAAGAACCATTATTTCAAAAAATCACAACTTGTGCTTGCTGCGAACGCAAGTTATTTAAGGTGTCTCAACTGTACACAGTCTACCCTACAGTGTGAATTCGTTACAAGGTTTCATTTAATTAAATTAATGTGCAGCAATTTGTACAAATAGAGTCTATAGGCCTACTATACTGTTGTAGCCATTAAATAATCTCATTTGGTATCATATTAGTTCAAATATTATAATGTTATTTTTTTCCATCTATGTTGAATATGAAAAGTGAACAACACGAGTAAGATAGGATGCATTATATCGAGAGATGGATATGGAGTGGGTCAGACATGATTTTGACCACTTCATTAAGTTTTGTTTAGTAGAAAACCTTTCTTTAATGTGAATTTCGTTTTCTATAAATTGTATCTTAATTTTAATCAATTTTTCATCAACCAATTGCCTGGATTGAATAAGTAAGAGAAGCAAATATAACAGACACTAATCATGGAGGCGCCCGCGAGGTCACTTGCATTGCACGTCAGCTGGAGCGCATCTCATCCTCCTAACTTAACGAAACTCAGCGTATGCCTCACACAGACATGATAAATACATCAAATACACAAAGCTTGAAATGTCTTCAAACGAAATAATTCAAAACGAAAAGAAAAAGGCTACTCTCTGATTATGTCTTTATGTGCTTTTGTCTCTAGGTGCGTTCACTACAAATATGGCGATCGTCAACTTCATCTTTGCAGTCGAAACTGTCAGAAAACACTAGTTTATTGATAAAAATCAATGCACGCATCACCGGATTTACAAATACACATCTTGCTTGTTGCACGCACACATATTATGTCGAAAAAACGAAATATTATGTTGAAATAAACATCTTTTAGAATATTTGATTAAATGCTGATTGTTGCGCTTGTTCAATTAAATAAAATTAAAACTTTAATTGTGATCATTAAAATAATTGAAAATTAAATATTTAGTGGCCAGGTTTTGCTAATTTATTATATAGGCTATTATATGCCTATTGCCTATATTAAGTAGGTCATATTAAGACAAGGCATATATTAAGTTATTTTAGCTGTTATGAGAAAAATAAATGTAACGAAATCTAAAATCTAAATCTAATAAATCTAAAAAAAAATTCTAACGTCAATTCAACATGCCAGAATAAAACCTGATTTTTGAACAATGCGTAACGCCACTCGGCCTGGTGTGCCAAAACACTACATTTTAAACGTCAATGTTTAATTCAAAACAATCTCAAAACGCGTTGTGACATTTTTTTAAAGCAGTAGCCTAGCCTATATACATTAAGGGCATTGAAACCAGGATCTTAACTAAAACACGTTCCGCGTCATCTCTCAAAAATTATGCCACACTACTCCATGTATTTATTTTTATTTTTTAAGGACTGCTTTTGAAATCACTTTAAATTACTATGCAATTGTATCGCTCAAGAGAGCTCTTCATTTATCTAATTCCTCAATAGAATAGTAAAAATATTCAGCGTCATTGCTCCTAATATCGTCTCTATTTTTAACTTTTGATTCTATTTTTTTCAGTTCTAAAATTGATTCTATCTTTGGTTCAATTCTGTTGTAGCCTAATAGGCCTATTTATATATATGAAAAATATGCCTATTAGGGTAGGGGTGGGCGATATGGCAAAAATATCATATCACGATTTTTTTCAGGAAAATCACGATTAACGATTTTATCACGATTCTTTTTATGTTGGTTTATGTTACTATTTTGTGACTTAGCACTACAGGCAATCTAATGTCCATATTTTAAAAACAAAAACCTTAGGTAACAAAATAAAAAAATGGCAGACAGGGGCGAAGATAAATATATTTGTCATTATTTTCTTTGTTATTAAATATTAAGATCAAAGATACACATTACACATACACAACTTAATATACAAATTAAATGTATAAACAGTGCTTTACGTTTTCAGCTACAGTAGGTGTATTTAACAAGTAGCATTGAAGAAAGTAATTAAATGAACAAATATGAAAATAAAACAAAACAGACTTCACTGTATAAATTATACATTGATACTTATTAAAGCTACTATTAAAGTTATCAGTCAAGAGCAGTGAGTGATTTTCTCTTTGCATTTTGTTGTTTTATTCAAATTATCATAAATTCAAATTATTATAATTTACTCTCTCAAGTTGTTTTAAACTCGAATAAGTTTCTTTCTTCTGTTGAAAATAAAAGTTATTTGGAAGAATGTGGGAAACCAAACGGTTGATATACCCCAGTGACTACCATAGTATATTTTTCTCCTATGGAAATATTAATATTAGAAAAATATTAGAAACTATTAGAAGGAAATTAAAACAGGTTTGGAACAACATTAGAGTGCGTAAATGATGAGACAATTTTTGGGTGAACTATCCCTTTAAGGCAGGGGTGTCAAACTCATTTTCACTGAGGGCCACTTCAGCATTATGGCTGCCCTCAAAGGGCCGGTTGTAACTGTAAGACTTTTAAAATGTTAATATAGTGTCTCTTTATTTGATTATTACTTATTTAAGTTACAAATATTGTATATGCATTTGGAGGGGTGTTTCTAGGTTTTAAAAACATCAGGGGATGAGCCCGAAACATCAGGGGCTGGGTAATAATGATTTGATACAGAGAATAATGTATTATTGTATATATGCAAGGGTAAACTGGCTCAAAAATTCAGCCCTGGCACTGTAGCCACACCAGCACACATTACCACACAGTCATGCTTATTCAAATGTGAGGTAGTTAGGGGGGTTCGGGGACATGCTCCCCCGAGAAAATTTGGATTTCTCGGACCTACATATGTGCATTTTAAGGTGTTTAAAGGCCAAAAAATTTTGATAACAATAGCTTTAAAAGCATGTCAGTGGGCAGTAGCATAAATTATTTGTCAAGATAACAGATTCTTAAAAATAAGAATGAGGATAAATATTGCAATGAATGATCCACACTACAAAATGGAAATGCAGAATGTTTCTGCTTATTGTTGACAATACACAATCACATATTCCAAACAGGAATGGCCTTAAATGAAAAAATCTTTCAAGGATTATTTTGCATAGATGTTACATTTCAATCGAACACCAGTGCAATCTTTTTGTGTCCAGAGGCAAATGAGCAATTTATATTAGCATTAAAGATTGGTTTCAGCAACTTGTTTCTTTCCTGAGTTAATCATTGTTTTTGGCACTAATCAGTTTTAAGTTCAATTGTTTACTCATAAAGACAGTCACTTGTCGCCACCTACTGGCTTAATGATGCAAGTGGCGCAAACACAGATAAGCGGAGTGATCCAAATGGTGCAAAGGTTAAGTATACAGTATATTAAAATATATTAAAATAATATAAAATATCAATATATTATTCTTCAATCAGTTCTATGCAGCAGAATCAGATTTAACAGATTTATTTTTTGACCAATTGTCAAAATAAAGTATAGTCCTACAAAGCTATTTTTAATCAAACCATGAGCAGAGCAGGGAGAGGACCAGTGAACGAGAGTAATTTTACCAGTGTTGCCCAGCACGGCTATACACACCATGACTATACACATGTTACAGCACAGTAGTGCTATTGCAAAAAGAAACAAGTCCAGAGAAATTTCATGTCGGCACGTTTTTTTAGCGGACTTTGCCTTTCCGGTGAGCGTGAGCAGAGCTCGCAACACACACACACACACACACACACACACACGGAGGTTGCTTGCGGAACATTGAGCAGAACGCGCTGTGAACACGGAGCGGAGAGCACAGCGCACACACACAGCGGAACGCGCCTAGAAGTTATGCATCTTCGGAAGCGGACTCGCACGCAAAGTCATAAAACACGTTGAGCCAGTCAAACCGTCGCCGAACACGGAGGGGCGCGGCGGCTTTTTAGTATCTTTCGGCCAAAAAACGAAAATGTTATTTTCGGCCGAAATTTTTCGGCAGCCTAAATTTCCATATGCTCTCGCGGGCCATATAAAATAACTTGGCGGGCCGGATTTGGCCCGTGGGCCTTGAGTTTGACACATGTGCTTTAAGGACAAGCGGCAGCGTGTTTACTATTGCTACTGTCTCTTTAAGAGCTGCGCGCGACGCGTCTAATATACACGCATTTGACAAGCAGATTTTCTCTCAATTTTCTCAAGTTTGCTTTCACTTTAGACATAACCGACTTTGTTTATGTAAACCTTGTGTGTATTTAACAGTATAAGCACAATAAGACTCGAAAGATAACTTAGTCCAGTATCAAGGCGCTGGTAGACATCCTTTTAGTGCATGTGAGCTTCACATGTATGCGCTGAGAAACGCACACGTAGAACAGCGCATCAGCACGCGAATTAAATGTTTAACCGACAAGGCATTAAAGCACATGCAAATATGAACTTTTGTGAACTGCAGTCCCGTTCCGCTGCGTTAACATTTTATGTGAATATACGTTGCGTTGTTCAGTATGTTGGGAAAGAGGCGCCAGAACAGATATAATGCACGATTCTACGATATTTCTTCAAAAGCAAATCGTGGAGACATTTTAATTGTCCACGATCAAAAATCGTCATATCGCACACCCCTAGCTTAGGGTTTTATATTTAACCCACTTACATTTTAAAATACGGCAATTAAAATACGGCAATTGCTGCTGTTTTGCACAATGTCCCTTTGCGCCACCTGGCGGTCATTTCGGGAACAACTTTGAAATGCGGCTGGTTTATTTTCGCCGCTGCGGTAATTGGCATTCTGGTTGTCCACCATCTGTATATATTGAAGGATTATTATGGTTTAGTATCCCTGCCACCCAGTATATATTCAAGTAATTAAGTTAATATAAACATGCGATTAGTTGATTAATGGCTCAAATGAACGACTACTAGTCGATTAGAAAAATCTTTAGTCAGAGGCAGCCTAATTTTATACGTAATGCTACTTTTTTGCTTTTTTTTTACTAACTTTTTTTAATCAGTCAGTGACTTATCACACATTTACAAATGTTTAAATGAAAAATGGTTATCAGTACATTGTTTTATGATCTGTCCTGACAGCGATTAATTTTAATTAATAAATATATAGAATCAATTAATATTACAAACTGTTTCTTTGCATTTATTGTCAGTCCTGTGCTCACAGTTCACACAGTGTCCGTCCACCGCCACCAAAGACCCTTTTTGACCCAGGGAAAACCCTGTTAGGACACTCATTCTTCAAAACTATCATTCATTTCTGTAGAGCTGGACATTTTAATAAGGATCAAATGACAGAGTTCAGCTTTGAGAATGAAACCAACCTGTTTGTTCCTCAGGATCTTCATGTTTCAGACTGAATGTTTCTTCAATCTTCATTTCTTCACTCTCCTCTTTAATAAACAGCATCTTTGTTTGATCCTCAGTTTCTTCATGTTTTATTCTAATTGTTTCTTCAATCCTCATGTCTTCACTCTCCACTTTAATAAACGCCATCTTTATAATAGAATGTTTAGGATGAGAATAATTAGTAGAAAGAAAAACACTCAAAACTAAATCTCTGTGTGTGTCTAAATTAGATCTAGTTAAGTAGTTCAGTTCACTGGTAAGAGAGTCAGTCAGGGTGAGAGTTAATGGACTTAAATCACCCGATTAATCTAAAAGTTATAAAAAGGCTCAAAACTAGCACTACAAATTAATAAAAGAACACAAAATATAAAACATCTCATTTTTAGAGTAATACTTAGTTTAAAATAGGTAGTTAATGATATGTAATTGCATTTTAAAATGTACAAAATTTTAGTGTTTGTTGTTCTCATTGCATTTACACTATTTTCACGAATCGAGCGCTTCGAATCTCTGAATCATTTTGAAAAGCATTTGATTCAATTGACTCGGAGTTTCAAAAAGCTCTGTTTTGCTCATCTCTACCCGTGACTGAATTCGTGTTCATGATAAACTGATTCATAATAAAGGGAGCGAAATGAGACGCACATTTTCTGTTAAGCATGTGTGGATGCGCTTTACTCAAACAAATGAACATGCACTGATGTTAGATAATGCATCACAACGTTACATTCAATAATAACGCATTATTTTTTTATTTTTTTACAAATCCTGTTAAAACTATGAAATAACCTGAACGGATAGCTTTGAATTAAACACTTTACAAACACTAACCTTCTTCAGCCGAATCACAACAGAAGCAAGAGCGCGGCGCAGCCTTATGACGTCAAATCACAACTCCAAAATAAAAGTCCTTTTCTAAAATTACGAAAGTGCATAGAAATACGTATGTGCATTTTCATACTAATAATAAAACATATATCAGCAGCATCCAGAGTTGAATTCTTTGTGAAATAGGAAATATATGTTGTTTAGTGATGTGCTGAAAATAACTACCAAAGAAAGGTTGGGGCAAAACACTAATGATTTAAACGATTTAGTGCATACACCATTTCTTTATTTACTTATTTTTTTAATTACTTTACCTACCTACCAGGGGTCTCTGGAACTTTTCTATATCAAACCATTTTTTCCCCATTTTTGTTTGATATGAATCAAATATATGTATCAAAAACTATTATTGAACTCAAATATAGCAAGCTTTATAATTTTTGACAGAGCCATTTTAGATTATCAGTCTTACCTGGTTTGTGCATGATGTTGAAGTGGATTCTTCTCAGAGTCAGAACTGTGCAAGCTTACAGTGTTTCAGTCTGTAGCTATTGGTGTGTTTGAAATATGTCTTTTAAAAACACTTTTAGAGTTTGATTTTTGCTTATCATTAAATGCATTATAAAAATCTCTTTGGAGTATAAATCATAGCATGTTTTAGGTTATAGTTAAAACACACATGCGCGCGCGCGCACACACACACACACACAATTTATTATAGTCCAGAAAATATGATATAGGAAATTATTTCACGGAAAATATACTGTATTTATATCAGATATTGTTTCCTCTTTTCCACAGTATCGTACACACAAGACTGGGTCAACTCATCTTCAGCTCAAGTTCAGAAGGTTGTTGCAATCTTTTAATATCCATGTTTGTATTGTTAACAATCCAAGCTGGACAATGGCATCACTGTTTTCTACAGAGCTGCTTTACAGATGAAATGAACTAATTTAATAATTGATGATCTTAACAACTGAATCAACACTGAACTGACTTGAGCTGAACAACAGCCTGAAATAAATCATTTTCTTGCTATCACTATAAAGCTGCTTTGAAACAATCTGTATTGTATAGTGCTATATAAATAAAGGTGACTTGACTTGTATTTTTAAATGTTGTTTTCTGTTGAAATGTTGTTTTCTGACTGTTTTTATGTTTTAAATTATATTTAAAAAAATTTCCGACACATAAAAACAATGAATTATTGTTTGAACTTTATAGTTTTGCTGTGCACCTCCTGCAACCTATCAAGTCACTCACCTGTAAGGGTTTCAAGAGGGATGTATTATAAATGTAACGACGAAGTTACTTTGCTGTATGGGTTTCTTAGTGGGATAAATGAAATGAAATGTTGACCGAGAACGAGCTATAGTATTTTGAAGCTTTAGGGGTGTTGATGGACCAATGTCATTGGACTCGATCTACTCCATCTATGTTTTGATCATCATTCTGAATCTGATCTGGATGTAGTCTTTTACAAAAACGTATCCATATTCAAGTGTTGTTAAAAAAAAGTGTGCATTAAGCAAGAATAAAACAGGTTGGGTTTAAAAGCAGAGGGTCTGTTCTTTCTTTTGATATATTGCGTGTACAGATGTTCATACAACAAAAGAGTCTGGGGGCCATGACATTTTTTGTGAAAATGATAAAAAATGTTGGCAGTGGCTGGCAACTTTTTCGGCGTCAGGGTCGTGACACCCATGCCCTGTGCACTTCTGCCAGTCCAGTGTGTTTGTTTTCTGTCGGAGCTCATGGTGGTTTGTTTGCCATGTCTGTGCCCTTCTGTCTTGTTTTGTTTGAGTGCATGGGCTCTTCTGTCAGTCGCTTTTCTGTTTGGGGCCCAAGTTATAGATTGATGTGTTTGGATTAATTTGTCTTACTTGACATCGCACATCCTGCAATGCGACCATCGACACATTGTGATGTCGATGCTGAAACTATATCTTGCAGGTCTATCTGAAACTGCTTTGTCAACCGCTTCCTAGTTTGATTGTCGTGTCTCTTATGCAACACAGCAAACGGTTCTGCAGAATCAGGAATGTCTCTGTCCTCTTGCTAACTAGACTGTCATCCCTCCTCTTCAGGGTCCCACACCATCTAGGGCACCCGTCCCATGGCTACCCCCCAACCCCCAACAGCAGGTAAATAACAGTAGACACAGATATAATGGAGAACAAAGTGTCAGTGTCATACTGCCCCCTCCTCAGGTTTCCTCGTCCCCGAAGAAAAGGGAAATCCACAAAACGCTGTGGCATTCGAAGTACATGTGTAACTGTAAGTGGGTAGAGTAGAAGCGGTCACCCGGATGGGATTGAGGTTTAGGGGGGCGAGTGTAACTGCTGTAAGCCAGTAGTCGCTGTGCGGGTAAACCTCACTCACTTGATCTCAAGAAGCGCTCTAGAGGCTGTGGTTTTTAGTCTCCTTGAGATCGCCCTACTCAGTTGGACCGGTTACACAGGCCTCTATCAAGGGGGTAGTCGGCATGTACTCCACTGCTACTTCTTCCACCTCTCAAACGCCGATCAGAGCTCATTGTAAGATCTTCAGGTGCCCCCCAACACAGACCGATCTGGAAGAACCTCAGACCCTCTCCTGGTCTGCAGCATTCCTCTGCTTTCTGGTAGGGTGACCTTTAGATGATGACTTCAGGGTCTCCTGGGCGGCCGACATTATTGTTGTATTACAGAGGCAAAGGTTGTTAAGTTTGGAATATTGTGGAACAAGACGCTAATAGAATGTGTGCAGGTCAACATTGGAAAATGGAACACAGTATTTTTCTACAAGTCAGTCAAGTCCATTTTCGACTGGTACATCGGAGGGGTTACTAGAGAAAGGTGATATAAATAGGTTGATTTTTATCATTCAGTATTATTCTTAGTCTATATATTTTGAGCTTGAATCGGTCCGTGTTGCCATCGTTGATGGGGGAAATGTGCAAGATTGTTCTCTGAAAGCTGCATCTACCACAAGTTTTTTATTTTTATGTTCGGACTTAATTATAGTACTGTGTTAACAGTTTTATCAACCTTGAAGTTTGTTGAGAATGTTTAAATGGTCATGATATCCACCATAAAGAATTTAATTATAATTATTTATACAGTATAATTAAATATAATTATACTGTAATGTTGAATGGCTGTATTTAATGGCTAAAATTGAGGGGGAAAAATCACTTTTATAGAGACATCAGTAGCAGTATTGGTATCAGTATTACTGGCCTTCTTTCATAAAAGGATAATGCAAAAATATACCCCAGAAAAAACTTTGCAGTAAAAAACAAACAAAAAAACTGCATCTAAGGGCCTGTTTACACGACACCGTTTTCAACTAAAAACGTTTTAAGCATATCATTGACGTGTAAACGTACCCTAAAAGAAAGATTGCACACTCAAGTATGAGTTTAAAGGGATATTTCACGCAAATTTTTTTTTAATCTTTATTTGCTTACTGTTACAGAAACAGTTCCAGTCTTGAGCAGTAGATGTTACAAATATACATTATTAAGTGTTCCATAGATGTGGAGTTTTGTGGACAACTATACATTAACAAAATATTACATTAAAATTAAATAAACCTTACATTAACTGATCTTATGTTAATGTTTAAGGTTGTGTCAGAGTATTTGATGCTGTCCCACTGAAACACCAATAGCTTTCTATTTGTCTGTCTCTGTTGTATATTTTGAATAACCTCCATTTGTCATATAACTCCTTCTCTGATTTTTTGGTGATTTTGACAGACTGGAAAGAGCTGTAACGACACATGCTGACCTTGAGAAAAGATTGATGAAAATGTACTGCAATAAAACCCCTAAATGGAGGTCAGATCATGTTACACATACACCTGTATTGTGCATACTAATGTGGATAGAAGACAATTGCAACTATATACATTTAGGATACGTTTATTTGTTTTAGAATAATCTGGTTTAATTTATAGACAAACCTTTTTTGTATGACAGTAGTAGTTTTTGCAATGGCAATAGAAAATGCATCAAACAAAAATGACAAAATGGACTGTGAAAAAACCCAATAATAATAAAAAAATAAATTGCCAACCTCATGACTTGTTAGACAGATTCTCAAATATTAGATGTTACAAACACTTTCATAAGCAGTTATTTTCAGCACACAATTAGACATCTGAATACTTCTGGTATGTTTTATTATTTAAATGTTTTTATTACTCTGAATACTTCTGATATGTTTTATTATTTAAATGTTTTTATTACTCTGAATTCTTCTGTTATGTTTTATTATTTATGTGTGTTTTTTTGTATGTAATTTCCATGCACATTTCAGCGTGTGAACAGGACTTTTATTATGGTGCGGCGAAGTGACGTCATGTGGCAGCGCCGCGCTCCTGCAACTGTTGTGATTTGGCTGAAGAAAGGTTAGTGTTTTAAATCGTTTAAATAGATGCAAACCATTCAGTGTATTTTTATAGTTTTTGTAAGCGATCTAAAGGTAATTAGCCTATGTATTATTGAATGTAACATTGTAATGCTTTAACTAAAGTTAATGTACGTTATTGCTTGTGAGTAAAGTGCATCCGCAATTGAGTAAAAGAAAAGGAGCGTCTCATTTTGCTCCCAATATCGTGAATCAGTTCGTAAACACGAATGTGGTGAGTTGTAAATAGTGATGAGAGAAACTGATGTTTTTTATTTTATTTTATTTTATTTTATTGAATTGAATTTAACTGATGACACACACTGACGTCATCTGCTGGTTTAAACAGTGTAAATGCAATAAGAACAACAAACAAACATGAGTAATGACAACTTTACAAACCAACTGCAAATGTTTTCATGAAAGAGTAATCTATTAAATATAATCTGTACATAATTAAACACCAACTATAAATCATAACTTCAGTGTATAATTTTGAGATTTGAGATTTATTTTTGATTTTATTTTTAGTTTAATCTGGTGATTTAAGTCCATTAACTCTCACTCTGACTCTTACCAGTGAACTGAACTACTGAACTAGATCTGATTTAGACACGCACACAGAGATTTAGTGTGGATTTATTCTCATCTTAAACAGGACAAACACGCAGAAGAACTCCCGGTGAAGCGACTGACATCCACGCGACACTATTATAAAGATGCCGTTTATTAAAGAGGAGAGTGAAGACGTGAAGATTGATGAAACATTCAGAGTGAAACAAGAAGAAACTGAGACACAAACAGGTTGGTTTATTTGATCCTTATTAAAATGTCCAGCTCTACAGAAATGAATGAAATATGAGTGTCCTAAATAAAGTGGGTTTATTTGACATGTAGCGGTCAGACACGAGATCACATGACCAGACAAACACTAATGCAAGTATAATACCTTCAAGTGAACCTGAGAAGTTCATACTTTCCAAAACATAAACGCGTGCAAACAGCTAAACATAAAATTGCTTCTTCTTTTCTTTTTTATTAAACAGTGATTTACTGAACAAATAGGCTCTATGCACGATCGCTTCCGGTGCTGCGCTGTAAGCCGTGTTTAACAACAAAGTATTACCTATTTGTATTTTTAAGTCATTTTAAAGGCTGTTGTTCACTTGTATCTACCATTTATCCGATTACTCGATTAATCGATGGAATAATCCGTAGAATACTCGATTACTAAAATAATCGATATCTACAGCCCTAGAATTCACCACAGAAGTAATAACATCGCTGCGAGATCTAGTGAGAAGCAGTCAAATTTCTCCGTTATTAACCGTAGATCTCTATTAGATCAAACAGCACTGACGTGGAAACCAGGTGAAACATTGTGCCATGAATGAACTAGTTATAGGCTTAAAGTCCACAGATCAGCAACATTCACCATGGATTTAATGTAGTAGCACTAACTGTAACATGGAGGTTTGGCAGGAATAGTAAAATGCTTTCAACAGGGTTTTCGCGGATCCTTAAAGTCTTAAAGGGTTAGTTCACCCAAAAATGAAAATTATGTAATTAATGACTCACCCACATGTCACTCCAAACCCGTAAGACCCCCGTTTCTCTTCTGAAGACATCTTAAGATATTTTAGATTTATTCCGAGAGCTTTCTGTCCCTCCATTGAAAGTCAATGGACGTGTCACTGTTCATGTCCATAAAGGTAATAAAGACATCATCAAAGTAGTCCATGTGACATCAGTGGGTTAGTTAGAATGTTTTGAAGCATCGAAAATACATTTTGGTCCAAAATGAACAAAAACTCCGACTTTATTCAACATTGTATTCTCTTCCGGTCTGTTTTCCATCCACGTTCACGAGTCCACATTGACGCTGCTGACGTAAGACGCTGCTGACGTGTTATCTGGTGCGCCCGAGCTTCGGTTACAGCGTGTTTCGATGCTTCAAAACATTCTAACTAACCCACTGATGTCACATGGACTACTTTGATGATGTCTTTATTACCTTTATGGACATGAACAGTATACCGGCCATTGACTTTCAATGGAGGGGACAGAAAGCTCTCGGAATAAATCTAAAATATCTTAAGATGTCTTCAGAAGAGAAACGGAGGTCTTACGGGTTTGGAGTGACATTTGGGTGAGTCATTAATTACATAATTTTCATTTTTGGGTGAACTAACCCTTTAAATATAGTTTTTTTTTTTTTTATGTTTTTTTTTTTTTTTTTTTTTTACTTATGAAAGGTCTTACATTTTCGATGGCAATTTGACTTAGACATATCTAAATGTTTTACAAATTAGAACCATCTAAATAGTGTACTTTTTTATTTATTATTCTTTCTTTGTGGATTTACTTGTTCATGTGACATTTCGCGCCACATTCGCGTCAGCATTAAGCCCGTCTCCTGCGAAACAGGAGGAGAGAAGGAGAAGCAAGCTGGTAAATGTCAGTTCAATTTTAAGTTCATTCTTTATGAGCGTAGTGGTGTGCGATGTGTATTGTCTATTATGATATTGTAATCTTTGTTTTAACGATGTGCGAGGCACTCTTTCGTGCTTTCACTGCGTGATGTGTGCAGTTATAGGTCTGTTCCCAAATGAGTTTTTGTCTTATATTATATTATGTTGTTATCATAGGCCTACAATATCACATGTGATATTTATTTTAAATAACAGTTAAATTAACAATAAGTTAACATTGTGAGTTACATTTTATAAACCATATTGTTAATATTGTTTGTTTTCCCTTTATTTCACTGACAAGAATTTCAAAATGAAACCAGCAGAGTTTCAATGCAACAGACAGCCATGATTTTTATTTTTTTTACTGAAATCTGCGTTTTGAACGAATCAATTGAATGGTTCAATGAACAATCACTTGCTTCTTTCCCGAATGATGATTTCCCAAATCAATTTAAGGTGGCAAATATTGCCCCTTAATAAAAAATTAAATTTCTGTCACTGCTGTGAACTGACCACAGCATAGAATATAAAAAATATGAATATATTTGTCAGTCATCTGTCAACAACAGGCCTAAACCAGCCATGGCACCAAGCACAAAAACACAATCAGTAAAACATTATCTAATTAATATCAATTAATATTTGATTAATATCAAATAAAAAGCCTTAAATTTGACTTTAAAATGTGTGCAGAAACCCTGTTTCAAGTACGTCAAACTTCTTTCTCCAGCACTTCAAAAACTCAAATATTATCATATTTAAATGTTATTTTTAATGTGATGACCAAAACATTATTTCCACTCCTAAATATTTATTTTTTAATCATTTTGCTTTTGAATTATTATTTCGACATTGTTAATAAAATTGCTGCCCTCAAATATTAATCTGGAGCCTTGCAAATTTAAAATACAAACTTTTGTTACAAGGAGCTGTTTTATATTCTAAGACACCCCAGAAGATGGGTCAAGTATAGCAATAGCTCCATCACTGTTCAAAGAAAAAAATGATCATACTTCATGATGTTAGTTAGATGATTGTTCATATTGTGTATAATATGCATTTTAACAGTCGCTCTTGGGTGAATTAACCCTTTAATAGTTATTCTTAATTTCATTGTTGCTTCCTGATTTTCAAAGTGCCTGAAAACCAGGAAGCATCAATGAAATTAAGAATTTATTTTTTTACTTTTTAGGAATGAACGTTTCAGTGCACTGATAGGATTCTGGGATTGAGACAACCCTTAAAATGTCCGACTCCCTGATCGGAAGCTTGACTAGTAAACTAGGGAGCTGTAAGGGGATTTACAGTCAAAGACCCAGAACCAGATATGATGAATGAAGACCCGGAGTCAGAATTATAATAAATGAAAGAAAAGTTTTACTGAAGATAGTTTGAAGTTTCATCAGCCAGAAGTTCAGCTTCAAGACTCACAAGGAGTTTGTAGGCCGCCCCGCTTACAGTTACAAAGATCACAGCAGTTATACCCTTCACCAAGGTCTAAGCTACTTCATTACTTCAGGTTGAATGATTCTCATTGGCTAAGAAATAGATAAACATAGTAATTTCCCACACATATACATATAGACTGAAGCATACCTACATCTGATTATGCTGCTGACACTCAGACCCTGAAGTTAGGCACGTCGTGACCTTCCTGGTCGCAGATTTGGGTTGCTGGGCGCCAGCATGTCCCGAACAACAACTCAGTCGATCACCAATAATGCCACTTGTTCCATAAGCTGTAACCAAAAAGACTAACACACACGCCGACACACAGCTTCCTCAAGGTTGGATTTGGCCAGGCTCTAACTATAAACAGAAGAGTCCTCTCAAAACATCAAGATAATACGTTATTTCTCTCAAGAAGAGCTACACTTTAGTCTAACTGGAAAGTAAGGCTTTAACCCTCTGGAGTCTGAGCGGTTTTCTGGGCCCTTGAGATGTTCTGACATGCCCTGACATTTGTGCTTTTTTCAGTTGCTTATAAACATATTAATGGCAAAGGTGTAAATTCACTCTATAAAGCACAAACAGGGCTACCATAATATGTGAGCCATGTGTATGTACATGTTTTAATTTTTGAGAGAATAATGTTTATGCGTGGATATTGAAAAAACTAAAAACTAAAATTTCTGAAATAAGGCCACAAAACACATAGTAAATATGTGTCAATAAGACTTTTGACCAATGGATGTCGTCGCCTATAGTTTTTTCTTCAAAATTATGTGAAAATAGTCTTGCTTTATCGTTCAAATAAAACCATACATTGATTTAAATTGATGTAAAACAGGTTTTGCTTGGAAAGCCAATATGCGAGGGGGCGTGAACGAGGAGTGGTTTTCACCTGAATTACCACCCACTCTGCATAATGACTCTGTATAATGATGAGCCATTCACACAGGTGTGAAACTGGCTGAGCCACAATACAAGGACAAAAGATATTTAGAAGAAGACTTATATTGACCATTTAAGATTTTGCTTACATCTATCTTGTACATGTGTTGTGCTATTTTATTAAAAAGGTTACAATTACAACAATAATTACAATTTCAACAATATTTCAAGTGTACTCTTTCTTTGTAAAAAAAAAGAAAGATTATATGCCTACATTTTATCTATGTATTCATTACTTTGAATATAGCCAACATTGGAACAGCTAACATCTTAGTTGATGACTTTATTTTTGACAAAAATAGTAGGCTATTTTATATATAGAAATTGCTAAACAAAAGCTTATTTGACGAGGCAGTATATTCTACAGTAAAAACTGTACCCAAATCTACTAAACAAAATGTTGTCTTTCATATTTCGCCTGACTGTAAAGTTGTTTTCATGAAATATTAGGGCATATAAATGTTAATTTGCAGTTTACGTTGCTTATACAAATAGCCAACATTTTATTTCAACATATTTCAGTCGATTTTTACTCATCTCAGTATAGCAATACAGTTTGCTAAAACATCATCATTCGTTGACGATAGGCTTATTTACTTTAAATCCAGGAAAGTTGTTAATGAAAAAATTATTAAAATTAAGATACAATTGATACAAAACGAAATTCGTTTTAAAGAAAGGATTTGTACTTTTTGTTTTGAGGTCTCTGTGAAAGTTTGAAAGTCTTTTAGTGTTTTTTTTTAGAGCTCGCGTCCATAATGGAGAAAAAACAGAGCGCATGCCGTTCAATCGTCAATAAACAGAAACCCGAGAAGGAAAAACTTACTTGTATTCCTCAGCTCGTATTCCTCGTATTCCTCATTATTCCTCACAGCGCTGCAAGACGGTGTAAGCAAGTAATGTTCTGAATAAACTTGTGTTTTGGTTTTCTCGAGCTGATGGGGGCGTTCACAGGATTGCGCGGATTACCTCAGCCATTTGCGTTTGAATAGCGTGCGCTCTCCGTGGGCGGAGTCACATTACATTTGAATTAGCTCTAATTAGGTCGACTGGAATCGCTCTCTTTTAATACAGATTTCACAAGATGAGAATATTTGTTTTTTATATAAATTACTTCATTTAAAAGAACAGATTTCAAGCTTCATAAAGACATATATCACGTGTATGTGTGAGAAGTATTCACTGAGTTATGGTTCATTTTCGGACGCGTTTCAGAATGGACTACACGGACAGAGAGAAGGCAGAACTCGCTTCGTGTTTATTTTTCTTTATTTGTCGAAAAGCACAACACTATGTTTTTATTGTGAGTATACACAAAAATAATACACATTTAACAGAATCGATTGATGTATAGAACTCCTATGGAAAATCAAAGTCAACAGAGTATTCATGAGTTTCTTTTACACTGATAAAAAAAAAAGCGAGCTGGTATCGCCGGCGATACCGTCGACCTCAGGGGGTTAACAAAGAGATGGTCACTTAAACTATTGGTTCCAATGACTCTTGTGACCTATAGTCGTCATGGTGACCTAGAAGAACAGATATATGTTTTAACACATGTTGAAGACCTTTCTCAAACTAAACATCTTCCATATATTTCATTTCTGGAAGCCGGGCTAAATGAGGAAGCGCTGTTACTGCATTCAGATATCAAATACTGACATAGAGAATACATGAAAAGAACATTTTAGTAATCACACTGGTAACTACTATAGCAAAGTAAAATCTTATAAGCCTAGAGAAGTCATTCAACTCGTGATATTTAGAAGGAAAAATATTGATTAATACCTTGATTTTCACTCATTCGACATACATTAAAGCAGCAGTGGATTCCAGAAGCCATTCCTTCAGTGCTGATTGAGACGCACCAATAGGCAAGACATTGAAGATGCTAAATTGCCAGCAGAATCTTGATATCTCGAACAGTGTGGCCATTGCAAGGGTTTAAATTAATGTCATAAAGGTAAAATGGGAAGTCTAGGATTTTCTAAGTGTATTGTCTGATAAAGATCACATTGGTGTTGTAGGTTTGGTCATGGGGTCATGAATCTGGCTACTGTGATTCAGGGTCAGAACGCCACAAGCTGGCAACAGGAAGTGTAGCAGGAAGTGTAGCACATACAACAGGAAGTGTAGCACATACAAAAGGAAGTGTAGCACATACAACAGGAAGTGTAGCACATACAACAGGAAGTGTAGCACATACAACAGGAAGTGTAGCACATACAACAGGCTATGAAACAGTCCTCCTATAAATGCATGTGTGACGATGGGAACGTAGTACTTGAGCCTGTTATCGCTGTTTACAGCTATGTATATTTTTGGTTTTTATGCTTTACATGTATAAATGTTTTGATGTCTGTTGCTTTCTGCCATTAGCTGGAGTTAACATATATTTGTCTTTATTTGCCTTAGACCTGATGGCGCTGAAAGAGGAGAGTCAAGATCTGAATGAGAAACACACTGATTTCGTAACTGAAGAAACATCTTTTAGTTGCTCAGAGACTGAAAATGCTTCCTCAGAAAATAGAGCTCAAGACACAGGAACTAGAAGTCAGTTCATCTGCGTACAGTGTGGGAAGTCTTTCAAAAAAAATGGAAACCTTAAAGTCCACATGAGAATTCACACTGGAGAGAAGCCTTTCACCTGCCAACAGTGTGGAAAGAGTTTTTATCAACATGGAAACTTTAAAGTCCACATGAGGATTCACACCGGAGAGAAGCCGTTCACATGTAATCAGTGTGGAAAGAGTTTCGCACATAAAGGAACCCTTTATGCTCACATGATCGTTCACACTGGAGAGAGCGCTTACACCTGCAAACTGTGTGGAAAAACTTTGAATCGAAAAGGAAATCTTAAGGCTCACATGAGAGTTCACACTGGAGAGAAACCTTTCTCGTGTGGTCAGTGTGGGAAATGTTTTGCACGTAAAGAAACCCTTATTCAGCACATGAAGCTTCACTTAAGAGCAAACTGTTTTACATGTCATCAGTGTGGGACGAGCTTTAAAGACCGGAAACGCCTTAAACGCCACGTAAAAACTCACATCGGACAGAAGCCTTTTATGTGCCATCACTGTGGAATAACTTGCACAAACACAGGAAACCTCAATACTCACATGAGAGTTCACACCGGAGAGAAACCTTACGCCTGCCAACAGTGTGGAAAGAGCTTCCCGCGAAAAGAAAGTCTGAAGAGTCACATGAGACTTCACACTGGAGAGAAACCTTACACCTGTCCTCAGTGTGGAAAGAGCTTCACACATAAAGGAACCCGTTATACCCACATGAGAACACACGCTGAAAAGAGGACTTATCTTTAGTGCGTTTCATGGATAAAATAGATCTGAAAAGTAATTTGCAAATTCATTCTGGAAAGACATTGCAGTGTTATGCGTCTTTTACTCTCTATTTCTGAGCATTTGATGTTTTGCATTGATTTTCTTTGAATTGATTATGTAATTGCCATAATTTATTTACCCTAATCATAAATTGTTAGGTTTGAATTTATTCTGACTTACTCTGAAATTATTGACTCAAGTAGTTTTGAGCGAAGAATGCACGCCAAGTGTGATTTTACACTTGGCACTGGATCAAGTGTACTTGGACTGTAAAGACTAAAAAGGGAACTTCCATTTAGGACAACAGAATTACTTACCTAGAGTAAGTGTACATGGGAAACCATGGCATGACCAAACCAAAGCTACTATCAGAGAAAGTATTATTGGTGGGCTGTAGTAGGTCTGACTTCTTTATTCAAGTGTATACGGATCTATGAAAACTAAATAAAATAATTTTAGAGAGAGCAAGCCTTGGAGTGGCCATCTATATGGTATAGTAAATAGCTGCGTTTCCACTGTCAGGCCAGTGTGAGCCAGGACTTTAAAAAGGCCGTGCCGGGCCAATAACTTCAGACCTGTAGCACTGAGCTGAAAACCATGCTGCGTTTCCACCGTCAAGCCACTAAAACGCTTAACTAAAACCAACCCATAACACGCCTCTCTGGATCAACGTCACACAAACCCATCATTTCACCAACAAATGGAAGTTTTATCAGACAACTAATAAGAAAGAAATCACTGGAAACTAGCGAGATCTCAAAACAAACATGATAAAAGTGACCGTTTGCTGGCATTTTTGTTTTTACTTAAAGGGACACTTCACCCATTTGCATTAAGCTTTGTATTGTTAGAAACCTAGTCATATATTATAATAAACGTGGATTTTTCATTCATTTTTCCCTGAGATGGGAGAAATAAGGATTTAAGTGTTTTACTTCCTGCTTATTATGACGTAAAAATCATCATTTTGTGTCATAATAAGCAGGAAGTCACATTTCATTGAAAAGTGTAGAGACTACAAACACTAGCTCCTCATTATTCCAGGGGGCGGGACCCGCTCACGCTACAGGCCTATTACAGATCAGTGGGTGGGACTTCACTTTCTGAAACTAAAAGCAATATCCTCCATCTTGTTTGAAGCTAAGCTAACAGGCACTGTGGAGCCAGCTGTGAAGATATGACAATAGCGGAGGGTAACGTTACTCAATATGATATAGAAGAAGAGAATTTCGGAAGTCTGATGCTCGAATCAGGTGTTTGTGGCCATCTTTACGAGCCGCATTATAGCGAAGAGCAGCCGAGGCAGAAGACCTGCCTGTCGCGGACGAGAAGCCCAGACTGGCTCGAGCTGTGGGTGGACTGGTGGCGCCGGTGATCTCACTATGCAACTACGAACACAGAGATAGAGTCCGTCTGCTGCAAAGAATTTCAACGATGCCAATTTCTCCTGGACGAAATCTCTGACTCAGACGAGGACACGGACGTTTGTGTTGTGAACCATCCTAGTTTCGCACCGCATCTGACTGAACATCCCGGTAACGTTACCATGCAATAATTCACCACTTCGAAAGAAATACAAATGAGGAGTAATTCACTAATGAGTTTGCCAAATAACTAACGTTAGACATTTTGTGTGAAATGAATTTCAAGCTCCGGTGGTAGCTAGCCTTATAGACGGATGAGTGATTCATATGGTGTTCTGGATTAGTGGGAGTGGCTTGCGCAGCTGTGCAATGTGGTGCATTGTGGGAGTTGTTGTCTTTCATACAAATGCGTCCTGAAGTTACTTTCTTTCTTTCCTCGGTCAAGAAGGCACCAAATTCAAAATTTATTTTACATTTCGACTACATATATGACCCACTTTCAATAAAGATCAATGTTCCCATGGGTGAAATGCTCCTTTAAAGATTTAATACCCTAACATCGATGTTTTACCACAAGTTGTGTCAAGATTGCACATTAGTCACACAGAAATAAAGTGGTTTACCGTTATTTTACAGAAGAAAGAGGACACACATAGCCTACTTTTTCAGTCGCGTCTGTTTGTTTATTTGTAGTCACAGGACAGTAGTCATGGTTTAAATTGCATATAAAAAAAGATTGATCATTTCTACAAATATGCCACCAAAAATACGACCTGAGGAGCTTTAGCACTCTCTTCCAACAGTTATATTTTCAGTCAGAGAAACGGAGGAAGCTTTTGAAAAACCGGAGTTGATTTATTTTATGACATAAGCGGAGCTAAATATGGATATGTCTGATATAAAAAGACAAGCACACTTACAAATAAAATTGTGATAGCCTATATAATTTGTCTGATTTCTTCAAGCGGTTATAAATACCATGATATGTTAATGATTAGTGCGCATAATCTTTTGCATCGCGTATAAATATTTCTGCCTTATACAGTGATCAGAATCCACATTGGATCACAAACAGAAGGTTTTTAAACATGAAAAGTGAGTTTTGAGATAAAATGATTTTAAAAGTATTTAAAGCTGATGTTTGCTGGTATATGAAATCATCCACTAGCACGCCCGCTTTTGGCCCAACAGTGGAAACGCAGATATTTACCTCTGTCCAGTTACTGGGGTGGGTCTGAAGCCGAAAACCTTATTCAGGAAGACATGGATTATGGCTTCAAAACAAATATTGAACAATATTCTGACACTAGCCGCGTTTCAATTACCCTTAACATTTTGTAAATTGGAAAATACTCCTAATGGAAACGTTAATTTTGCTAAAACTCCCATATATCGCTAAAAAGTTTGTGTTTAGGCAATTCGAAGGAGGAATATTTAGCAAAACTGGAGTACGTAGAAGTTGGAATGATTCGCAAGAGAAAAAAAATTACAATTTAAAAATTAAATTTAACATTGAGCTAATTTTTTTTGTCAATTTGGAGTGCTGTCAATACAGAGAACAACGACAAAAATCGGTGTTGCCTACACCGTGTTATCCTCTTTTTAAAATTTGCACCCTGTTGACTTCAATAGGGCAATATTTAAACCTGCTTTTAGCCTTTTGCTAGCCAGCGCAAATACCTGTGTTTACATCCTGTTTTCGGTTGAAGTCCAAAGTAGTCGATTGTCGAGTTCACGCGCATAGGTTCAGTTACCTATGATCACGCGCGCAAACTCGGCAATCGACTACTTTGGACTTCAGCCGAAAACAGGATGTAAACACAGGTATTTGCGCTGGCTTAAATAAAATAATTTTTATCCATATCTTTCACATCTACTGCAGTCAGATTCATTCGTGTTCACTCTGAAGGAATCGCTCACATTGGCTGTGCACTTGTAATGACAGATCAAGGATGTAAAGAGGCTAAAAGCAGGTTTAAATATTGCCCCATTGAAGTCAACAGGGTGCAAATTTTAAAAAGAGGATAACACGGTGTAGGCAACACCGATTTTTGTCGTTGTTCTCTGTATTGACAGCACTCCAAATTGACAAAAAAATGAGCTCAATGTTAAAATTGACCGGAGTTCTCCTTTAATAGACGGTGGGCCGAGGGTCTGTATCTGCTTTACTTTTCTAAATGGATGATCCCCATGGAGGGAGAACCTGGATTTGTAAAGTTGGGACGGTTGTTTTATTCTCAATATGAAAAGTGTTGCCACTCCCATTCATTGCACTTTTCCCCCCGAAATCATAATGTACGACTCGTAAATATGCAGGCAAACGCAGTTGCCTACTATATCAGTTGAGCCAATAGCGCAGTTGAGCCAATAGCTTATTTCGAACAACTGTTACATGGATGATTCAGCTATCAGACACGAGCAGCAGCTGCGGCGGCAGCACATTGAGCATCGCCAAGGACATTCTTCTGTGTGATTGTAAGTATTAATTTAATTAGAATATGGTATCTATATAAAATGTTTTTGTACACTGTGTTGTTCAAACGTGTGTAAGCGTCTCGTTAGTGTCGTTTTAAGTAGGGTAACGTTTGGTTCAGCTGGCGAACTAGCAGTAGCTAGCATCATGCGATTACATATTTGATTTGGTGTAAACATTCCATTCTAACGGTAACACTTCGTCCAACTCACATAGGCTACAGCTTCACTGTATGTTGGCGGATAATTACCTCAGACCGTTTTGCAAACGTTCACCAAAAACTCAAGGCAAACATGAACCTGTCAATGTTTAAGACATATATTTAATTATCAATACTAATATTCTAACCAATATTCAAACCGGAGAGCTAATAGCTCTAGTTAGAACTGCATGTAATAGAAATAAGATTATAAGTATAACTATCAAAGAACATGGGCTATTAAACAGAGCAGAGTTCTAATTTACATAAACATTTACTTCTGCAGGAGTAGCCAACACACAAACCATTCCCCACATGTGTACATACACACACACATGTGCCCTAGTCATCTTCAGGTGACCTATTGTCACATTTAACACACTGACAGAGGTTTGTACATGGCAGCTCATGCAGTTTACATGTGCATCTACCCATAACACAATTAGTTTTTTTTACACGAGCAGTGTATGGCCTCTGGAGCTGGCGGAAGTGCCATCCAGTCCACTCAGTAGAAATCTCCTACCATCTTCCAACCATGATTTACAGGAGGAGGAATGTCTGGCATGCACTCAAGACTCCTTCTGTGTACTACAGCCTGATAGCTTGCCCGCTGGATGTGTTTATGCAAGGAGTCTTTGTTTGGAGGCAAGTCTCTCTCTGAACATTTACCTGATTTGAACAGTTTAGCCCTTGCAATATTGACATCTTGGCAGTCCTTCTGATCATATAGATTAGAGGGTGACACGGGAGTGGATTTTCAAACCTCTCCCGTCCCACTCCCACAAAAAAAAATCCTGTCCCGTCCCAAACCCACGGAAAAACATCCAATCCCGTCCCAATCCCAGAAGAATGACTCCTATTCCCTCCCACTCCCGTGTTGTGTTTTTTTGACCGGAATCTGTCAGTTACAGTAAAAAAATGCAGTACAGATAACAGCATAGCACAGTTTATGTTACTTTATTGAACTGAAAGCCAGTTTAAACAATGCACATTAAACGCATTAAATTTCCTGTAAATCATCCATGCAAACACACACACAGGCACGCACGCACTCAATATATAACCAAATTTTCAATGGCACCTTACGCTTTATGAATGATGAAATTGCCGGTTGCCTTGAGCTGGATGCTTTACATGTGTGACGCTGAAGGCCACTCTATATACTCTAAATACCACACTGCCTGAGTCGGAACGGTATTTAATAATTTGTCTGCATGTCTTGCAGCTAGTGTATGGCGTTTTCATGCCGTCTTTCTCAACACGTCTAAATCTTTTGGTGATTTCAGACCACCCTAAAATGTTGGTGAGCACAACTGATGGATTGTTTTCCGACAGTAGTCGTAGCAGTGTGTCTTTCATGTCTGACTCCATTTTGATTGTGATTTTCACGGAAACACAGTGTATGGGGGAAGCCTTCTTCTCTAATATTATTGGTGGTTGGCATTGTATACTAACTTGGTGCATATACAGCCACCAACTGGTACGAGTGTGTGGAGCACATCAGTTCACTTTACCAGCCACACCAAAGCAAACAGGAGAGCATAAAGAGACAGGGCAAATAGAATTTAGTTCAAAATTTAAATATATAGTTTATTTATAGAAACTGTATATTTGAGTATAAAGTTGGGTATCAAAGTTTTATTATGATTCCCCGTCCCGCCCACTCCCGCTGACATTTTTTCCTGTCCCATCCCAATCCCGTGATTAACAGTGATTTTGTTTCCCATGTGACCCGCGGGATTCTTTTTTTTTTTTAAATGACTAGTGGCTCATACCAACATTGTATTAACAAAAACTAGTTTGGGACTGCTATTTAATAGCTTTAGCATAGGCCTAATGTTTATTTATTAGTACTAGTCTTTACTATTAGTCATATTCTTACAATTTATGTTAAGTAAGGGGGAAAAGTACTTGTGTGTGTTAACAAATTTTGTGTAAACGTGTTATAATTTGCCTATATATAATATTTTCCCCTTTACTTAACAAAAGTTTAAGTAAAGGGCAAGGCTTAGTGAAATTGGGGGAGAATGGCAAGCCTTTTAGTTTGTGGACTAAAAAAATCAAACAGCCAGGTAAGTTACGTGTCTTTGCACAGTATGTCACAGGAGACTTCAATATGGCAATAATGGTAAAAAAGTGCTAGGTCGCCATCAATCAGAAGCTAGTCACAATGCTGCCGTTCGTGCTCTACAGTAGCCTACACATGCTCCCTGCCTGGTTTTCATAGATTAAAAAAGCTTTTAAAATACGCCTACTGGCAATATTAAAGTGGGTTAAAACGTCTCCCCTTAAAACGCTATTGGTCTCGACTATGTAAAAAATGTAAAGGAATATGACTTGGCCTAAAAAAAAAAATTTCAGTCAGAAGAATTTTTTTCACTTTAATCCCTGAGAAAAGGCATGCAGACCTAGCCTGGGTTTCCCCATACTGCCTTGCTCGCAGCGCGATTTTATTCACGCTGCTAGGCAGTCTGGACACCATGGCCCAGATTTTCCCCTGAAAAATGGAACCAATCACAGAACGGGGAGGGAGCAGCAAGACGATGACGACACCGAAGCAGTTTGTTTACATCTATGGATCCAACATGGCATCAGACTCGACGTTACCTTCTACCCTCATGTTTATCTTGCACAAACGGTAATATTCACTAAACGCCATCGTGTACAAATAAATCTTTGACCCATCGTCTTTTTCCTCGTCGAATTTCTGTCGCTCTACATACGTCATCTGGTATAATTGAAGCGATTGGCTATGAGCTACATTCAGGCGCATTTGATAGACATTCATAGCGCCCAATAAACGGCTCTGGGCATTCGTAAACCACGCATCAAATCCCAGCAAGCAATAGCCGTCTTTTCAACGTCTGGGTTATATATAGACCCAATATAGTCCGGCTATGTGTAACCCAATTTTAGCCCAAATAACATTTAATCTGGATAAATGTATTTTTTTTCCAAAATAACTTGTGAGATGTATGATATTCCATCATGTAAGCAAAGTCTACCGTGATTACAAGTTGTTTGGCTTACTTTATTTTACATGTTATATGTGTAGGCTGTGCGTAGCCACGATTTAGCTCGTATTCAGACCCGGCTATGCGTAACCCACTTTTAGCCCAAATAACATTTAATCTGGATAAATGTATTTTTTTCCAAAATAACTTGTGAGATGTATGATATTCCATCATGTAAGCAAAGTCTACCGTGATTACAAGTTGTTTGGCTTACTTTATTTTAGGCTACATGTAATAGGCTGTGCGTAGCCACGATTTAGCTCGTATTCAGACCCGGCTATTGTAGCCCACTTTTAGTCAAAACTGATTGTAGTTTTTTGCCAGGCAGTGCATGAAATTGTTGATATTCCATCATGTTCGCATTGGTATGATATCTACAAGGTTCAATATGTCATTTCACGACATGGTCGATCTGTAGTCACGATTTAGCTCCGAATTGGACGGGCTATATGCGGTCTGCTTTAGCCCACCTGGCGAAATCAAAGCAATCTGGTCTACGTACGGCTTGGCTATAGCCCAGATTCAGACCAGCGATCTAGTATAAGAATATTACTCTTTTAAATGTTTTCGCTCACACAGCTTAATATGTTTTATGTCAAACATCATACACAATCTACGATAAAAAATCAAATCAAATGCAATTGCATTTCCCAACCGCTAGATGGCACAATCTAAACACTACTGAGACATGTCTACTGGGACTACTGGCATTGCGCGACTAGATCACTTTAGCCAAATTTCGCGAAAACATTTCCGCCATTTTATTTTACACGAGGCAGCTGTCGGAGAGCAACGGTCTGAGTGAAAATCTGAACATTTATACTTCGATCTTGTAAGTATGCGTGTTATTTTTGATATGTTCATTGTTTAAATTAGTTAGTTGTTATAATGTGTAGGAACCGTGACATTTTAACGTGACATTTTAACATTAACATTGCAGAGTACTATTTTTCTCCAAAAAGTTAACGTTACCTGCACGTGTTATTGCAAATGTATCTAAATTCAATGAATGTGGTAAGCATGAAACTATGAAACTTATTACTATTTTTTTTATTATTAATAAGATACCAGTATATTTTGGTTTTTAAATTACAGTTGATTTAAAGCAAATTTTGTATGTACTTTATATCAAATTTAACAGCAGCATAGTGCAACATGAAAAGAAAAAAAACAAAGTCTTGTTTGTAAATGATTAAAATATGCAGCATACATTCAGTTTTCAGTGAATTTGTTTCAGATATAAATCTGAATGCTGCTTCTCCATGTTTTGTTTTGACTTTGGAGATATAAAAGTAGCTGGCAACTGTCCTAGATGTCCTGAGAGGTCTGCTCTGGATGGTTCAGTGCATCAGAAGATTAGAAATTTACTTTGGCCTTAAAATGTTACTTTAATAACCAACTGTAGTTTTTTTTATATTAATTTTTTGACAAACAGATAGCCAGTGTAAAAACCTCAGAACTGGAGTGATGTAATCCACTTTATTTGATTTAGACACTGTTTATTGCAAATTATCCTGCATTCAGTCAACAAAGTACTTGTCAATGACTACCATTAAATGTCTTGTTACCAACATTCATCAAAATATATTTTTGTGTGTGTGTTCAACAGAAGGAAGACATACAGGTTTGGAACCAAGTGAAAGTGAGTAAATGATTAAAAGGTTTTTTTTTTTTTTTTTTTTTTTTTAAAGTGAACTACGCCTATAAGTATCTTTTTATGTTTATTAGAGTTATATAAGTAGGTGATAAAGAATGATTTATAGTGATAGTTCACTTTGAAATTAAATTTTGATATGTTTTAGCTCACCTTATGGGCATCCAAGATGTAGGTGTCTTTGTTTCAGTAGTTTCAATTTTTATATTTTTAGGTCAAACTGTTCTTGTCTGTCAGTCATATAATGCAGGTCTATATGGTCACCACCTGAAAGAGCATGCACAGAGAAGTCCAAATTAAACAATTCCCCACCATAAGTACACACTGATGGCCTAAGACACGAAACGAGCGGTTTGTGTCAGAAAACGAACAGTAGGCTATTTGTATTGTTTTTACCTCTTATACACAGCCACGTCTAAGTGATCTGAGGGCGCGCGTGCTTCGGTGTGTGCGCATTCTGGCTTAGTCTAAGTGCAGCGCTTGCGCGAATTAAGCCAGAACGCGGACGCATCACACACCTGGAAGCACGCGAGCCCTCATATCACTTGGATGTGGCTGTGTACAAGAGGTAAAAACGATATAAATACTGTTCATTTTCTCACACAGACTGCTCGTTTCGTGTCTTAGGCCAACAATAGCTGCGTTTACATGGACACTTATAATCGGATTGACGGCTCAATCGGACTAAAAAACCTTCATGTAAACACCTTAATCGATTCGATTGAGCTCGATCCGAATGAAATTTCGATCGGATTGAAAGGGGTGGTTTAACCCTTTTGTAATCCGATCGAGAGAACATGTAAACACTTGATCGGACTGAAAACCGAAACTGAAAGGACTGCGCATGTGCGATGACGTTAAGTAGCGTTATGACGTGCGGAACGAGCTGTTCTTCCTGTTGAATAAAGAGTCATATAAATAAGTTTCCCGTCATTCTAAAATCCTCATTTCAATCGCGCGTCTGTGAAGTGAAGCAGGACAACGTCCCACCAGTCCTTGTTTTCAGGGGCGGACTTTACCATTAGGCAAAGGTCGGCAATTGCCTTGGGCCCCGAGCTACCTAGGGGCCCCCAAAATGCCCTATTAACTTATGCTTAAGTTTTAAAAAAAAAAATTATTATATATTTCTAAAACTCCATTTGCGAAAAATGGCATCAATCATTAGTGTCGCAGACAGGAGGGGGCCCCCCGCCTCACTACATTGGACTATTCCATTATCTCACTTTTACTGCGCATCTGCGAAAGTGACAACCTGGCTGTGCCAAAAAAAACTGACGGAGAAAAATAAGTGATTGACAGACAGAGTGTACAGAGTAGTAGACAGAGTAAAAATGAAGCGAAGCTAGCTACCCAAGCGGTGCTGAAAAAAGGAGGAAGCGGGAGGAAAGCAAAAAGTCAGAAAAAGTGCGCGGCGCGAAAGATAAACAACACGCAGTAACAGGAGGACTGGGAAATAGAGCAATTGATCCCCAGAGCAAGACGAATCTAAACGCGAAAATTTAAAGTTTGGAAGTTACCCAAGCGGCTCAAATAAAAGAAAAAATAGTGAAAGACGCTGATAAGTATTTGGGAAAGCTGCCAAAGATGACAAACTTTTTTATGGCTACTGTTGGGGATACAGATCAGGAACAACAACGTCCAACGCACAGAAAAATCGTGAAGCAAAGAGGACACAGACATCGACAGACAAAACTGAGCAGTTTATGAATCATGATATTTAAAAAAATCTCAGCTCTCAGATTCTGTCAATTCTATTACAAAATTCAAACAATAAATCCTGTTTTGCCGTTTTAATGTGACGTGACAGATTCCTATAATGGCACGTGAACTGATCATCTCTAGCTAATAGTAAATAAACACTAATTAATTAACGATGTTGAAAGATAACACTTTTTGATCGATATTATGAATGAGGAATATACATTTCGGTAAGTTATACGGATAACTTACCGAAATGTATATTCCTCATTCATAATATCGATCAAAAAGTGTTTTTCAACCGCGGAAAGAGGTAAAACAGCTGGAGAACAATCGTCACTTAACATTTACCTCAGGAAAGCCATTTAATTGGCTAGAAAAAAAGAGCTATAGAGAGTATGCTAAATATGTGTACTATATTACTTATTTTAACCTTAAATTATACCAGCTGATAGGGCTTTTTTTTTCTTGAGAAAAAGTAACGCCTGTCTTGTGAAATGTTACCTAATATTTATCCAAATGAGTCAATATGAATCAAATCACAAGAACTGAATCGAAATGGTGAAATTTGCCAAGCAAAAAAAACATAGCTAACCAGAAATTGTACCATGTTAACATTGTAACATATTTCTGCTTAGGAGTAAATAAGTGTAGCCTATGCAGGGTTTAAAGGGGATGTTTTTTTCTCTTCTCTAACCTTTACGTCCCCGTAGATTAGCTTTACCTGCCTATCCACCATTCAGTCGGTACATATTTTGTTCGTTCTCTTTTAAAGATTGGATGGGTAGGGGCCCATAGCCTACCTTCGCCTTGGGCCCCCGATTTGCTAAATCCGCCACTGCTTGTTTTGGATTCTCATCCACAGACGACTGGTTTTGGGCATTTGTACTGCGTGATCAATAAGCAGCACGGCAAAACGGTTAATATGCTCTAAATTATGACCAGAGACGAACTAATATTACGTCTGCTGTTTAAAACAAATAAAGAACCAATAGAGGAGAATATTTATGCGCGAAAAACGGAAAACTCTGTATATTCGTGCAGTGTGCGCGTGTCAAAACATCAGATCCGATTTGAAACGCGCACATCAACCCGATTACTTTATTTATCAGTCATGTAAACACCTCGTTCGGATTCATCAATCGGATTGATTTCATTCCGATTGTGTCCATGTAAATGTAGCTAATGTGTACTTGCGATGGGGAATTGTTTAATTTGGACTTCGCTGTGCATGGCCTTTTTAGGTGGTGACCATAGACCTGCATTATATGACTGACAGACAAGAATAGTTTGACCTAAAAAATCAAAGTTGAAACTACTGTGGAAACAAAGACACCTACATCTTGGACGTCCTTAAGGTAAGCTAAAACATACCAAAATTTTATTTCAAAGTGAACTATCCCTTTAAACTGGAGGGAAGATCTGTTTTCACCTTCATTAGAATGATAATTAAAAAAATACTGTATTTCAGTTTCAAAACACATTATGATAGTAGTCAGACATGTCTTGGGATAACAGTGTTTCATAATCAATTATAATGTTAATTTTATTTCCATATTCAGCAGTTATGGATCCCAAATATCTAAGAGAATGGCGTCGATTGAGAGCTCGAGTTAATGCTCTCGCTGCATCAAGTAGCAGCTTGGATGAATATCTAGATTTGGATGTACAAGGAGATGTGTTTGTGGAGGGTACATCAGTGCTAGGAGATGTGTCTGGAGAGGGTACATCAGTGCTAGGAGATGTTTCTGGGCAGGGTACATCAGTGCTAGGAGATGTTTCTGGGCAGGGTACATCAGTGCTAGGAGATGTTTCTGGGCAGGGTCCATCCACACAAGGACATTTGTTTGAGGGGGGTCCTTCTTTGATTGCAGATGCTGAAGAGGATCCATCAAATTTGGATTATGGATACAAGGAAACTGCTGATTCCAGTGACTCTAGTACAGAGTTTGATTATTCTGATTGCGATGACACACCATCATTACACAATGATTTGGCTGAATGGGCAACAACAACAAGTCAGACACATGCTGCGTTAAATAAGCTGCTAGGAATTTTGAGAACACATGGACATACACTTCCAAAAGATAGCAGAACACTGCTACAAACCCCTTCTGGATTTGAAATTAAAAACATATGTGGTGGCCAGTACACATACCATGGCTTAGAGCCGGGTATTCTCCAGTTCCTTTCACAAAACACATGGTTTACAGGTCCTGTAGACCTTACTATCAATATAGATGGTCTGCCAATATTCAAGTCCAGTAAAACTCATTTTTGGCCTATTCTAGCTAAATTTGCTACTTTTGATCCATTTCTGGTTGCTCTGTATTATGGCAACAGCAAGCCCGACCCTGTTCATGACTATCTTCGTGATTTAATTGCAGAATTGCAGGTGCTTATGGAAAATGGTGTCCCACACAAAACCACAGTGCACAAAGTAACTCTGCGAGCATTCATATGTGATGCTCCAGCAAGAGCATTTCTGAAGTGCATCAAAGGGCATAATGCATTGCATGGATGTGAACGTTGTTTGTCAGTGGCCACATCAGTTGAGGGAAGGGTTGTCCACTTGAATAAAGTGTCCTGTGAGAAAATCACTGATGATAAATTCAGTCAGTTGCAGTATCCAAACCATCAGAAGGAACCTACACCTCTAGCCCAACTTGGAATGAAATGTGTCTCACAATTTCCTCTAGACCACATGCACCTAATTTTTCTAGGAGCTGTGAAAAGATTACTTACCTTTTTGTTGCGCGGCCCAGTTATTTGCAGGTTGAAAAAAGAACAGAGTGAAAAAATCAACAATCAGTTGGTACAACTAAAAGGTGCAATGCCGGCAGAGTTTGCCAGGCAGCCAAGATCTCTGACCGAACTAGATCGCTGGAAAGCAACTGAACTACGGCAATTTCTGCTGTACACAGGACCACTTGTGTTGCAGGATGTTCTGTCTCAGGACCATTATCATCACTTCCTGTCATTAACAATTGGTATGTCTATTCTCTTGGATGATGATGATGCCAGAAGAGAACACTACCTAGGATATGCCCAAAACCTGCTGGAACACTTTGTGGATACCTGTTCAGAACTATACGGGGAAACTTTCCCAACATACAACATACATTCCATCAAACACATTGCTGATGACGTTTGTAACTTCAAATGCTCCTTGAATGAGTTGTCCTGCTTTCCATTTGAGAACCACCTGCAGTCCATAAAAAAAAATGGTCAGAAATAGCAAAAATCCAGTCGCCCAGGTCACTAAAAGATTGGCCGAAAAAGCAAATACAAAGCAACACATGAAGCAATGGAGATGCAAACCGTACTCTATATCAGCCAAGGCACCAAATCACTGCTTCCTGTTGGAGACTGAGCAAATTGTGTTTGTGAGGGAAAAGCGTCAAGATGGGATGTTGGTTGTGGATGTTATCGATCCAAAGGTCACAAAGCAGCTGTTTGATCTTCCTTGTGAGTCAAAGCTGATTAACATCATATATGTGATGGACAATGACCTTAGCAGAGCAAAGAGGAAGCTTTTAAAGGCAAAGTATCTGCAAAAGAAGGCTGTGTGTTTACCACATGCACAGGGATTTGCCATATTCCCTCTTCTTCATGTCTCTAAGATGAACTGAAACTTGGTCCGGTCTCGTCAGTTAACTTTTGTGGGTGAGAATATTGCCGACGTCAATTAAAATACTGACTCGTATGCCAGATGAATCTAAAAAAAATCATGCCTCATCATTCTTGTATTTGATTACCGTTATTAATTAGTCTTTACATTTGTCCAATCAACAGGCCATTATGTCTCAAGGACTGAGGCGTGCACCAAAAAAGAAAAATTATGCAGACTACATCCAAGGTAAGTGCCATTTTCACCTTTCAGTTTCTTTTACAACTTTGTTGATGCAGGTCAAAATCGCAGAATAAATTTAATACCATGGCCATATTACAATTGTTTTTAGATATCAGCTCATCAGACTCCTTGATCCCATCACCACCACCACCACAGAACCACCGAGGTAGTTGTGCTGTTATTATTTTGTTTTTCCTTAAACACATTAATGCTGATTACATATTATGTAATATAACAAATCAGTATACATTTAAATTTGTAAATAGGCCATTTTAATCACCTTATTTGTTATATTAAAGATCATCAGGTGGCATGTGAATATTTCACGAGCAATAACAGTCCTTGTTCTG
Organism: Scardinius erythrophthalmus; assembly: GCF_964197995.2. Lineage (NCBI taxonomy): Eukaryota > Metazoa > Chordata > Actinopteri > Cypriniformes > Leuciscidae > Scardinius > Scardinius erythrophthalmus. The sequence continues at coordinate 37,490,206 of NC_138224.1, read as the reverse complement.
TGCTGTCAGTCAGAATTCTGTGGCTGTTCCATTGAATGCTTTTGCATAATATATAATTGTTTTAAGAAATACTATATTTTAGATAAAAACATCAGTGTTTACATCTCATTTACATTATTTAAATATATTCCTTTCATGTTATAGTTTGTACTTTTCCTGAGCCACCCAAAAAATATGATACGGCCTCCAAACCTAGCACTGCCTCAGGTACGCAAAACACATTATAGTATATGTATTATTTTGGCAACGTGCACAAGTTTAATTCCAATTAACTTGTTTTGCTATATATATATATATATATATATATATATATAATTATTAATAATTGATGCTTATACTATTCTTTTTAGTACCAAAAAATAAGAAGGGAAATAAGCCGATGAAGAGGGTCCATTCAAAAATGGGTAAGGTCATTAATCGTACTTGTAAAATAAGTGGTTATGGTATGGATATTGGCCATTTCATTCATTTGTGTTTGCCCTAAGAAATGCTCGTGGATCATTGCTGCTTCAATCACTTGCCTTATAATTGTAAATAGTCTATGTACTAGAGCAAAAAAAAAAAAAAAGCTTAAATGCTCTTATTTTGAGTGGGTGAATTTTAGGCATTCTGTGTAAAGCATTTTACTATAAAAAGATTAATATTATTTTTCTTATTCATTTTGCTAGATCCAGCAGAAATCTTTTCTGAGGACCTTTTTTCAACTCCACCTACTACAAATCCTTGTAAGTAGACTTTTTGAAAATATCAATTAGTGATTTTTTTTTACATTTTCTTGTCTAGAAAATTGTTTTAAAGTTTAAACTTGCTTGCATAATATTCAAAGTGTAACCATAGTGTAGTATTGAAAACAATTATTTATTGAAATCTTTCATTAGGTGCTCTGAGTCCATTGGATGACCACGAAATGTCTACACAATCAAGTAGGATATATAATGTAGACAGACCTAACTGTAAATTCAGTTTATTATTTGATGTTGTGCAGTATTAACAGTGTGCAGTTAGCTTTATATGCTACACTCAGCTACCTTCTACTCATTTCTCAATATATAAAATATGGAGTATAATTTAAATTTCAAAACAAGCATTGACCACTTATAAATGACTTCTGACTGTGTTTCTTGCAATAAACCCAAGAAGTACATGTACTGAAAAAGATTATTTGCAATATTGTTTTTAAATTAACCGTGGATGGATGTATTTAACACTCAATTGGATGAATGGAGAAATTAATGAAAGGTGACAGAGCACTGTATATAAAGTTAAATGTTCACTGTTAGGAGTTCAACAAAGCTCTCAGGACATATAATTTTTTTTTTTTTTTTTTAGGTTGTCAACAAACTCCACAACGCCTCTCTCCAATTATTGAACTAAGTAAAGAAAAATATTCAAATTAAATAATGCTGTTTTAATCATTTCAAGGAAGTAAAAGTAGTTAAAAATGTACTGTACAAACAAGATAACTAAATACCAGTTCAAGACATCACAAAAACCTTCAGAGTAGCCCTAAGTAGCATACTGGTATTTCATCCATAGCTGTTTTAAATTAATACATTATGCTTTCTGTGACTATAAAGGCACTCCACACTCTATGGACTCAACTATAATTGAAACGCCAAAAAGTAAGATGTGCTTTGATTATTGTTGTTTGTTGACTATAAAAATCCTGTCAAGATAAATTGCATTCACTTGAGAAATTAACAAAGTCATTATTTCAGAAAAATAGAGCTCTGTATTTCAAAATCAATGACTTCTCTTTAATTCACAAAAACAGAGCAGCTTTATTTTTTATTAGATGAATACAATACAATCTTGATGTACTGTATCTAATTCCAATGTTTTTTTCAGGGACTAAGAAGGAATTCAGGGGTCGTTTTTTTGATTTACCAATATGCACCTCAACCCCAGGTTAATGGAAAAAACAAAACTGATATGTCAGGACAAAGCATAACATATATTTTATTTATTCTTTTGGGTGGTGAAATAGTACACTAGCAAATTTTTTTAATGTCATTACTCATTACAGCTTCCAGGACAGAGCGCCAATCCGGAAGTCCTCAAGTCAGAAACCCCCAAGGTTAGTATGGACATGTTTTGCCAGAGTAGTCAGATTCTGATCTGAATAGTCCAAATAATCATATATTGGTACTTAATTGCAGCTTTCAGGACTGAGCGCCAATCCGGAAGTCCTCAAAGCAGAATTTCCCAAGGTTAGTATGGACATGTTTTGCCAGAGTAGTCAGATTCTGATCTGAATAGTCCAAATAATCATATATTGGTACTTAATTGCAGCTTCCAGGACTGAGCGCCAATCCGGAAGTCCTCAAAGCAGAATTTCCCAAGGTTAGTATGGACATGTTTTGACAGAGTAGTCAGATTCTGATCTGAATAGTCCAAATAATAGTATATTGGTACTTAATTGCAGCCTTCAGGACTGAGCGCCAATCCAGGAGTCCTCAAGTCAGAAACCCCCAAGGTTAGTATGGACATGTTTTGCCAGAGTAGTCAGATTCTGATCTGAATAGTCCAAATAATCATATATTGGTACTTAATTGCAGCTTCCAGGACTGAGCGCCAATCCGGAAGTCCTCAAAGCAGAATTTCCCAAGGTTAGTATGGACATGTTTTGCCAGAGTAGTCAGATTCTGATCTGAATAGTCCAAATAATCATATATTGGTACTTAATTGCAGCTTCCAGGACTGAGCGCCAATCCAGGAGTCCTCAAGTCAGAAACCCCCAAGGTTAGTATGGACATGTTTTGCCAGAGTAGTCAGATTCTGATCTGAATAGTCCAAATAATCATATATTGGTACTTAATTGCAGCTTCCAGTACTGAGCGCCAATCCAGGAGTCCTCAAGTCAGAAACCCCCAAGGTTAGTATGGACATGTTTTGCCAGAGTAGTCAGATTCTGATCTGAATAGTCCAAATAATCATATATTGGTCCTTAACCCTCTGGGGACCAAGAACGCGCCGGCGCGTTTTGCTCGTTTTTTTTTTTTAGCAATGAAAATAAACACTAAATGCTCTGTTAATTTTGATCTTTCATTTTCGTGTAATACATCAATCGATCCTGTTCAGTTTCTATTTTTTTTCTGTATACTCACAATAAAAATAAAGTGTTTTGCTTTTTGACAAATAAAGAAAAATTAACATGATGCGATTTCTCCCTTCTCTCTGTCAGTAAACTCCCATTTGAAACGCGTTCGAAAATGATCTATAACTCCGCGAAAATTCAGTCAAACAGGCAAACAGACCCACGGGCATAAAGCTTGAGATCGCATCTGTTAAATGAAGTCATTTATATAAAAAACAAATATTCTCAGCTTCTGTAATCTGTATAAAAAGAGAGCGAATCCAGTCGAGCTCATTACGAGATCATTCACAGTAATGTGACCACTCCCCGCAGAGCGCGTGCTATTCAAACGCAAATTCTGAGGGGTGTGAAACGCCCACATCAGCTGTAAACAAAGCGCGTCGCGATCGAGTGAGGCATAATATAGCCTACCTTATGGAGAAAAGATTCCTCAGAACAGTGCTGATATGAGGAGCAATATCTCCTGATATGAGGAGCAGATCCCGCTGAGTAGTGAGGTAGGCTGTTTTCTTTTCTCACGTGTGGAATAACGTTATGGAATAACGTTAGTGTAGGCCTATGCAAACCGCAAAAAGATGAATCGCATTTCTATAATATGACTCGCCTTTCTGTGAGATGAATGTAGGGGACATATTTGTAAAGACTGTTTAGCCTAAATATGAATCGCGCGTCTGTGTGTGAAAGAATAAACTGCTTTGCTATAGCCTACTGAGATGAGTAAAAATCGAATGGAATAATATTATTATGTTGAAATAAAATGTATTTGTATAATCAACGTATTAAACTGCAAAAAAAAATACTATTTTTGTCAAAAATAAATTCATAGACTAAGATGTTAGATGTTCCAATGTTGGCTATATTCAAACTAATGAATACATATGATAAAATGTAGGCCTATAATCTTTTTTTTTTATATATATAGGCTATATATATATAAAGAAAGAGTACAGTTGAAATATTGTTGAAATTGTAATTATTGTTGTAATTGTAACATTTTTAATAAAATAGTAAAACATATTTACAAGAGAGATGTAAGCGAAATCTTAAATGGTCAATATAAGTCTTCTAAATACATCTTTTGTCCTTCCATTGTGGCTCAGTCAGTGTCACACCTGAATGAATGGCTAATTATGCAGAGTCATTATTCAGAGTGGGTGGGACACCTTAATCTAAGGTGTAAACTACTCCTCCCCCTCGCATATTGCCTTTCCAAGCAAAACCTGTTTTACACCATTTAAATCAATGTATTTTTTTTTTGTGAACGATAAAGCAAGACTATTTTTACATCATTTTAAAGCTAGAACTAAAAGGGAAAACATCCATTAGTCAAAAGTCTTGTGGACACATATTTAATATGTGTTTTGTGTTCTTAATTCAGCAACTTTCATTTTAATTTTTTCCAATAACCACGCATAAACATTATTCTCTTAAAAATACAAACATCTACATACACGTTGCTCGCATATTATGGTAGCCCTGTTTGTGCTATATAGAGTGAATTTACACCTTTGCCATTAACATGTTTATAATTAACTGAAAAAAGCACAAATGTCAAGGCATGTCAGAACATCTCAAGGACCCCAAAAACACCTTGGTCCCCAGAGGGTTAATTGCAGCTTCCAGGACTGAGCGCCAATCCAGGAGTCCTCAAGTCAGAAACCCCCAAGGTTAGTATGGACATGTTTTGCCAGAGTAGTCAGATTCTGATCTGAATAGTCCAAATAATAGTATATTGGTAAGTAAGTAAGTAAAATTTATTTATAAAGCGCTTTTCGCAGATAAAATCACAAAGTGCTGTACAAAAACATAAGAAAAACAAACAAATATAAAACATTTACATATGTAAAAATTTTTGTGAGACTAATGAAAACCCATCAACCAAAAGCTTGCCTAAATAAACATGTTTTCAGATTAATTTTACAAGAGGTAATAGAGTCTAACATGCGTATGGATAGGGGTAAAGCATTCCACAATCTGGGAGCAACAGACTCAAAGGACAGGTCCCCTCGTGTCTTATAACGAGTCTTAGGGACAACAAGCAGGTTCTGGCCAGAGGACCGAAGAGTCCGGCCAGCAGAATAGGGCTTCAAAAGGTCCAGAATGTACTGTGGGGCTTGCCCCTTTAAGGCTCTGAAAGTCAGTACTAAAATCTTAAAATCGATCCTGAATTTTACAGGGAGCCAATGGAGAGCCGACAGGACTGGAGTGATATGAGACCTTCGAGGGGCACCTGTTAAAAGTCTAGCAGCAGAATTTTGAACAGTTTGTAGTTTGTTTAGAGCAGACTTATTTAGACAGGTAAAAACAGAGTTGCAGTAGTCCAGTCTTGTTGATATGAAAGCGTGAATTATCATTTCCAGATCATTTTTCGACACCATTTTACGAATTTTAGATATATTTCTAAGGTGATGAAAGCAATTTCGTACAAGCTGTTTAGAGTGTGTCTCCAAAGACATTTCCTGGTCAAACACAACCCCCAGGTTTCTGAGGCTGGACTTGACCAAGGGGCCTAGAGAGCCGAGGTGCTGTTTGATCAGCGAGGTCTTATGGTCTGGGGCGAATATTAGCGTTTCTGTCTTGTTTGAGTTTACCTGCAAGTAGTTAGTGGCCAGCCAGTCTTTAATGGAGGACACACACTCTAAAAACAGGGACAGGCGGTGGAACTCAGCGTCATTAAAAGAACAATACAACTGGACATCATCGGCATACAAATGATATGATACATCTTTAAAACAATTGATAATTTGACCAAGTGGCAAAATATACAATAAAAACAGGATTGGACCCAAAACTGACCCTTGAGCCACTCCGCAGGATAAATTTGACACCTCAGACTGTACATTGTTTGCTGCAACATTAAAGGTTCTATCTTGAATATAAGAAGAGAACCACTGAAGGACAGATCCTGATAGTCCCATCTCATCATGAAGACGATTTAACAGTATACTGTGATTGACAGTGTCAAATGCAGACGTCAGATCAAGAAGTACAAGTACGGTATAGCGGCCAGAGTCTGATGCCATCATCACGTCACTAGAGACTTTTATGAGAGCTGTTTCAGTGGAGTGTAATTTTCGAAATCCAGATTGAAAAGTATCAAACAAGCTGTGTTGCTCCATAAAGGAGGTCAGCTGGCTTGCCACTACTTTTTCCAAAATCTTGGAGATAAATGGAAGTTTAGATATAGGTCTATAGTTTTTTGGTTCTGATGGGTCAAGATTGGGTTTTTTAAGGATCGGGTTTACCACCGCATGTTTGAAGTAGCTGGGGACTGAGCCAGATGTAAGTGACAGATTAATTATTTTTACCAAGCAGGGGCCAATAGTTTCAAACAATTTCAGCAATAAAGTTGTTGGGATAACATCAACGGGGCTTGAAGATGGTTTAATGTTTCCTATTATTGTCCTCACATCCTGTAAGCTGACGGGAGTGAAGGATGACCAAGATGATACCGGTGAGAACACAGTAGAGCAAACACCAGTACGTGGAGGAATTATACTGGCCCTAATGTCATGTACTTTGCTCAAAAAAAATGACAAAAAGTAGTTACAGTCCTCATCTGTGTACACAGGTACCTGAGTAGCTGAAGGTGCAGTGAGATGTTCAATAGTGTCAAACAAGACTTTGGGATTTTTCTTATTTCCTAACACTAGGTTAGAAAAATAAGTTGAGCGAGCCTGCTTTATTAATTCATTTAGATCCAGCATCATGTCTTTTAAATGGAGTCTATGTACCTCTAATTTAGTGGCTTTCCACATACGCTCTGTCTTCCGACATTTCCTTCTAAAGCTACAAATGTTATCATTTATCCATGGGAGCTCCTTTCTCTTTGACCCAGAAATATTCTTAACAGGGGCTACTGTATCCAAAACTGATAGACAGTGGTTGTTGAAACGTTGCACAAACGAATCAACATCATCACAATCAATAAAGGAACGAGAGTCAAATGAGGCAGAGAAATCACTGGGTGTTGTCTCACTAATAATGCGTTTTTGTGTTTCAGCTTTACAGACAGTAGGCATCATATTATGTGTCAAATCAAAAGAAATACAACAATGGTCACTAATTTGAAATTCTTCAACACTTAGATTATCAATATTTAGGCCAAGAGAGAAAACCAAATCCAACGTGTGGCCTTTTTTATGTGTGGGGCCAGAAACATGTTGTACAAAATTGAAAGAATCCATAATAGACAGCAGTTCAACTGCATTTGAACAAGTAGGATTGTCAATATGCAGATTAAAGTCACCAAGGACTAAGACGCGATCTAGTTTAATAGTAGATGTTAAAAGCTCGGATAAATCATCAAGAAATGACCGTGCGGGACCAGGAGGTCGGTAAACTAAAATACAGTAAAAAGGGTGTATTTTTCCAACCTTACACATCTGCAGCTCGAAGGAATCGAATAGAGTGTTGTCCATCAAACTACAGCAGAAAGAGTCCCGAAAGACCAGCGCAAGTCCACCTCCACGGCGCGCTAGCCGAGGGGACCCAAACACGGAGCAGTCCGAGGGGCATAGTTCTTTTAGATGGAAATGTTCGTTTTCACGCTGCCATGTCTCCGTAATGAACAGGAAATCCAAGTTCTCCTTAGTGAAATAATTATTCAAAGTAAAAGCCTTACTCGCAATAGAGCGCGCATTTAGAAGGGCAATCCTAGAAGAGCGCGTGCGTGGCAAGGGCTGACCTGGCACAGGCTGTATGGCAGGATCCGTTCGACAGCTAACCGGGCACAGGACACGCTGGCGGGGTGCACGATGGCAAGCAGGCCGGGTGGGAAAGATCCGGTCGGAGGTGCTCCACACAGACGAAGCCACGTAGACCGCGTCCCGATCTGATTCACAGACCGGAATTTGCTTCAGACACCGCTCATTCCAGGGAGCTCTGGATCCATTTGACCCTCTCCACTTTCTTCTCCAGACTTGGGCTCCAGCCCTGGAACCCCGCTTCCTTCTCCTGCCACGTCGCCGGGTAGGCAACAGGTATTCTGGTGATGATGTGTTGCACTCCAGTTTTAGAGGGAGAAACTCAGAAAATCTGTCCCGGGTACTAAAATCCTGCATATGTGCTTTAATGCGGAGCAAAGCCGCCCGATCATATTGTATGATTGCAGAGACATAGCTGGTAGTTGATTGGGTTAACACAAGAAAAATCACAAGGAGGATTACAAATGCATGAGAGAGCAGAGAGGCAGCCGACGCATAGCCGAACACAGGCGCCATCTCGTCAATGGTACTTAATTGCAGCTTCCAGTACTGAGCGCCAATCCAGGAGTCCTCAAGTCAGAAACCCCCAAGGTTAGTACGGACATACTTATGAGATGAGCTTTTTGCCATGTCAGTTACATGTTTTTGCTTCCTTTTTCTTTCTTTTTTTACAGAAAAGAAAGACAGGTTTCCAATGACAGACAAAAGTAAGCATCAATACATTGTTACTATAATATTTTATGCAATTTTCCTGAATCATGACCGTGGGAGTAATTAAAGATTCTTCACTTTATCTTTTATCTTCTGGTTGATAGCTGGCCACAGTTCTTTTCCTTGATGTCCAATATAGATGAGAAGGCAAAATTCTCATTTAAAATTTTTGTTATTGATGTTTAGGAGTTGTCATACCCCTCAGTATTGTGATGCTATTTTTTATTGTACTTTAAATTAACACAATGCCTTTGTTGCATTTAGGATTTCAAAAAAAGGTTTTGACACAACTTTTAGAAATAAACGATGAACTCCGAAGAATAGGGAAAATTGTGGAACCAGAAACTGGGTTCCACGTGTCAACCTTGGGCACTGAAGATGAGTTCGAGTACTTAGAGAGGCAGCTTGAAAGTGGGAATACACGGACAGCAATGGTAAAAAACTAGCAAACCAAAAAACACTCCAAAGCAACTTTTCCACACTAAAATGCTCATCTTTGACAGTCTAAAATTAATTTGAAATATAATATGCAATTTATGACTGAACCATGGCTTGTTGCATACTATCAGACTACGAGGCAAAAAAAAAAAACAATATCATTGTACATTAAGATTGAGTTGAAACAATTCGTTTTAAATTGGCAATAATTATAAAATAATAATTGATTTAAATTGAAAATTTATAAAAAGTATCCAGCAGTATTAAAAATTTTATCTGCTGAAATAAGAGTTTTATAGGGTCAGTGATGGAAAACTTGCAGGTCAATGGGCATCAACCTTTAATGTTGGTAAATACTTTGAAAATGAAGCATATACTGTAATACTACCTGCCAAGTACTGACATTGGCTTGTGTTGTTCAGGTGACACAGTTGTGTAAAATTGGAGGAAAAAACTTCAAAGACAGTACAAGAAGAATGCTGGACAGGTAAAGCCTACAAATTATGCAACATTTATCAAACATTCTGGTGTCGATACTGAATATTAATTTTAAGTGGTCACTACGCAAATTAGCGATTTAAAAAAGAATTCCTTTAAAGTTACTTTTGAAATGCCAGTCTTTAGCCGCAATAGTTAACCACTTTATTTTGTATTATACTTTAGTGTTTTCAAAAATTCCCTGATGTCTACATTCAACATGAAAGGAGGAGGTCCACTCCAGAAGAAGTCCTTTCAATCAACTGCCTTATTCTCAGTCATCAGAGGTATGCGTGTCTGTTTAGGCTAATAGTGACTCTCTCTCTCTCTCTCTCTCTCTCTCTCTCTCTCTCTCTCTCTCTCTCTCTCTCTCTCTCTCTCTCTCTCTCTCTCTCTGTGTATATATGTATATACAGTGTTGGTCAAGTTACTTACAAAAAGTAATTAGTTATAGTTACTAGTTAATTCTCACAAAAAGTAACTGCGTTAGTAACTGAAATACATCATTACAAAAGTAGCTAATTACCAGGGAAAGTAACTATTGCATTACTTAAAAAACAAAAAGTTTAAATATAAGAAATTTCTTGGATACCGTCAATATGAAATGTTAAAATGAATGAATGAAGTCACACACCTTTACAACTGGTAGTCATTCTGTAATAGCCTATAGGCCTACCTGAAGTATTTTCTTCCTCAGATTAAGTTTAACAAAAAATGCTCTCAATATAATACTGAACAAATATAATAATAATAATACAATTTAATCTTTTGGGGGTTTATTTTTATAACCTACAGAGAACCCTCATCATCAGAGGTTATTTATTTTAGCCAAATTCTAGTAATGTTTGCCGCACGTGTTCACAGCCGCCAGAAAAAAATATGTTTGAACGTTCCCTGCAGGTTATTTTGGAGTTTGTTATATGCTACAGTACAGAGAGTATTCTAATGCTGAAATGTGTAATTTATTTATAAATAAAGCATTTATTCTCGGACAGCTCCTATGGTTGAGAGAAAGCCTACTCAGATGAAAAACGCTTCAGTGAGCTCAATTATAGTAACGGCACATTTTTAATGACAGTAACGGGAACGCCGTTTTTAATGGAGGAAGCAATAATTAGTTTGATTACTCATTATTGAAAAAAATAACTCTGTTTATTTATAACGCCGTTATTCCCATCACTGTATATGTATATGAAGAGTTCAGATGCAAAAGCCTCTAAGTGCCATCTTAAATTTTCTTCTCGAATGTTCGTTTTTAACAAGCTCATATATGTAAGTTCAGCAATTTCACTTAAATGACAATTAATAGGTAATTGTCATTGCCATTTAAGTGAAATTACTGAACTTGCATAATATGAGCTTGATAAAAATGAACATTCGAGAAGAAAATTTCAGATATATATGTATGTGTGTGTGTATATAGCCTATATATATATATATATATATATATATATATATATATATATATATATATATATATATATATGCCTTGTGCAGAATTGTATCACCCCGTATCGTTACACCCCGTATTGCATCACCATTACGCGAGCAAAAATGTTCAATTATTGATATTAATTTATTTATAATATTGATATAAATTATTGTCTATATTGATATATATATTATATAGTCTCAATCTATATTCTGTTAACTCTATATTGGCCAGCTCTAGTGTGCATCCTAGCAAAAGTGATTGACTGTAATTAGTTAAATGACTGTCAACAATGCTTTTCTTGAGCAATAATTCTTTCCTTTTTCTCATTTGGCAGACGCAGTGATGACCAGCTGTCCATCAGCTACGGAATGTGAAATAAAAAACGTTATTTCAAATCATTTCAAACAAGCTCCAGGGAGGGCAGGGGGTGGGGGTTATGGATCTAAATAAACAGTTGTTAATTAAAAATTGTAATATCTTAATTTGTTTTACATATTTTTCAAATGTTTTTTTGTTCATTTTTATGTTTGAATGTTGTCTATATAATTGTTCAAAATAAATCCCTTTATATTCAATTAGTTTGGATGGATTTTCATTTATGAGAACCTGTTATATTTGAGTGAAAAGAATCCTTATGCCTCATTTTGTTGTCTATTACATGTATATGTAGTGTAATTGATGACTAGTCTATTCTTGGGCTATGGTTAGACGTCTATTAGATTTTCACTGACAGCCCAAAATAAGCCTTGTTTTAGCCTAGACCCATATTGCCTGTCTATTAGACGTATATATGTAGTCGTTTAATAGCCGTCTAATTGATGACTAGTCTATTCTTGGGCTATGGTTAGACGTCTATTGGACGTATAAATATAGTCGTTCAATAGCTGTCTATTCTTGGGCTATGGTTAGACGTCTATTGGACGTACAAATATAGTCGTTCAATAGCTGTCTGATTGTCTATTCTTGGGCTATGGTTAGACGTCTATTAGACGTATATATGTAGTCATTCAATAGCTGTCTATTCTTGGGCTATTTTTAGACGTCTATTAGATTTTCACTGACAGCCCAAAATTAGCCTCGATTTAGCCTAGACGTCTGGGCTGTGTTTAGACGTCTATTAGACGTCTATTAGAAGCGAAATTGCTTGCTGGGATATGAGAAAATGAACACGTAGTTCCCAGACCAAGTCTCAAATGAGACTTGGTCTGACGTTAGCCAGGCTAATGCAGACCTACAAGGGCATCACATTTGTCTTCGCCAAGATGGGCATGTAGCTTGGTAATGTCAGTAATGTGTGTGTTTCTCCCCTTGGCTGTATGGAAATGGAGGTGGCCATCAATGTGGCTGCAGAAAGCTAGAGTCAGCACAAAGACATCGGTGTCTGGGCTCTTGATTACCAGGTCATGACTTAGCTTTGTTGGTTTTGACCAGAGAGCCATCAAAGTTGGAAATTGACTGTGGAAAAGGACCCAAACTTTGTCTTGTTGTATAATATCAAGAAAATGCAATTACCTGCCTCCTTGTTTATTGTAGATGCCTTTTTGTTACACATTTAGCCAATGTATTGGATAATGCATTGCATTCAATGTTGTTATTTATTTTTTGTAAAATATGGCTTATATTGTTTTAGCATAGATGTACAGTAATTGGTTATGCATGTATATGTGACTGTGCCAACCCATGTTAAGAGGAGCAGAAAAGTGCGATTATGTGTGTGTGCGCTAGAGGACTCCTAGAACTTTAAATGAACTCAGCCATCTTAGTTGAGTCTACTGGAGTTCAAGGACATGAAGAGGTGGACCGCTTGCTCCTGCCTGGAGAAGGATCTGGGAAACTTTGGAGGAGTGTCAACCTAACGCCTGTTGTAAAAAAACAGGAGTATAAAAGACTGATGAACTGTTTGCCTCTTGGGATACTGATACGCCAGTGCCCCCGACTCCTAGAAGCCCACAGCTGATAACAAGAAACCCCAAGCAGAAGATAAGAAGCCCAGAGCTTACTACACCTTTGATTCAAAATGTGATTATTGTATTTTATACTTAAACGATGAAGTTTTATTTGCCTTTATATTTGTATATTTGTTTATTATAAAAAGAAAAGTAACCAATTAAAAGAAATTTAATTGATTACAAAATCTGCCTACTGAGACTTAGATTTATGATGCTGGAAGACTTTTAATGAGAACATACCACAGAGGAGTCTTCTGACCAAATTGTAAGTACCTTTTGAATGCTTATGGTTTAGGTCAGATTTGACTTTCTTTACCTTACCTGAGAATAATAAATAAATATGTAAAAGGTGTTAAGAGTAAAGTACACACCGTAAAACAGTCTTTGAGTCACGATTGGCTGTTTGCTCAATGACTTGATCACATGCAGTGCCGGCAAAACCATGTCTTTGATGTCTCTGTGCCACAAAGTCACCTGAAAGAAGCTGCTGGTATGCTGAAGGGTGTGTGTCTTCCAGGTTGGTCATTTCAGCCCAATATGCTGTCAAATACCTGGCATAATTTACTTTGTCACAGGCAAAAAAAACAGGGCAGCATACTTTGCCCAGTGGACAAATGGAGAGTCCAGTTACCCTCTCTTGTTGCCCTGATGAAAAGAAGCAAATCTTCCATCATGTCAAGGTATGTGCTCCAAAATCTGAATGTGTGGTTACAGTTGTTTTTCACCACAAATTCTTCATAACCTTGTAGTAACTGCTGAAATGTGTCTGATGTTAGCATGACCTTGAACTCTTCAGAGGGAAAACACTCCTGCAGATCTGTTGCCACTTTTAAAGCAGCTGCATTTTGTTCTTGTGTGAGTGTGTCCAAGTATGCCCACCAGCGCAGTTTCTGGAGTCTTTCCATCAGGAGTTTTTGAGCCCGTATGCTCCTGTTGTAGTGATGGCCGGAGATCACTCCATCGATTGAGCCTGCAGCCACCAGGTCAGACTCAATCAAGATGTCCTGAAAGCCAGCATCACCATACAACTTGTCATGCATAGGAATGCATGACAGATATGCCATTGCTGTGTGGAACTCTCCCATCCTCACTACAATATATGCCTTGGCATATGGCTTGATCCATAACTAAAACAACTTCTTTTTGTTCCAAGCTGTCAGCAATGGCAATGGAGCGGCTCAGGATGGTGTGGACAGTGTTGAGATCAGTCGGGCTGGCATCAATCACTGGTAGGTAACCAACATGTGTAGATGGTAGGACTGTGTCTTCCTTCAACATGATATTAAACCCTGTCCATCCAGGAAGGACTTTGCCCTGGGCCTCAGATACTTTCAGTAAAAAGAATGCAGCATCAATTCTTCTACCGGTATGGCATATCTGTATTGGTCCTGCTGATCTATCTTCACTGCAAAATTCTGTGGACCAGACCGCTTTCCTCTTGTGTATGTTGAAAGATTCAGTGGAGGAGGATGAACAGACCGCTTTCGTGTTCTCTGTCTGGGTAATGTGTCTGGTAAGGATGCTGTATAACTGTTTATGCCCCTCTGAATTATTATACCATTGGTGTTATGTGTTGTCCTTTTACCTGAAAGAGTCTTCTCTCCAAAGACATTATTATCCCAGACAAGAGTCACAGGCACTTCAGCACTGATGTTTTCAGGGATGTATATTTCTCCTCTCTCCATTTGTAGGTGAGCAAGGGCAGTATCATGCTCAAGGACCTGGGAATTGGATGAGCAGTGACCCAGACCATTTAACAACCCTATAAGCTGTGCAGAGCCAGTCATATGCCGAACTGCCATTGCAAGTGAGCACTGTTTTGGCATGAGCCACCGTCCTCTGGTTGCCAGGGTAATAATGTCCTGACAAGTGGACACCATCTTTCTGCTGTCCTCTGAAGTGACATCAACACGATCATCTGATGATTGTGATGACATTCCTGATATCCATGCAATGAAGTTAAAACGTTGGTGAGGCACTACACTCAGGGCATTATCCAGTGTGAGGTCACCTGCTGTGGGAGGCCATGGAAGCTTTGGGTATCTTTTTGATGTCTTTTGAATGATTTCTTTAAGTGTCATTGCTGCATGATATAACACCCGAGAATCATCCGTGTTGATGGTGGCATTTTCAATATCTCCTTGACTTGTCATTTCGCCTTCACTTTCTTCAGATGAGGAGGAAGCAGAGGAGACCGCAACTACTCTGGTACTCTGTTGAAGTTTAAAACTATTGGATCTGGCCAGAGTCACTCTGGATCTGCCATAACCTGTCACGGGCGAGTGAGCGAGAGACGAGGATTCAAGTGCAGAGAAGATTTAATTAACAAACACAGACAAAAATACAGAAAACTCAGAAAATCAACAGACAGGAACATCAAAGACAGGTAACTCGGACAACGAACCAGCACAGGACAACAAACACAAGGAAGCTAAATAGGGGAACAAACAAAGGAGGGTAATGAGACTAACAGGTGGGATAAATTAACCAATAATCAAATAACAAGCTGGGAGGGGCTAGACAATAGACACAAGCACATGGCCCAACATAACAAACACCCATGTGCAGCACAAGACAGGACAGGCATGTGACATTACCCCCTCCCTACGGAGCGGCTACCAGACGCTCCATAAGACCAGGGCGGGACGGGAGGGACAGACCAGGGCGGGACGGGAGGGACAGACCAGGGCGGGACGGGAGGGACAGACCAGGGCGGGACAGGGGGAAAAAAATGTCTGGGACACCAGAGTGGTCCACAGGGTTCAGGAGGCCAGGACGGGGCAGGCTGTGCAAACGGCCAGGGTGGAGACTTTCCTTCAGGCGGCCAGGGCGGAGACTTTCCCTCGGGCGGCCAGGGCGGAGACTTTCCCTCGGGCGGCCAGGGCGGAGACGGCAGTTCATCGTGCGGCCACGGCGGAGACGAACCCTCGGGAGACCAGGAAGTAGACGACCCTTCAAGCGACCATGGCACAGGAACCGACCCCAACTCAGGAACAGGAACCGACACCGGCTCAGGAACTGGCACCGACACCACCAGCTCAGGAACTGGCACCACTGGAACTGGCCCTGGAACTAGCACCACCGGCTCAGGAACTGGCTCAGGAACTGGCACCGACACCACCGGCTCAGGAACTGGAACCGGTACCACCGGAACTGACAGTGGAACTGGCACCCTTGGCTCAGGAACTGGCACCGACACCACCGGCTCAGGAACTGGAACCGGTACCACCGGAACTGACAGTGGAACTGGCACCACCGGAACTGGCACTGGAACTGGCACCAACGGCTCAGGGACTGGAACTGGCACTGGAACTGGTACCACCGGCTCAGGCACTGGAACTGGCACCACTGGAACTGGCACTGGCACCACCGGCTCAGGCACTGGAACTGGCACTGGAACTGGTACCACCGGCTCAGGCACTGGAACTGGCACCACTGGAACTGGCACTGGAACTGGTACCACCGGCTCAGGCACTGGAACTGGAACCACCGGCTCAGGCACTGGAACTGGCACCACTGGAACTGGCACCACCGGCTCAGGAACTGGAACTGGCACCACCGGCTCGGGCACTGGAACTGGTACCACCGGCTCAGGCACTGGAACTGGCACCACTGGAACTGGCACTGGAACTGGTACCACCGGCTCAGGCACTGGAACTGGAACCACCGGCTCAGGCACTGGAACTGGCACCACTGGAACTGGCACTGGAACTGGCACCACCGGCTCAGGAACTGGAACTGGCACCACCGGCTCGGGCACTGGAACTGGCCCCTCTGGCTCGGGCACTGGAACTGGCACCACCGGCTCGGGAACTGGCACCACCGGCTCAGGAACAGACACCACCGGCCCAGGAACAGACACCACCGGTCCAAGTGTGTGCGTAGCCCACACACACCACATGGCTGTGGCCATAATGGCCAGTGTCGCGGTCACTAAGGGCTCAGGAACAGACACCTCCGGTTCAGGAACAGGCACCACCGGCTCAGAAACAGACACAGAAACAGACACAAGCACAGGCACAGACTCAGGAACAGACACTGGCTCCGGCTCAGGAACAGACACTGGCTCCGGCTCAGGAACAGACACTGGCTCCGGCTCAGGAACAGAAACAGACACAAGCACAGGCACAGACTCAGAAACAGACACTGGCACAGACACTGGCTCCGGCTCAGGAACAGACACTGGCTCCGGCTCAGGAACAGACACTGGCTCCGGCTCAGGAACAGACACTGGCTCCGGCTCAGGAACAGGAACAGACACTGGCTCCGGCTCAGGAACAGACACTGGCTCCGGCTCAGGAACAGACACTGGCTCCGGCTCAGGAACAGACACTGGCTCCGGCTCAGGAACAGACACTGGCTCCGGCTCAGGAACAGACACTGGCTCCGGCTCAGGAACAGACACTGGCTCCGGCTCAGGAACAGACACTGGCTCCGGCTCAGGAACAGACACTGGCTCCGGCTCAGGAACAGACACTGGCTCCGGCTCAGGAACAGACACTGGCTCCGGCTCAGGAACAGACACTGGAGGTTTGAAGGGCGTCTCCAGGATCCGAGCTAAACGCTCTAAATAGCCGATCAGTGCCCCCCCGGCCATGAGAATGGGCATCTCCCGATCTATCTCCGACTGGGCAGACGTGGCTTGAACCATCTCTGGCTGGGCAGATGTGACCTGAACGGTCTCTGGCTGGGCAGACGGGACGTGAACAGTCTCTGGCTCGGCAGACGTGACGTGAGCAGTCTCTGACTGGGCAGACTGGACGTGAACACTCTCGGTGGCGGCCATCTTGTCAGGGGACACAGGCTCGGCAGACGTGACGTGAACACTCGCGGCGGCGGCCATCTTGTCCGAAGACACAGGCTCGGCAGGCGTGACGTGAGCAGGCTCGGCGGCGGCCATCTTGTCCGAAGACACAGGCTCGGCAGGCGTGACGTGAACAGTCTCTGTTGCGGCCATCTTGTCTGAAGACACAGGCCCGGCAGACGTGACGTGAACAGGCTCGGCGGCGGCCATCTTGTCCGAAGACACAGGCTCGGCAGGCACCATCGGAACTGGGACCACCGGAAAAATTATGGAGGGAACCCTTCTCCTCCTCCTGTGTCTTGAGACCACCGGAATTGGGACCATCGGACTCGGGACCACTGGAACTGGGACCACCGGAATAGTCACAGAGGAGGTCTTCCTTCTCCTTCTCCTTCTCCGTCTCCGGACCACCGGACCACCTCCTCCGATCTGATCACCGTCTGACATGGTGCTCTCCTCCTCCAAAGTCCTCTGAACACATCTGGAGAAATATTCCATTAGGGAATGAATTCAAGTGCAGAGAAGATTTAATTAACAAACACAGACAAAAATACAGAAAACTCAGAAAATCAACAGACAGGAACATCAAAGACAGGTAACTCGGACAACGAACCAGCACATAGTTAACTGAACCCATTGACTTCCATAGTTTTTTTTTTTTTTCCTACTATGGAAGTCAATGGGTTCAGTTAACTGTTCGGTTACTGACATTCTTCAAAATATCTTCCTTTGTGTTCTTCAGCAGAAGAAAGAAATTCATACAGGTTTGAAACAACTTGAGGGTGAGTATATGATGAAAGAATTTTCATTTTGACGTGAACTATCCCTTTAACATGCCTGTTGAGACTACTACTTAGACGACTTCTGTTTTGATTATGCAGACTTTTTTTTTTCTTTTATGAACAGTCAAGTCACTCACTCAGAGGTTGATTTACTATAGTAAAAATCTGAGGCTTCATTTGTCCTGACATTGTATCTGATCCTGTGCTAGATTCTAGAAATAGCACCAGTGAAGCAAGTCCCACCCAAGAAGATGGACAAGCCAACTAGTGCTCAGGATTTCTTTGCCACAAGGATGTACAACGACAACTCCCCAGAGCAACGTACCAAAGAGGAGGGGATAGCACAGTGGATAGGCCGCACAGGTCTCCCAGCAAGAATTGTTGAAGATGAGGAGTTCATCGCCATGATGGAAAAAATGGACAAAAAGTTCAAAGTGCCAAAAAGACATAAAATTTTAAACTTGATTGACAAAATGTACAAAGAAGAGTTGAAAAAATCAAACAAAAACTGGCCACAGCACGCAGAATAACTGCAGGGTTGGATATTTGGACTAAGAAGGGGCTTACAGCATCCTTCCTGGGAGTCAGCGCCTGTTACTTCAACCCTGAGGAAAACAAGGCGGAACACAAACTCCTGAACCTGAAGGAGATGGTTCACCCTCACACCGCAGTGTCGATTAGTACACTTGTGGAGGAGTCAATGGAAGAATGGGGGATCCCCAGAGAGAAGGTCCTCACAACGATTACTGACAATGGCAGCAATATGGTGGCTTCGTTCCACACACATGCAGAAGTTGCCACAACTTCTGAAGAGGACTCAGAGGCAGAGCACGACGATGACTATGAGCATCTGGAACTTGGGGAGGATGACAGGTAACGCAAGTCTGTGTATGAAACTATGCTATTAATTAAGAATCAGAATCCGCTTTATTGGCCAGGTTTACAAGGAATTTGACTCCGGTTAGTCTTTGCGCTCAAAGTACACAACAAACACTTTACATATAAAGAGTAAAAACACAAGGGGAACGTAAGAAACATAAATAATACAATATACAATTTAATTCATTCAACATTTATGTAACTTATCATGTATTTTTTATGAATAAAAAATAATTCATAGAAATTTAAAAGATTAAAAATTATGCTATTAATTCATTCAGCATTTATGAAACTGGTCATAATTTAATTTCATATACATAAAGACTAAATAAGTTCATAAGAAGTTAACTACTAAAGCTATATCATTTGGTTCAATAATGTAAGGGCTAAAATGGTTAAATATGTGCATTTGTTTTTTCATGTAGATACGACTACGGAGCCATAGAGAGGACCCCATGCGTGGTTCACACTGTACAGCTTGTAGTGAATATGGTCCAGAAGGAACCCCCAATCCAAAAGCTGTTGGAGAAAGTGAGGCACTTGGTGAACAAATTTAGGAAGTCATCTGTCGCCACAGAGCGGCTGCTGCAGAAGTGTGCTCTGGTTCTGGTAAAAGACTGTCCCACCAGGTGGTCAAGTTGCTTTGCTATGATGTCGCGCTGTCTTGAAGTCAAGGAGCACCTCACAGCTGTGGCTGAGTCCATGGGCTGGGACAGCCTGCAGCCCAGTGAGTGGCAAAAGATCGGGATGCTGAGAGACCTTCTTCTGCCATTTGCGGAGCACACTAAGTCACTTGAAAGTGACACTCAATCACTTTCCCTTGTTGTACCAGCACTCCTGGATCTCAAAAACCACCTGTCGGAGTTCTCGCTTGCACATGGGCGAACCTACAAAGATGCAGCTACTCTGGCTCAGAAGATGCTGTCCAGCATGGATAGGCGCTTTAGTGTGTTTCTCGACACAACGGCCGACAACTTCTCACCACTTCCTGCAGCAGCATGCTTTGTGGACCCTTGTATAGCTGAAACCCTTCTGGAAAATGATGACAACGAAGTACAGAATCTTGTCAGAAAGGCAGAGGACTACATTGCTCATCTTGTGCCACAAAGAGTGCAAGTACGAGAAGAGCAGTGGTCCGATGATGAGCAAGTTGCAAATGCGGGTACAGGGGCTCCAGAGTCAACCCCTGCAAAACGGTGTAGATTTAAATTCTTCAGTGCTAATCGTCCATCAAGGCCCAAGACAGCCAAGATAACAAACATTAGGCAGGAGATTTTAAAATATAAAGAAGGGCTGTCCGAGTCGCACAAGACTGCTGCTACTAGTGGTGAGGTTGAGGAATCCGGCATTGAGTATTGGTTAACTCAGTGTTGTTCTACTGCGTTTCCAACACTGAAACCCCTGGCCTTGGACCTCCTGGTGATGCCAGCCTCTCAGGCATTTACAGAGAGGGTCTTCAGTGTAACTGGTTACCTCTCTTGTGGCCGCAGGAACAGGGCTAGGACCATTTTGGAAAGAAGCACTTTCCTCAAAGTAAACAAGCCTAAGTAGTAGTTAATGGCTGGCCTGAACAGACATACAAGAAGCATGCATACTGTACACACACGCACACGCACACACACACACACACACACACACAAACACACACACACACACACACACACACACACACACACACAAAAACACACACACACACACACACACACACACACACACACACACACACACACACACACACACAGTTTCTGTTGAGACTGCTGGTTTTTTGGTTCAGTAGTTGGCATAATTCTGTTTGTTCTTTTCTGTTCTGTTCTTTTCTATGCAGCCAGTGCTTCCTATCCATCTCTAAGGTCCAAACCATTTGTAGTGTTATATGCAAAATCTGACTTCAGTTTACAATACAAGTAACAGACACACACATTTTATTTGCACTTTTTAGTATGTTATTGTAGCTCAACTATTCAAGCACCTTGTTTCTCTTTGTTAAACTTGAATGTATAAAAAATTTTCTGGCATTGTCATGTGATGCTATTTTATTTAAATTTATGTGTGTGTACTTCTAACATGTTTGGTTGGTAAAATAAATATGTTGTAAATTCAAATCAGAGCGTCTTGTCTGGAATGGAGGTGTTCTTGAGTCTAAAAGGAAACAATAATATTTAAGATAACCTTGTTTGAAATGGGTTTGGCTAAATGAAAATTGGTTGTGTCTATACTACTAGGTACTTACACTATATTAACTAGGTTAAATCGAATTGCATCACTAAAAATAGACTAAAATACAATTTTCATTGACTAAAACTAGACTAAAATGTCATCAGTTTTCGTCGACTAAAACTAGACGAAAATAGTCATGGATAATTCTGACTAAAATAAGACTAAAATGCTCAGACTTTTAGTCGACTAAAACTAGACTAGACTAAAAAGAGTATGAACCTGACTAAAACTAATAAAAACTAAAATGACAGCTGGACACAAAGACTAGACTAAAACTAAAACAGGCCGCCAAAAACAACACTAAAGCTAAGGCTACGGTGGCCCAGTAGTGCACCACACAAACTCAAATCTAAACTCCCTGAAGTCCTAGACTCAATTAAACTTCCTTCCTTCCTTCCTTTCTTCCTATATTTGTATTTATTTATTTATTTATTTATTTATTTATTTATTTATTTGATATGGACATAACAACAGCATTGGACAAACCAGATACATTGTTTTTTAGTGTTATAGCAAAACTGCTAATTTACAACACTTGTCCATAAGAGGCTACACATTTCACAAAACACAACACAATACAGTATACAAAACACAATGCAGAACAGTACACGATACAATATTTAAGAAGGTAAACAATACACATCATCAATATACATTTCATACAGCATTACCATGTGTGCAGCTTTGACTTGACTTCAGCCATTGTTTCAGACCTCTGTTAAAGCTGATCATATCTGTCTGCAGTTTTAAGTCAGTGGGCAGAGAGTTCCATAGTCTCGATCCATTAAAAGAGAAACTGGACTGACCAAAAGGTTTTGTAAATCTTGGAAGAACAAAGTCCCCACTGACTGAGGCTCTGGTGGAGGGTCTAAGTGAGCCCTGACGCCTAATAATAAGAGCAGAAAACAGCGGCGACACATGACTGTTCAAACATTTAAATACCAATTTCAGAGTACTAAAATGTATAAAGTTTTCGAAAGTAAAAAGATTATGTCTATGAATGATGTCACAGTGATGCGATCTCATAGGTTTTCTGGCAAATACCTTGACTGCCTGCTTGTACACTGAAATAGCCGGCTTGAGTGTGGACGGGGAGGTTTGTGACCAGGATGTGACGCAGTAAGACAGATGTGAGAAAATCATTGCATGCATGTATAACAGGGCGGACTGATGAGACAGATCCCCCCTGATAAAACGTAAACAATTCAAGTTGGATTTGACCTTTTTACAAACATTTTTGACTTGACTTTGAAATTTAAGATTGTTGTCAAGAATATATCTTTCTTTTTTTCTATCTATCCTTCTTTCTTTATTTCTAACCTTTATTTCTATATTTCTTTCTAACCTTTCTTTTTATATTTCTTTCTAACCTTTCTTTTCTTCTTTCCCTTTCTTTTTTCTATCTATTTTTTTTTTCTTTCTTTCCACCTAATTTCTTTCTTTCTACCTATCTATCGGACTGTATTGCCTTCAAACTTTCTGGCTAGGCTTTTTCATGCCAACTTAAAGTTTGCCAACAAACTTCATCTAGTTTTTTTGTACTAATCTTATATTGTTACTGCTACTACACTGCACATATCTGTATATGTTGTTCATACTGTACATCTATTCTGCTCTTATAAGGCTACTGCTAATATATTGCACATTTATATTTAATTTATATTACTGTTAACCATACTACTTTCTTAACTGTATATTACTGTCCATACTGCACTGTATGTATAATACTGCACCGCCTGTCTATACAATATAATGCCAACCTTCCTTTGCAGTTTCTTCAACTAATACTGCCTTCTCTCTTCTCCTTTGTGCTCGTTTTATCTTCGTGATATTTGTGAAATGGCTGTAGCACTCCCTGTGGTAGCCAGTGTTAGCTGGTTTGACTAACTGGTTTGAAGGTTCCTGGCTTTGTAACTTGTATGCCTGTACTGCCTCTTCTGCTATAATACCTTCTCTGCCCTCAAGGTCTTTCCACAGAAACACTGATTTAATAAATTTCTCCCAACTTATGTCTGTGAAGGGAATGGTGGGTCCACTTCCCTCAAATATATGCATGCAGCACTTCATGTTTTGCCATTTCTTCCAAGTAAACATGGGCGGGAAAAAGAGTATTGTTTGTCTCGTTTTTATGACGTTGTGTTTCCAAGCAATACCATTGTGTCAAATGTGTGAAATCAGAACGGTGTATTTATTTAAGATTGTACAATATTTATACAAAGAAATGACAGGACATAATATGACAAAAGATGGTTACATAATATAAAAACAGTATGAATGGATAACGTTACCTCTACATTCTCGTTTTGTGTCAAACTGAATATGTAGCAAAAGAGGGTAAAATAGTTATCTTAAATAGTACAGTCTTTAATCCTGGGCGCGAAGCGCACCAGTGTGTTCACAAACGCGTCACCGACACCTTCCCACGCACGCTATTGGATGAAGGCAACAAATACGTCATGCAGGTCGGACCCCACACGTAGCTGCTTGCTCTATTAGCCGGGAAAATAACCTGGAGAAAGTTACCGATATTATAGTAATGGACAAAGTATGTGAGTGGCAACAATTTTTATTTGCTTTGTTAAAAAGCGTAGCGGTTACATATAAAAAACTGGGTTATCCCTCACCACAGATCGTCTGAAAACACGAAATCTCCCCTTGGCCCACCGGCTATAATGGAAATGCAGCATTTAAAAATTTTCTTTTTTAATCAACAGCTTGAATATATTGCAAAAGTTTTGCACAAATCTGTAATGCAAACATGGCTATAGTCACTCCTTGTGTTTGCTGTATAACAGGTGAGCCAGGGGAAAGCATGATATTTTATTGGAACTTCTAAAATCACTACACAATACAGTGTAACAGTCTGAACAGTCTGTGGAGGTAATTACTTTAGTATAAACATTTAATGAAATGAGATCAAATCAAATAGCCGTGTTGCTGTTGCCTCTCTGTGTGTCTCTCAGAAACCAGAGCTGGGCAGGAGTAAATCAACTAAAATACTACATTATACTCATCTTCTACTATTTTGATATGTGTATTTAAATGATTTAAACCTTGTACGATATGATACATGAATATATTATATTTAGCGACTTTTCAGATCCCTTAAATGACATTTTTCAACAACCAAAAAACGACTTGCGACAAATCTAGCGACTTTTTGGAGAAACCTTAACAACTTTCCAAATGTTGCCAGTACTGCCTATCCCACTACAGAATGAGCTGTGCATGAGCATGGACCAATCAGTGCTCGCTTATCAGCTTCTCCTTTGTTTTAAATTCCAACATGACATCATGACTTTGCGTAAACATACACGCCACTTTCAAGTCAAGTGGCGTGTTATCTATACGCATTTTGAGCTATCCGCGTGTATGTCCACGCCGTCATCTTCCGCGTGTATGTCTACGCCGTTAAATGTCCGAGTGATTCCGCGTGTATGTCTACGCCGTTAAATGTCTGAGCGAAACGAAGCAAAATGTATATCTACATCTGGGGAGCGATATTTTTTTTTACTAGGATGGTAGGGGAAGACTCATAAATGGTATTAACCCCAGTGACGGGTAGGTTTAGGGACGGGGTAGGGGTAGGTCATATATATTTATATAGAGAGTAATGTAACGTTAAGTCAACGGCGTTGATAAACACGCTAAAAAGTGATTATGCGTGTTGATAGCACGCCAAAAATGGAAATACGAATTGGCGTGTCATACATACGCAATTTCATGAGATCAGTCTGTAAATTCAAACCATTTAATTTTAACTGTTTTATCTCATTCCCCTATCCGTCTGTCAGGACCAAGGGGGGTCATAGGCTCCCAGGGCATCTTGGACTTTTGTCAGAACGCCCTGCACAGTGGCATCACCCTCCATGAACCTGATGACAATCATTCTGCTGGGCTAAACTTTTCCATGTACAAATTCGGCCATGACTACAGATCTAGAATATATTCAAAGGGTATTAGTAGATACCCATTTACTTCAAGGCTGTAAGACTGGACTAATGCTAAAGACAACATATGGAGAACAATTTCGCAGCCAATTAGGTTAACTGGCAACATGATTTTGTACATAAAAGAGCATAATCTTATCATCAGTAAATTCATCACTTATTTATTGCACAGCAATATTGAGAAGAGAATTCTAGGGCTGTAGCTATCGATTATTTTAGTAATCGAGTATTCTACGGATTATTCCATCGATTAATCAGATAAA
Organism: Scardinius erythrophthalmus; assembly: GCF_964197995.2. Lineage (NCBI taxonomy): Eukaryota > Metazoa > Chordata > Actinopteri > Cypriniformes > Leuciscidae > Scardinius > Scardinius erythrophthalmus. The sequence goes on along the minus strand of NC_138224.1, from coordinate 37,464,498 downwards.
TGGTGGTAATAGAGATAGATACAAGTGAACAACAGCCTTTAAAATGACTTAGAAAACAAATAGGTAACACTTAACAATATGGTTCATTAGTTAACATTAGTTAACTACCTTAGTTAACATACTAAGAATCTACAGCATTTATTAATATTAGTTCATATTAATTTCAACATTTACCAATACATTATTAAAATCAAAGGTTGTATGTTAACATTAATGTACTGTGAACTAACATGAATAAAACATGAAACTAACATTAACAAAGATTAATAAATACAGTTACAAATGTATTGTTTATTGTTAGTTCATGTTGGTTAATACATTAACTAATGTTAACTAATGAGCCTGATGTTAAGTGTTACCTAAATATATAATAATGCACCTGAGACCCGCAGTGACGGACTAATTGACAGCTGCTGTCAGACTCTAAAATGGAGAGTGACTCACAGGGTCGCATGACGACGTAAAGTACATGCATCTGATGAGTTTTATCAAGTTGATGTCAATAGCGCGCGCTCTCTGTAGGCATATTCATATTTTTCCGCTATGTGAAAAAATCCAGCAAAATGCCCCGATGCGTTTGGCACTGTGTCGCTTTTCAGCGCGAGCTGTGTGGAGAAGCCCATTTCCACCTCTATTGCGTTTCAAAAGCAATCACGCGTAAAATGCAGGTTGCACACTTGAGCTCTAGGCGGGAACTCACGGTCTTCCAGGCCAAGTGCATGCAACCACTGGCGCCTAATTTCCAAGTCTGCTGGAAAGCTATGCAGTCCAGCAGTGCTGTTGCAACCAGCAACACTACACCTACATACCCTCCTGACCACTGTACTGGTACTGAGGTACTGGTACTGGTACTGACCTTTTAGGCCAGAGGTAAACTCCCTTTACTAATTGCTCAACTCACACCCTTTTTCTTTCTCAAATGATGTGACATCAAAATCAACATGGAACAAGTGAGGTAACTTTTGGCACAATCCAGAAATTTTCATATAGCACCTTTCAACAACAACGTCAATTGTATTTGTATGGCACCTTTCATTACAAGTTAACCCAAAGTGCTTTACATTAAAACAGCATGAATAGAAAAAAAAATACAATAAACAAAAGACAATCAACAAAAACAAACAAGAACATACATGTGCAGACATATACATTTATACACATTAACGCTGATATTTCAACAAGGAAATTCTTAAAAACTGACTTTTGCTGCCTGCCTGCGGATTGTCTCTTAGTTGTTTTCTTGCTGTTTTTATCTTATATGTTGTGTTTGTTACTTAAATACGTGGAATACATATGAATTACAGTGATTTACTTTTCACAGTTGTAAGAACTGATTTTCCTGTTAAAACAAAACTCACCCTGCAATAATGCCATAAAATGCACCCTGGACAGCAGATAGCAAAGGCAGAGCACAGAACCTGGTCCTGCCCAAACTTATCTCATTGTCCCCTTGTTTGACTTCAACTCATCTCCCCTCTCCCTCCTCTTCTCAAATCACTGAAAGGTCATTAAGGATGTCTATATATCACATATGATGTATCTTGTGAATATGTTGGTTTTCCTTTTCATGTTTGGTGTCATTTTAAAGGGCACAGTGCGATTGGTAAAATGGTCTTAATTTCATTGCAGTCATTGGTTTAATGAAAAAGATTGAGAACTTAGGAAAATCCTGTATCTCCTCTCTGGCTGATATCTCTTTACATCTCAAAAAACCAGGTGCTACCCCACTGGGGTACATGGATTGGGCCAACCAACTCTAAACAACATTTGTTTAACCCCCTTCTGTTCTGATCTGGTATTTAAGGTGAGGGAACAGAGCAACCTTTGGGAATCTTTTACCAAGATCATCCCCCACATTGGCTTTTAATAATTTACTTCTGTAATTGGCATAATACATTTTTACCTGACAAATAAATGTTAACCTTGATTTATTCTGCATTCTTCTGAAATCATTATTTCCAGTAAATAATGTGTAGTCTGGTTTTTCCACAAACCTTTGTCCAGAATAGATCAAACTGGAGGCACTTTGAATGGACCATGGGGCACATCTTAGAAAGACCTCCTGATTTCTGACTATTCCCTGACTTAGCATGCTGCAAATATTATATAAATTACACCTATGGGTCTGTAGTGTGCGACCGCATGGGGTAAAATATTTGTACTGCACCCTCTGACTATTTCAGGACTGGCTAGTTTGTGATCTCTATATCTTTAATAAAAATTTGACATCAGATTGGAACATTTAAAACAACTCTGGCACACTTATTGCTAGTGTTGATTGGTTGAGCTAAGTTGCTGACCCCTGATCTACACAGAGAGTCAAAGACCAGCAGGGTTTTCATCACTGAAGGAAAATGTTTCTTTAGTGCAGCACTGAGAGATTATATTTCATGTGTGCTCATCTTTATAAAAGATGACAGTCAGACCTCAGTGTGCAAACAACTGTTCCTGTGAAAGTAGTATATATGACGGACCTTGTGTCAAAATGATTGATGGCTTCCGGTTGTCATTGACCTTCCGGTTGACCTTTCCGGTCTGTATTGTTATGGATTGACCTATTGACCCTTCCTATCCCTTCGATCATGTGTTTTGACAGGTTGGCCTTCCGGTGTCTTTCCGGCATATGTTGTTATGGTTTGCCCTATTGACCTAGCTAGCCCTAGATCATGTGGTTTGACAGAAAGTTTTTGCCCTATTTGAACCTTTTTATCCCTAGATCATGTGTTTTTGAAGAGGATGTTAAAATAATTTATGGATTTGACAGAAAGTTTGAAGTTGGTGTCAGGTTCAGTTATATGGGTTTCTGTCTGGGTATATATTGTCACAGGCGCTCCCTCCCACCCTTTGCATGTGAGCTCTGACATCTGAAATGTACTGTTCGGTCACTGTGATGTTGCTGATGGTTTTGAAGGCGCTGTTATATATAGGATATGTGTCAGCATATCCTCCGCATTCCAGGGCATTGTGGACCCCTTTGGAAAAGTGAGAAGAAAAAGACTGTTTTTCCTGAATGCCTCACCAGCCAGAGTAGTGTGTGTGTGTGTGTGTGTGTGTGTGTGTGTGTGTGTGTGTGTGTGTGTGTGTGTGTGTGTGTGTGTGTGTGTGTGTGTGTGTGTGTGTGTGTGTGTGTGTGTGTGTGTGTGTGTCACAGGATTCCCTCTCCCAGCCTTCGCATTTGAGCTCTGACATTTGAAACGTGGAGTTCAGACACTGTGATTAAACAATGTCATACAAAAACATTCTATCCTTTAAAATAATTATCGTGCTAATTAAACTAAAGTATACATGATATGGTTATAAAATAATATCTTGCTAATTTAACTAAAGTTGAAAAACATTCTATTCTTTAAAAGTATATAAATTAATTGCTTATAATATAATATAAAATCACAGAGTGGTTCTCTCTTACAGCACCACCTGACGGTCTCTGACTCCTAGGGTTTATTCAGCGATCAGAATGAGACATTGTGTTAGGGCTAAATTTATTTCAAAGTTTAAATGATATCTTTATAAAATGTTTTTTTTATTTATTTTTATTTATTTTTATTAAATTTAATACATTATTAAAAGTCATAATAATGTTTTTAAATTCAATACATTATTAAAAGTCTTAATTAAAAAGTCTCTCAAACAGAGGCCCCTCCCGTGACACCCCCCCCCCCCCTCCTTCTGCTCCTTCGCATTCCAAAGGTAACAGTGAAACTGTGAAGTGTATCTCACACTAACTAAAGTTAAAAAAAAACATTCTGTTCTAAGTATATAAATGAAATGGTTATAAAAATATCTACTGAAACCAATTGTTTTAGATAAACAAAAATAAAATCCATCTTACATAAATGATTCTATTCTTTAAAAGTATATAAATTATATAATATAATATAAAATCACAGAGTGGTTCTCTCTCTCTCTCTCTCTCTCTCTCTCTCTCTCTCTCTCATTTAAAAGCATAACCTTTTTTTATATTAGATCTTTTAAAATTAAAAGACTGTTTAAATTAAATTTGTATGCATTCGTATACATTCGTATCTTCTATTTATCTTTTAGAAGACTTATGTATGATATAAATGAATTTGCTTAAATTTAACCCATTGTATTATTTTTACTAAACAATGTCTGTTCAAAAAACTTTAGATGGTTGAAAAACTGTACTTATTCGTCTTAAATCTCATTTAATCTATTTATTTTTTTTTTTATTTTTTTTATTTTTTTTTTTGTCCATGCAGGGTTTCGATTTTTATGGTGGGGGCTTTCCATAGCTATAATGAATTTTGTACCGTACACCTAAACACAGAAAACTACATTTGTACATTTTCAAAATAAATAAATTTAATAAAAAAATATATATATTTCTAAGCTGTTTTGAGTGCGTGCACACACACGGTTCTAAAAAATGAACTAATCTCTATTTTAAATGTAATTATTATTAATAACATATGTTACTAAAATGTAAACAAAGTTTTAGCTAAATAAATATATGAATAAAAACACCTTACAGCCCCAGATCCTTCAGAGAAAAACCACAGTGTGAACTGAAGCTTCAGGAAACAGGGTATCAGACCAGATGAGTCTCGGGGGACAATGTCACAGTAAATCTAGTCTGCTAACGCCTTTTCAGAGTACATCCAGAGTTTATACTAAATTCATTTAAAAGCATAACCTTAAAAGTTTAAATCAAATCTTTAAAGTTTTATTAAAATCATATCTTCTATTTATCTTCTAAGAAGACTTATGTAATTATTTTGCTTAAATTTAACCTAAGGTATTATCTTTACTAAACACGTCTGTTCAAAAACTTTAAAATGTTGAAAAACTGTACTTAGTCGTCTTAGATCTTATTTATACAAAAATATTTCAAACAGTATTTTTGTCCATACAACATTTTGTCAAAGTTTGTCACAATGTTTTGTTGTTGTGTTGTTTTTAAGAAATCCGAGGACTCCACATTGCTCTTATTTAGACTAAGTTTGTATCATTTGGAAAATCACCACACAATTTCAGAGACGCAATGCGTGATAAGTAAAGTTTGTCTTGAGCGAATATTTAATTTTACTCCTCTTAATTCAAAGTATAAGTATAAGATCGTATAAGATCATTTTAACTTGTATCTCCCGAACTATCCTTAATCAGTGTGGAATCACACAGGGTGAAACCCTTTAATGAGAATATACTATCTACTCAAAATATATGTAGAAGTTTAAATCCGGTGTTTAAAATCTGTCTGGTGGCCGCATGAACAGACTTGGGGCAGAGCTATAGCAGGAAGCATGCCCCTTTGACCTCCTCGATTTTGTAGGCTTTTTTTTGTTTGTTTTTTTGTTAAAGACCCTACAAGTTAGTCCTCCCAAAATAATTTCTCCCATCTAGCGGTGAAATTCTATTTTGCATTTAAACAAATAGTGCTCTCTAGCACCTTGCTTTTTCAAATGCGGTAGCACATCATCGAGTTTAACTATACATGTTCTACCGTTATGCTGCCTATATAATGATTTACACAGCCAAAGCAGTACAAAAAAAGCTTGTCATTTAGACCATAACTTTGACTCACCCGTTGAGAAGAAAGCAGACAACTTCCCTTTCAAAGTCTTTCTCCTTCATTAGCTCTTTCCACCTGGGAGAAGCTATCCCGATATTTATTTACATCCCGATAAATTACATTTTTGCTTTTTGGTGCCTCTGCCTCGCGAGTGGATGATAGCCCTGAAGACGCCTAGCAATGGTATACCTTTAGTGGTAGTATACCTCAAGAGTCTTCGTAGCGCACTAAGAGACAAAGCCAGGTATGATGCGTAATGGAGATTCCAAAGCGCTCTTCTTTGGTCAGAACCATGGAGAGCGATCGCGGATAGGTCCGTCCTATGCACCGACACTTTTTACAATGCAACAAAATATTTAAAGAGCATCAAGCTATTAAAATCTATATTATACACACAGATAATATAACAGTATATTAGTCAGTAATTTTTATTATGTTAAACAGTGATTGGATAACGTTTTTAATTTAAGGCCCACCCACAATTGGTCTGGCCCATCCAAAACTGAAATCCTGGCGCCGTGCCTGGTTTACTTGTTATGAAAGGTGCTATACAAATAAAATTTACGGTGTTGTTGAAAGGTGCTATATGCATATTTCTGGATTGTGCCAAAAGTTACCTTCCTTGATAATTTTGTTGTTACATTCAGAGAAAGGGTGTGAGTTTAACAAGAAGTAAAGGAAGTTTACTTACTGTAATTTCCAAACCATGTGACCGCAGAGCGTCCTCCTCCCCCTCTGCAGATATATAAACTGCTCTCTGCCTCCTCTGCATCACAGACCAACAACACAGGTAAGAACACTGAAATGAAAAGAGCTGAATTTAAATTAAGAACTGTTTCTTAGATTGCGTCAGTGTTTTTACTCAGAATCCGATAATTAAAACTGAACATTTTTCTTATTTGTCATCTTTAAAAAAGGACCATATCTGTGTTTTTTTGTGATTTAGCAAAGTGACCATGAATCATCTTTCAGTTTTTAGATGTATTTTATTAATATATTTGACATAACTAATAGCTGAAGATGGTATATCACCCTCATATGATTCATTATTTTCTTTCTTCCAGACAGTGTCTGTAGTCACCCCGTCACCAAGCTTCAGGATCTTCAGATCCATTTCTCTGGACCTCTTCCTGGGTTGACCAGGACTTTAAAAACACAGGTATGGATCACAGGTTGGATCAAGTCTGTCTTCATGTTTAATAGACGTCCATTGATGTGAAATGTTTAATGATGTACTCCTTAATATTTGCCATATGGAATAATGTGATATGCTATATGTATAAATCTGCATAATATCCAGTCAGTTTCACTCAAATCTGAAATTAAAGGCGCCACAAACACAAACAGCAGCCAGCAGTTTACAATAAAGATGTTTACTAGAGGATCCTGGTTAGCTCAGCTGGTAGAGGGCGCACCCCATGTACAGAGGCTCGTTCCTCGTCGCAGTGGGTTCAATTCTGACCTGCGACCCTTTGCTGCATGTCTTTCCCCCTCTCTCTCCCCTTTCAAATCTAAGCTGTCCTGTTAAATAAAGGCCTAAAAATGCCACACACAAAAAAAGTTAACTACAGATGTAACTGTGTGAATGAATGAAGTCATGTTAAAAAAAATACCAACTGTGAATTTATCAAAAACTGATGAATGTCTGGTACTAAAGTAAGGATTTTTAAATGTAACACATTGACTATCAGGTTACTCACCATCAGGACGTTTGCCGACCAGGATAAGTAGGTGAAGCTATGTCAAGCCAGGAGTAGATAGCTGGGATAAGTGCACGTTCACAGATTTCTTAAATAGACCACAGTATCGATCACAGATTTACTGATGCAGAAATGGAGAATACGCGTGTGGCACATGTTTCACCAGCTGAGCAGCAACTAATTATGGAAAGTTATGAGGAGGTGAAGCATATAATATGCAGAAAAGGAAAATACGGCTGTTGTTATCAAATGGAGAGAAAAAGCCTTACAGACAATAGCGGACTGACTGAATGGGTATGGATTTAAAAAAATCTTACTAGTCACTCCACATTTTTGCAAAGTTGTACATTCTGTTTTAATTGCTTTAATATGCTTGTTTTATCTGTTGGTTTTATTGCTGTATCTGTTTTTATGTGTTAAATGTGCTGGTTTTACTGTAAAGTGTCTTTTAGCCTACCATGTAAAGCACTGTATAAATTAAATGTATTATTATTTAGCCTACTTTGCTGTTATGAGGAAGCAGGGAATGTGGACCCAAACGCAGAGGAAGGCAGGCAGGCAAGAGGTGGTTGAACTCGAGGATTTATTATAACAAAAAGCGGTAGTACAGAGACCGGAAACTCACAAAAGAAACCGATGGGAAAAACACTGGCACACACAGGAACAGGCACAGGGAAACGACACAAGTCACGGGGAAGGACACAAGTCACAGGGGAGAACACAAGGGCACGGATACAAACTGAACAGGCATGGACACAAAACGATCTGACAAAAGACAAAGGGAACACAGAGGCTAAATACATGAGGTAATTAACAAATGAGGGACAGGTGATACAACAGGTGAAACACATCAGGGCGGGGCAGGACAATCAACAAAGGTGGGAAAACACCGAAAGTAAAGCTAGACATGACAAGACAGAAAGCAGACTATCAAAATAAAACAGGAAACAGGAACACAGACAGAAAACATGAGGACAACTAAACACAGAAACGTGACACAACACAGGACACAGTCAAGAGGGGATAAACACAATAAACAGGGAGAAAACTAAACAGAAATCAACCAACAGGTAACAGAAACGGAACAAAATGCAAAGCAAAACACTGAAACCATAACACTTTGCCATAAAAGTGAGCAGAGGGAATTAATGTTCCTTGGGAAATTTACCAGGCTGATAATCGGCCATGGGACAGTCTGGCGAGGTCAGTGACTCAAATCTGTTCGGTGTGTCCCGTGCCGTCGTCAGTCTGGGGGGCTGTCAGCGTTCATTTTGGCCAACCTGATGTGTTCAGTCGGCAGCAGGGCCGTCGGGACTCACCTGGAAATGACGAGCTGGATGAGCGTGACTAGAGTCTCTCAAAATCTGATGAAAATCTTTTAAACTGACCTTTGTTGATCTGAAATGAAGACAGATTCAGACACTGCACGGCCTATTTCTCTCTTCAAATGTTTTCAGAAACACGTTTCAGTGAACTATTTTAGTACAATATGAGATCGGATTTTGAACGGCCGCCATGACAGTCTGGCTTTGAATTTCCGGAGAAAACGAACCCATGTGACGCGTTCGTCCAATCAGCTGCCGGTTTTCATTTCTTGGGCAACATTACAGATTAGTGCCGCCTGCTGTTATAGAGATGTATTACGTCTCGTCTCCTCTCGTCTTTTTGGTCTGTACTGGCGCTTTTCCACTGCATGGTACGGCACGGTTCGGCTCGGTACGGTTCGACTCGGCGCGGAACGGTTCGGCTCGCTTCGCTTTTCCACTGCGTGGTACGACTCGACTCGGTACGGCACGGTTCGGTTCGCTTTAGCTCGGTTGCTTTTCCATTGCAGTATAAAAGCGTGCCGTACCGAACCGAGCCGTACCGTACCATGCAGTGGAAAAGCGCCATTAGTACCGCTATAAACTGGGTGGGACTGATCGTTATAGTTGCCGCCTCTACTGCCATGACATCATCGTAAACGCGCCACATTTCAAACGCACAACACAGGGGATGGTGCTCTTGATTCTCGGCATGTGGATGTTTTTAAATTAAATTAAACGTTCTTATAATGGTTTACTATATGGAAGGAAAATTCTTAACGTGTAATTAAACGTTGCGTTCATATTCTGGGCTCATCTGATTTTTTGTACATAGCATAGCCTACTTTATGATTTTAGTATCATAATGATTAATAAATGCACGCACAATTATCCGTGAACTTGATTTGAACAAATGCCTTTCAACTTGTGTGTGCAAAATTCAGAATTAAATGAATGTGCAGCAATCTTTACAAATAGAGAGTCTAGGCCTAATGTAGCCTACTGTTTTAGCCTACTGCCATTAAAAAAGCTCATTTAGTTAATGTTATGTTATTTTTTTCCATCTGCCTATGTTGATTATGAAAAGTGAACAGCACGAGTAGAGAGACATGGAGCGAGTCAGACATAATTTTGACCACTTCATTAAGTTTTGTTTTGTAGAAAGCATTTCTTTAAAGTGAATTTCGTTTTGTATAAATTGTATCTTAATTTTAATAATTTTTTTATCAAACAATTGCCTGGATTGAATAAGATGCAAAATAGACAATTTAATCATTGAGGCGCCCGAGCGGTCACTTGCATTGTACGTTAACTGGAGCGCATCTCATCCTCAAATACACAAAGCTTGAAATGTCTTTAAACGAAATAATTCAAAACAAAAAGAAATAGGCTCTTATGTAATCCATTATGTGCATTTCTCTCTATAGGCGCGTTTACTACGAATATGGCGATCGTCAACTTCATCTTTGCCATGCACAGACACTGAGAGAAAACACTATTTTATAAATAAAAATCAGTGCACGCGTTTTAATAAAATTAAAACTTTAATTGTGATCATTAAAATAGCCTAATTGAATATTAAATATTTTGTGGCCAAGTTTTGCTCATTTATTAATAGTATAGCCTATATATAGGCTATATATAGGCCTAATTTTATTAAATTGAACAAGCCAAAATTCAGCATTCAATCAAATATTCAAAAAGACTTAATAATGTTATTTCAACATAATATCTCGTTATTTTGACATAATGTGTGTGCAACAAGCAAGATGTGCGTTTGTAAATCCGGGGACGCGTGCACTGATTTTTATTTATATAGTGTTTTCTGTCAGTGTCTGGCAAAGATGAAGTTGACGATCGCCATATTCGTAGTAAACGCGCCTATAGAGAGAAATAACATTATTATTAAGTCTTTTTGAATATTTGATTGAAAGCTGAATTTTGCGCTGTTCAATTTAATAAAATTAAAACTTTAATTGTGATCATTAAAATAATTGAATATTAAATATTTTGTGGCTAAGTTTTGCTCATTTATTAATAATATATATATATATATATATATATATATATATATATACACACACATATGTGTGTGTGTGCCCTCAGAAACTACAGCGTTGGCTGTTGTCTACTGGCTATTTAAATCTAGCGGGTTTGTCTCGTGCATGGTCTCGTGTCGCAAATACAATGACACTGGTAGTGACGATTCTGTCTGACCAATCAGTGATCTTCAGTGTTTTCACGTCACATTTTAGTATCGGTACGGTACGCTTGGAACCTCAACAGAGGTGGTACCATTTAAAGCGAGCCGAAGCGAGCCGTACCGTACCATGCAGTGGAAATGCGCCATAAGTGAGCCGTACCGAACCGAGCCGTACCGTACCATGCAGTGGAAAAGCGCCAAAGCGTGCCGTACCGAACCGAGCCGTACCGTACCATGCAATGGAAAAGCGCCATACTATGGCAGTTTTTTGGACCTCGGGGACGCGACTGATCATATCGACGGGGTTTTCTGTCAACGGTCGGCCATCAGCTATATGTGTCTACACCTTAAGGACTATAATTTCAAACCCTTATTCATAATGCGAGAATATGTTTTACAACCATATGCTCAAATCTCTATGAGCTATGTCTAATTCTAAATATCTTTCTACAATACATACTGTAAGCATATCTGTAAAACAATGTAGCCTATTATTCAAGTTTTTTTATTCTCACTCCCAAGCTCGAAGATGACAAGTGACAGCACCAAAATAAAATGATTAAGAAGCTTTGAACACATTCTCGCTCCCATCTCGTAAAATACGGACGTTTGGTCGGGTGCCATAGTCGTCATTATTGACGCTAAAAGTCTCCACCGCTGCACGGTGTGGGAGGATCAAGGATTAATCTTAGCCTGCCTGTTAGCCTGCTCTGGACCAGGCTAGCTGCAAAGAATACATCTCTATGGTTACTTGGCTGGGTTTAATTCAACCTGCTTTTGTGCAACCAAGTCAAAGCTAAATTCAGCTAAGTTTTGTGCAACAGGCCCCTGAACACAGGGTGAAAAGAGGAGCTGCACAAATGTACAGTACAACAAAAATATGGTGTTTTTTGAAAATTAAACCATGTAAACCTAGTCTGATACAACCTCAAAATACAATTATGAACCTGAAAATGAGCATAATATGGGCGCTTTAAAACCTTTTGTAATAGCGATAACAAAAACAGGATGATGTGAACTCGAAGCCCAGTGAATGTAGCGGTGTAAAGGCCTGTTCACACCGGGACGAATTTCGCGCGCGATATTCGCCGACGTTTAACGCCTCGTGACTAAACAAAGGGCGCCAATGTGAGTGTGCACACCGACGCGAAAAACGGCACGCGTAAAAGCGTCATTTTTAAAAAAACGCCTGGGGTTCGTTTTTTTGGTTTGACGCGCCGCGTCAAAAACTATCCGACCAATGAGATTGGCGCTTTTGCTCACGTGTCTGGAGCTTCTGAAGTTACAGTAAAACACAACTTGGGGGCGCTCAAACACAAAACGGTCTTGCCGAGCACACATACAGGCGAAGAAGATAGCGTCTACACTGCTGGGAAGAAATAAGACGAGGAAGATGCAAGGCAAGATGAATGTAGAGCTGCTGGCCTCGTTGGTGTCGGAACATAAAGAACTATATGACAAACGCGACTACACAAATCTTGATAAAAGAGAACTGTTATGGAGTGGTATTGCAGAGCAAATGGGCCTTGATGGTGAGTTTCATTTTACTTAATTGTCTTTCATGTACATGCTTGTAACTTTTTCCCACGGAGGTTTGACAATCGCGCCATCTAATGTCAGGGAATGAATTTGCATGTTCACTCGGCTCATCGTCAGCGAAAATCGCTTGGGTGTGAACACAAAAAACGCGCTGAAAAACGCTGGCGAATAACGCGCGCCGATGTTCGTCCCGGTGTGTAAGGCCCTTAACTGTTTAATGTAATTGTGTGTTTTAGGGAGTTATGTGGAGGGTTTTCCTGATGGTCAGTGAATGTGGTGGTGTAACTGTTGCTGTAATTGTGTTTTAGGGAGTTATGTGGAGGATTTTCCTGATGGTCAGTGAATGTGGTGGTGTAACTGTTGCTGTAATTGTGTGTTTTAGGGAGTTATGTGGAGGATTTTCCTGACGATCTGTCTGCTCTGCTGGAGCGCTGACGGAAAAGTGAGATGCAGAAACGAAAAGGATGAACCAGTGGACTGGTGAGACAACACTCAACAACTATAGATTAATTCTTTGTCTGTATTTCTTCATGTTTTACAAAGAGTTTAACCTGAGCCAGGCCAATGATAGCAATGATATCACATCTATACAGAGTTAGAAGTTTACTACCATTAAAAAATGATAATATATACGTATTAGGGGTGTAACGATTCATCAACTACATCGATGTATCGATTTATATTCCTACGATCCAACTGGATCGATCTGTGCTCGGCAAGTTGGCCTTCCGGACGACATATATCGATCTAATATCGTTTTAAAAGGTAATGAATCGATTGTATCGATACTAGGAAATAGCGCACTGGATTTAAGCACGTTAGACTTTATATGGATGTTTTTTCTTTGCACTTTTAATGATAAAGGCGTTAAACGTTACTCGATTCAGTCTGCCTATCTGTGTCGTCGTCGCCATGCGTGACGCGCCACTCCAGCAGCAGCGCAAAGACAACAAGCAGCGCAAAGTCTCTCACCTCAGAAAAACGGACTGTCCTGTCCTCTCAGCCGCTGTACTGCAGTAGCGCGCACTCTTCAATTGCACGCGCAAATGTGGTGGAGCGCGCTGTATCACTTCACTAAAGCGCAATAGAAATACGAGCATGCAACGTCGTAAATTAGTAAGTTAAGAAATAAAAGTAAAATACCAATAAATTACGTTATTGGTACGTCATGTGTGTTGCTATTTATCAGGAGCAGTTTCCATGTTTCTTTACCAGTTCTTCTAAGTATTGTGTATCACCATGGTAGCCTAATTGTTGTTTGTTTCCATAACAAAATGCCACTTACTGGTTTTGTATATTTTTATATGACTGTGGTGGCTCATACCAAGATTGTATTAACAAAAACTAGTTTGGGACTGCTATTTAATAGCTTAACCTCGCAGTGCCTACTGTCTATCAGTATTTGTCATATTCTTAAAAAAAATTTGTTAAGTAAAGGGGGACAGAACTTGTGTGTCAACAATTTTTGTGTAAACAAATGTATTATAATAGGCTTATATAATTCCTAAAAAGGTGGGTCGCGGCTTGATGACCATGCGGAAATGTGGGTCCCATGGCCAAACTATTCAAAACATCATTCAATGTTGTGATAATCGGAATTAATAATCACAATTACAATTTCAAGGGAATAATCAACAATTATCATTTTTGTCATAATCGTTCAGTCCTACTTATTAAAATAAACCGTGAATGCATTTTACATTAATTGTTGTTTACTTGTTTGTTTATATCTATAATTAATTGATACCTGATTCCCTTACAAGAATTTTTGGCTAAAAAGTTACTGAATCGATTTCAAGTCACTGAATCGTTTCGGATCGGATCGTTCTAAATGAACCAATATCGTCCTTGAATCGTATCGACAACCATGAATCGCGAATCGAATCGAATCGTTGTTAAAACGAATCGTTACACCCCTAATACGTATGTACTGTGTGTGTGTGTATATATATATATATATATATATATATATATATATATAAACTCAGCAAAAAAAGAAATGTGCCTTTTTCAGGACTGTGTATTTCAACAATAATGTTGTAAAAATCCAAATAACTTTACAGATCTTCATTGTAAAGGGTTTAAACAATGTTTTCCATGCATGTTCAATTAACCATAATCAATTAATTAACATGCACCTGTGGAATGGTCGTTAAGACCTTAACAGCTTGCAGAGAGTAGGCATTTAAGGTCACAGTTCTAAAAACGCAGGACACTAAAGAGACTTGTCTACCGACTGTGAAAAACACCCAAAGAAAGATGCCCAGGGTCCCTGCTCATCTGCGTGAACGTGCATTAGGCATGCTGCAGGGAGGCATGAGGACTGCTGATGTGGCTAGGGCAATAAATTGCCATGTCCGCACTGTGAGACGCCTAAGACAGCGCTACAGGGAGACAGGAAGGACAGCTGATCATCCTCGCAGTGGAAGACCACGTGTAACAACACCTGCACAGGATCGGTACATCCGAATATCACACCTGCGTGACAGGTACAGGATGGCCACAACAACTGCCCGAGTCACACCAGGAACACACAATCCCTCCATCAGTGCTCAGACTGTGCGCAATAGGCTGAGAGAGGCAGGACTGAGGGCTTGTAGGCCTGTTGTAAGGCAGGTCCTTACCAGACATCACCAGCAACAACGCCGCCTATGGGCACAAACCCACCTTCGCTGGACCAGACAGGAGTGGCAAAAAGTGCTCTTCACTGACGAGTCACGGTTTTGTCTCACCAGGGGTGATGGACGGATTCGTGTTTATCGTCGAAGGAATGAGCGTTACACCGAGGCCTTTACCCTGGAGCGGGATCGATTTGGAGGTGGGGGGTCCGTCATGGTCTGGGGCGGTATATCACATCACCATCGGACTGAGCTTGTTGTCATTGCAGGCAATCTCAATGCCTTGCGGTACAGGGAAGACATCCTCCTCCCTCATGTGGTACCCTTTATGCATGCTCATCCGGACATGATCCTCCAACAGGACAATGCCACCAGCCATACTGCTCGTTCTGTGCATGAGTTTCTGCATGACAGCAATGTCAGTGTTCTGCCATGGCCAGCGAAGAGCCCGGATCTCAATCCCATTGAGCACGTCTGGGACCTGTTGGATCGCAGGGTGAGGGCTAGGGCCATTCCCCCCAGAAATGTCCAGGAACTTGCAAGTGCCTTGGTGGAAGAGTGGGGTAACATCTCACAGCAAGAACTGACAAATCTGGTCCAGTCCATGAGGTGGAGATGCACTGCAGTACTTCATGCAGCTGGTGGCCACACCAGATACTGACTGGTACTTTTGATTTTGAGCCTCCCTTCATTCAGGGACACATTATTCTATTTCTGTTAGTCACATGTCTGTGAAACATTTTTAGTTTATGTCTTATGGTGTTGACTCTTTTAGTGTTCATACAAATATTTACACACATTAAGTTTACTGAAAGTAAAAACAGTTGAAAGTCAGAGGACGTTTCTTTTTTTGCTGAGTTTATATATATATATATATATATATATATATATGGGCTGTCAAACGATATTTTTTTTTAATCACGATTAATCGCTGAATTTCTATAGTTATTAATCGCATTTTTATCACATGTTTAAATTTGTATTATTTTGCATTTCAAAACTGTTTTTAAGTACATATTAACAATGGAAAGCAATTCTTACCAGTGTATCTTGATTGGGAATCAAATGAATGCAAAGAAAGTTACTTTATGAACTTGACTTAAGATTTGTATTTGTTTAATATTTATTTACTGTAAACAAAAGAAAAATGTGTGAATCTGTCATTATTGCACAATTCCTCCAAGTACCCAACAAAAAAACTAAAAATCCCTACCGTTACCAGAATCCGTATAGTGTTTAGTAACTCCTAAATCATTTTGATTACTCACTGACGTCCAGTGATCACCGGTTAATGAGACAGCTTTTGCAGCACAGCACCAGTTCCAGTGTGGCTGTTTTCTCCGTGGAGTACTGGCTGTGTGTGCATGGGGCTGCTGGCCCCCTCGACGGCAATGACATGGGTCAGATTGCCAACCGTAGTACTTCTTTAAGACAAGAGTCTTCTACGATGCTGACAGGTCTGCAGTTAGTTGCCACCTATTTCGCAAGAGCTGTAGTAATTTTTTTGGATTTGGTTTTACCCACAGGATCTGTCAGTTCTTTACTCGTATAGGCTGATGAATCAGTATGGCTGACTTCTTGAAAAGGTTTATGTTCTTAAAGATGTTCCCACCAAATTTCTTGAACATCAAACAACTTTTTTCTAAACCTGGCCTGCATTTCTCCAACAGAAACCCTGTTCACCAACTGCTCCAAACAGCTAGTAGTCCTTACCTAGGTACT
Organism: Scardinius erythrophthalmus; assembly: GCF_964197995.2. NCBI lineage: Eukaryota > Metazoa > Chordata > Actinopteri > Cypriniformes > Leuciscidae > Scardinius > Scardinius erythrophthalmus. Next base: position 37,447,879 of record NC_138224.1, on the reverse strand, counting down.
GTCAGGGCCCTCATACTCTGCTCCTGACTGGCTAGTAGTCCTTACCTAGGTACTGTCAGGGCACGCCCTCATACTCTGCTTCTGACTGGCTAGTAGTCCTTACCTAGGTACTGTCAGGGCCCTCATACTCTGCTCCTGACTGGCTAGTAGTCCTTACCTAGGTACTGTCAGGGCACGCCCTCATACTCTGCTTCTGACTGGCTAGTAGTCCTTACCTAGGTACTGTCAGGGCACGCCCTCATACATAGAGGTTAAAGAAGTTACACAGCTAAGCAACCGATAAACAAATACCGACTAGCTAGACAGAAGAGCAGTTCACCTTGACGCGGACACTGCTTTTAAACTGTGTAACAACAAGGTAAAACTTCTTGCGAAGTACTTGCTCAGCAAGTCCAGACTGGGTCGGGAACTACGATCGGTGACGTAGTACTTAACGGTCCGTCTGTGAATTGTTTAGCAGATAACAAGCCCGTAGGCAGGGGGGGTTCGGGTGGTTCGAACGAACCCCCCCCCTCACTGCCAAAGGTCCAGATTTTTAGTCGTTTTTAAAAAAAAAATTTTTTATGTGATTATTGTCATTATTGTTTTAATCAATGCTTGTGACAAATTGTTTTAATCAATGCTTGTGACAAATATTCTGAGTTGCTGTTTCAAATTAATATGATTGTTGTAGCTGGACGTGTGTGCCGCGCGTGCAGTTCAGAGAGTTCACTTTTCAAAGCAACGTGAAGAAGCATCCCCTCTGAATGATGGGGGGAGGGGTTATATACATTTTTTTAATTAAAAGGATTTCTATATTTTATCCACTCAATAGTCTACAATATAATATCCATATAAACGTAGCGTAATTATAATAATAAAACATAGTGGGATATTCAGTGATATTGGCTGTGCAATATCGACTTGTGATTGGCCAATACCGGCAGACTGGAGCCAATGGAAATGCTTCTCCTTTTGAGCGTCTTTTATTCCTCTGAGAACTTCAAAGCAGACCGCTTGAGGTAAATTATCTGTAATGATTAGTATATTAATTGATTTACGATGCCTAGTATGTGAGAGTGTTATGTCTGTAGCGTTAATGATCCGTTCTGAGCTCATGGTTAGGTGATGCTGAGTGGTTTTTATGGGCTGCCAACTCTCACGCATTGAGATTGAGCGTGAGACTCACGCAATTGACACTTTTCAAGACACTTTTCGCTCTCACGCCACACATCCATTTTCTCACGCACAGAAAAATTGCGGAGCAAAGAGGTACTGTTAATATTAAACTAATTCTCAGCTCTTAGATTCTGTCAATTTTATTACGAAATTCAGACAAAAATACGTTTGGCGCTTGTAAATGTGACGTGACAGATTGCTGAGCGCCTCAGTTCAAGTGCACGTGAACCGATCATCTGTTACTTGTTTACGTTATTTAAAGATGCAGTACAACTTACCGAAAGTATACTTAATATCGACCAATTAGTGTTTTTTAACCACAGAAAGAGGTCAATATAATAAAAGGAGAACAATTATGTCACATAACGTTACATTTACCTCAGGAAAGCCATTTAATGACCATAGCATGTTAATTTATACAAATAGCTAGAGAGGAGATTTTGCTGAGCACTATATTACATATTTATTATATTTTTACTTATGCCATTAAATTGTTATTATAACAAAAACTGCATTATATTTAATTGAATTTGTTATTTTTAACCTTTAATAATACCAGCAGATTGGGCCCACTATGTTTACAGCATTAGGCGAGTTTATTTTTTTAAATAGAATTTAAAATAAACTTGTATCCAAATTAGTCAATATTGAATCAAAATCTGAATCAAATCACAAGAATGGAATTAAAATCTTGAATATTTTGTCAAGTAATAATAAAAACTGTATCCTACCAGTCATTGTACAATGTAAACATTGCAAAATGTTGTCACTTAACTTCATAAAACCAAATGTTTTGACAATCACAATTACACTTATTGTGATGCAATATTTGTTTTTACATACCTAAAAAAAAAATCTCACTCCAAGCTAAACTCAAAAGTTGGCAGCCCTGTATGCGTGTCATGTTATTCTTTATTTATTAACTGTTATGAGTTTATTTTGCACCGATTCACTGATAGTGTGAGAATGTATGACGTCACGAGTATGTACTAGTTGAGTGAAGTTGTATGTACATACATCTAATGAAAGCTTCAAAAAAAGGTGTTTTGACTGTTTTTATGTCAGACAGTACAATCAAATAGTGAGTATGGGCCGAAAAGAGCAGGAGAGACGGAAGAGAAAGCAGGCAGCAGCGTCATTGTCGCAGAATATTGAACATATGTTCAAAAAAACTGGCAAACAGGGTAAGGTTGTTATATTTACTACATAACCTGTAACATTTTATAGCTAACAGTCGTCAACCCCACTGGAGCAGAAGGTAGTTGAGGTTGTTCCTGTTATACAGTGAATTTTCTAAAGATCTATAAACCACAAAATGATAAAAACACCAAAATATTTTTAATTTATGTTATAGGCTAGGCTAAACTGCTTCTAATCATACATATAAAATGTGAAACTATAGTTTTTTTTTTTTTGTTATTAATATCTTTTTTTTTTTTTAAATGTACCTTGTTTGTCTTCCAAAAAGTATGAAGCCAAATGTTACTGAATAACAGGAACATATAACTTTGTGGTGATTTTTTTGTAGGGAAGTTATGGTTATCCATGCCAAATAACATACAAGTGTATTTCAGATAATGAAACAGTTGGATTCACTTTACACTACATCACTGACCAATGCGTATACTGTATATTTACAGATGATTCACAACAGCTCAGGGAAGGTCAAGGTGAAATGCGACAGCTCAGGGAAGGTCAAGGTGAAATGCGACAGCTCAGGGAAGGTCAAGGTGAAATGCGACAGCTCAGGGAAGGTCAAGGTGAAATGCGACAGCTCAGCGAAGGTCAAGGTGAAATGCGACAGCTCAGCGAAGGTCAAGGTGAAATGCGACAGCTCAGCGAAGGTCAAGGTGAAATGCGACAGCTCAGGGAAGGTCAAGGTGAAATGCGACAGCTCAGCGAAGGTCAAGGTGAAATGCGACAGCTCAGCGAAGGTCAAGGTGAAATGCGACAGCTCAGCGAAGGTCAAGGTGAAATGCGACAGCTCAGGGAAGGTCAAGGTGAAATGCGACAGCTCAGGGAAGGTCAAGGTGAAATGCGACAGCTCAGGGAAGGTCAACGTGAAATGCGACAGCTCAGCGAAGATGGCCAAGAGGACTCACATCCTGCCATGGAAGGTCAGGAGATATTTAATGATATAGGATTTTTCATTCAGTCCACAAAATCGGTTGAAGAAATCTTAGAGAGTGTGCGTAAGATGTCTGATGGCCAGAAATACCATTTACTCAGGAAACACAACAAGCCTTCTAAAAGCTTCATTTTTCCAACACAATTCCTTGCTGGCTGCAATAGGGCATTCAAACTCGGGTGGTTGGAGGAATATGGCTGGTGGTTGGTGTATAGTTCTAACCTTGATGGTCTCTTCTGTGTGTGCTGTGCCCTGTTTGTCAATGCCAAAGAGAGAAAACAAATGGGAGTGTTAGTAAATGCCCCATTCACAAAATGGCACAAGAAAAGCATGGTAATAGGCAGCCATTCAACAAAAGCATATCACTTGGCTGCAGTTGAAAATGCTCAGTTGTTTCTTCAGTCAATTGAAAAACCTCAGACCCAAATCTCTGTCCTTATGGACAGTAAGAAGAAAGCCAATATCAAAGAAAACAGGCACATACTCAAGTCTGTAGCAGAGAGTGTACTATACTGTGGTCGCCAGTGCATTGCACTTAGAGGTACATCTGAGAAGCAGAATTCTACTGGCAATCCTGGAAACTTTTTGGCCCTGATGAAACTACTTGCAAACCATGATGAGAAACTGAAGCAACATATGGAACAGCCAAAGCTCAGAAATGCCACCTACCTCTCGCCCCAAACCCAAAATCAGATGATTGACGTGATAGGAAAGCGAATAATTCAGGCCCAGATAGTGGACGAGGTCAAAAATGCACAGATCTATACAGTCATGGCTGATGAGGTGACATCCCATAATGTAGAGCTGATGCCATTGTGTGTAAGGTTTGTGGACAAAGACCTAAATATCAGGGAGGAATTGCTGGAGATTTGCTCTCTGCCTCGAATCACAGGCAGCCACATTGCAACCGCAATTAAGGATGTGCTGAGTCACCTCAACATAGAGATTGGTGATTGCAGAGGCCAGGGGTATGATGGTGCCAGCAACATGAGCAGTGAAAATGTTGGTGTCCAGGCTCTGATCAAGAAGGACGCACCTAAAGCAGTGTACATGCACTGTAATGGGCATTGCCTGAACCTTGTCATTGCACGCTCCTGTGCTCTTCCAGTTGTGCGCAACATGATTGACAAGATGAAGTCTACCATCATATTCTTCACCTACAGTCCAAAGAGAGAACAACTACTCATGGAGGTTGTACATAAGGATGCACACTCAATGGGACAGAGGAAACCGCTGATTGACATATGTCGCACAAGATGGGCAGAAAGACATGACGCATACAGCCACTTTTATAGTGCCTTCGTCTTTATTGTTAAGGCTCTAGAAGTCATCGCACTTGGTCTCCATACAGAAGATTACAGCCAAGATGTCACCACTGGATGGCAGGGCAAGTACAAAGCAGAAGCCTATAGTCTCTTGTCTGGGCTCCAAAACTTCGGTTTCATCCTGACCTTCCTCACCGTCTATCAAGTCTTGTCCCACCTTACAGGCATCACAGTGAAGCTGCAAAAAACCTCAGTTGACATTGTGGAGGCATTTAGCATGGTAGATGAGGTCAAGAATATCTACAAGGAGCTACGTGAGACAATTGAGGATGACTTCAACCAGATCTACAAGCAAGCCATCAGGATGGCTGCTCAGGTCGATGTTCAGCCTACCAGTCAACCACGTGTTGCTGGAAGGCAGACACACAGAGAAAATGTACCTGCTGAAACTGTGAAGGACTACTATCGTCGAAACATGGCTATACCTTTCCTAGACCATGTCATCTTGGAGTTTGAATCCAGATTCAGTCCTCTATCTGTAACCGCATCAAGGCTCCTGGGTCTAATTCCGTCTATACAGTGCAACTCAGGTGTGACAGTGGACATTTCTGAAGTAGTCCAACTTTACCAAGATGACTTACCTTCACCAGAGCTGATTGACCAGGAACTGAAACGCTGGACACTGAAGTGGCAAAACAAGCCATCAGAACAAAGGCCAACTTCATGTGCTGAGGCAATCAAACAATGTGATGCGCTGATCTACCCAAACATCTTCAAGCTTCTCAAAATAGCTTGTACTCTGCCAGTCACCTCATGTGAATGTGAACGGTCGGCCAGCACTCTCCGGAGACTGAACACATTCATGCGTAGCAGCATGGTAGAGGATCGCTTGTCATCCCTGGCCCTCATCCATACTCACTATGACATGGCAGTCAACCTGGATGAAGCTGTGAACATATTCTCCAAATTGCACCCAAGAAGATTGGAACTGACCAGTGTACTAAATCCATAAGTGTCAAGACAAATACAGCAACAAGCAAAGAGGCATTGACAGAGAGTCAAGAAATGATGATGAGAAGAATTATTATTAATATTTCAGTAAAGTTCATTAAATCTATTCTGTTGTTAGTGTGGTCTTTAAACTTATGAACTGTGTATGGACTGACAAAGGTGTTACATGAGGAAGCAATTTGACAACAATGCAGTAAATATTTTAGGTGCATCAAAAAGCGTGCTCGTTAAGATACCAGCAGGCAAGCTAATCCAGCACAAATTAGCGCATAAAAGGTCACCAAAATGAATTTGAACCTCTTAATTAAATACAAAAGGAGGAGAAAAACTGCAAAAAGGTCCACTTTTTGAAAAAAAGAACCCCCCCCTTTCAATAGGCTGGCTACGGACCTGGATAACCAACCAAGATAGCCGAGAAGCGCTGAGGGAGCTTAGTATAGTTTCTTCATGGTGATTATATGAGGGGGCGCGGCCCTAGCACAGTTCGACCTGTCTTTCATGGACAGACGTGCTGTCAGTGACAGTGAAACACTGCATGAAGTTAGAAAAAGAACTGTCCTTAAAGGAACACGCCGACTTATTGGGACTTTATCTTATTCACAGTAACCCCCAGAGTTAGACTAGTCCATACATACCCTTCTCATCTCAGTGCGTGCTGTAACACTGTCTGACGGCTCCAGCATTAGCTTAGCCTAGCGCAGATCCTGCAGGTAACTGGTTCCAACTAGCCTACTGCTCCGAATTGTGACAAAAGAACACCAATATGTTCCTATTTACATGTTGTGATTTGTAGAGTCACAGCGTGTACAAAAAACAACGTAACATGAGACACAGCCATCTTCTAACAGTTAACAAACCGGGAACTATATTCTCAGACAGGCTTGCTGCGAGTATATCACTCGCCCAAGTACTATATTCTTCCGCCTGAGAATATAGTTCCCGGTTTGTTTACGGTTAGAAGATGGCTGTGCCTCATGTTACGGTGTTTTTTGTACACGCTGTGACTCTACAAATCACAACATATAAATAGGAACATGTTGGTGTTATTTTGTCACTTATTGGGAGCAGTAGGATTACTGGAACCATTCGCCTGGGTGTTCTGTGATGGGCTGATGCCGCTGGAGCCGTCAGACAGCATTACAGCACGCACTGAGATGAGAAGGGTATGTATGGACTTGTCTTACTCTGGGGGTTACGGTGAATAAGCTAAATTCCCAATAAGTCGGCGTGTTCCTTTAAGAGGTTTGACCGTCTGTGCAGCATAGGACAAGGTGTCCTCACGTCACTAAAGCCTTCAAACGCTGCTGCTGTAGCTTTGCTTTATCTGCACCAATGCTACTGCGTGGTACACAAGACAAACAAAGGCTCAAGATAAAAGCAAACTCTCTAACAAACTTTTAGATATTTAAATTATTATTATTATTATTATTATTATTATTATTGTTATTATTATTAGTCTCTGTCCTCTCTGCACATTGATGTTTCTCTTCTCTACTTATCATCAGGTACATCATGTACAAGGCACCCGGACTGCAAGAGACCTACACTAATGGTTTAGAATATATTTACATTGATTCAAAAGGGAAGATGAAGCAGACCTCTACAGATCACAATAAGCTCATCAACGATCCTGACGGTGTCCTGGCAAACACCCTGAAGCCCATTTTTAAACTAACCATGGTGAGACTCATGTTTAAACTGCAGCTCTGTTTCTATTTTGATAAAAATGAAACCATGACTCAAACTGATGGATAGATATTATGGTCTGTACTAATTATAATAGGGAAAACGATTTTCTGAGCTTCGAACTTCAGTGACAGTGGCAACCAACTTGTCCGACTGCACTTGAAGGCAGCTTCATTTCACACAAAAAAGATTGTGAAAGCGAGAGATAACAGTCACCTGTTGTTACACTCCTGGGGGGTTCAGTGCTAGCTGTGTGTGCGTGCGTGCGTGCGTGTGTGTTTGTGTGAGTTTGTGTGTGTGTGAATGAATGCTCAGCCAGCCGGTGCCTGACTGAGTTGCCATTATGCTCGGCTGTAACTACCGTGTTACAATGTTAACCTTCATCAGATCCCCTGAAAACGCCCCCCAGGCTGCTACAGTAGTGGTTAACAGACCATGGTTGATCTGTGGTCCATACAGATCAATACTCACAGTTCAGAACGCATGTGAACCGCACATCAATTAAAAAGATTTAACCATAATAAGTCTGAAATCTATTTTTACTGTCGCTGTTATTCAAAGTAGGCTGAGAAATCTCTAGGGAGGGTTGCCGTGAAAATATACACACAACGCAATTTTCTGTTCACCTTAACGGTTAAAATCAGGTGCTACTACGGCCCCGGGGCCTAAACCATCGGTATCTACCAGACGGTATAGCAACGCAGATTTCAGTGCCGCATTTCTCGGACACTTAAATGCCTGGTCTGCTCTCTGCTGCTCGCTGCATGTCACACTGGTTAACACTAACGTTACACTTGGCAGCAGGTAACGTTAGCCTAGCGTTAGCTAGTAACTGGATTAAACACGGTTTAAATGCTGACAGATAAACGGTGTAAAGTGAGACTGTATTTCACTGGAGAGGATTCTAACACCAGGACGCACAACCGTCTGCAGCTGTCGTTGGTAAAACAAAACAAGCATGACTAAATGGTGCGTTCACTTGAAACTGGGAAATCTCGTGGTGCATTTCTAAGTTATTTAAAAATACCCTTTTCTCATCTGATTTTGTCACTCAACAGCACTTTCCTGGTGAAATAAGTTTTATTGTTAATAGTTATTGTTATTAAATTGTTCCCCCTTGTTTTGTGCTGATCCAAAAATGGATCCAATCCGTACCGTGAGTTTTGTGATCGATTGCACCTCTCTGTTACAGTTTAACCATAGCCTACAGACCTAAACATGTCTTAACAAGAATGTGTCCAGAAAGCATGTTTTATTGTTGTATTTGATTGGCAGCGGTAGATTTGGTACTTTTCTGTTCCCCTCTTTAGACATCCCAATAATTTAAAAATAAATCATGTTTCTTTTCTTCATTCTGCATCATTTATAGCCGGCAGACTTTGGATTCATCTCCTACAGCGATCAACCACCTCCAGATGGAAAGGGTGCTGGCTCTATGTATGGTCACAGTAAAGGTGAGTAGAGAAAGCATCACTCTCACAGGAAACCTCTCTCTGAGCCTCCATCAGGTTTTCATCCCAGAGGACAGAGTCTGCTCAGTGTGATGTCATACTTCTTGTATGTAATGACATCACATCTCTGTTATCGTATTTATTCAATTCAATTTTATTTATAGTATCAAATCATAACAAGAGTTATCTCGAGACACTTTACAGATAGAGTAGGTCTAGACCACACTGTATAATTTACAAAGCCCCAACAATTCCAATAATTCCCCCAAGAGCAGGTGTAACCCAGGTCACTAAAGAGATTCTGTTGATGTAAGGAGAGAGAAAAAAAAAAGACTAACACTTGTGAATATATATAAAACAGTTATTTTATTAATGTCTGTGGGGAAAGAAAAAAAATAGAAAGTTTAAGATTCTAAGAGAAAATAAGAAAATGCATAAACTAAAATCATAAAACTCATTTAGAAAATTTATCCAATTTAGCAAGACAAAGATTGGTTCAATTCAACGAGTGGGAGTTAGCCCCGCCTTAATAGGTGGACTCAGGGCAAGGGTGATGCAACACTTTTTGCGAGACACTGAAGCGGCTAGTTCAAGTTAGAGAAACTGCTGGTGCGATCCTAAAGAAAGAACCAAGAGAGAGAATTAGAACGAACAAACCAAGAGTGAAATCAGAGAAACACTAGAGAGACTTTTAGATTAAAGTGCGGATTGAGTTTCATCGGTCAAACGTTACGAGTGAACGTGTTATTGACTGCTACGAAGAGAGTACATATCCAAAGTTGGGAGTTTTGCCCTTCATAGCCGAGAATTGAGTTCTCTTGGTTGGGTTTTTTCCTTTCTTTCCTTTTCCCCTTTTTTGTTGTTTTTTTCCTTCTTTTCTACTTTTTGTCTTTTCTGAGTCGGATGCTGCACATTTCCTGGACACTGGACGATTTTGAAGGAGAATTGTATGTGAATTGTCCCTGCTTGCTTCACATCGGGAAAAAAAAACCGTTGCGAGCGGGAACTGGCGAGCCATTTGCCCATATAAGGAAGGACCGAGTTTGTGAATCAAGGAACGAACGGAGTGGTATGATTGTGCACACATCTGAATTGAACTGTGTTGATCCGAGATACATTGCGGAAGAAGGATCTCGTGAGAGCGGCATTCGAACTGGAACTGAGAATTAGTGTTTTATAATTTATAAATTATATACATATAAAAAGAGGAATCTGAATTGTATTGAATTTGAGACTGCTAATTAAGCAGTAAAACTTGACCTGTATTTTATTTTCTCTACTGTTATTTTTTTCCCAAATTCCATTGTATTTCATTTCAATTCATTTTGATTTTATATTTTATTTTTATTTATTTTTCTTGGAGAACGAGAGTAAAAAGGGTATTCTTATAGGGTTATCATTTGGAAGGATTGCTTTTGAATTTAAAACGTTTACTTAACCTTAAATAAGCCAATTAGAAACAAATTGAATAAATAGGTAAACAAATAAATTATATACATATATTAATAGAATAAGGGTCAATAAAATTTATTAGCTTGAAACTAAATAGGTAATAAAAAAAGAGAGAAACAATAATAATTATAAACTAAATAGGTAATAATAAAAAAGAGAAACAATAATAATTATAAACTAAATAGGAAATATAAATTAGGGTTATATTAAGGTTACATTTATTTGTTCCACGGCAAATCTTTGCTGTTCTCCTGGTCATTATATATATTTTTTTTTTTCTTTCCCTCCTGTGTGATGTGATGTTTTAAACTTCACTGCTTTATCATTTAATTCCTTAATACATCATTCCAAATTTTCTAATGCAACGAGTGTTTGTCACAAATTCTTTCTTCCCTTGCTGTTGACGCAGTCTCTTGAGCGAATCTGGTCTTCTGGTCACTGGTCCAAATCTTGAAGCGGTGCACTTCACGCTCATTTGCATATTTCGCTGTTTGTAAGTGAGGGTTGCACTGTCGCCGCGACGCAGGTTACACAAGCATTAGCAGTGGCTGTTGCGACAGTGGCGAGGAAAAACTCCCTTTTAGGAAGAAACCTCAGTGACTACAATGGTAGTCGTAGTAGTTCATGTCATAGCAGGGCACAGCAGGGCGTTACGGGATGTAGTGGAGCAGAGCATGGATGGATGCAGTGGACGCAGCAGGACGCAGCCGGACATTTCAAGGAATCGCAGCACGTAGCAGGGTGTAGCAGGTCCACGGCGACCCAGATCTTGGTGCCACCCTAATCCAAGGCAATATTCTAGGCGAAGAAGAAACATAAGGACTCAGCAGTGGCGTAGTAACAAGCATTTTTACACTGAGAGAGCTCAGTAGTCCCAGGTTAGTAAACCATATTTTTTTTTTTTTTTTAACCTTTATTTATTTTGGGGAGGTTCCCTGAGAAGGCAGCCTCTCTTTTGCAGGAACGCCCTGATCCCATTCACACAGTTAGACATTCATACCTGGAAGCTGCCCAGTACAACCACAGTCTGACTCTGCTGCCACTGAGCAGCTCCACTGGAGCAGTTGAGGTTAAGGGCCTTGCTCAAGGACACTTCAGTGATGGTAATGAGGGCGGGACAAGCACTGATCTTTCACTTTCCCCACCCAGATTTTATCCTGTCGGTCTGGGGATTGAACCGACGACCTCCCGGTCTCCTCTAACCTCTAGGCCACCACTGCCCTGCATTTCTGGGACAAGGATGCACACAAAAAGAAACAAATGAAAAGAGAGATGAGAGAGCAGCTAAGTGTGTCATCTGGCAGTCTAGAATGTATCTAGAATTTATAACAGCATAACTAAGAGGCAGGTTAAGGAGAGAAGCCTGGTTGGGCTAGAACTCTCCCCAACCGGATCGGGCTGTACTGGCCTGCCTCCCTCTACTCTCACTATATTATAGATTATACGATACATACATCTGATGACTATGAAGAGAAGCAGGTGGGCCGGTTAGGCGGACGCTGCAACTCCTCACTCCCTAACTATAAGCTTTATCAAAGAGGAGAGTTTTAAGTTTATTCTTAAATGTGGTGACACTGTCTGCCCGGACTAGGATCTGGTTCCACAGGAGAGGAGCCTGGTAGCTGAAGGCTCTGGCTCCCATTCTACTTTTAGAGACTCTAGGTACCAGAATTAAGTCTGCATTCTGGGAGCATAGTGCTCTAGTGGGACAATAAGATACAAAGAGCTCTTCTAGATATGATGGTGCTTGACCATTTAGAGCTTTTTAGGTCAGGAGACGGATTTTAAATCCAATCCTGGATTTTACAGGAAGCCAATGCAGAGAAGCTAATACAGGAGAAATATGATCTCTTTTCTTAGTTCTTGTCAGAACACGCGCTGCAGCATTCTGGATCAGCTGGAGAGTCTTAAGGGACTTATTTGCGCATTTTGATAATAGAGAATTACAGTAGTCCAGCCTGGAAGTAACTAATGCATGGACTAGTTTTTCAGCATCGTTTTGAGACAGGATATTCCTAATTTTGGCAATATTATGAAGATGGAAAAAGGCTGTTCTTGAGGTTTGTTTTAGGTGGGCGTTAAAGGATATATCCTGATCAAAAATAACAGTAGTGACAGTAGTGGTGGAGGCCAGGGCAATACCATCCAGGGTAGCTATATCTTTAGATAATGAAGTTCGGAGGTGTTTAGGGCCCAGCACAATAACTTCAGTTTTGTTTGAGTTTATAATAAGAAAATTGTAGGTCATCCAGGATTTTATATCTTTAATGCACGCTTGAAGTTTAGCTAACTGACCGCTATCGTCTGGCTTAATTGACAGATAGAATTGGCTGTCTGCGTAACAGTAAAAGTTAATTGAGTGTTTCCTGATGATATTGCGTAGAGGAAGCATATATAAGGAGAATAGAATTGGTCCAAGCAGTGAGCCTTGTGGAAAACCATGGCTAACTTTAGCGTAGCTGGAGGATATACAGTTAACATTAACAAATTGAGATTGGTCAGAGAAATAGGACTTAAACCAGCTTAGTGCGATTCCTTTAATGCCAACTAAATGTTCCAGTCTCTGTAACAGGATGGTATGGTCAATAGTGTTGAATGCAGCACTAAGATCTAATAAGACAAGTATGGAGGCAAGTCCTTCGTCAGCAGCAGTTAGAAGGTCGTTAGTAATTTTCACCATTGCCGTCTCTGTGCTATGATGCTTTCTAAATCCTGACTGAAAGTCCTCAAATAGACCATTCCTATGTAGAAAGTCACATAATTGATTAGCGACTACCTTCTCAAGGATCTTAGAGAGAAAGGGAAGGTTACATATACTGTAGGTCTATAGTTAGCTAGGACCTCAGGATCGAGGGTGGGTTTTTTCAGAATAGGTTTAAATGACTGCGGTACATAACCTGTTAATAAAGACATATTGATCATATCTAGTAATGTAGTGTTAACCATGGGTAGTGCTTCTTTAAGTAGCCTCGTTTGGATGGGGTCTAAGAGACCGGTAGATGGCTTAGCTTAAGAGACCTTTAACAATTATTGTTGAAGGTTTATAGGATAAAAGCAGTCTAAGTATATGTCAGGTCTTATCGTTCTTTCTAGCACTCCTGCGTTTAGAGGTGAGCCATTAGAAGTTGAGGGCAAAAGGTGATGAATTTTATCTCTAATTGAATGTGTTATGTGGGCAGCTGTTCTCCCCGTTCTGTGTGCCTCTCTCCCCTTGTTTTGTCCCCACTGTGTCAGTGGTGTGTGTATGTGTGTTTGTCCCCACTGTGTGTTGGGTGTTTGTATGGGTGTTTGACTACTCTCCTGGAAGTAGGTCAAGGGGCGTGGCTGGGAGTCTACCTCTCTGCGCAGCTGCTGGCAATCCCACTGATACTTACCTGCACAGCTGCTTCCAATTCCACTCAGCAAACCTGCAGTATATATTCCTGGGCTTGGCTCTCCTCGGCGCCAGATCATTGCACCTACCAGTGTGACCTACACCACGAGACCTGCTGCCGTGGTGTGCCTTGCTGCCAGCTCAATCCGCTCCGTCACTCCAGCCATCTCGTTTGGATTACTGTATGACAGTTTTGGATATTCCTCTGCCTGCCTGCCTCAGCCTCTATCCAGCCCAGAGCCGACCTACCCTGCGTTTGCTTTCCTTGGACACCCAAAGAACTGAATATTCATTAAAAATACTTTTTGTTAATCATACTCCTAGTCCGTGTTTGTTTCTCTGTTTGCTGGGTCAGAACCATAGCCTAACAGAATGATCTGTGACTCCTATTTGTTCACTTCCTTTTTACTGGAATTGTTGGGTCTTTGTAAATTATAGAGTGTGGTCTAGACCTACTCTATCTGTAAAGTGTCTTGAGATAATGTTATGATTTGATACTATAAATAAAATTGAATTGAATTCCTTCAGCTTTTTCAGCTGTCTTTGAATCATTTGAATGAGAATCTGTGTTTACAACCGATCATAGTGACGCAAAAGCAGAGTGGGTCATGCTGATAAAAAAACAGTAAGTAACAAAGCTCAGTATTTTATCTTTTATTTAAAGTATTAAAACATTCAGGAAATCACATATTATGATTTTAAACAATCCTCCTCTATCAGCCAATAGTTTTCTATCTGTTGATGTTTCAGGAGTTGTGATGATGGATAAAACCACCACAGGAGTCTGGCTCTTACACAGCACACCAAACTTCCCTTTCAAAAGAGATAATAATTTCTGGCCAATCAGCGGAGTAGTGAATGCTCAGACATTTATCTGTGTAACATTCAAGTACGAGGAGTTCAAAAAGATAGGTAATGTTCTCAGTTAAATATTCATATTTATGGTCTTAGTGGTTGATTTGACTATGATGTTAATGTTGTCTTGTTGTACTATTTGAAGGTCAACACCTGCTGAACATCAGAGCTTTCCCGTTTGATCATCAAATTCCAAAAGGCTTCCTTAAAGAGCTTATAGATGTTACAGAGAAGAAAAGATCACCAGGAGGTAGAATCCAGGAGCTGACATCAGCAGGAGGAGAAGCATCGTTCCGTAGCATTGCTAAAGAACTGTATGAATATAAAAGTAAGATATCTGCATGATGGTTTGAATCACATTACCTAATTTAGTAAAGACAAAGTTACAAAGAAAAGAGACATTTTTTACTGTGGAAATCAAATATTATGTGAACTGGTTGAGAGAAGTTTACTAGTGTAGTTTAACATCAGTATGTTTATCTTAATGATTGATTACAGCCTGGGACTGGTTAGAACTGGTTAAATAAAAGTCCAAATTTAAATGTCTGTAGCTGCTGAAGATCACTGACTTCATGCTTCAATAGTCTTCAGAAAGGAAACCTCCGAAAAGTTCGCATCAAAGTGTCAGAGACTCTTTCAATGTATTTGTCTGTACATGTCAGGGACATTATGGGCTGTAAACACAAAATACAAATGAGCCCTGCCTCAGGTGTGAAGAAGATGACACTAACTGACAATTCTACGGTTTGTTTTTCAGAACCTACTACAACTACAACTACAACTAGACAGGACACACTTAAGGACTCAAAGAGATTTGGTAACTAAATGTTGTTCTCAGTGACTAAATGTGTTTTAAACTCAACATTTTCATATATTTCAACAATTAGAGCTTAAATACTCTAAACATTGAGTATGGAAGTGGAACAGATTTATTGATTAGCTTATTGTCGCATCAGACTGACCTCATGAAGTGTATGACACACCAATTTAGACAGTGGCATGTATGTTATGATGTCATGTTGGTCACATTGCTGAATGTTGAGGGAAAAGTGTGACATAAAGGATGTAGAAAACTGAGGGGCTCACGTTGTTTATCTTCCTCCTCCCTTAACATAATGCAAATAAATTCAATGCTGCATATATAAACATCTTTCTTGACGTTGACCACTGTCTCTTACTTACTGGAGTCGAGCTGACATTAGCTTGTTAGAAGCACGGGACGAGACATTTAGTTTTCTATCCTGACAACTGATTGATTTAGGGCCAGAGCTTTCTCACCATGTCTATGGATTTATGGATTTAAAACACGTAAACAGCACCTGGCCCCTGTACTACGAAGCAAGATCAACATGGCCTGGATTTCTTTCAGTAATCCGGCTTCACTAACCCTAACAACTGCGGTCCCGGATAACCGGTGTCACGAAGGTGGTTATCAACAAGTTCAATCAACCCAGGTTTGTCCAATCTAGAGATGCACGCGTTCACATAAAAGAGGCGGTGTTTGCGCACCATGACCAATCGCAAACATCTACCAGAGCCGCATATTTTAAACAAAAAGAGCAAACTATAATTCTACATAAATATGAAGAACACAGACACGGTTTTACAGAGAAAACACAATACAGTCGCTGCTTCCTAAAACAGGAAGGAAAGCTGGCAAAAAAAAAATTTGCAGACGCTGTAGATGCGTAAATTACTCTTATTAATATCACTTCCCCATCAGTCAGGAACAAGATCTGACCATAATTACACTGGTGCTTTCCATAAACTGCCGTTGCTTTAGCCTGTTACTTCAGTTGCAACCCTGGCAGTGGAAGCGATCGTGAGAGCAAATAAAAAATATAAAAACATAATTCAAACCGATGTGCGCATTGGCACCACACGGCTCAAGATGCCGACAAATAGCCGAGATGTAATTCCCTCAAATTAAAATATATACATTTCATAAAAATACCCATCAGGGAATGTTAACGGGGTTGTCGGTCTCTAAATGTTTTAACTTTTATATGCGCACCCCTCTCTCCCCTCTCTCTCTCTCGCTCAGTGCACCGAGCTCCGCCTGGTCTTCAAAGAACGGTGACACCGTTATCAACCGAGTATTGATTGGTCAGTAGGCGGGGCTTTAACACCGGTTGATCTCTGATCTCCAACTTAACCTGCTCCCGACCAGGTTAGGCATTCAGCATGAGTTACCACGGCGATTGAACCCGATAACTGATCCACCTTCGTAGTACAAAAAAATCCTGGGTTGAGCCTTAAGTTAGCTCGCTAACACCAAATCCTGCTTCGTAGTACAGACCTCAGAACTGTCGTATAACATCCACGTCACACAGAGTAAATTGTAAAGTCACACAGTGTGTGTTTAGTTTGCTTGAGCATGTTGTGCAGTGTCCTACAGTATTTTGTGTAACATCAGTCAGTATTGAACTGTCAGGATGTGAACAGTTTCTGTAACATGACTCATGTGTTGTTGTTGTTGCAGATGGAGATCTTTACCGCACTATTGCAGAGACATACAGTACTATAAAGAAATCCAACATTGATGTGAGAGTCCAGACCTGGGGCCAACAGTGTTACCGTGAAGGTTCCTACTGCGAACAAAATCAACATCAAGTGATCAATATTAAATCTGTAAAAGCTGATCTGGGTAAAGAGAATGATAAATGGGAGGTTGAGTGGGAGCCTTGTAATGATCATTCCAAGTGGTGTGTAGCTAAAGATAATAATAATTTGATCTGTATCGCTGATGTAAACAGAGCAGTCACCCAATACGAAAGGTCGGGGGGGGCACTGTGCTTTGAACATCAACAGGCAAGTGACCTATTTAAAGGTCTTATTGCTGGAACGAAGGATTGCCCAAGTCCAAAGCGTCACCGCTCGTCCACTGACCTTACACCAGATAGTGCCTCTAAGAAAATTAAACTTGACCCTGGCTTTGTCTGTGACGATGACTCTGATTAATGATCGATAGGATAAATACGCCTCTCCTCGCCGTCTACAAGTCCTGTTTTTTTTCTGGTGTTTGGGTCTGAGTGTGTTTCGGTTTTTCACTTTATAATTATTATGAATTGACATATATTTCTAAATCCATAGTGAAATACAAAAGAGGGTGGACAGAAATATAAATAACTTCACAAAAAATTATAATTGCTACCAATTCAAGTCGGTGTTGATGTAATAAGTTAATAGTTTGAACGTTTCTGACTTAAGTCAGAGTTTATGCGTTTAACATTTTAAGGGTTGCCCTAGCTGAAATAGGTCTAACGATGTTATAAGTTAAAACTTCAATCTTACAGCTCACCCTCAGTAGATGGAAAGTCCGGCGTCGTTTTGTCAGGTAAACGGGAGGATGAGGAGGAGCGAGCGGCTGTTTTGAGTTCTCCGGGATAGATTCCACTCATAAGATATCTTTAATAATTGTGATTAATACTCTGGCTTCTGTTTTCCAGGAGCTGAGACACATTACTGTCCTGCTGGCAGCAGACTCGTTAGATTACCTTCTGATTTACAGCTACTCATTTACAACAGTTAGCCAGTGTAGCTATCATAATGATTCTTATAACGTTACAAGTTCATCTGCCCAACAATAATATAGTCACCTTATATTTATATTATAACAGCAGAGGGGGACAGAGTGTCCACGTGAAGATGCTCTGAGGACGATGTCCCCCATTAGGCCGTAGGGCTTAGATTCAATTGGTAATAAAAAATAATGGTAACTATTATCAAGCCAATAATGTTGATAATAAGAAACAAACATACGTGTGCCGACATTGTGGGTATCCTGGAAGTAGTTTGACAGACATGATCCACACATACATTGACTGAAAAGAAGTAATCATGTTTTTCCTAAATACTGTTTTACAGCCTGTTTCCTAACCAGTAAAATACAGACCCTTAGACAGCGTCTCTCACCGTCAGATACCCAACACTAACACCCCCCCTTCAGCGTCTGTCTGGAACGCAGCGGGCAGAGCAGCAGCTCAGCGGCGCCGTGAGATGACGTAGTGTTAGGAGAGACAACGGTAGCAACTCTAGAGAGTGGTAGGAAAGCTGAAATGCTGCATAAGGATGCAGGTTTTGGGGGGGATGGGTCAAACAATACAGGACTTTCCCCCAGGAGACCGGGTTTCAGGTCCCGTTCTTGTCCCGCGTGTCCCTGAAACGTACATTTTGTAACCCCACCAACCATCTTAACCTAAACCTAAGTGTCCTGTTGTTGTCAGTTAAACCTACGTCCAGATCCAAAGCACCAAAAAGTGACACCAAAAGTGCCAACCAACCACATCTAAATCTGACTCTAAAGGAGACTTTTAGAGTCAAAAGCCACCTGACCAAGGGTCTGTATTTTACCAGATGGGAGTGAGAACGGGTTGTGTTTTACGGTGTTAAGTTTTTGCTTTAATCATAATGTTGCTTGAATTAAATAACCGATATTACTTTCATAGTACACACTCTTAACGTGTGTTTACTGAATGATTACATAATCCTGAATCCTGAAACCAATCTTTCTTTGGTTTATTACACTTTTAAAGTGTTACATTTTATAATTTTCTTGAAGATTTTTTTTTTTCTTTTATCGTATTAGTATATTACACTCTTAAAGTGTTGCATTTATGAAGTATTTTATCACTTTGTGATTCTTCTATATATTTTAAAAAGTGTAGAACATTGCTCCCATTCTCCATGCACCATGTACTGAGAGATGATACTATAGTAACCCCTGAATCTGTTCATATGTATCTGAAGCTTGTGTTAAATAAACGAGCCATGTGGTCGGTTCTCTGACCTTTGAACTGTCTCTAGTAACAGCTGGTAAACACCAGTCATATGTTTAGAACACAAGGTACATCATAACCAGGCACTAACGCAATCTGCAGATTTTTGGGCAGTGATGCAAAAGGAAAATTTGCAGGAATTTAGAGGACTGTGTTTCTGCTTGTGATGAAGATATGTTAACATTCTGCATTTAATTAAAAAAATAATCTAAATCTGCAGAAAATCTGTGAAATTCTGCATCTGCAGATTCCGTCTGGCCCTGATGATAACCAAGAGTGCAACAAGTCTGACTGTCTTCTGTTTAGATTCCTTTTTGCTTACTTTATGATGTAAGAACATGTGTAATAGCAAGAGAGGTGGGGAAGCCTTGATTTGTCCTCCATTATCCATTATACAATGGCTCTACAATTCCCTTAAAAGAAGTTTGAATGAGGTAATTATAACTTAATCTTTTATAAAGTTGTAAAAGTGCTATTGTGCTTTGCGAGGAATTGGTGAACAGTTGGCTGTGAACTAGGACTCGGTGCCTGTGAACTAGGACTCGGTGCCTGATGGGAAAACAGCTTTCTGCCTTAAAAGTCCAACACGCAACAGAGGCTTGGTTCTGGAAGAGGTCAACAGAGACCGGGTCTTACAAATGGTCAACGTCAACCAAGTCATACATTTAGTTTAGATACTTCAAAACGCAAATTCTGACTAAAAATGTAAAAGTCACACTACCAAATTGAGAACCCTTTTCATTGAATAAGTCTACAAATAAAGGCATGTAAAAGCAGTGTTAAAATAAAATAAATTCATTTATGTGCACATTTAGTGACTGTACACTCATCGGCCTGTAGATGGTGCTGTTGAGCGAAGGGTTTAGGATGATACTGTCACACACACACATGCAGGAATACAAACAAACGCAAGCATGCACACACACTGACATCCACACGCACAGACACACACCCATACACACACATACAAATCCACATGCACAGACACACACACACAAACACACATGCGCACACACAAACACACACACACAGACAGACATGCACATACTACTACTTTTTTTAGGTATATACATAAACACGCAATACAGCCAAATTGCTCCACGTCATTTATTTTTGTGGAAAGCCAGTGCAGGCCTGAGCGGCGGTCATATTTTGTACCGCCATGCGGTACATCTAGTTAGTTTTGCAACTGAAATATGACATTGAATCAGAAATTGAATCTGGAGTTCACTGCACTCTGCTAATTCTCCCATATGTTTATTGTTCTGCTGAAAAAAGAACAGAAATAAACTACTTCAAAGTAGTAGTAGTAGTAGTAGTAGTAGTAGTAGTAGTAGTAGTAGTAGTAGAAGTGTTGTCTCACCAGTCCACTTCTCTATTGTTGTGGTCTCTGCAAGTCACTTGTCAGTCAGTGCTCCAGCAGAGCAGAATGACCGTCAGGAAAATCCTCCACATAACTCCCTAAAACACAATTACAGCAACAGTTACACCACCAGATTCACTGATGTTACAAGCCTGGCTCAAAGCAAGCAACAGAGTAGGGAAAGACCACACGCGGAATAACAATATATATTAGATTTATTAAATAAATAGAATTTAACAGAATAAATTGTATACAGTCAGTAATGCAGTTGGCTTTGAAAAATAAAGGTGTAAGCAATCAGTATAGTATAGTATAGTGAGGTGCAATGAATAAGCAAAACAAAATCCTAAACGGTGCAGGTGAGATATGGAACAGCGGCAGATCTCCTCCCGGTCTCATCTGAAGCGTCTTTAAAGGCCTAGACCAGGAACTGATTAGCACAACTCCAAACACCTGCGCCCAGCTCACCTGTAGGAGACAGACGCAGCATACAG
The DNA here is from genome assembly GCF_964197995.2 of Scardinius erythrophthalmus. Lineage (NCBI taxonomy): Eukaryota > Metazoa > Chordata > Actinopteri > Cypriniformes > Leuciscidae > Scardinius > Scardinius erythrophthalmus. Next base: position 37,426,865 of record NC_138224.1, on the reverse strand, counting down.
ACAGGAGGAGGAGCCAGGCAAAGCCGTGACACTGACCATCAGGAAAATCCTCCACATAACTCCCTAAAACACACAATTACAGCAACAGTTACACCACCACATTCACTGGGCTTCAAGTTCACATCATCCTGTTTTTATTATCACTATTACAAAAGGTTTTAAAGTAATTAAGTAGTGAGGAATTTGGCTTGTAGGGGACAAAAGATATAAACATTCACCTGATAGTTGATGCGTTACATTTCAAAATCCTTAAATTTGGTACCAGACATTCATCAGTTTTTGATAAATTCCCAGTTGGTATTTTCACATTAATTAATTTATCATTCATTCACACAGTTACATCTCCATTTGAGTGAAATAGACTGGATATTATGCAATATTATACATATAGCATATCACATTATGCCATACGGCACATATTAAGGAGTGCATCATTAAACATTTCACATCAATGGTCATCTATTAAGCACTTTACTACCTTTTGTTTAGTTTTTTTAAGAACACATTTTGAAAGGTCTGTTGATGTAACAAACGGGAAGACCGACTGATTCAGAAACTGTCACGGGAGTGGCGAGGCATGGACCCAAAGAGAAGAAGGAGCAGTGTAGAGTTCAAAGACATAATTATGCAATGGTACAACAAAAAGCGTCCTGAAGAAACAGGAAAAAACTTTCCAAAAGTACTGAGGCCACAAAAGACCAGAGGCCCGTTCCAGGTAGGAGGTTTAACAAACTCTGAGTCTAACCCTGATGTCTGAGTTTTATCCTGAGATGGAAACTCTGAGTTTTCGGTTCCAGAACAGCTGATTTGAGTTGGTTCAGTCAACTCGGAGTATGTTCACTCAGGGTTACGCGCGTGCACAAAAGGCAGTATGAATGGAGCCATGATTCTACGATTCACCACGGTAACAACCACAAACAAACGGGTCGGCGGACATACTCATGCGCACAAACAGTGAGTTTGAACATGTATTTCATTAAAAAAGCAAGACAGCGGCTGCTGTTTTCAAAAGAGAGAGTACATTAGTACAACAGTACGCATTCACAGTATATTAATTTCATATTTAATCACAGTTAACATAATATTACTGGTGAAAACTGGAATTGTATTACACCTATAATTTCATTTAGGTGAAATTATAGGTGAAATTATAGGGCGAAAAAGTAAACTAGCTATAGCCTACTAATCCCATTCTGAGGCTGCAGCACCATGATCATTAACAGAACTATAATGTATAATGATGTATTTCTTTTTAATGGCTCTACTGTCCAGGGCACACTACAAAAACATTTAAAAAACGTTCCAGAGCGAGTCACACTTTTCTGACGGCTCTACAGTGGCTTTACTATGACAGTATGATCACTACACTGTTGTAAAGAAAACTGCTGTTCGCAAAAAACGTAATGCGATACAAAGAATCTGCTTGGATGTTAAAGCCTGTCCACGATGATTGATGTTCGTGATATGAGGACAGATAAGGTATCTACATATCTAATGTTAGTGATATGAGGACAGATAAGGTATCTACATATCTAATGGACTGTGATAAAAAATACCTCTCAAATCGGTTATGTAGAAATGAAAATACATCTATAGACGGGACTCAATACCGACATAAACTCTCTGTGAATTAATACAGCTTTTTCATCAACGGGATCGTCGACAAAAGGACATGACATGTTTGAGAAAAAAACGTTTTATAATCTGCCTAATATAAACCAATATGTTTTTTTATTCATGCAGATAAAACTGCATTAAAATGCGCCTGATACAGACTGACTGAATGAATGAATGATGAAATGAGTTTCTCCTCCCTCTGAGAGGGAGGAGACTGAGAGAAACTCGAGGTTTCTTGAAGAAAACCTGCTCCCGACCAGGTTAGGTTCACAGACTCAGTTACCATAGTAACTGACTCTGAGGTTAAGTTACCATAGTAACTGACTCTGAGGTTAAGTTCCCTCTCTTTCTGGAACGGAAAACCCAGAGTTTCCCTCATCTCAGGGTTAACCAACTCCGAGTTTTCACTAAACCTGCTTTCTGGAACGGGCCTCTGGAACAAACTGGAAACACAGACAAACATACCATACCAAAACAGAGAAGCACAGAGCTAAACAGACCACGACACCACAGTCCAAGACAATGACCCGACAGTAAGTTAGTAAGTAAACGAGGGTTAACATAGGGCAGGTGACACAAGGGCTGGTGAACAGGTGAAAGACATCAGGGCGGAGAAGACAATCACAAAGGCGGGAAAGACAAAAGACAGGAAGTAAGACAAGACAACACATGGAAGGACAGAGGAACTATGAAAATAAAACAGGAAATGGAAAACCAACAGAAAACATGAAAAACCAACTAAACAGAAACTTGACATAGGGACGAGACATGACAGAATCATCCAACCTGTGATCCATACCTGTGTTTTAAAGTCCGGGTCAACCAAGGAAGAGGTCCAGAGAAATGGATCTGAAGTTCCTGATTAATTTTCATCTGTTGTCCATGGCCAGTTTTAAAATGGAAACCTAAAAAATAAAATAAAAATGACGTAAAAAGCCCTATATATAGACTAATATTCACACAGGTACAATGCATAACAATAAGTAACAAACACAACATATAACATAAAGACAGCAAGAAAAAATCTAACAGACAAACTGCAAGCCGGCAGTCAGAAGTCTAATCTGTACGTATCTGATTATCAATAAGCCTTTTCTTCAGCTGACAAGTAAAAGAACAATTCTTATTCAGCAAAGTACTTTCTTTTCTTTCAAAGTACCTAAACTTTTGGGTCGGTTTATAGCAACTGGCGATAGTAACAACGAAAAGAAATATGTGGAAGGACGAAGACGGTTCCCTTTTTGTTACCTGCTCTGTGTCTCTGTGGCATATATTTGACACCACAAACATTAAAACCACATCAATGGAGACTCTGTACTGTAGGCTTTGTTGTCCTCTCATTGCAGGAGATGACAGATTTAAGGTAGCACATATCAGCTGTTACTAATAATATTAACTATATACAATTACTTTAAAAGGATACCATCACCAGATGAAAAAAAGACTTCACTGCAGTCTATCAAATGACTCAGCAGTCCTCCGATGATGGAAGGGAGGCAAGTGGAGGAATCGGGGATGCAATTTAAAGACTTTGGGACGTACCCATAAACTGCTTTCTGCTCTCTCTGCCTCCTCAGCATCCCAGAACAACAACACAGGTAAGAACACTTTGAATTTGGAATTACTTTACAATGATACGTTCATATACCAGATGAAAAAAAGACTTCACTGCAGCCTACCAAATGACTCGGCTGTATCTCTCTGAGACAGTTTCTGTAAAATCATGTGACCACTGAGCATCCGTCCTCTCTGCAGATATATAATCAGCTCTCTGCCTCCTCGGCATCACAGACCAACAACAACACCGGTAAGAACACTTTGAAACTGGAAATTTAAAATGATCAGATCAGAAGATACAACAGATGTAAATGCATGAGCAAAATGTATTTGACATAACTAATAACAGAACATATGATTATTTTAGTAATATTGAAATGAAACAAGCTGAATTTAAATTAAGGAAAGTTTTTTCAATTATATTTTTACTCAGAAACACAAGAGAGAACTGAACATGTTTGTCTTATTTTGCATGTTTAAAAAAGAATCATATCTGTGTTTTTTAGTGATTTAGCAAAGTGACTGTACATCTTTTAAAAAATCATCTTTTAATTTTATAGTTGGATTTTCATGTATTTGACATAACTAATAACTGAACATACTACCTTACATTCATACGAAAGAAGAGGTTGGGGAGAGTTCTATCACGACCATGCTCCTCTCCTTAACCTGTCTCTCTTAATTATGCTGTTATAGTTTTAGATTACCGGGGGACTTCCTTCCTTTGACACACTGAACTTCTCTCTCCTCTGTCCATCTGTGTGCATCCATGTCCCAGAAATGCTTGTTATTAACTTAGCTCTGGGGAGTCTATTCCCTGGAGTCCTTATGTTTTTTTTCGCCCAGCATATTTCCTTGGATTAGAGTGGTACCTAAATCATGGTTGCAGCTGTCGCCGTGGTCCTGCTCCACCCTGCTCTGCAGCACCCTGTTACGTCCTGCTACACCCTGTAACGCCCTGCAGTGCCCTGTTACATCCTGCTACGTCCTGCTACACCCTGTAACGCCCTGCAGTGCCCTGCTACGACATGGAAAATGTAATTGAATTGAATATGATTCATTATTTTCTTTCTTCCAGACAGTGTCCGTAGTCACCACGTCACCAAGCTTCTGCAACTTGGGCCAGAGAACTTCAGATACATTTCACTGCATCTCTATAGGGAGTTATGTGGAGGATTTTCCTGACGGTCAGTCTGCTCTGCTGGAGCGCTGATGGACAAGACGTGACCTGCAGAGACCACAACAACGGAGAAGTGGACTGGTGAGACAGCACTACTACTACTACTACTACTACTACTACTTCTCCTACTTTGAAGTAGTTTATTAGGGTCCGAGGACGAAGCTTTGCAATTTGGCATCGTAAAAGTCTTGACATGCTGCTGACCCAATTTCGGAGGAATCTGTTGAATCGGTTTTCAAAAAAGCGTCCATACCTGTAAAGGGCCTAAAATGGCCTGTTGTCACATGACCCATTTGTGAGTATTCAAGTATATTAAGGGTGTCAAAGATGCGGTCAAAGGCAAAAAATAATTAGGGGGCACTATAGAGCAAGCATGCCAAGCACACGGCAGTCAAAGAAATTTCACAAAAAATGTATATGTTCCTCTAGATGAGAAAAATGTTCCCACCAACAATTGCAATTTTCGCCAGATCTGACCTGTGTGCACATTTTTGGAACTTTTCAATCATGCCAAGCCCAAATATGTAATTGTTCAGCACAAAAAAAACTTTACAATCAAAGCTGCAAGCAGGGCCGGTTCTAGCCCTTTGGTTGCCCTAGGCGAGATTCAGTTTTGTTTTTTACCTTTTTCTGAATCAATTTATGCTGGAAATATCTTTATCTAAAGGGAAACAGAGATTACAATCCAAATATAAAAACATAATGGAATATATTGCAGTAAGGCTCTCAGGCATTCTGTATTGCTTTTAACTATTTATTCTCCTTTAGATCGACTTTTCTAATTATATCTGAGTCAGCACACATGTAGCCTAGCATCATTTACTCTTCCCACTTTTGCTTCGTTTGTTGAGGAAGTAACCTCCTTAAATGTGCATATTAAAATTATTCACCTGAATGATACATGAATTAATTTTAATGAATTAATAAACCCCTCGACTGTAATATTTCAGATGTGTTTGAGCAAGATTTCTGCTCTTGTTCATGTTCATTTGGGACGCTGGTCTCTGAATGAGACAGTTTAGGGAAGTGGCTGTGAGGTGAGGGGGGGGGGGGGGGGGGCTAGGATGATCATGTTTAATAAACACGTTTTATTTTGCTTGTCATTCATAATTCTATTATTAATGGGAAGTAGACCTAAGGGGGACACGGCACCCCCAACACATCTGACGCCCCAGGCAATCGCCTAGGTCGCCTATAGCAATTGCCGGCCCTGGCTGCAAGCAGCGATGAACAGGCCCTTGCACCCCTCGGCATGTCAGGGGTACTAGTGGGACACCAGTCAATTGCAACTACTTTCTGTTTCATGGCAAAAAGCCACCCTGCACTAAACATGCAATATGTGGCTTTATATCAAGTGTGGACCACACAATATAGATTTCATGTAAATCGGATGATGTTTGCAACATGAGGCTAACTTCCTGTTTCCAGATATATTCAGGGTGTAGAGAGAAGTCTGGTCACTCTGAACATGTATGTGATCGATTACATTAGATTCATGTTTAGTGTTCATGAGTCTCTGTCCTCTCCTCTTCTCATCATCATCATCAGGTACATCATCTACAAGGCACCCAAACTGAATAACATCGGAACGACGGGTTTGGAATATATTTACATTGATTCAAATGGGAAGACCTCTAAAGATCCCAATAAGCACATCAACGCTGATGATGGTGTCCTGGCAAACACCCTGCGGCCCATTTTTACCACATCAATGGTGAGAATCATGTTTAAACTGCAGATCTGTTTGTATTTTGATGAAAATCAAACCATGACTCAAACTGATGGATAGATATGATGGTCTGTACTAATTATAAAAGCATCAACTATCTAGATTTCCTTAAAAGTAACGTGTTGCTGTGTTGAAACTGTTCAACACACTGAAACTGAAACTTCAGAGTTAAAGCTCCAAGCTCCGATGAACGGGCCCTCGTACTCTGCCACTGTCAGGTGTGCCGGCAGCTCACCAGTCGATGCGGCCGTGTATTTCCATGACCGTTGGACATTGCACGCAGAAGTTAGCCTTAATTCCCTCCATGGAGTGCATAGCGTTGGAAATCACTAGGGCTGGGCAAGTTAACGTGTTATTATCGCGTTAACTCATTAATTAATTAATGCCGACAATTATTGTATCGCGCAGTAACGCAGGAACAGAACAGAAAAGAATTGGCGAATGAACAAACCTCAAACATGGAGAAGGGTACGGAACTTGTACATGGCCATTTTCATTTTAAAGTTCTTCCGGACGGCACAGTCGACCAATTTTCTTATCACCGGAGTACTTCCAGTCTGAAATATCACCTAAATGCACTAAATACACACAGTTGATACCAGCAAATCATTCTACGAAACAAACTACTACTACAACTATGTTAGATGCAGTGTGTGGGAGAAGTATAGATAAACAAAGGAAAGAGAAGCTAACAAACGCCATAGCAAAGTGGATAGCTACAGACTGCAGGCCCATTAGTGATATGGAGAATCACAAGAAATTATGGCAGGTATGAGATTCCCTCAAGACGCACCATCACAAAGAAGAAGAAAGAAATTGCCTGTTTTAATGTTATGATTGTGGCTCAGGAGTTTGTGGGCAGTTTTTTTTAATATATTTTTTTACATTTTTTTTATATATATATATATATATATATATATATATATATATATATATATATATATATATATATATATATACACTCACCTAAAGGATTATTAGGAACACCTGTTCAATTTCTCATTAATGCAATTATCTAATCAACCAATCACATGGCAGTTGCTTCAATGCATTTAGGGGTGTGGTCCTGATCAAGACAATCTCCTGAACTCCAAACTGAATGTCAGAATGGGAAAGAAAGGTGATTTAAGCAATTTTGAGCGTGGCATGGTTGTTGGTGCCAGACGGGCCGGTCTGAGTATTTCACAATCTGCTCAGTTACTGGGATTTTCACGCACAACCATTTCTAGGGTTTACAAAGAATGGTGTGAAAATGGAAAAACAACCAGTATGCGGCAGTCCTGTGGGCGAAAATGCCTTGTTGATGCTAGAGGTCAGAGGAGAATGGGCCGACTGATTCAAGCTGATAGAAGAGCAACTTTGACTGAAATAACCACTCGTTACAACCGAGGTATGCAGCAAAGCATTTGTGAAGCCACAACACGCACAACCTTGAGGCGGATGGGCTACAACAGCAGAAGACCCCACCGGGTACCACTCATCTCCACTACAAATAGGAAAAAGAGGCTACAATTTGCACGAGCTCACCAAAATTGGACAGTTGAAGACTGGAAAAATGTTGCCTGGTCTGATGAGTCTCGATTTCTGTTGAGACATTCAGATGGTAGAGTCAGAATTTGGCGTAAACAGAATGAGAACTTGGATCCATCATGCCTTGTTACCACTGTGCAGGCTGGTGGTGGTGGTGTAATGGTGTGGGGGATGTTTTCTTGGCACACTTTAGGCCCCTTTGCCAATTGGGCATCGTTTAAATGCCACGGCCTACCTGAGCATTGTTTCTGACCATGTCCATCCCTTTATGACCACCATGTACCCATCCTCTGATGGCTACTTCCAGCAGGATAATGCACCATGTCACAAAGCTCAAATCATTTCATATTGGTTTCTTGAACATGACAATGAGTTCACTGTACAAAAATGACCCCCACAGTCACCAGATCTCAACCCAATAGAGCATCTTTGGGATGTGGTGGAACGGGAGCTTCGTGCCCTGGATGTGCATCCCACAAATCTCCATCAACTGCAAGATGCTATCATATTAATATGGGCCAACATTTCTAAAGAATGCTTTCAGCACCTTGTTGAATCAATGCCACGTAGAATTAAGGCAGTTCTGAAGGCGAAAGGGGGTCAAACACAGTATTAGTATGGTGTTCCTAATAATCCTTTAGGTGAGTGTATATATATATATATATATATATATATATATATATATATATATATATATATAATGTAACAATTATTGGTAACAATCGTAATTAGGTCATATATGAAATATTAGCTCGAGCAATATTCAACTTTGGGGAAATATTAAAATCATAACTCATAGTCATAATTCATAAATTTCACATATGCTATTACATTACCTGCTAATTATCAAAAATATTTCGTTCTATAACTGGTCTCTCATCAGTCATTCGACCAGCGAATACTTTGATTATACCAGTTAAGAAGGAATATTTATATTATCAAACCTCAGACAAATTCTCTCCTGGCCGTGGATGCAAATTGCTGGGTTTATGAATTAAAATAAAGAGCTAGTAGCCAGATCTTATCGCAATTTCATTGACAATTACATTGGTGGGATTGTAACACAGAGTCAGTCAAAGTATAAAAGATTTATTTAATCAAAAATGACACACAAAGGATTATATGCATATAGGAAGTAATATAGGCTAATCTACGTACGTAAAATTACACAAGACACACGAACGTTTAAACAAACAAACATAAACATAACTTGATCAGAATGAAAATAGGAAGAAAGTGAGGGAGAAAGTATGGTAATTCACAAACAGAACCTTTTAAGAGACAACTGTGAAAGCAGCTTCGAGAGAGATTTTTTATACGTTTTACATTTTATACGTTACTTGCGATTCTGTTCCTTTGTCTGTGTGAAGCTGGGCTTCGGGACCACGTGCGTATCTTGGCTGGGCCGTGTCTCATCGATTTGTAGGCTTGCGTTTCGCGTGAAGTTCTTAAAAACTCACTGAATGTAACATTACCGAGGTACGGAAGTCTCTTCCCGGTGCGGGAAGGGCGAGACAACTTGGTTACAAGACAAGAAAAGATTTTTACATCCGCGGTTCGTTTGGATGAAGGCCCTGTCCCCTCTCTCGCTCTGCTGCTCATGGAACAGGGAGGGGTGAGAGTGCAGAGTTCAGAGTTCGGAGTCACGAGGGTGAGAGCGTGTGAGTGCAGAGAGAGGGAGCGTCTGCTTGTGTTGTGGTTTTTAAAGCAGCGCGGGGTAACACCCCGTTTGATGACGGGACCCAATGAAATCTTTCGGTTCTGAGGCGGGAGCGTTTCATTGTTTGTGAAGGAACGCCTCTTCTGATCTATACAGAAAAATGCATTAAAACTTTAATACCACCTTATGTCTAGGAATAAACATTTTGTGCGGAATATAGTTTCTATCTCTGTATAAAGAAGCTCAGTACGATCCGTTAGATATCACACCCGACATTAATATCAGTTAATGAAACAGATACATCTCAAATGTATCAACACACGTGTCCATTACATCTGCAGAGGTGCATAAATATCTCAATTTATCCCATCACAACCCATAGACAAGAAAACTACATAAAAACATTTTGATAATGATTCATGCGTGTGTGTAACTTGTATTTTAGGAGTTTCAGAGTGGTTTGGTGTGTGTGTGATTCAGAGTGGGTTTTCTCTTGAGATCGGAATGTTAGTAATGTCTTTGAAGCTCACACTGTGGAAAGGGGGAAGTGGGTCGTAAAAGGGATTCAGTTACCTCTTGCTAAGTCTGTGGGACTTAGAAAGTGTTTTCACTTTTAATTAGTATATAAATTAAAAGTCCCTTTTTACCCATCGAGCCATAGTCGTTACATTCCCCCTTTTTGTTAGATAAAGACCTCGGAAGGACTTTATCGAACAACAAATTAGCGCAATGGTCGATGGCAAGTGGCTGATGACTGAGGACTCAGGTCAAATGAGGTTTAGGTGAGCCCCGGATCGGGACCCCCCTTTTTGCGGTCCCATAGGAAACCACCAGACACGGCTTTGTGAGCTTTGCGGTGGCTGCTCACATTTGGTAGGGTCTGGTACAGGGTGAAAGCCAAGACGGGAGTCAGGGCGTGGTCGGTTGCTGTAGAGGTGCACAGCGCAGCGTCAGCTGCGGTCCAGGTATGGACACAGGTGAGGTGTTCAGGCTGGGCGGTTGCCCATGCTTGGAGGGACTGTGTTGAGTGCGAGTCCTGCCTTGGTGTTCAGGACTCAGGGTTGCTCTCTCCATGCGATGCCGGATGCCGGACCTGGTGATGTCTGATTGTGGCTGCTTTCTCGCGAACCACCACAGCATCCTGTTAGAGGCAATAGGGAGAGAGAGAGAGAGAGAGAGAAGGAGAAAACAAACAAAAAAAAAATTCCAGCGAGGGACGTCCTTGGTTGGCTTAGGACAGTCTTTTGTTTTCGCTGAGGTTGGGTTGCCGCATGCTTTTTTAATGTCCGGTGTTCAGCACATGGTGTGTTACTGGGCACGCTTGACCCCCCTTTTGTGCGCTGTGATTTTACAAGCTGTGGCGCTGTGATGGCAACATGTGCACAATGCGATTTGAAAGTCCGGTGAACGCAGCATGTGCGTGGACTCAGAGAGCAATCTGAGTTACTGGTTGTCAGTGTTCAGATGTCGTGCGAGGGTGGCAGGTGGGGTAAGCGGTGGCATAGGACAAGTTTGTTCTTCAGAGGCCCGCATGACCTTGTTTGTACACAGCGGAGGCCGCGTTAGTGGCTCTGAGGTGTGCAGTGTAATTGTCAAGGTTCGTTTGTGCTGTGTAATCACTGCAATCTTGAAGGTGTTAGGATGGTCGTTGTGTGACCATGTAAAGTGTTCGAACCACCCCCTTTTCGATCAGTTTCCTTAGGAAAGTTGGCGTCTGAGCTGGTGATGTGATCGAAGGGTGGCTCAGGCTGATGTCGGTGCTGTCACTTTGTGAAGTGCTAGTTAGCATTGTAGCCTGTGTGTGGAAACAATGTTCTTGGTGTTGTTTCAGGTTTTATGCATGGGCATAAAATGTCAGGCCTGTTCTATTGGTCCGTCCTGTGAAGGAGCTCTTTCAGCAAACTCAGGATGTCAGTTGTATCAGAAGTGGCTGCGCTGTCTTCATCTGTGGAGTAAGAAGAGTCAGGCTCACCAGTGTTCAGGAGAGAGTGGTTCCATGGCTGGTTGTCAGGGCTTGGAGTTCTGGACGGCTAGTGATTCTGGTCCCAGAATCTTTCAGAGTGCTCGCTTTGGTGCTCTGGACTAGCACTGTCACCGTAGTACTGCCCTCCGCTGGCCTGGAACGGTTCTGACTCTCTGTAGTTAAGACTGTGACAGAGGGGTTGTTCAGAACCCTGTCAATGTCTGAAAGGTACGTGTGTACATTGTGGTCTTCAGCAAACATAGGGATGTTTCTGGCCATTTTGTCAAAGCTTGTGGGGTGAGAGAGCTGTTTGCTGGGGGCCCAATCCATCTGGGGGGATTCTGACCCATTACAGCTCTACTCTCTTCAGCTTGTGATGTGTTGACAGGCATGGTGTGGTGCAGTGGGCTTGCACCCGCCTTTTCAGCTTTGTGTGTGTGGCTGAAAGGCGCAGACTCGCTGGAAGGGGATAACAGTGTGAGGTGCGTTTCCCCTTCCCGGTCACCTTTAAGTCTGTCAGAATGTGCAAGTTCTTTGTGAGCAATGTCAAGTTCATACCTGAGATCATGACTTAGCTGAGTAAGCTGATGGAGTTCAGCTCGGGCCATTCGTAAATGGGTTTTACAGGCCTTGATTTCAGAGTCTTTGTCTCTGAGTTCAATATGTGCTCTCTCTATGAGAGCTTCAGCCAGTTGGAGTCTTTCGTCGAGGTCCTTCCGGGCCGCTGTGGCTTGAAGCCGTAGTGTGGCTGTCTTTTGCTGCAGGTCGGCGTTGCTCCTTTCGCTGTCCCGGGCCCTGGTGACGAGTTTGAGTGCGAGGTTTCCGAAGATTTTGGACAGTTGCTCGTGGCTGTATGTCTGGGCTGAATCATGGGACTCGAACTGGTCCAGGTCGGTGTCCCGTTGCTCTTGGCTCAAGGTCGTCTTAGCGGACTGCAGGACAGGGTGAGCTCGACATCTCCGCTTACTGTTGGCGAGAGAGCACAGCACACACAAAAAGAAAAACAAAATGCAAGTTTGTTTTTAGGTTAATGCGCTAGACTCATACGGGCCGCTGCCGTTATGAGAATTTGGGCTAACTGATGCTGACAGTTAGCGGAGCCAATTGCGTGGGTACGTTTTAGACCCACAATAGAATTTTTGGCAGGCGGTAGCCTGGTGGTCGCCTGGCGATGCCAACTTTGATCGTCACTCTATTATTCAGCTTTCCTGGGGGTCTCTCTATAAGGTTCTGTCTCTAAGTGAAATGAGGGAACAAATCACACAGAAAAGAGAGAGATAAAGGTGAGATCAGGGAAAAAGGTAAACACAACACAAGGAAGTGAATTGATCTGCAAATGAAATGTTGTAAACAATAACACGGGGAGCGTTATTTAAAATAGAGGCCTAAGCCTCTTAAACACTGCTAGAGTTCCTGATAGGTCCAGCAGGCGTGAGTTATCGGGACAGGATCTCGGAAGAGGGGGTGTCTAAGAGAGAAGAGTAGACCAAACACCTAAAATATGACCAGGGGAATATCTAGTATTCTGTGGTTTATAATAAGTGGATGGGTTTTATCAAATTTAGTTTACCTGAAGTGACTGTCGAATCACCGCAGTGCACTGAGAGGGTGCTGCCAATATATACACAATCAGGGATGAACGTTAGGCTTAATGTGAATTAAGGCTTTTTGGGTTCAACACATTGAGTAAATATGCATGCAGGAGTCAAAGGCGAAAGGTTTTACTAAACTTATGATAAAAACGAGAGGGAATTATGATAACTGGTGGTAATTATCAGAATAAACCCTCCCCCTTTTGGAGATTGGAGAAAGAAGAAAAGATTATCTGTGAGATAAAATTTTGAATAACAACACAGGCTTGTGATGCAGGAAAGGACTAGGCCTCTGATGTGGGTTTGGACCACAGGGGGGCGTAACTCCTTTCCACCTGGTTGAGCAGACACAATTTAAATTAAAATTCAAACTAGTTTAAATTAAAATTCAAATAAACATGCAAGAGATCCAAAGATAACAGAGGGAAGAAAATTAGAATGATAGCAGTGAAGTATCCATACTAATTATCAAAATAATTGAATTGAAAATCGGAATGATTTTTTTTTTCAATCCTTACAATAACCTTTAAGTTATTAGAAATGGTTATGGTTAACCACAATGTTGAGACACTTCAATGCAGACTTGAGGGGAGAAATGATAATCCGACCCAGGAGGACCACAAGGTGCCCCCCCCCCCCCCCGGGTGGGCTCTCAATGGACTGAGTGAATTAAATTTTAAGCTCTAATTTGATTTTCTTTTTCAAATTAAACTCAAAATGTGACAGTCAAAAACAGAAGAGAGAATTTATCTAACTCTCAAATAACATCCGCATAACAAACTCAGGGTTTTGAATGCATGTCCCATTTGAGAGCTCAGAAAAATTCAGTCTAGAAATGAAAGCATTTTTAGAGGAAACGCAGGTCTTCTCTGAGAGCGTCCACGAGATGGCGTTGTTGCGCTCGTGCAGGCTGACAGTAAGAGGAAGTGCTTGTTCAGATGACGTCAGCGTGGGGGCGTATACTTTGAGAACTGCCACACACCTAAAGGCTGCCCTCTAGTGTTGGTCAGTGTAGTGATTCAGCAACTGAGGCTTGCAGACTTCCTATGTCTTTTAAGAATCACAAATAAATTCTGGCTCGTTTTGCGCGCGTTTCACAAATGTGAATTACAGGAATTTAACGTCGGTCTTCGATTACACATTTTACAGGAAACGGTTCAAATACACACAGGAATTATCATCTGAAGTGTTTACAAGTAGGAATTATCGTCTACTTTCTAATGAATAGGCAGCAATTTCTGTTTGCTTAATGCGAGCAGGAATTTCTCGTCTGCTTTTTAATGCGCAGGAATTTTTTCATCTGCTAGTAATTACTAATAAAGGAGTCATTGGTTGACTTACAAGCAGGAATTTAGCGTCCACTTTTTATGCAGGTATTTTTCATCTGCTAGTAATTACAGTCTCACGTCACACAAAATTTCACTAATATGAATTTACATGCGTGGCTTCACACTGGGTAGCTAATCCAGCGTTTCACCAGGAGAGAATCGTTGCTAACGATTTAAGAAGGGGGCCCCTAGCGACTGAAATGGGGAAACTCGCCCAGATCAGATTTACGCCTCGCACGGAAAGAGGGGAGCATCGTCCTAATTCGGCGGTACTTAAATACTGATCAGATTTATACGTACTAATTAAGAGTTTTCTTTGTCTTAACAGTCGTTTAATTTTAATACTGCAGTTTATACAATTTAACAGTGACTAAATGTTTGCCATTTGTGGACACTGAAGCTGAGCTGGCTTTGTGCCTCGGTCAGCTGGGTGAGTTCGCTTTACGACTTTTCTCACAGTTCAAAAACATGCATGCACAATTTTTTAATCAACAAATCAATAAACTTATGACTGAAACTGAATTTTTCCACCAAGTAAAGTTTGAAATGCGTTGCGTTCTCCACCATTAATGTAACAATTATTGGTAACAATCGTAATTAGGTCATATATGAAATATTAGCTCGAGCAATATTCAAATTTGGGGAAATATTAAAATCATAACTCATAGTCATAATTCATAAATTTCACATATGCTATTACATTACCTGCTAATTATCAAAAATATTTCGTTCTATAACTGGTCTCTCATCAGTCATTCGACCAGCGAATTCTTTGATTATACCAGTTAAGAAGGAATATTTATATTATCAAACCTCAGACAAATTCTCTCCTGGCCGTGGATGCAAATTGCTGGGTTTATGAATCAAAATAAAGAGCTAGTAGCCAGATCTTATCGCAATTTCATCGACAATTACATTGGTGGGATTGTAACACAGAGTCAGTCAAAGTATAAAAGATTTATTTAATCAAAAATGACACACAAAGGATTATATGCATATAGGAAGTAATATAGGCTAATCTACGTACGTAAAATTACACAAGACACACGAACGTTTAAACAAACAAACATAAACATGACTTGATCAGAATGAAAATAGGAAGAAAGTGAGGGAGAAAGTATGGTAATTCACAAACAGAACCTTTTAAGAGACAACTGTGAAAGCAGCTTCGAGAGAGATTTTTTATACGTTTTACATTTTATACGTTACTTGCGATTCTGTTCCTTTGTCTGTGTGAAGCTGGGCTTCGGGACCACGTGCGTATCTTGGCTGGACCGTGTCTCATCGATTTGTAGGCTTGCGTTTCGCGTGAAGTTCTTAAAAACTCACTGAATGTAACATTACCGAGGTACGGAAGTCTCTTCCCGGTGCGGGAAGGGCGAGAAAACTTGGTTACAAGACAAGAAAAGATTTTTACATCCGCGGTTCGTTTGGATGAAGGCCCTGTCCCCTCTCTCGCTCCGCTGCTCATGGAGCAGGGAGGGGTGAGAGTGCAGAGTTCAGAGTTCGGAGTCACGAGGGTGAGAGCGTGTGAGTGCAGAGAGGGACAGCGTCTGCTTGTGTTGTGGTTTTTAAAGCAGCGCGGGGTAACGCCCCGTTTGATGACGGGACCCAATGAAATCTTTCGGTTCTGAGGCGGGAGCGTTTCATTGTTTGTGAAGGAACGCCTCTTCTGATCTATACAGAAAAATGCATTAAAACTTTAATACCACCTTATGTCTAGGAATAAACATTTTGTGCGGAATATAGTTTCTATCTCTGTATAAAGAAGCTCAGTACGATCCGTTAGATATCACACCCGACATTAATATCAGTTAATGAAACAGATACATCTCAAATGTATCAACACACGTGTCCATTACATCTGCAGAGGTGCATAAATATCTCAATTTATCCCATCACAACCCATAGACAAGAAAACTACATAAAAACATTTTGATAATGATTCATGCGTGTGTGTAACTTGTATTTTAGGAGTTTCAGAGTGGTTTGGTGTGTGTGTGATTCAGAGTGGGTTTTCTCTTGAGATCGGAATGTTAGTAATGTCTTTGAAGCTCACACTGTGGAAAGGGGGAAGTGGGTCGTAAAAGGGATTCAGTTACCTCTTGCTAAGTCTGTGGGACTTAGAAAGTGTTTTCACTTTTAATTAGTATATAAATTAAAAGTCCATTTTTACCCATCGAGCCATAGTCGTTACAACTATGTACATCCTAATCATTAAATCATTGTTTCTGACACTTTCTTCTCTTCATTCTGCATCATTTACAGCCAGCAGACTTTGGATTCATCAGCTACAGCGATCAACCTCCAGGAAAAAATGCTCCGCAAAAGTCTGGCCACAGTAAAGGTGAGTAGAGAAAGCATCTCTCTGAACCTCCGTCATGTTTTCATCACAGAGGACAGAGTCTGCTCAGTCTGAATAGAACTTTAATTCCCAGTTTGTGCATCCTTGATTCCTCTCCTCGATTCTACTGATGCATTCAAGTGAACTAAATCAATAAGCAGTGCAACTGATCTAGTCTATTATCTGTTAGTTCATAATATTAAAAACAGTCAGGAAATCACATTTTAGGACTTTAAACATCAGTCTATAGTTCTGTGTCTATCTGTTGATGTTTCAGGGGTTGTGATGATGAATAAAGACACAGGAGTCTGGCTCTTACACAGCACACCACAATTCCCTTTCAAAAGAGATAATAACTTCTGGCCATCCACCGGAACTGCAAATGCTCAGACGTTTATCTGTGTAACATTCAAGTACAACGAGTTCAAAAAGATAGGTAATATTCTCAGTTAAATCTTCATATTTATAGTCTTAGTGGTTGATTTGAATATGATGTTAATGTTGTCTTTTTGTACTATTTGAAGGTCAACACCTGCTGAACATCTCAGCTTTCCCATTTGATGATCATATTCCAGCTGACTTCCATGAAGAGCTTATCAATGTTACAAAGAATAACACAACACCAGGAGCGAGAATCCACGAGCTGACATCAGCACGAGGAACACTGTTTCGTAGCATTGCTAAGAAACTGTATAAAGGTGAGATATCTGCATGATGGTTTGAATCAGATTAAGAACCATTTTTACTGTGGAAATCAAATGAAAAGGAGAGATTGGGTTGTCTCCAGGAATTTAACTGGTTTAGAGTGGCAAGGTGTGGGGTTGGTGTTCCCGTTAAAGAACACAGATACAGACGTCCTGTTTGGTTGATTTATTTAGCTGTGGTCTGTAATAATACAAAGTAACAATCACTACAGCAAACACCATACGTAACACAAATACATATACACAAACATAATAAGGTAACTAAGGTAGCGAAGGACTGTATTCGGTACTCAAGTATATCACAGGAATCATATAACGTACGCAAATCACCTTACATGATGCATGCAGACAGCGTGAATTCACAGCGGGTATAAGTTAGCAGCAGGTTTGATATTTGCAGGATATTCGTTTTCGACTTACTAAAAGTTTCTTCAATAAAAGTCCACTACATTACGAGTGTAGTATGTTAAGGACAGTTTAGGACACTGTATCAAAAAACAAATCACAATGGTATTTCTCGTTGCAACCGATTTACGAGCGAAAACAGCACTTCAATCAACGTTCCGGCTGTTGGCAGAGTTAGGGACCGTCTACAAATTACATTGCTCAGGCTGGTGACATAGACTAGGCCTACTGGGATTCTTTCAGGAAAGAAATCACCAAAATTCAATAAAAAGACATTTTCTCATTCTGATTGCTGTAGTAGTTGCCAATGGCAGGCTACTACTTACTACAGGTCATATTTTTCGAATATCAAACCTTCTGCTAACTTATACCCACTGTGAATTTTAGCTTTAACAACGCTAATAACTACAACAGAGATAGCATTAACTTATGCACATCTAAACAGTACACGTTAGCATCCAGTCAGACAGTATAATGTCGTTAATCTCACCTTATGTCATTTACACACAGCAATAAACAGTGAGGTAGAGGTGAATGTTGAGAAAGGCAAAGGAGATATATATCCACTGGAGAACTAGCATAACAGCACAGAGTTTTCACCATAGACAGTAAAAGAAGTGGACCAGCAGAGCCCGTGTCTCTGGACGGAGACCAGTGAAGGATATTAGAAGTCTCTTTCCCGGTGCTGGCTGAGCGTTACTGAGCAGCCTCCAACTGAGCTTGAAGACGTAGATGTGACGTGAGCAACCTGTCTGAAAGTTGGAAGTCTTCTGGTAGCTGTGCCAAGAGAAATCTCAATCATTCCCAATCTTACAGAGACGGAGAGCGTAGGTATATGTAAGGAGATAACATAGGTACAGGCTAATTATTGATCACTAACATGCTAGTTAACATTAGTAATTATACTACAGGGCCGTTGAATGCTTGAATCTGATTGGTTGACGAACGTTCTAAGGTGTGCATTATTTTCAGGGAAACGCACGGCTAAAGTAGTTCCAGGCAGGTCTCGACCGCATTACAGTTCCATATCACTTCGCGTAGTTAACGGTAATAACGGAAAATAGGATACAATTCATAACAAGAAAAAACATTTAGCCCCATGCGCTTGATCTGGAATTTTCAATGTCTAGCTTCACAATCAATGGAAACATGCAGTTTAATTTTAATAAATAAAGTATATAGTCCTGTCTATATTATAATCAATAGAAAATTAAACTGAATATAGGCTAAATAAATGGATAGTCCTGCAGTACGGATTTTTATTGCAGATAATAATAAATAAATAATTATTTATAGGCCAACTTGTTAAAAGGGCTTTGTGTTTCATTTATTATGACCGCCGCTAGCGTAGCTAGCGAAAGCGGTCATATAGGGATTGTCAAAGTTTTTTTTTTTTTTTTTTTTTCGTCACCTTACTGAATTTTTCGGCAACGATACCAGGGACACCGAAGCACCGGGGAACATGAAATTTGGTGGGCATGTAGCCCCACTACACTTCTACGGAAAAATTTCGTTTGGTCCCCGGGGGCCACTCCCCCCCCGCGCTGGGCCCCCCCAAACCCCAAAAAATGCAGTTTTTCCTAAATAACTACCTGAACCGTGGCACCGAGGATGAAGAAATTTTTATGGTATGTTGGTCTACTAGACTTTTACGGAAAAATTTCGTTTGGTCCCCGGGGGCCACTTCCCCCCCGCGCTGGGGCCCCCGTACATTTTTCGTCAACGATACCAGGGACACCGAAACACCGGGGAACATGAAATTTGGTGGGCATGTAGCCCCACTAGACTTCTAAGGAAAAATTTCGTTTGGTCCCCGGGGGCCACTCCCCCCCCGCGCTGGGCCCCCCCAAACCCAAAAAAATGCAGTTTTTCCTAAATAACTACCTGAACCGTGGCACCGAGGATGAAGACATTTTTATGGTATGTTGGTCTACTAGACTTTTACGGAAAAATTTCGTTTGGTCCCCGGGGGCCACTTCCCCCCCCGCGCTGGGGCCCCCATAAATTTTTCGTCAACGATACCAGGGACACCGAAGCACCGGGGAACATGAAATTTGGTGGGCATGTAGCCCCACTACACTTCTACGGAAAAATTTAGTTTGGTCCCCGGGGGCCACTCCCCCCCCGCGTTGGGCCCCCCCAAACCCCAAAAAATGCAGTTTTTCCTAAATAACTACCTGAACCGTGGCACCGAGGATGAAGAAATTTTTATGGTATGTTGGTCTATTAGACTTTTACGGAAAAATTTCGTTTGGTCCCCGGGGGCCACTCCCCCCCCCCGCGCTGGGGCCCCCGTAAATTTTTCGTCAACGATACCAGGGACACCGAAGCACCGGGGAACATGAAATTTGGTGGGCATGTAGCCCCACTAGATTTCTACGGAAAAATTTCGTTTGGTCCCCGGGGGCCACTCCCCCCCTCCCCCCCCCGCGCTGGGCCCCCCCAAAACCAAAAAAATGCAGTTTTTCCTAAATAACTACCTGAACCGTGGCACCGAGGATGAAGAAATTTTTATGGTATGTTGGTCTACTAGACTTTTACGGAAAAATTTCGTTTGGTCCCCGGGGGCCACTTCCCCCCCCCCTGCGCTGGGGCCCCCGTAAATTTTTTGTCAACGATACCAGGGACACCGAAACACCGGGGAACATGAAATTTGGTGGGCATGTAGCCCCACTAGACTTCTACGGACCCCAAACCCCAAACCCCAAACCCCAAAAAATTTTTCCTAAATAACTACCTGAACCGTGGCACCGAGGATGAAGAAATTTTTATGGTATGTTGCTCTTAAGGGCCCACATCAACCTAGCCCATAATCACTCATTTGCGATTTGCGCCCCTCCCATAAAAAATGAAAATGCAATATTATTCTGCTTTAATCGCCCCTATCTTCAGTGGAGATGTTCAGAACTGCACCATATTTCATGTGTATAATTAACTTGACATCCTCTGGGGGTATCCTCTGCTAAGTTTTGTAGAATTTCATCCATGGGGGGGTATAAAATAAATTCATTTATGTGCACATTTAGTGACTGTACACTCATCGGCCTGTAGATGGTGCTGTTGAGCGAAGGGTTGCTGGTTTAGGATGATACTGTCACACACACACATGCAGGAATACAAACAAATGCAAGCATGCACACACACTGACATCCACACGCACAGACACACACCCATACACACACATACAAATCCACATGCACAGACACACACACACAAACACACACACACACACACACACACACACAGACAGACATGCACATACTATTACTTTTTTTAGGTATATACATAAACACGCAATACAGCCAAATTACTCCACATCATTTATTTTTGTGGAAAGCCAGAGCAGGCCTGAGCGGCGGTCATATTTTGTACCGCGATGCGGTACATCTAGTTTGGCTATAGTCTACTGTCATCTGTCAATAAAAAAAAAAAAAAATGAACGAATTAATTAAAACGAATTAAATTAATAAATAAATAATAATACTGACGCACATGCTTTTCTGTCTCATTATTGCAACATCTCTCTCTAATAACTGCATTAATAACTGCATAAAGCCGGGGACACACTTTAAGGCCGGTTATGAATGCAATTTGATACTTATTAGAGGTGGGCGGATCGATCCTGAAGTATCGATATATCGATACTGACGTAGTATCGAAAAGGATCGATCCTCACATAAAAATATCGATCCAAATGTGTGTTTTTTTACCAGTCATTTTTTATTAATTTATCACGCAATTCAGTGCATAAAATAAGCCTCTAAGTTGAAAAATAAGCGAATGTAAGCGGATAATTGTGTAGGATAGAACTTTTCTCCTAGTCATCTGGATACAAAACGAAACCAATCAATCACAGAGAGCGTTGGATGCTGGTGCTTCGCTTAGCTCACAGGCCCAGTGCGTTTGGGAAACGAAGCCTTGCTTAGATGACAGAGAAACAATCGGGAGTTATTTCGCAATAAAAAAACCAAAAGTGTACATAACGGTTCAAAATGTTGACGCCAGTAAGATTTTTTTAATGAAATTAATATTTTTATTCAACAAGGATTGATGCATTAAATTGATCAAAAGTGACAGTCAAGGGTTTTACACTGTTAAAAAAAAAAAACTACTTCATATAAATGCTATTCTTTCAACTTTGTTCATCAAATAATTCTGCATAAAATGTATCATGGTTTCCACAAAAATATGAAACTGTTTTCAACATTGATAATAATAAGAAATGTTTCCTGAGCAGCAAATCAGCATATTAAAATTAATTATCATCATGACTGGAGTAATGATGCCGAAAATTCAGTTTGGATCACATGAATAAATTACAGTTTACTATGACAAAGAAAACCTATGTTAAATTGTAATATTCCAGTTTTTACTGTATTTTTGATCAAATAAATGCAGAAGAGAATTTAAAATCTTACAGACCCCAAACTTTTGAACAGTAGGCTAGTATACTAGTAGGCTAGTACTATAATTAGGATAGTTTTGTAAAAGTCACTGACTAATTACAGGTGAGTTGAGAGCACAAATCACAAAATATTTAGTAGTCATGAAAACGTTTTCAGATTTAGCATATTAATGATGCATTCACCTCATATATCATGACACACTGCTCTAGCACAGGAAAGTGCATTCAAGTTCAAGTGCATGCTTTTAAAATGAAAAAGTATCGGTATCGGTATCGGCGATACTGGCCCTGTATTTACTTGGTATCGGATCGATACCGAAATTTGCAGTATCGCCCACCACTAATACT
The DNA here is from genome assembly GCF_964197995.2 of Scardinius erythrophthalmus. Lineage (NCBI taxonomy): Eukaryota > Metazoa > Chordata > Actinopteri > Cypriniformes > Leuciscidae > Scardinius > Scardinius erythrophthalmus. The sequence continues at coordinate 37,404,503 of NC_138224.1, read as the reverse complement.
TATGACTGATAATGCCCAAACGCGCGTTCAGTCTGTGTTCAAAGTTGGTGTTTAAAATCTGCTGCAGTCGATGAAAACAGTCAGAGAATGTGTCAGCTAGTCGTGTGTCCCAGCATTATTCTGCTATCAGTGGCTCAAACCTCCGTTACTAACTCTAAAATGACGTTTTGGAATTAGCAACGGAGGCATTGGATTAGATGCGTAAGAAATTAGTCCTACATACAAGAGCGTTTTAATGACAAACACTTTACAAACGTCTTGAAATACATAATCTGAACAATGTTTCGAGGTGTGGTAACTGTAGTATAAGCGGAATAATTGACTTCAGGCCGTTGAATTATTAGATTCAACCCGTTCACCCGAGGTGAACGGCCACTCCGCTTCGCGTCGTGACCGCATTACCACCTTGGGTGTGCATTATTTTTCTAATAATTCAACGGCCTGTCGTCAATTATTCCTTACTTAAACTAAACAGCTAATTTAAGTCCAAACTGCCTGTGAGCTTCTCCTGTACTATACGGTAATTCCTCTACTGTGTGACAGTAAGTCTCGTGGTTATGACCCAATCGTTAGCCTATTTTTATAAAAGCGTCTGCTACGGAGCCATAACGTGAGGCACAAGGTAATGGAGCCTTTTATACATTGTCGTGTTTCTTTAGAAATAAACAACGGACAAATAGAGTCTTTAAACACTTCAGATGTAAAGTTATTCTCTGTCAAAGTGACGCCAAAATGAATGGCAGTCAATGGGATGCTAACGGGAGTTGATGGCTTGCAGGGCTGGTTCTAGCCCTTTGGTTGCCCTAGGTGAGATTGAGTTTTGTGCTATGGTACGTTCAAGAGCGTAGGATGTATAGAAACTTACAGAGAACTGGCTATTACTGAATGAAACTTATCCCAATAAACAATTTAATAATACATTAACAATGTGGGCTTTCTAACATCAAATGTTATGTGAAATGGTTGAGAGAAGCTTCTACTGTAGTTTTAGATCAGCGGTGGGTGGTGAAGTACATTTATCATAATTCATTACAGCATGTGACTTGTTAGAACTGGTTAAATTTAAATGTCTGTAGCTGCTGAAGCTCACTGACTTCATGCTTCAACAGTCTTCAGAAAGGTTCCTGTCAAAGTGTCAGAGACTCTTCGCCTCAAATGAAAAAGAGTTTTTAGTTTAAATAACTGTCGGGTACGGGTAGGGAGGCTAATTTAGAATTTCTCTGGCTGATAGCTGACTCTCGTTAACAGATTATCAACTGACAAGCAGTCTCAGTTCACTCATCCAGGAGGCTCGGACATACTTTCTGTGTTCCATGGAAAGCTGCAGACTTGAACCGGTCGTGCAACCACGATGTTACGTGCATTGTCGTGGACACACACAGACACTTTTCTGAAACCACTTGTACGAAAAGCAGAAAAAAACTGCTTAAAATGCAACTTGCTAGTGCAAAGTTAGTATTAGCAAATTGACTAGCAGGTACAAATATTTCTTTCACAATGCAAAAAGAAATGTAATACCCTTTTTATTTTTGTTTTAATAATATTGTTTAAAACATAGATATAGAACAATAGATATGACATGTAACTCTGACTTGCCATTCCAGGATGGAACCACTTGGCGGCCATCTTACTGGGGTTAAGTTTTAGAATTGCTTCCATTGGAACCAATGGGGAAAGAGGCTCATGTTGTCTTCATAATCCTTATATTTTTGTACCAATACATCAATAGTGGTTTTAATTCAAAGTAATGACTATAAGACAACTCTGCCTTTCTAGAACAAAACAAAAAATATAGATTTGGGTGGAATTTTGATTGATATAGCTCCAAGAGAACAAGCAAGTAATTGAAGATAATCTCATAATTTTGCATTTATATTGCAGGTAAAAAAAGTATTTTTTCAATTTTGCCTGAACTTAATATGTAAAAAGTGTCTTTGTTATTCTAAATGGCTAATATACAATAAACAATATTTTTTAAATGTAGAAATCCTAAATAGATTCAGTATTATGGCCTATAGAGGTAGTTACGATAAGACACATGAGAGAAACATCCAACTGTAATTTATTAATACATTTATTTATGTCATAAATTGTGCAAAATATATTTTTATCTCACACAAGCACACTCACATACACAAACTACATACATACACATTTTTGTGAGTTTTTGATCATCCTATTGGCCCTTAAATAGGATGGTATTGTTCATTTTGTTCCTCAGACTGTTTTTTAAGAGTAAAATGTTTATATAATCAGAGAATAATCTTTTTTGGGCTACCTCAGGTTTTTTGTCTACATGTAAATGTGTGTGTGTGCATATTATAGGCCTATAGCCTGTTTTTCAATAGCTTATTTTCACATATAAATATTTAAAGACTGGATTCCATTGAATTACTACTTCCTGTTTTGGCGGGTTTTTTTCTTACTGTCAACTGGCATGAAGTTTGTTTTGGCGATGAACGGAGTAGTTGAGGAGCCTTGCTAGCTTCAATGAGTTTTTATTGATAAAGGCTATAATGACTTCACCAGAACTGCTGACTTGTCGCAATTGTCTTTTTTATTGCGCTAACGTTATGAAAAATTACATTTACGATAGCTAGTAATGCGAAGACTTTGCTGCTGAAGTAGGAATCATTTCTGGATTGACGTTACTTTACCTCATCAAGACATGGATTATTAAGTTTTAATTTGCTTTGCTGAAAGGAGAGTCGTGTAAAGGCATGATGTAAGCTGACAACAATAGCTGTTAATATATGATGACTGACAGCAGGATTCAACATGCCTAATGTTTGGGGAGCTAACGTTAGCTGGTGAAAATGTAAGGTTAAGTGTTACTGGTCGGTCGGTTAGGGCTCCGTGTAGTAGCTTGATGTGGCTAATGTTGATTTGTGTAACGTAACTTTACTCTGTGTGTAACGTTACATTTTAACGTACTGTTAGCTTGATGGATTTGTCTTGAGGTATTATAAAATGAGATTTAGGAGTAAAGAAGAGTACTTGTCGTTAACTTTAAGTTAACTGAAAACTTAACACAGATTGAGTGAAATCAGCCGCATAGCAGTCAATTTAGGGTAATATTAACAACGTGTTAAAAACAATTGTTATAACGTTAACGTTACTTAACGTCCTATTTGAGGTCAAAAATCAATCAACTAAAATGATGTTTGCTGTTCATAAATGCTGTTAAGAGCTAGCTAGCAATCACCAATAACTGACATCTCAGCCGGTCCATTAACGGTTGCTAGGCAACGTTACTAGCTAGCTAGCTCGTTCACCAACTTTTCTGTATTTATAGTTAAAAAAAGAAGAGAAAATACTCTATCTACTCTTACTGACATGTGGAAAGTGATGCCAGTCTCCTGGGTCTCTTCGGTCCTTCTTGTAAAGCAGTTAGGTGCTGCACAGCTGATAAGCATACTTGCTGCCTATAGGTGCCAATTGTAAACAGTACTAGTAAGATGGCGGCCAGTTAGTCCCATTAGTTATGACGTCATGTCATATCTATTGTTCTATATCTACGGTTTAAAGACCCTGGTCCTACCAGACTCTGGTCCATTAGCCTGGTCCTACCAGTCTCTGGTATACTAGCCTGGTCCTACCAGACTCTGGTCCATCAGCCTGGTCCTACCAGACTCTGGTCCATTTCATTTGTCCAGAGAGTCAGACCTCTCTCCATTGACAAGTGTTAACTTCCTTGAAGGCGGGTACTCTGCTGAACTTTAAAACTATTGGATCTGCCCAGAGCCACTCTGGATCTGCCGTAACCAATCGCTAACGTTTGGTCGTGATGTCGGCTTAGCATCGCTAGCGTTAGCCTTAACCAACTCCTTCACCACTAACGGAGCGAGCTGGAAAATCAAACTGTTCCCGAACCCCGTGGGGAGGAGGGCCACGACATCATGGCCACCAACACAACTTGGCAAAGGTTGTTCTTGCTCGAGCTTTAACTTCTGGATATTCACAACGGACCGAATGGCTTCGCTCGCATCTTTCTCCGCCGCCACTACGGAATTACAAACTAGAGCATGATCTAGGGTTGTGCCAATGGACGATATCATCGTCCATCGTGATGGCTGACCGACATCACGATGGAGAGCCACCATCGTGATGCCACGCCCCCCACCCTGTCAGACCAGCCCAGTCTCACGGCAGTTCGTTTTCGTGTGTACACCAGTGGTTGGGAACCTATGGCTCGCAAGGTCTCTCACCCTTTACCAACAAACGATAAAAAAAATGAAGACGTGTGTGTTCAGTGCTGTTCGCGAGTGTCACGAGTCACCACAGCAATCAACCAAACGCTTACATTTCTGTGGTAACCTAACAGTTACAGCTCCTGCACTGGGATTCAAGCAGAACAGCTTGTTTAAGGTGATGGCGAAATTCATTTTAAAACAGCAATGAAAATGTAAAAGTAGGCTTTATAAACTTTAATATATCCTTTTATTGAAACGGGTGCTTTGCTGTGCAAAGAGAAACATTTCACCCGTTGGCCGCTGGTACTTTCACTTTTGCCGCAGAGACCCTTTATGTCCTATAAATGTATCGTATTGTTGATAATCCGCACAGATTTCAGTTGACGATTATGTAAAGTTCATAACAAAACATGAATGAGAAAGAAAAGAGCAGGATGTGCTATTGAAAAGAAATATTAAAAGCACGATAAGTCGCGAAAGAGAACTGAATTCTACTGACAGGATGGTGCGCGCGCGCTCCGAGCGCAACATGGTCAAGTAGTCTTTGTCTTCGGTTGCGCTTCTTAACGGCCAAATAAACATAGAAATATTTCAAAATGCCAAGCCGAGTATTCCCGTGGCGTAAACACAGTAGATGTAAGTAGCTACAATGTGCACTCTCCCTGTCTCTTCATGATCGTCAGCACCCCCCCCCCCGGCGATATCATCGTCCATCGCGATGTTTTACTGTAAACATCGTCAACTGCCAATTTAGGGGACATCGCCCAACCCTAGCATGATCTCAACGCCATCGCTCTCAGCAACTCCTTCTGTTCGTTGATTGGACAATAAAGATTTGGCCGGAGAAAACCCGCAAATATTTCACAAACCCAGACGGAGTACTGAAAGTGGTGAATGAAAGAAATGAAAATTGAACAGAAGTACGAAGGAGGGCGGAGCCAGGCTAGTGTTTTAATGATTTAACTGACAGAATTAATCGGTCAAAAATCCTTTTGTCGGTTAACAGTTTAACGGTTAATCATTAACTACCCGAATCTGTGGCTTTGTCTGTACATGTCAGGGACACTATCGACTGTTAACACAGCTGCCTCAGATATAAAGAGGATTATACCTGCGTGTCTCTACGACGTGTAACGTTTCAATTATTATTAGACTGTTAATTATTAGATCTTGGTAGAAGCATGCTGAATGCTGATTGGCTCACTGATGCAGATGAGATTCACTCCTAAGGTATTGAAATTTGGTATTGAATGACAAGGTATTTTTCAGTACTCTATGCTAAGGAGGCAATTCATTCGGTGCCTAAAAGTATTGAATTTGGTACCCAACCCTAACACAAACTATTTTACTGTTTGTTTCAGAAGAAGAAAGGCCACAACAAGGAATATACGGTAAAAAAATATACTAAATGTGTTTTAAACCTATAAACAATTGGAGCTAAATTACACAAATTTAGTTTCCAAATTTGAAATAATCTTTTGGTTTCCATTTCCTCAAACTGAACACTAATATGCAGAATGTATAAAAAAAACGTCACCAATGTAAAGATGAACTTTTAAGTCCAAGTGGAAAAGATTTATTGATTTCTTTATAATCAAAGCATGTAAAAGGTGGAGTATGTTGTGTAATATTGTCCGTATTTTACCAGATGGGAGTGAGAACCTGTTGATCTGTGACAGTTTCTGTACCATGACTCATGTGTTGTTGTTCTTGCAGATGGAGATCTTTACCTCACTATTGCAGAAACATACAACACTGATGTGAGAGTCCAGACCTGGGGCCGCCAGTGTGGCCGTAAAGGTTCCTACTGTGTACAAAATCAACATCAAGTGATCAATATTGCATCTGTAAAAGCTGATCTGGGTAACGGGGAGGTTAAGTGGACGGCTGGTAATGATCATTCCAAGTGGTGTGTAGCTAAAGATAATAATAATCATTTGATCTGTATCGCTGATGTAAACAGAGCACTCAGTCAGTACACAAGGCCGGGGGGCGGACTGTGCTTTGTCCATCAACAGGTGAGTGAACTATTTAAAGGTCTTATTGATCAAATTGAGGATTGCTCCAGTAAGCTCCCCCATGTCTCGGACCCGGACTGTGACCCTGATGCTGGATCATTAAGTGGAGGGATAAATAAGCCTCTCCCTATGAGTCCAGTTTTGTTTGGGCCTTTGTGTGCTTTGATTCATCATTTTCAAATGGTTATAAATTGACATATATTTCTGAATCCATAGTTTAATACAAACGAGGGAGGCAGAAATATCAATGATTTAAAGAATTCTAATCGCTACCAACTGTCACTGTTAATTGAATGTGATAAGTTAGTAATGACAAACTGATTACAAAAGTAAACATATACATATTATATACACGGAGGAGTTGGAGAACCAGGGTGAATTTGGGTAGAGCCTGGTACAGTTTGAAAATATTCAATAACAAAATGGTGAATCCAGTTCCTTTTTGACACAAATTTAGAAAAAAATCCAATTTACCAAAAAGAAATAACTTTACGGTACAGTTAACCCTTTTGTTGTCCTCCTGGCTAAAACAATTTTGACACTTTTTTCAGAATATTTTTAGCATTTTCTTCAATCTTCTGGCACTTTTGTAGACGTTTTTGTTTCATTTTTTTGTTTTTATTTTTCTGATGTTTTTCTTGTTCTTCTTCTTTTGCCATTTTGTCGCTTTTGGTTGCTTTTTTCAAAATATTTGTCACTTTGTGGTTTTCGACGCTTTTCCCCCACTACCACCAGTATATACACACCACTAACATGAAATTACGAGTAGTTTTACACTTATTCTTGTAATTCATGGTCAATAAACCATACCACATTGTTGAGTTTAAAAAGCAGAAATATAATTAATTAATAATTTATTAATAATAATTTATACTCTTTATTGATCCCCAATGGGGAAATTACAACTTACACTCTGTTGTTATTACACACTACACACAGGTCCCTAAAATATGCTACAATATTAAATAAAACACCCACAATTCAATAAAAGTAGTGGAATGTATGTAATTTTACATGTGAAGAGTGTTGTATGTATGTACCCATGTTATTTTTGGGCAATTTGGTTGAAAAGAATCCTCTCAAAGAGGATGTGTAGACCCTCTCAAAACACAACCACACACGTCTGTCTCTGTAACGTAGAGTTTTTTCTCCGTGCCTTCACGCCCTGTAACGTTAGAGAGTCAATCACAGACATTAGATATTGGTAGAAGCATGCTGCATGCTGATTGGCTTAATGACGCTGAGACGATTTACTCCTTAGGTATTGAACTTTGGTATTTAATGACAAGGCATTTTTAAACACTCCACACTAAGGAGGAGGAGGAGAACTTCAGCAAAGTCCAATCTGAGTGGCTCTGAGTGGATATTTGGGTTTTATGTAACAGCATTGGGATAGTTGTTTGAGTAGAGTGATAAATATTGATTGAGTAATAAATATTGACAGAGTGATGAAGAAGAACAGGTCTGATCTTCCATGTTTCAGAGTGTTTCTGTTGGTATGTTACGGTCCGGTTAGTTTCACCGCTCAGTTAACCAGAGCATCACTGCTGTTGCTATGGTTACCTAAGGTTTTTAAATACCTTGAGACCAGCCAATCACAGACCAGTTTTCCTGCGACGACTGTAAAATGATCTCAAATGTCTGTCGGATCAAATTAATAAAGTATGATAAACATTTTGACTCTATTTCTTTTAAAGAATAAAATCATCATTTATAGGTTCCCTGTAGGGTTCTTTAAATTCAATTTAAGATTTCTAAATGTAAAACTTTTAATAGGACACAGAATGCAGCTTATTAATAGGGCTGGATTCTTGGAAATCTGTTTTCATTTAAAGAATCCAGTATAGATTCATAAAATCAAATTATTGATCTCTGTGTGTATCATATGAAACTAGAAGACTTAACTTATTGCGATTGGTTTAAAGAAATGCCAATAACCCAGAGCACGTCTTCCTCCCATTCCCGAACGCTATGTGGCCTCACCAGACCTTATTCCAGCGTGCTTTGGAGGAGGGTCTGACATGTGAGACTAACCTCACGGTCATACAGGTCAAAGCTAAACTACTGCTATAATGATCATATTTACTCATTATTAGGGGGGTCAAGTTTGACTTTAATTTGAAAATTGATCAAAACAGGGTTTTTGACTATCAAAATCAGAAGCAGGATTGGAGATTCCCCCAGAAAACGTTTCTCTCTCCATCGCCTACTGGTGCACATCTGAACAACAACTGTGTAGCTTAGCAGCCGGTATAATGCAGCTAGAGACACTTTATTTTGAAATGATGCTACAACACATTCCTATTCAAAGTGATTGTGTTGACTGTGACATCACAGGTGTTCATGGTCCTCTGGTGGTCAGGGTCCAGAGCTACACCGCCACCTTTCATCAACAGGAAGGAAGCAGACTTTACAGTTTCTTTCTGAATGTAGAAATTGAGGGAGATGGGAGGCGACCTGCTCCACCCGGCAGTTTGCTACTCTCAACAGTCTAACTTTCTCACACTGACTGTAATGGCTCTTCTGTGGGCCTCATTAGGGCCAGACCCAGCACGTGTTTTGATTCATTGGCAGTTACTGGATGCATGCATAACACATCAAGGCTGTGATCTGATTTATCTCGACGACTTGGCTACTGAAGCCACGATGGACTTTACCAGGAATAATGTTTACTGCCATGCCATTTTACTTAAGACTGTGTGTGCAAAGGGCACACACAAGTTTAGTACTATCAATTATATATGTACAAGACAAATTAGCTTCACAGTTTAGCAAACACAAGAAGCCTGCCAAAACAAACTCAATGACAAAAGTGAAATTTACACCATCAAAATAAGCTCTATACACTGTATGAGCCCAAGTGTTCACAAATCATCATGCACCACACACTCCTGTATAAATAGTGTGGCTGATGCTGTCATGCCAAAGTTTGAAAGGGCCCATAACATGTGCTTCTGTGGCCTGTGTGTCTTCAGAATTGACAGAAAAGGGCACGGTGTCATTCAAATAGTGTTCAAGTTTTCTTAAAATTTAGAGTAAGACAAGTATTCCCAGCATAATGAAAACCACAGTACACGTTCAAGAAATCAGGGCAATGTTAAAATACCCTGAATTCTACATTGGAAGTTAGGCCTAGTCTGTGTTTGTGGCGGATTATTACAGCCACTACACATTTTAAAAGCTGAATTAGACCTACTAGGGCTAGGCCAAAGGTGTGACATGTCATCACAGGAAGTGGAAAGTGGTTGGATTGCAATTTCATAATATACCAGTTACTCAAGCAGTTTTGAAATCGCAGTTGCATAAATCAAACTCCAACTCCCAATCTTATTACATCTGTGTTATTAAAATATTGCCTTCACTTTCAACTCCACAGAAATCAAGGTTGTAACGTTAACATTTTCATTTAGATCTTTTCTCCTCCAAAGTTTCATAACTTTGTTACAGATAACCACCGTTTAAATGGACAGCGCTCGTCTAATTTAAATATCCCAAGATGGCGATTGCTTGTTGTTAATATGAGAGCAGAAAAATGGAGGGTATTGTCATAATCTCAAAGGGCAAAATTTCAGCCCAGACCGCAGCTGCAGCATTAGCTGCGCTCTACTTTAAGAGGAAGCAACAAAAAGAGAAGATAGAGGGGGGAGACAAGACCAGCGGACAGCCACCGGCTTTAACACTCCTAACAAATCATTTCATTTTAAGATAAAACATTAAGAAAGCCCATCTGTATTATATCCAGTTGTTTGATAATTTCATGGCGTTATGCTGTATTTAGCAGAAACACCTGTGTGTCAATAAAGAGAGAGAGACGTCTATACTTTGAGAGGGGAGCTGAGGACATGTTTATTGTGGAGGTGAGTGTGTTGATCTGGACTTTACATCCTTTTAAGACGGTGGCTTCATCTCTGTTAACACTGTGTTGTCTTTTTCCCAGCTGGAGGATGTTGGTGACGTTATAGAGAAAATCAGAATAGGACATGGTAACAAGGGCACGAATCCAGGATGGCACCTGGACAGAGTGGAGATCAGACGACAGCTCAGGAAAGGAAAGGTAGTAAAAATGAACTTGCGTAGATAAGTTTATCTTTAAGAATTTCCTTGTCTGTGCCGTAATGAAATTAATAACCGATTAATAATGTCACACCTTTTGGCTCACACACCTCTTAGAGTCAGATATACTTTCCTTTGGTGTCAGTCAGACAAAGCCGGGCCCAGTTTGGGGATTTTTTTATTTATTTTATTTTTTAATGGCAGGGTTCGGAGACGACCATTTTCCCATGTGAGTGCTGGCTGGCCAAGTCTGAAGATGATGGGGAGACGGTGAGGGAGCTGGTCCCTTCAGACATCATCACAGAGAAACTCCTCAGGGATGGGAAGCTGAAAAGGACTGAAGTTGAGGTGGAGGACGCTTTGGAAAGTAGGTTAACCCTGAAGTACTTTTCTTAAGTATAAATTTGAGGGACTTTATTTAAGTTTCCATTTCATGCCCCTTTATACATTTACTCCACTTCAATTCAGAGGAAAATAACCGCTTTAGTCACTACTTTACAGATTAAGATAATACTTATAAAAGATACAATAAACTTATAAAATATGATGCACTGTTTTAGATTAAACCAACTAACAGTAATTAAAATAGTTAAAATAAGCTCCATCTAGAGCAACTACATCTGTAAAATACCACTACACATGATATAACACTCATAAGGCAATTTTTCTGCATACTTGTGCATTGAAGTAAAAGAATGCTAATAATTGTTATATGCTTTTAAAGATTTAGTGCCTAACCTTTTGATATTAATGAATGTCAGTTACATTCAAGCCATTGCCAAATGAGTTGCTACAAACCTAATTAAGACTGTCAGCTTCACGAGTGAAGATAATTACCCCTAAAGAGTCCATCATGTTTTTTAATCCTCCGCGTGCTTACAAGCAACTGCGTGGAGGAGGGGTGGGGTGCGCGATCACGGAATGTGGACAGTTTTGTTGTCATTACTTAGAATTCCTCATGAGGGCGACAAAAACTATGCACTGTGGCTTTAATGTGGCTATAGTCACATCCATCCATCCATCCATCCATCCATCTTCGTCCGCTTATCCGGTGTCGGGTCACGGGGGGAGCAGCTCCAGCATATAGCATATAGGCTATAGTCACAGTTTTTATAATAATGCATCAAATGACAATCTGAAAACAATGTGAAAGGGGTCGCTTGTAGTGATGGACCTACAAAGAATTGTCACCTGAATCTGCAGATCCCCTCAGTTTTATGGAGCTTTATAGCGATTTTCAGCTCATTGTGTGGCTTAATTAATATACTGCATTAAACAAGGGAGAATGCCTGGTTCAAGGGATTCAAAGCTCGACATCTCCACTAGTTTACGGCTTCTTCCCTCATTTAATGAAAAGGATGTTGACACTTTTTTCGTGTTATTTGAAAGGGTGGCAGACGCACAGGGTTGGCCTGATACACATCGCGCGTTTATGCTGCAGTGCACTCTTACGGGGGAAAGCACAGAGAGCGTTCTCCGCGCTCAGTGTTGATGATGCGAAAGACTATGAAGTTATAAAGGCGTCAGTTTTAAGCAGAGGCGGACAGAGTACACAGCTTCATTACTTGAGTAAAAGTACAGATACCCCTTGCTAAATTTTACTCAAGTACAAGTAAAAGTACTACAGTCAGATGTCTACTTAAGTAAAAGTACTGAAGTACTTGTTTTTAAAAGTACTTGAGTACCAAGAGTACAAGAGTACATTTTCTAAATATTGCATTACTACTGCCATAGTGCTTACATTTATGTACAGAAACGTCCTACATGGAGTTATGAAAAATGTTAATGTTAATACTAGGGGTGGAACGGTACACAGAAGTCACGGTTCGGTTCATACCTCAGTTCAGACATCACGGTTCGGTACGAGTTCGGTACAATGGAGGGAAAAGCAAAACAAAAATGCAGAAGGCAATTTTTTTTTATTGTGCATGTCTCAGGCTGTACCACCTAGTGTCATACAGTCTCTCCCCTGAGCTAGCTGCAACAGCCTGCCCTGAAGTGTGTAAAGTAAGATGTAAACAAAATAAGACAATCAGCTATAAAACTGAAAATAAAGCATCTCTTATTTATGTGCGGATGCACGAGCGCGAGGGTGCGCGCGGCAAAAATGTCGTCATTGTGGTGTGGGCGGTCGTGCGCGTTGGGTGCGCAAGGCCACATTTCGCTTGGCGGTGTGCAGTGCACGGCTTTTAGCGCACGGCTCCGCATCCGAAGACGCACGACTTCGAGCCGAATCTGGCCGAGCATGTACATCTCACAGCACCGGCACCCAGTTCTTGCGTCTAAATTAGTTGCTTACATTAACAAAATGAGCCTACAACAGCAGACATCAGCCCTTTAAATAAAAATAAATGGCCATGTTTTATAAAAAGGTTCACAAAACTAAATAAAAATGTTTAGAAATTATGTAAGATAACGTTAATTTAGTTGTAGGTTACGTTCTCATATCCATTTTTTTTTCTAATGTCACAAGGAATAATCTGGTTTACTGCTTTACACCATTATTTTGCTGTGTGGTTTTGGTGTACTAAAGTGTTGTTTTACTAAAATAAACATTCACGAGTGTAGCCTACCTTACTTCAAACCGCTGATTCCTGATGGTTTAGAGGACAATTACACCGAGTCGCACCCTGTCGTTTCAAAGAATATACACCGGCGAGCGCGAAGTAAATGCCTCGTCCATTTGTGGAGGCGCGCGCTGCGGAGGCAGGCGAAAGTATAAACCATAGACAGTATAAGAAGGTATAAACAAACCTAGCTTAAGGCGGGGCTACAGATTAGGTGTCCCTAAAGAACCCGTGTATCTAACAGTAGTTCCACATTACATTAATTAATTTGCACGCGAGTTTTATTTATTTTTATAAATAAATGACGCCCGTACCGATTCGGTTCAATACGAATACATGTACCGTTCCACCCCTAGTTAATACCTTGGAGAATGTAAAGAAATTGAAAGTAAAATCAAGTCATTTTCATCTTTTTACCATGCTGCTTTATTTAACATTTTCACTTGCCCACAAGGCAATAGCACAATGGCAACGCTCTGACAAACTTCTGCTAGAGTTTTAATGGATTTTTTGCACCCACATTTGAACCCGACTATGTTAAACACACCGCATACTCAAGAACATCAACGCAAATGCTCAGCTTACATTAATGTGTTATATCAGAAAAGAAAATTCAGCTAACAATTGTGTGTACATGTGAGTTTCTCTTTTTTTCATCAATCAAATCACAGGGTCAAATCACAAGAAATGTAGCGGAGTAAAGAGTACAATATTTGCCTCTCAAATGTACTTGAGTAAAGTCATGAGTACTCCCCAAAAATGATACTCGAGTAAAGTACAGATCCCTCAAAATTGTACTTAAGTACTGTACTCAAGTCAATGTACTCCGTTACTGTCCGGCTCTGGTTTTAAGATCATTCAAGTTAATTCCAGAAGCCTATCGGCAGCGTTTTAGAGGTATGCGAAGACGTTTAGATCAAACCAATGTTGAGTTTGCGAGAGATTTGCGGTTACAATACCAACGCTGGTGCGTCGCCTCTAATGTTCAAACAGTTGACAACATGACAGACTTGATAGTCTTAGAGCAATTTAAGAACACATTGCCAGAGCGTGTTGCGATATATATTGCTGAAAAACAGGCTGCGAACGAGGCTGATGCTGTGGTGTTGGTAGATGAATACAAACTAACGCATAAAGCTCATTTTGGCAACGTCTGCGTTCAGCAAATGGACAAAGAGACGTGTCTTCTTTTCTTAATAAAGCTCCAAATGTTAATCCTCTACCAGTTAGTCAAGACCGGTCAGGTGTTACATCTGATGCATCGCAAGTTTGCCTTTACTGCCAAGGGAAAGGTCATTGGAAAGGGAACTGTCCAGTGCTGAAGTCTGTCCAGTGTTTTTCGTTTGTGAAACCTGCTGCTTTGGCTGTGTCGCCTGTTAATTCAGATGTTGTACTTCTTAACAAACTGAAGCCTAATTACTTTCCATTTATTTCAGATGGATTTGTTTCACTAATTGGCAATGAGGAGAAGTTTCCTGTAAAAATCTTGCGTCATACAGGAGCATCAGAGTCCTTTATTTTGGAGTCTATTTTGTCGTTTTCTTCTTCCTCAAGGTCCGGGAGACCTCTTTTGGTGAGAGGTATTGATCTTAATAATTTAGGAGTCCTTTTACACAAGGTTGTGCTCTACTCTGAGTTGGTACAGGGGGAGGTTGAATTGGGAGTACGCCCTGCCCTCCCTGTTGATGGGGTGTCTGTTATATTAGGGAATAATCTGGCTGGCGGGCTTGTTTGGCAGAGTAATTCTATTCCTGTGGTGACTGATTCTCCTCAGCTGGGGAATGAATCTGATGACTGTTTTAAAGAGTTACCTCAGGTGTTTGCTGCTTGTGCTGTGACTCGTGCTGCTAGTCGTGCTAATGAGGCCCTGGAAGTTAAGGCTACTGCAGAAAAGACTAGGTTTGCTTTACCAGATTTTCCCTTGACTCTTTCTCAAGAAGAGCTAGTTAAGGAACAGCATGCAGATCAATCTCTGTCTTCGTTGTTTGAGCGAGCTGTTCCTGCTGAGTGTTTTGAGAGTGTGGCTCGTGGTTATTCTGTTCTAGATGGTTTGCTAGTGAGAAAATGGACACCCTCAACTAACATTTCACTGGGGGAACCATGGTTTCAGGTTGTTGTGCCTACCATCATTCGACAGCTGGTGCTGAAGACTGCTCACGACATGTTGGGGCATTTGGGGGTGAGAAAGACATATGATTGCATTATGCATCATTTCTGTTGGCCTAAATTAAAGAAAGATGTTGCGGCCTATATTAAAACCTGCCACATATGCCAGATGACTGGAAAGCCCAATCAGGTTATAAAGCCTGCACCCTTGCATCCAATACCTGTTGTGGCTGGTCCTTTTGAACATTTACAGTTGGACTGTGTAGGGCCATTGGTTGGTGCTAAAGGTGGGTCTAGGTATTTGCTGACTGTAATGTGTCAGGTAACCCGTTATCCTGCTGCCTACCCACTACGCTCTATTACTACTAGGTCCATTGTAAGGGCTCTTTCTCAGTTTTTTACCAAAGGTTGTCCAGACTGACCAAGGCTCCAATTTTATGTCTCGTGTCTTTGCTCAGGTTTTACCCCCAGCTTCACATTAAACACAATAAAGCCTCTGCTTACCACCCTCAGAGCCAAGGTGTTGTTTCCACCAGACACTGAAGTCCCTTCTCTATGCTTACTGTATGGAGTTGGGACGTGACTGGGAGGAAGGTTTGCCATGGCTGTTGCTTGCCTCCAGGGAGGTGGTTCAAGAAAGTACAGGGTTTAGCCCTAATGATTTAGTGTTTGGCCACTCTGTACGTGGACCTTTGGCTGTCCTAAAGGATGGTTTGGACCTCAAGGAGCTACTAAAAGCCTTGTGTGATTATGTAAATGGTTTTAGGAGACGTCTTTATGAGGCGGGGAGGTTGGCCCGTGAGAAGTTAACAAACACTCTAAAATGAAGGAGCGTTATGATAAGCGAACTCAGCGTCGTGTTTTGGCAGTGGGTGATAAAGTGCTGGCTCTTTTGCCAGTTTTGTCATCTCCTTTGCAGGCGAAGTTTTCTGGCCCATACACTGTTGTCAGGAAGGTTTCAGATGTAAATTATGAAATTGCCACTCCGGACAGGAGGAAAAAGTACCCAGTTGTGTCACCTTAACCTGCTTAAGCCATATCACGAACGTTCAGATGCATTCAAGTGTAAAACTGTTGTACAGCCTGTAGCTCTGAGTGACGCCAGTCTGTCTCCTGTTTTTTCTCTTGTTTCTCCGGTGGCAGCGTAGGAGCATGAGGAGATCAGAGCTCCTGATGATGGGGTTTTGCGTGCGCGTTTGCACAATTCTGAGACATTGAAGCAACTTCCACAGTTGCTGCAACACTTGTCTGTGGACAAGTGTGCTGAGTTAATTAATTTAATTAATGACTTTCCAACTCTTTTCTCAGATACTCAGACGCATCTCTTGGAACATGATATAGATGTTGGTGATGCTTCCCCAATCAGGCAGCGGTTTTATCGTGTTTCTCAAGAGAAGCGGAAGCACATTGACACAGAAGTAGAGTACCTTCTCGACAATGGTCTGGCTGAACCTTCTGCATCAGCCTGGGCATCACCATGCCTTCTGGTTAACAAGCCAGATGGTACCTTTAGGTTTTGCACTGACTATCGGAAAATTAATGCTGTTACAAAACCAGATAGCTTCCCGTTGCCTCGTATAGAGGACTGTGTAGACCAGGTTGGTGCTGCGACATTTGTTAGCAAATTCGATCTTCTCAAGGGCTACTGGCAAGTGCCTTTGACTGACCGTGCCAGAGAGGTGTCCACCTTTATCACTTCACAGGGGTTGTTCTCCTATAAAGTAATGAATTTTGAGTTACGAAACGCTCCTGCCACGTTCCAGCGACTGATTACCACCGTGGTCGCTGGTCTAGAGGGTTGTGCAGTGTATTTAGACGATGTGGTGGTCTTTAGTGATACTTGGGGTGGACACTTGGACTCTATTAGAGCTCTGTTTCAGCGCCTTGCCCAGGCTCAGTTAACTATCAATCTCGCAAAGTGTGAGTTTGCGAGGGCGACGGTGACCTACCTGGGAAAGGTGGTAGGCCAAGAACAAGTGTGTCCTATACGGGCTAAGACTTTGGCCATAGACCAGTATTCATCACCCACAAATAAAAAGGAGTTGATGAGGTTCTTAGGTATGGTGGGTTTTTATCGTTGTTTCTGCCCAAATTTCTCTTCAGTTGTTGCTCCGTTAACTGACCTATTGAAGTCCGGTGTCAAGTATAGCTGGACACCTGATTGCCAGACTTCCTTTGAGACTATTAAAGCTCTTTTAACCTCCTCTCCTGTCCTTGCAGCGCCGCAGTTGAACCAGCTATTCAAGCTGCAAGTTGATGCTAGTCAGGTAGGAGCTGGAGCTGTTTTGCTGCAGGAAGATGAACAGGGTGTTGATCGTCCAGTTTCTTTCTTCTCTAGAAAGTTTGCTTCTTATAAGGCAAATTATTCTGTTATTGAGAAAGAAGCTTTGGCATTAATTTGGGCGCTTCAGCATTTTGATGTCTATGTAGCTGGTGCCGTTTCTTTGGTAGTCTTTTGTGACCATAACCCGTTAACTTTCTTGCACTCCCTTCAAAATCCAAATCAGCGCTTCATGCGTTGGGCTCTTTTTCTGCAACCATACCATTTGGATATATGCCACATTAAAGGCAAAGATAATGTGATTGCAGATGCTTTGTCTCGTGCTCCCTCTGGTTGATGTTTTGCTGTTTATTACCCTGTGTCTTTCTTATATCCAGCAGTGTATGTATTTCTCCTGTTCTGTATTTCCGTGTCTTGTTGCTATTCTAGGTCAGGTCCTGTGCTTAATTGATGGGATGTGCCGGCGCGTTATATCCAGCAATGTATGTATTTCTCCTGTTCTGTATTTCCGTGTCTTGTTGCTATTCTAGGTCAGGTCCTGTGCTTAATTGATGGGATGTGCCGGCGCGCGAGGCGTGTCCCAGCCTGACGGCATAAAGAGGGCTTGGTTATGGCGCGGTGTGGGGGAGAGAGCGGCTTTGCTTTGTGTTTGAATTGTTGCTTTAAGTTGAATTTCAGTTATGTAAACTTTTGTGTTAAACAATACATCTTTAGACATTTGTTTGTCGAACTCTCTCCAGCTCTTTTGTTACTATTTGAGAGCCAGTAGTAACATGTTCTTCGCCGGTAGTTTCCACACATGTAATTCCTGTCAGAAACTTAAGTGTTTTTTTAGTTCTCTTTATTAATGGTTGTTCTGTCCTGCTTTATTTTGTACTTTTCATAATAGTTTTAGGGCCATAATCACGCCAACATCTGGGTTCCACTTGAAAATGTATATCCCTTATGATTTTTTTTTTTTTTAAACCATGGTTCATGTACCACAAATTGGTTGTATTACCACAGTTTAACCATGGTTTTACTAACGTATCTTGAATTACATTTAAGCCTAGTTACAACAAACATCTACAAAATAACAACAGAAAGACAAGTTACCATTTAATGATACAGAATTTATTCAGCCATATAGTGTCCTATTATTCTAATTGAATTTATTGATCAGATTTAAGAATTTGAAATGAAAGATGAAGACTGGGAAAATGCCCTTTATTAAGGTAGAAAAAAATATTCTTATAAGAGTGTTTTCCAACAGTGATGTAATGAAACATTGAAAATTTAAGTTTGAAGCGAGTAAAGCCTCTGCTTATGCTATTAAAGGGATACTTCAGGATTTAGCATTAAAGTAACAACATGTAACTTTTTAACCTTCATAATATATTTCCAAGACCCTTGTGATAGTACATCGACTTACAATAGGTTGAATGAGACGTCTGCCAGAGCCTGACGGGGTCTGTATCGCTTTTACTGGCACTATGTAACTTCGGGGTGCGGGTAGTAACCAGAGCTCAAAAAGAACTACAAAATTCGACTGCTTTACGGCATACGTCACTTTGCCCACCACTTCCTCAAATGTGGCCAACCAGCGCGTTTGTTTTCGTACTTCTGTTTTCGTCATGGCTGAAGCAGTAAGAAGTCCAAGGTTTTGTCGGAGTAGAGTCGGAAGAGGAAAAGGGAGAGTAATAAACTGAAAGTCAGGACGAGGATCAATATTGCTCGAGCGTTTGCTCGCTGGAGGAGGAGAGTTACCAGACCGATGCTGACTTGGCCGTCATGCTGTTGAACTAGTAAGTAACTGTAAATTGCTTGCATACTATCTTTAGTTTTTCTAATCTGTTGTCTGCCTGGCTACGTTACGGAAACTATCTGGTCCTCCATTTATTTATCTTCATGAATCAGCTAGTAGATGAGCGAATTATCAATCTGGTAGCTAGTAAACACTAACATGGTAGTTTTAGATGGTTAGGATGCTATCGCTATCATTCTCGTTCAGATTTGAGCATTGCAATCGACATGCAAATCGCAAATGTTTGAGTTAAAATGTTTAGTCTACTAAACATGTATAAATTATGAAAGGGGGGAGATTAATAATATTGTCATTGCCCATATGAAAAAAACCTGCATGCTTCATATACAGTAACCGTAAATCATTTTACGACAGCGGTAATGGACAATTCCGCTTCCAACCTGTAGGGCGACCGCAGAGGAAAAGTTCCATGTTGTTGCTTTAAGATTTGTATTAGTAGAAAACCTGTAGTATTTTGGAATTACTGTGCTTTCCACCCTCATATCCCCCGATTCAAGATTTGTGTATTTTTTGTCTGGAACAAACCCTCCGAAGATGTAAAAATCGTCAGAGGCTAGAGACTACAGCCAGTAGTAGGAGCTGTCCCGCATGTCTTCAACCCGCCCATAGAGGGTGGGATCTCACTCACAGAATGTACACAGAGTGTCAGCCATCTTTTTTTGGAAGCTAAGCTAGCAGGCTCTTGTTCTGTGGAGAAAGCTGAGTAGTAGGAGAAAGTTGAGTAGTAGGGGTTTACCATCCTCTTTTTCCCGGACATGTCCGGCCGCCGAGATCGTCCAACATGTCCGGTATTCAGCTTTTGCTTTCTGCAGTCGCCATTCATTGGTTACATGCACACCTTTTGTTTCAATCTAACTGAATTCATTCTGATTGGTGAATCTGAATGTAGTGTTTACTTGAACGCTAAACAAGTGATCGGTTGATGTGCATTTTAACATTGCTAAGAAAATTCCCGCTCCGCCGTGAGAGATACGAGACCGGTGCATCTCACAAGTGTCGCTCATCAGTAATCACGCCACCCTCGCACCGTTCTCCCGTGCCCCTCAGTCTCGTCCTGCTCACCACAGTAAACATAATGAATGGCGACTGTAGAATGCAAAAGCCGAATCATTTTGGGCGATCTCGAATTCCCGGGCAGACTCGTCACAGAGACTCACTAGTAGCCTAGCCTTATTGTTTACAGTTTAACTGCGCTCTCTTACCCGTAGGCTTGGCTTTGGAGTGGCCTCCTAGGGCAGCGAAGCAAGTGCATTCTGGGAGTTGTTGTCTTTCATCCACATAAGCCAAAAATACATTTTCTGGCTTTTCTCAGTCTAGAAAGCTCCAAATTCAAAAATAATTTCACATTTCTTCTACATAAATGACCCATTTAAAATACACATTCATCTTTCCAGAGGTGAAGTATCCCTTTAAGGAAATGTAATTTTGCCAAAAGAAGAACTTTTATTTTGAATACATTTTAATTTTAAAGCAGCCTACTTCAGAATCAGAATCAGAATCAGAAAGAGCTTTATTGCCAAGTGTGCTTGCACCCACAAGGAATTTTTCTTGGTACTGAAGCTTCCAGTGCACATATACAAATACAACAAGAAACATAGTAATACAATTCTAAGAATAAAATATATTTAAAAGAATAAAGATAAAAATAGTATAAATAGTAAAAAAGTAGGGTCACAGTTGGGTTTAGTCCGAATAAACATTTACATATTATGAACATATTTACAGTATTTGAGTAGTATGAATAATATAAATATAAATATCACCTGAATTAGAGATTACACTAGACAGTGGGAGTCTAGTGCATGTTACAGATTATGAACATATTTACAGTATTTTTGTAGTATGAATAATATAGATATAAATATCACCTGAGTTTATTGCACTAGACAGTGGGAGTATGGCACTTACAGGCATATGCTTTGGGGGGCATGTTAAGTGTTCAGGAGGGAAATGGCCTGTGGAAAGAAACTGTTCCTGTGCCTGGATGTTCTTGTGGCCAGTGATCTGTGTCGCCGTCCTGACGGTAACAGTTCAAACAGGAGGTGACCAGGGTGAGTGGAGTCTGTGATGATTTTACCTGCTCTCTTCCTCACTCTGGAAGAGTACAGGTCCTGGAGGGTTGGCAGGGGGGCACCAATAATCCTACCTGCAGTCCGGACTGTCCGTTGTAGTCTCCTGATGTCCGATTTGGAAGCTGAACCAAACCAGACAGTGATGGAAGTGCTTAAAACAGACTCAATGACGGCTGAGTAGAACTGGATCAGCAGCTCCTGTGGCAGATTGAACTTCTTCAGCTGGCGAAGGAAGTACAGTCTCTGCTGGGCCTTTTTCACAATGAAGTCAATGTGATTTGCCCACTTCAGAGATGGTAGAGCCCAGGAACCTGAATGACTCCACTGCTTCCACAGTGCTGTTCATGATGGTGAGAGGGGCGAGTGCTGGGGATTTTCTCCTGAAGTCCACAATCATCTCCACTGTTTTGAGCGTGTTCAGCTCAAGGTTGTTATAGCTGCACCAGACAGCCAACTGTTCAACCCCCAGTCTGTAAGCAGACTCGTCACCATTTTGGATGAGACCGATGACAGTGGTGTCGTCTGCAAATTTCAGGAGCTTGACAGAGGGGTCTTTAGAAGTGCAGTCATTAGTGTACAGGGAGAAGAGCAGAGGGGAGAGAACGCACCCTTGGGGGGCGCCAGTGCTGATGGTGAGGGTCCTGGATGTGAGTTTCCCCAGTCTCACTAGCTGCTGCCGGTCTGTCAGGAAGCTGGAGATCCACTGACAGATTGAGGATGGCATGGAGAGCTGAGTCAGTTTGGCTGTGAGAAGATCAGGGATGATGGTATTGAAGGCCGAACTGAAGTCCACGAATAAGATCCGTGCATAAGTCCCAGGTCTGTCAAGATGTTGCAGGATATAGTGCAGTCCCATGTTGACTGCATCATCCACAGACCTGTTTGCTCTGTAAGCAAACTGAAAGGGATCCAGCAGGGGTCCAGTGATGTCCTTCAGATAGGCCAACACCAGTCTTTCAAACGACTTCATGACCACAGATGTGAGAGCGACAGGTCTATAGTCATTAAGTCCAGTGATTTTAGTTTTTTTGGGAACCGGAATGATAGTGGAGCGTTTGAAGCAGCAGGGAACTTCACACTGCTCCAATGATCTGTTGAAGATCTGTGTGAAGACTGGGGTCAGTTGGTCAGCACAGGCTTTTAGACAAGCAGATGAGATGCCGTCTGGGCCTGAAGCTTTCCTAGTCTTCTGTTTTTTGAAGACTTGGCTCACGTCCTCCACGCAGACCTTAAGCTCAGGTTGGATGGCAGAAGGGGGGAGGAGAGGGGTTGCAGGAGGTGATGGTGGATGTGTGAAGTGCACATCAGAGCGGGTGTGAGGTGTGAGTCTGGGCTTCTCAAACCTGCAATAGAATGCATTGAGAGTGTCCGCCAGTTGTTGATTCTCCACAGATGGGGGGGATGGGGATTTGTAGTTGGTGATGTTCCTCAGGCCTCTCCAGACTGATGCCGGGTCGTTGGCTGAAAACTAGTTTTTCAGCTTTTCAGAGTAGCTTTTTTTAGCAACTCTGATCTCCTTTGTCAGTCTGTTTCTGGCCTGGTTATACAATATTTTATCCCCACTTCTGTAAGCATCTTCTTTGGCATGACGAAGCTGTTTGAGTTTCCCAGTAAACCATGGTTTATCATTAGTGAATGATAAGAATGTCCTGGTAGGAATGCATGTATCCTCACAGAAACTGATATATGATGTTACAGTATCTGTGAGCTCATCCAGATCGGTGGCTGCAGCTTCAAAAACAGTCCAATCACTGCAATCGAAGCAGGCCTGTAGATCCTGCTCTGCTTCGTTGGTCCATCTTTTTACAGTCCTTATTACAGGTTTAGCTGATTTCAGTTTCTGCCTGTAGGTCGGTATAAGATGAACCAAACAGTGATCAGAGAGCCCCAAAGCTGCCCGTGGGACGGAGTGATACGCATTCTTTATCGTGGTGTAACAGTGGTCCAATATATTACTGTCTCTGGTAGGACATGTAACATGCTGTCTGTATTTTGGCAGTTCACGGGAGAGATTTGCTTTGTTAAAATCCCCAAGAATGATTAAAAGAGAGTCTGGGTACCTTTGTTCCATTTCAGCTATATGTTCAGCCAGCTGTTGTAGCGCCGCGCTCACACACGCGTCTGGAGGAATGTAAACATTCGTGAGAATGAATGAGGAAAACTCCCGCGGCGAGTAGAAAGGTTTACAGTTTATGACATGCACCTCTAAATTAGGAGAGCACATCTTCTTCAGTGTTGTTACATCTGAACACCAACTTTCGTTAATGTAGAAACACAATCCACCACCTCTCGTTTTCCCCGTTAGTTCCGCGATGCGATCCGCTCGGAACAGCTGGAAGCCCGGCAGATGTAGTGCGTTGTCCGGTATGGCTTCACTCAGCCAGGTTTCAGTAAAGCACAGAGCAGCGGAGTTTAAAAGATCCTTGTTAGTGCGGGTGAGGAGAATAAGTTCGTCCATTTTGTTAGGAAGAGATCGGAGATTCGCAAGATGAATACTGGGGAGTGCAGTGCGGAGGCCACGCTCGCGGAGTTTAACCAGCGCGCCGGCGCGCTTCCTGCGTTTGCGTCTGACCGCGCGTTTGAACAACACCGCTGCCCCTCCGACGAGAATGTCCAGTAAAACGTCTGAGTAATCAAAATCTGTAAAAAAGTTGTCTGGTGTGTGTTTCCTAATGTCCAGTAGTTCGTCTTTGGTGAAACTGATAGGAAAAGAATGACTAAACACAGAACAAACCAACAAAAACAACACAATAACTGGAGAGCTCCACACCGAGGCAGCCATCCGCGGCGCCATCTTGATATGATATCAATGATTGATATGACTTCAGTGTGATGTTACCATACCATCATGCTTAACACAGATAATTTGAATAATTGTAATGTGATGATCAGGTGCAGATATCTAAATCAGCGAATATCATAGGTTTGAGCAGTTGGCGTGTGGATGATTAATTTTTAACAGTGGATTCGGGTGTGTTAGAGCTGATCTGCACATATCTAGCGCATGAATTCCCCGTTAAAGATCAGGTTCAAGTCAATAAACAGACTTCCTTTGTTCAATTTGCATGATGAACATGGGTTGGAGCTCTTAATTTTGAACTTTCAAAGTGCTATAGATTAATGAATTTATCTTTAAAATGTAAAAAAAAAAAAAAATTAAATCTAACTATCTTACTATTAAAATACGATCAGCAAATGATCGCCATTTTACCACCTCCACCTTGTTTTGAGCCAGGAAAAACTTTGGCCTAATTTTCATTTTAAAGTGAACTAATCCTTTAAGGCAGGGGTGGGGAACGTTGATCCTGGAGGGCCATTGTCCTGCAGAGTTTAGCTCCAACCCTAATCAAACACACCTGAAGCTAATCAATGTCTTCATTATTACTGAAGTTGCAGGCAGCCAAATGTTTTTTTCAGGGTTGGAGCTAAACTCTGCAGGACAATGGCCCTCCAGGATCAACGTTCCCCACCCCTGCTTTAAGGCCTTTTATTAGGAGAACATTATTTAAGACATTTCAAAATTACTTAAGGACCCGCCGGAGCTACCTGCATCATAACATCGTAATATACATCATATACATAATTCACCTGTTGTATTGCTAAAAGTACCCAATTCTTCATGTCAACATAAAAATTGTTTTGACTGCAAATGTCACGTCCATAATGCTGGATTTGTCCACCAACACCAATACTGTATGTTTGACTTTAGTTGGAAGTTTTACTTACAAGTCATGGGGTTCACAGCGCCTTAGAGATGTTGCTCCAACTCCAACCCTGCTATTATGCAGGCCGTCAGCATGGAAGGATCTAGGAACACAGCAAACCGCTTGCCAGGTTTATTTAAAGGCAAGAAGTTGCATTATAAAAGAGAAAGAAGAATATACAGAAAATAATTTCTTAAATTAGGATAACAGAATTTATTAGGGGTGTAACGATTCATCAACTACATCGATGTATCGATTTATATTCCTATGATCCAACTACATCGATCTGTGCTCGGCAAGTTGGCCTTCCGGACGACATATATTGATCTAACATCGTTTTAAAAGGTAATTAATCGATACTAGGAAATAACACATTGGATTTAAGCATGTCAGACTTTATATGGATGTTTTTTCCTAGCACTTTTAATGATAAAGGCGTTAAACGTTACTCGATTCAGTCTGCCTATCTGTGACGTGATCGCCATGCGTGACGCGCCAGCAGCAGCGCGAAGACCACAAGCAGCGCAAGTCTCTCACCTCAGAAAAACGGACTTTCACTTTCCTGTCCTCTCAGCCGCTATACTGCAGTAGCGCGCACTCTTCAATTGCACGCGCAAATGCGGCGGAGCGCGCTGTAGGCCTATCGCTTCACTATATATAAAGCACAAAATAAACTACAAGCATGCAATGTCATTACGTTTTAAATTAGAAAAAAAAAACGTGTTGTCCAGATTCAGTATCTGCGGTCAGATGATGTTGTCAGGCTATATGTCCGTGTCATTATTCTATCATTATTTTCATAACTTTCATTACTTCATAACTAACGTAATAAAGTCTCTCACCTCAGAAAAACGAAATTTCATGTCCTGTCATTGTTATACTGTGCTCGTAGCGTGCACTCTTTAATTGCACGTGCAAATGCGCTGGAGCGCGCTGTATCACTTCACTTAAGCGCAAAAGAAATACGAGCATGCAACGTCGTAAATTAGTAAGTTACGAAATAAAAGTAAAATACCAATAAATCACGTTATTGGTACGTTATGTGTGTTGCTATTTATCAGGAGCAGTTTCCATGTTTCTTTACCAGTTCTTCTAAATATAACGGATTTTTTTCGAAGACAATAAACCATTTCTATGAAGTAAATATTCAACAGAAGCGTATCAATTACAAGTGAGAGAAGTGTCAAGGACATTTGTGTGTATTATTTATGTGATTTAAGAGACTAAACTCACCTGAAAGCAGTGAAAACCATGTATGTATCGCTGCAGCCCGGAGACCTGCAGGTGGGAGGAGCTTACGCCGCAAGTGGGAGGAGCTTAGGCTGCAAGTAGGAGGGATTTCACAAATGTGCAAGTAGGAGGAGTTTACGCCGCAAGTGGGAGGAGCTTATGCGGAAATCCCCAAGCTGTCATTGCCGAGGACGGCGGTGAATGAGTATGGCAGGAAGTCGCGACAGACGCTGACAGTAATGAAAATAAACGATCAAATATTACATTCCTCATCATGGTCTGATTTCTTACAGCTTTGTTATTATTGTGTGTGTCCAATACCACTCACTGTCAATGCTGAAGTCACGTCTTAACACCTTTTACCATACTTAAAGTGATTTTAAATTGTTTTAAATTAATCTGGCTGTAGGCCTTATTCAAGCATATTTATGAATATTGGCTACATATTCTACAGTATCAATTAAATGAACATATGTGATGCAATTGGACTCAGTGAAGTGAATGTGTAAATACATGAAAGACATTTGGCTAATGTAAAAAAAAAAAAAAAAAAGTTACCATCCATCTTTACTGCATAATTTTTTTAAATAGCAGACTAATGTTCTTCTGAACGTGTTACACATATTACATTTAAATCTCAGGGTGGATAAATATTTGTTTTCAATGAATAAAATCATGTACAAGTCACTCAGAATTGATTGCAAACGTGTTTATTCTATTTTATTGTTTTTAGTCTTTTTTTAAATTATTTGTAAAGACACTAAATCGGCTCATTCGAACTGATCTGCATGCAGTGAAAACTGCAAAATCCAGGGTAGAAGGTCTCTGAGTAAATGCCCTGGAGCTCGCCTTGCTTTCCCTTCCCAGCATAACCTGGTGGATACACAAGTAGCACAATAAGAACTAGAGTTTATAGTTGACATTGAACATTTACAAACATTAAAAATAATTTCTCAGCTCTGTAGGTCCATGCCATGCAAGTGAATGGTGTCCAGAACTTTTAAACTCCAAGGGATGACATAAGTAAATTAGATTTTTAGTTTTCCTTTAGACTAATAATTAGTTTATTCATCACCAATTTACATAAAACGTACCAGGTGTGCAGCATTTGTACTCAAACCCACACTCCAAACAAGTGGAGATTGAGTACATCCTCCAGAAGAGCTGTTTGAAGTGAGACGACTTATCTTTCCAGCATGCAACACCTGAGGTGAAAAAAAAAGAACATAACATTTAACATTATCAATGATGTTCTTGTTATGCATTTTATTTTTTAATGTCAAAATTTACTTTCTAGCCATAAGAAGTGTGCCTGATTCTTGAAATTGTCCTCCCCAACTATGTCCCTGAACCTTGAGCAAGCCAATGACAGGGGCATGTAGGCAGCATCTCCTTCTTGAAGAACAACTTCAAGAAGTATTTTCTTCAGCAACGCTCCTGATAACTGAAAAGATAGCAACAGTTAGCACAGGCCGTTAAATAAATAAATAAAAAAAGCACATTAAATAACATTATTCAACTACCTTGAAGAAGCATGATGGAGGGTCATCACCTTTTAACAGCTCATCCTTAAAGAAAAATATAAGTGGATTAAAATTGTTCTATAATACACATTATAAATCATCATTAAAATTGATTATGCATACCTTGCTAAAAACAGAGGGCACAACTGGGGCTTGGTCTGCTAAAATTAAGCAATTTAAAATTAGCTGACCAATATTAGAGTTACATAATTTGAAACCCAGCATAGTGTATGTATTTTGTTTCATATCAAAGTTCTTACTTTCATATGCAAGTTCAGTTTTTTTCTTCCCACAGGTTTCAGGGATTGCAGAGCATTCTTCTTCTGAAAGAGGATTAGAATAAAAAAAAAAGTGATAAAATGATCCATTAATTTTTTAGTTTGACAAAAAAATATCAGCAAAATATAAAAAGCTGACAATACCAGCTACAACAGCTCGTTTTCTCTTTCTCCCATGTCTTCCACAATTTGATTGTCATGCAACAAAAACAAAGCAATAGAACATATTCAAAATTAATTGAATGCAAAGATGAATTACATTGATCACAAATTACAGTAAAGACTTTTGTAAATACAAAAAAACCTTATTCACCAATGAATACAACAACATTTCAGAATCTTGCCAACCCCTAATAGTATTAAGAACAGATATTAAAGGAGTTTGATAGAGCAAGTAGTGTTTACACCGGCTGATTTTTATCATCACTGAAACACTTTGCTACTCCTTTTCACTCAAAGGGTCTGCAGAATATATTTTTTCCCGAAATAGTGTTATGAGCGAGTCACTAAATCATTCCATTCCATGACTTCCAAAACAGTTTACAGAGTGAACAAGATTTCTTCACTTCTTTAAGGGTTTCTTAAAAACACCACATGCTAAAAGTACAGCAAATTTGTTCACACTTACTCTAAGGAGAAATTTTCAAACAAGATGGCACACCACCATTTTCTTATGTTCTTCATGTTTTGCTGTGTACATAAAATAATGAATTAGTATAATTTTAAATTATATTAAAATGCATATAGCTATAAAAAATACTTACTTCAGTGAAGTCAAACTTCTGTCCCAGAACAACAAACAGTGCATACTATAATATGCAAAGAAACACAAAAAAAGTTAAATGGGTAACAGCAATTGATTACACCTCAATGTTCCTCATTTACATATTCTGTACTTGCCATCAAGACAAACACTCCACAGTTATTTGACAGCCTTTGTCTTGCATTGTCCTAGTAATGAAATCAAACACACCATAAATTATTAATTGATATGATAAACACACAACTTATAAATTAAGAACTTTATACATTACAGCAGAAGCTGTGATCATAGTCATGTGGGACATAAAAAAAAAAAAAAAAAAAAAAAAAAATATATATATATATATATATATATATATATATATATATATATATATATATATATATATATATATATATATATATATATATATATATATATATATATATATATATATATATTCCCACCGTAATGTCATTTAGGACAGTCTCCGACCAAAGTCCTGGTGCAATTTTTTGGGCAAGCTCTCTATCAATTTAAAAAAAAGAAGAAAAAAAAAGACAGGTATATGACCAATGATTAAGGATGAGCAAAAATATTGTTCTTTAAGGAAATACCAGTGCTAGCAAGGCAGTGTGTGCCGTTACCTGGCTGGATTAATGGAACTAAGAGGAATTTTGCAACAACGCTTACTTGCAAGCATGGAAATTAATTTTGAACAGTTGGGTTGGAACAATTTGAATGAACAAACAGTAAACTTAAATAAATAAAAAAACAAAAAAAAACATGTATGGTCTAAAACTGAACTACCATACAATTTGACGTCAACATGAAATCCAAATTGACCCAGTTGTACTTTTCTTGCCGTGCGAGACTGATCAGTGCACAACTGCTCATGTACAGAATGGATATTAGCAGAATAGATATTATATTCACATAGATGTTATAGATATATACACACACACACAAGTTTAACTCGCATCAAAAAGTACAATAAGTTGGAATTCAGTTTCATGTTCACCTTAGTAAAATATAGTAACAATAATTCATTCCTTAAGTTATAAGTGGAACAAAAACAAACAAGCAGCATGGTTTCAAACAGAACTACCACACTGCTGTTGTGAACATTTGAAGGACCTGTATAATTGAATGTATCGGGCATCACTTAAACCAGAGCCACAGAGCGAGTCAAGAAAGAACAGTTGTCTTTGCTTTGGCTTCATAATCTGAAAAATGTCCAAGAACACTTTTACCTACTATTGTGCAACAAACTTTTCAATAAGACAACTTTAAATGGATTGAAAAAATTGTAAAAAAAAAAAAAAAAAAAAAAAAACTTTTGTTCACATAAAAATATGACTTTAAATGATAAATTTAACCTGTTAGCCTGCACCCCTACTTTTGAGAAATCCCAAGAAATGGCATACCGGGACTAAAACAGATACAGTTCATGAACTCTTTGCACTAAAAGCATAAGTATGGTCTCATTTGAAATATTAACTTACAGCAATCATCCAATGGCCTTGTTCCCAAGTTAAAAGGCCTGGTTTCCAAGATGGAAGTAAAATGTCATCTTTGTTGCAAATGTCCACCTTTAAAGAATAATTTATCCACACACAAAGTGTTATAAATCTTTAAAAGACACAAAAAAGTATATACACAGAAAAAAAAAAACCCATACAGAAAAATGGTCCAATGGGTTTGCAGAGAGCGGTGGTAACCAGGTCACTGAAATGTAACTGCTGGTCACCCAGATGTCAATGTTCTGTAACACAAAGTTGATTTTACAGTATTTACACAATGTTTTTGTTTGTTTTGTAATTTACATATTATACTGTTGATATGTAGTGCATTGGTAGTAAATACTACAGTACCCTTATGGACCCAATTTGTGCAATAACCCTTAGACAGGAATTCAGAATCTGCATAAGAGGCACAAAAAATTAATCCATGATAATGCAAATTGCACATCTAACACGAGTGCATGTTACTCCATTGTCTTACCATAGCCTCTACATAATTCTGTAGTCCTAATGTCAAGAAGTCTTCACGGGTATGTTCCTTAGGATCCATGGCCTCATCCAGTACACGTGAAACCTAAAAATGAAAACGCATAAAAACAACATTTTTCATATTAACTACAATTCTATCTTCTATAGGCCTTTCATTTTTATTGTTAAATCTCAATTGGTTGATAATTTATATAATTAACATACTGTATATAATTCTATGTCTCAGCCGTTAAACTGCTCAGTGTAAAATTATGAGACATAACGGTATAATTTTCATTAAAGCTGTTCTGAAATTTGTACAATATTATAAAGCTGGCTTGACTTGATACCTTTTCCTGTAGTTCTGTGCTCAATGGATGTTGCCAGCACCTGGAGCTAGCACTCACATTCTGCAGTTTAGTAATAGCCTCATCTTTTTGCAGAACCTTAATATTGTCAGCGTTTGAGATATCTTGAGATAGACCTAAAAGGAAAAAAAGAATAAAAAAATCATAGTACACATGCTCATGCAAAAAAGTATGTTACAAACACAGACATGTTACCTATAATAAGTTGCCCATTCTTGTTCATGAAGGTTTGTCTGGTTCCCATTGACTTCTGTATTTTCTCCAGCCTTGATCTGTTAAGCTGGGTGTTGTGATGGTGGACTATATTACGAATTAGAAAGATCTGAGAGCTGGGTGCCATCATGTTGAGAAAGTAGTTGTTTTTCTCCATTTGAGAAAATAATTGTTCTACTACTTGGGTATTAACCTTCCCAGCCAGTTCTGGCACCAGAGCAGTTCTTCTTAAAAAATCCTTGGGATCTTTCGCATTCGTTTCATGCAGTTTATCATATAGCACATAATGCTCTGAACTCCCTGTTGTAGGATGCCCATTGATATCAGGGGGATTTCGCGGCTCTGTTAACCAGGGAAGATTAACCTTGACCTTGCCCTCTTTGGCTAAAGAAATGTTTTCTTCTGTAGGGCTAAGTAGTCTTCCCTCATGTGGAACAAATGGTAACACCAACGGGTCCCTCAGATTCCCATGTGTTGCCAGACCTCTGGCAAAATCATAAATGGTAACATTTGGTAAATGTTGCCAGGACAGTAAAATATCAACATAGTCTCTTGGACTTTCCGCTCTCATGTTGAATTTCAGGCTGTATACCACTCCACATGGGCACATAACGGCAGACCAGCCTCCTAAAACCATCAATTTTTTAAAAATTATAAATTCTTTAAATTCATTTGAAAAACAAAACCATAATCAGAGTATGGTTCCTTACCTAATGCACCCCAGATTTTCTCAAAAATCTTATCATAAGTACTCCTACTCTTAATTTCATTATGAAGCCTGAGGATAAGGTCTGTTTTTGAACCACAGGGATCCACCCCACAAGCTTTGCACAGTTTCTTGACATCATCAACCTGTAAAGTTGAAACAAATTTTTACAAATAAGTAAAACTATGATACATATTCACACAGACAACAAATATTACAAATAATCCTGACCTTCATTTTCATGACTTCCTCGAGAAGTCTGTCTTCAGTGATGTCTAGCTCTGCCTGCTCTTTTGTCTTTGCTGGGCGGTGTACTTTTTCCCACTCTGTGTTTAAAACCACATTCGATTTTCGAGTTTCTGGTCCAATCCACGGTGCCCAGAAACCAAAGGTCGGCTTGACAACAAATGGATTCTCCTCTCCAACTACATGAGAAAACATTTAAATATATGTTGTTTCAGTTTGTTAATCAATCATTCAATAGAGGCAGGTACAATTTACTTCAGTGACAAAGAAAAAAACATGTCTTACCCTTCACAAACCCAAGGGAAATAATATTCAAGGACAGAGACTCCCAGAAGTCTCTCACATTAACTTCCCCAGTATACTCGGTTGGATCAGGTACCTCACTCACTGCAAAAGGAAAACCAACATTCTTTGTTCCTCAAAATACAAACAAAGCCTAAAACAAACATTGTCAGAATAGCTTTAATGTGTATGTTGTCATACCTGGCATACTGAAAACTCCCTTTTTATGAAGATCCATAATAACCACAGGAGGATGAGAGCCACAGTTGATGCATGTATATTTGTAGTCATGTTGCACCAATGCTTCAAAATGTAGGTAACCATGAAACAGATGGTTATGTGGAGGAAGCTTTAAACCAGATGCAAGTTCCATTGCTTTGAAAACTCTGCCTGCTGCATTATGAGTCTACAGACAAATATAAAAGTGTTATACTTTGTGGCAGGTATTGTTACTTAGTAACAATAAACAGTTATTTGGACTGTGGGAAGGTATAATAAACAATATATACAAAGAGAGAAAGAGAGCTTAAATTTTTAGGAATAAAGGCACATTTAAAATGTACAGGGGCCATACCTGGAGTGATGCCCTTAAATACAAACACAAGTGGAAACTCATGAGAATATGATTGTTAAAGTTGTGGATTCCATGTTCCCAGTCTTGGTAACGGTACTCCATTCCACATCTTAGACATTTCCTTAAGTATGTGCTTATTCCTGAAAGGAATAAATTGATTAGACACATAGATGTGAATATAACAGCATGCTGTAATATATTTTTTTTTATAACACTTACCTTCATAGACACATGTCAGTGTCACAATCTTAGCTTTTGCTGTGATAAGGATGGGGTCACTTAGAGGCAAGTTATGACCACATTCAGTGCAGAACTTTTCTGATGGCACAATATGCTTTGGTGGGGGAGGATCAAACACTCCTCTGCAAAGATTTTCAGGAAAATTTGTTGGATACTGTTTTTTATCCATGATATACTTTAAAATTCTCCGCAAAAGTTCTTTCCCAAGTCCAAGCGGCTGTTCCATCTTTTCCTTGTCACCTTCTTGATGACCATCCAAGTTATCTTCTTCTGTTCCAGTTGATTTGACATATTTAAAAAGCTGTCTTTTAGTTTGAAAAAGGAACCACTTTGCGACATACTTATGTGGACAAGACATCCGTGCATTAACACAGGGACAATGCCAGCTGTTTCTCTGGGCATCATGCATAACCATCACCCTTCCCAATCGACTGTAGTATGATGGTTTGTTCTCCAAGACAGACACATAATGCTTTTTGGGTGGCCCAATTTTAACACCCACAGCAAGTGGAGCACTTTGGTCTGTTGCCTCCTTTAGTCGAGCAAGACACATCTCTTTCTTGTTTTCTGTAAACCATCTTTGCTTTACAAGCTCACTCAGTGTGTCCTCCTCAAGATGACAGGTGTTTGAGGGAGTTGAACAAAAGTCAAGTGACCTTAGGTGAGAACATCTAAATGCTTGATGCCCACTCCTACCTGCTACATCATAAAACAAAGAGCAGTCATCCATCTCGCATTCACTTGGACTTCTCAGCTTTTGTTTAACAGGAACAGGTGGCCCACAGAAATTTTTGGCAACTGCAAAAATACCATTTCTTGCATCAATACACTGGCTGGCAAGGTGGCGATCTGCACACATGTCGATTTTTTCAGTTCTATGCTTTCTTTGTACGTGTCGTTGGAAATTTTTCAAGTGTAATGTCACATTACATTTAGGACAGGAAACTTTTTTTTTACTTGATTTATGATGTCTTAGCTCCTGCTCCACCGACGGTAGACCCCAGTGTTTCTGGTTTGTGGTAGATGGCTGGTCAGTTGGTCCAGAAACTATTATGGGCTGCTGGTCCCTCCGCTCACTGGCCATTGCTGATGGCTGGTCAGTTGGTCCACAGACCATGGTGGGCTGCTGGTCCCTCCGCTCACTGGCCATTGCTGATGGCTGGTCAGTTGGTCCACAGACCATGGTGGGCTGCTGGTCCCTCCACTCACTGGCCATTGCTGATGGCTGGTCAGTTGGTCCATGAACCAGAGTGAATGACTTTTCCCCCTGGTTATTAGCCACAGTCCTGGTGGCTTGTCCACCTGCACTCTTATTTGCTGTATGAATAAGCAGGTGTTTTGTGAAGTCAGTCCGACGTATTACTGTTTTGTCACAGTAACAACAGTGGTAGTGCGCTGTTTTGCGACACAAGAGGTGGCATTTATAGATTTTGAAACCTGAAATAAGTATTATTAAAAAAAAGTTAACAAATTTCAACTTTTGTCAAAAATGATTGGATACGATCTCCTATTCATAGTGAATATAACAATAATATTTTGGTCAACTTACTCCCATGTACTACCACCCAAGATAAATGGGACTGAAGGTGGCCTGTTGCCTGAAATTCCTCATCAAATTTGATATTGTCCTTAGGACAAAGCGGACAGTGAAATCGTGCGCCCTTGAGGCACTGGTATGCCTCAAGAGTGTCCTGCACATATTTCACTGATAAGTGAACCTAAAACACAATAACATGCGTTTCACATTTATTTCACTGATTGTTATGAGTAATACATTTTACAAAATAATTATTATGATATTAAAACAAATGTTTGAATTACATTACATTACATTTTGGATTACGCAGAAAAAAAGCATAACTACAATGAAAACAAGTTTTAAAAGAATTGCATGCATTGTACAATTAAGTTAGGAGTTGTATTCTAATATCAAATCCATTTACAAAACGTTTAAGACATTTACAATTTGAAAATCAATGCAGTCCTAAAACGTACAAAAATTACACTGCCACATACCTTATTATGGTCTTCAGCATCCATAATCTGGAGAGCAAATTGTAGAAATGGAATGCATTAAAGATCTTGTCATGCACGTACAGATTTTGTAATTTGTGTGCTACTAAAAAAAACTACAGCAATTTATTTACCGTATTTTCCGGACTATAAGTCGCTCCGGAGTATAAGTCGCATCAGTCCAAAAATGCGTCATGACGAGGAAAAAAACATATATAAGTCGCACTGGACTATAAGTCGCACTGGACTATAAGTCGCATTTATTTAGAAATTGATTTAACAAAATCCAAGACCAATAACAAGTTATTTAAACAGACATTAAGTTATTAAAACAGACAGACATTTAAGTAATTCAGCTACCGGTACACAATAGCACACAGAAAAACAGGCTGAATACAGGTGTATGTTAACGTAACACATTAACAGTTAGCTACACAATAGCAGAACATACCCGGGAGGCTAAATAGGCTAAATTAACATAAGCCAGCGAGTCCAACAGTTATCGGTAAAGCAAGTTCACCAAGCTCCCGCGATCTCATTCCACGTCACTGAATCCGTTGAATTCTTCATCCTCTGTGTCGCTTCTGAACAACTCCGCCAATTCCGGAGGAAGATGAAGCGCCGTCTCCTCTTCTGCGGGGCTGTCGTCAGACTCGGCATCAGTTCCAGTTATTCCTGCCTTTCTGAATCCCGACAGGATGGTTTCAGTTGTCACTGAAGTCCATGCTGTGTCGATCCATCCAAGGACTTGCTGGAAAGTTGCATGGCGCATCCTCCCGGTTGCCGTGAAGCTGTGCTCTCCATCCACCATCCACTCCTCCCACAGGCGACGCAAGACTGCCTTAAAGCTCCGGTTCACAGAGATGTCGAGTGGCTGGAGTACTTTGGTTAAGCCTCCAGGGATGATGACAGGAATGGAGTTGCAAGCTTTTATTTTATCTTTGAATTGTGGCGTTATGTGCGCTCGCATACTGTCCATCACAAGCAGAGCTTTGTGTGTTTTAAAGAAGCCATCAGGACGCTTAGTGTAGCACTTTGTAAGCCAAATGTTCATAATTTCTTGATTCATCCACCCTTTCTCATTCACGGCCACGACAACTGTGGGGGGAGATTCGTCTTTGGGCATGGTTTTCCGTTTGAAAATGACCATCGGTGGCAATTTCGATCCATCTCCATAACATGCCAGCACCACTGTGAAATGTGATTTCTCATGACCAGTTGTCACTATATTCAGAATTTTCTGCCCTTTCTCTGCGACACTTCGGCCCATGGGGATGTCAAATGTGAGGGGGACCTCGTCCATGTTGATAAAATGATCCGGTGACACGTTGTGTTCAGTTACCTGCTTTTTAACAAACTCACGGAAACTGTCGACCTTAGTTTGGAAGTCTGCTGGCAGTTTCTGACACAACGTTGTCCGTGCTCTGATAGAGGCGGTTGCGTTGCATGAAGCGGTAACACCAAGAAGGTCCGCCTGCAAAGTCATTTATATTCATCTCCTTGGCAACTACCAGGGCGTGGAGACGCAACTGCACCGTTGACAAGCCTCTCCCGGCAGCGCGTTGTTCAAGAACCCATCTGTGGACTCGTTCCTCCAGCTCTGGCCATCTTGCTTTCAGCCCGCGATTAGCTTTCTTTGTTTTCTTCATTACAGTTAAAGTAACCTCTGCTTTTCGCCAGTCCCTCACAAGTTTCTCACTCACTCCAAACTTTCTTTCTGCTGCTCGATTGCCGTTTTCGGCTGCATATTTTACTACCTGCAGTTTGTAATCTGCAGAATAGGATTTTCTTTTTGGGGGCATTTTGTTTGCGTTCTGTCTTTCTTAGTTGTCTTTAAGTTAATATTTCACTTAACAGTTTTTCAGTTATTTTCATTTATTTTTTTCAGGGGTAAAACTAGCTGTAGCCTAGAGCGCTCTCTCGTGGCTGTAGACGGTAATGTCACCCCCAATTTCGGCAAGTGAGCGATCCTGTGACGAGTAAATCTTGGTAATGTTGATATATAAGTCGCACCTGACTATAAGTCGCAGGACCAGCCAAGGTATGAAAAAAAGTGCGACTTATAGTCCGGAAAATACAGTATACACTTTACCCTTATTCTTTTTTAATATATCAAGACTAAAAACAATGTACAAACGCCATTATGAAATGGTCTTTTTCAGAACTTATAATGCTTTTTTACAAAACTAAAAACTGTAAAACAAGCTTACCCACCTCAACGGCACGCTGACATGTGAAAGCGGTTTTCTTCTTTGTTTTCTGATGGATCGCAACAAAACGTACACATTACCGCCACCAACTGTGGAGCATAAACCAATAGCTACTACAACACATGTGATACTAAATAAACCAATCAAAATCCTCAGGAAGTTTGTACAGCCCACTTGCGGCTAAAGCTCCACCCACTTGCTGCTAACCCACCCACTTGCAGCTGGCTCCGACCTCCGTTTATACCCTACTCGTGAAAACACCACAAGAGAGGGAGTTTTGCCGCTTGTCAGTTGCAGCAGCGCCATTTCCATGGCAACTCTGTGACGCTCCAGTGTTTGAAGGCGTTTCGGATGTTCACGAGCATTAAAACACATCAAAGACACGCACGCAGCATTTACTAACATAAAAAAAAATAGAATTAGAACATTATATGAACAAAAGTCTCATTAATTTTAATCATGAGTTTAAAACTCATATTGAAGTTCTATGACCCCTTCATAGGTGCAAGATCCTGCACGTGATAGTGGGACAATTGTGGCATTTTTATAATTTAATGTGACTAATACACCATTTCTCAACCACAATCGGCCCAGCTCCACACAGCCAAAACCTAGCCAAATCTGGCAACCGTTACTGGGCCAGAGCTGCCAGTACACAGCCGAGTGAGCCGACACTCAGCCGCGATTGGCCCGATTCCGCTGGCTACCTGGGGTGGGACACAATTACTGGGGGACTTCTCACTGTGATGGCTAAGGCCACACTGAATGAGCACTTAGTTTACTTTGAATATGAAGTGATATTTTGTTTGTTTTAGAGGATTAATGTTTTTGTCTGTTTATTTATTAATTATTTTGTTTCTTTAAATGTTATCTACCCAAACACATGTCTCTTTGGTGCTGTAAATCCCAATGAGCAACAAAGTCAATAATCATTTATTTCTAGAGTGCACGCTAGTGAGTAAATGAGACCACAACCAAGTTATGGGTTTAACATTTTATTTAAGTCTGTTTAAATGTGTACATCTTACCCGTGGTTCCGCCGGGCTCCATGACTGCAGCATGGAACAAAGGTATGGAAGTAAAAGGGCGCGGCCTTTCCTGGTGTCCCTTATATATTCAGTTGGGAATTATGGGAAATGTAGTTTTTGGGATAATGTTCTAGGGGGTTGTGTGTTAATTTGAATGTTTAAAAGATGTTTTGTGTGTGTATGTTTAAGTGTATTTTCATTATGACTTTATGATAAATGTGATTTTTATTTTGTTTATTTGAGTTTGTGTATAGAAGTATTTCTTTCTTTCACCCTTTTAAGTTTGATGTAATTGAAAACTTGTGAGACCCCTGTAATCATGAGAATGGTTTGGTCCAGCTTGTTAAAAGGGCTTCATTTTCTGTGGCTGAGTTAGTTCGGGCAGAGAATGTCTAATATGGCGAGAAGTTTCACTCTCACTACACTTCCGGGTTCTGAACTGGTTGCAGTTCCACTCTGATTCCATATGAGGGCGCTCACAGGACGAGTGCAGAATGAATGGAGGTCTATGGCGAAAAACCCTCAAAATCCACTTTTCTCAGGATATAATTTTTTGTCTAGTAATTTGAATGTTGTATTCGAAAGGAGATGCAAAGAAATTACACATTGCTGGGTGTTAGATTTTTTAGAGTCACTTATTTGCTTTAAAAAGTATTTCAAAATGTCAATGACGTCAGAATGCTGACGTCATTAGCATAATGCTAGCGTGTTATGGGCAACAACAACTCAACCTGTAAGAAATCAAAACGACATAAGTACTCATTCATTCAACTTTCGACCTAAAACCCATGTTGAACTTGCAAAATCTACAATCAGATCTGAGATTTCTCAACGGCAATCGGGTGAAAGAGACAAATTTAGCCGTCTAGCCCCTTTGACTCCCATTCATTTTGCACTCATGGCGAGCGCCCCCAGTGGAACTCTGGTGGTACTACAACCAAAATTCGGTACAATAGGGCTTAATAGGGAGTGGGCAGGCTCTCCGTAGACGGGCTCTGGTTCGGGTGAGGGATCCCTGAGTAAACATCTGAGACCCAGAACTCAGTTGTGTGCTGATGAATCAGTGTTTGTTTTTTTTTGTTTGTTTTTTTTGTTTGTTTTTTTCTCCCTGCACAAAGTGTTAAGTAAGTGTTGCAGTTAATAAAAGTACACTTTGTTGACTCCATGCGTGTCTCCTGAAAACTTTATGGAAGAACCCTTACACTCACTCAACTCAAACTTATGTATGAATGAGAACGTAAGAATGCGGGTTTGCCATTTGAACTGAAATTAGGACTGGTGTTGAAATTAGGACATTGTCGGTCAGTGTTTCTATGAAAAAAACGAACAATAACACTGACACCCTATGGTGAAATAACGACGTATTTTTAACACCCGTTTGGGTTAAAACTTCATGTTCCGATAAGTTTGGAAAATTCTGCACAGATAAACTTCAGAATATCCCTTCTCATGTCTATAAAAATTACGGACACTCAGTTTGTTCAACTCATTGACCACAGTACATTGAAAGTAAACATAACCGGAAATAAGTGAGACGTACTATATCATTCAAATATTATAAAGTTGTTGTTGTAATAAAATCCGCATTAGGCCTATGTTTAATTTGAGTAATTATTTTTAACCTTTAATTATACCAGATGACAGGGATCTCTGTAGCCTATTGTTACAACCTCTCACAATTATATATTGGTTCTAAGTGAAGAGAGACTTCGTAACATAAAGAAGAATGAATGAACGGCTGAATCACTGCAATGATTTATTTACTCACTCACAACAGACGTTACAACCACGAACATTTCATCCGGTAAATGGACTAAACAGTAAGGACAACAGTTAACAGATATACAGCTACTAAAGACAAATTGTTTGCTGGTTAGCCTACAAGATCTGAAGACGCACTCCTTTCTCCTCCTCGTTGGCGTTTTATACAAGTCACTTCCATCAGGCAAATCCCGAACAGGTGCGTCCACCTGGAGACAGAAAGAGCGCGCGCACATGCCCAGAAAAACACCAAGACAAACAAGGGAGGGACAAAACAAAGGAGAAACAAACGCAGATCGTAACACCTATGTTTACAGCATTAGGTGTAAAATTCTTTCTTGAGAGAAACCTAATACGGATACAAACTGAATCAAGATCGGAATAAAACCACAAGGATTAAATTGAAATTGTACAATTTGTATCAATCAATAGTAAAAGCAGTAGCCTATACCAATTATTGCACCATGCTGTCACTAAACTCAATAAAATAGTGTTTAGTTAGGCTACTAAATGTTGTGACAATCACAATAGCCTACAGTTATTGTTTGTGAGTCTCTAGTTAATGCCACTCTGATTCATGTCCGTTTCAGCCTGATGTTTCTGATGTTAGTTTTAATTTTTCCTTAGGCTACATGCAGTTTGAAGGAATGGATAGCAGCAGTGCTCAACCATTGACCACTGCTGCGTTATCACAGGAGTCTCCTCAAACACCCGGACAGGAGCCGACTCCAGCCACAGATGCGCTTGAGACTGAGCCAATGGTGGATTACGCCCAACCATCGACCAGCGCCGCTGCGTTATCACAGGAGTCTCCTCAAACACCCGGACAGGAGCCGACTCCAGCCACAGATGCGCTTGAGACTGAGCCAATGGTGGATTACGCCCAACCATCGACCAGCGCCGCTGCGTTATCACAGGAGTCTCCTCAAACACCCAGACAGGAGCCGACTCCAGCCACAGATGCGCTTGAGACTGAGCCAATGGTGGATTACGCCCAACCATCGACCAGCGTCGCTGCGTTATCACAGGAGTCTCCTCAAACACCCGGACAGGAGCCGACTCCAGCCACAGATGCGCTTGAGACTGAGCCAATGGTGGATTACGCCCAACCATCGACCAGCGTCGCTGCGTTATCACAGGAGTCTCCTCAAACACCCGGACAGGAGCCGACTCCAGCCACAGATGCGCTTGAGACTGAGCCAATGGTGGATTACGCCCAACCATCGACCAGCGTCGCTGCGTTATCACAGGAGTCTCCCCAAACACCCGGACAGGAGCCGACTCCAGCCACATATGCGCTTGAGACTGAGCCAATGGTGGATTACGCCCAACCATTGACCAGTGCCGCTGCTTTATGTATGTATGTATGTATGTATAATGTATGTAACTTCTGTTGCTGTTTACGGTCAGGGACTATTTTTTCCAGCGGAAGGAAGGCTTTTAGTGATTTTACTTCATGATAGTTGCATAGATGCATATTTTTCTGCTTTAATATTTGTATTGTGTGGTAACCGTTTTATAAAAGCAATAAGGTACGAGAGGCTAGTGCTGTATCAGGAATAAGTCATGACTA
Organism: Scardinius erythrophthalmus; assembly: GCF_964197995.2. Classification (NCBI taxonomy): domain Eukaryota; kingdom Metazoa; phylum Chordata; class Actinopteri; order Cypriniformes; family Leuciscidae; genus Scardinius; species Scardinius erythrophthalmus. Next base: position 37,362,727 of record NC_138224.1, on the reverse strand, counting down.
AAGGGGTTGCAGGCACTTGCAGCTGCCCTTCAGCCGTGACTTATTCACGATACAGCACAGCTTCTGGTACCTTATTGCTTACATATCACACTCGCAATTATAGACTTGTTTGATGGGAGCTATAGTCTTTCTATATATACAGACTCATACAGTATATATGTTGTTGTCTTTAAACAAAAAGGAATTCATTTCAATTATGCAAATAAATTGTATAATTTGCTTTGTTGTTTTGAATGCCCTGTTGTTAAATACGAAGCATTTTAATGTTTTATTTTTGTCTTTATTCTTGTTTTGCCAGAGCTCTTGCTCTACATATTACAACAAAACGCATCCCAAAGCTGCAACAATTGCGTGAGGGCCTTGAGATATACGATCTAATCAAAGTCATGCAGAAAAAGCCACAGGAGTGTCACAATCTCTTTGTCATATGATATGATGACAAAGTATGTAGAAATTCTGTTTTGAGCATTTTAGTTTTTTTGTATTATGTCACAAATTACAAATGTTAAAATCCATTTTTATGCTTTTCTTTTTGGTGTTTAGGTTGACTCCCATTACATTTTATCCCACCTGGCCCCAGAGATGAGCCCAACTGGTTCGATTAAACAAGTGAATGAGTCAAAATGTAATTCTTTCAAGATTTCCTACTTGAACTGGAAGGTATGGACTTGAAATGTTTTTATAATGTACTATGTTATTTGATAACCAGGTGTAAATATGTTACTGTAGTTCCCAATGTAAAAGAGTATAAAACTAAAACATTAATTCTAATTACATCTCTTTATTTCTGCTGAAGACACACAACCAGAAGATGCGGCAGCAGGAGAACCCTTGTCTGTACCACAGATAATGCAGTGGATGACAGGGCAAGCTCACAGGCATCTGCTTGTGTCAGAAAGGGAGAAGTTTAAAATAGTGTTTAAATTTGACCATTGCTGTCTACAGCACATGCCAAACCACACTGTGTGTTACCCAATTGTCAGTGCTTGCATCAATACCATAACATTTCCCATAGTCTATATGGTAGATTACGAGTCTTTCAAAACACTCTTGCAAACTGCTGTTACATATGGGGCAAGCTTAGACAGAGTGTAGAACATTTCCTGGGATTGTTTACCATAGAAAACCACAATTCTTTGATTCATGTATATCAAAGCATTCTCTTTACTTAGTTAGTTCACCCAAAGATGTAAATTCTGTCATTGATTACTCAACTTCATGTTGTTTCAAACCTGTAAGACTTTCGTTCATCTTTGGAACACAAATGATCCCAATATCACAACATCCCAATATTCCAAAGCTGATTCGGTGACAAATTTCCCTCCGTTTGCAAGGGATGACAGTTCCACATCTCCATGAAATGCTGCAAATCTGTGTGTATTCTGGGGATGAAAACATATCTCACAAAGAATAGGTTAACAGCATTAGACAGGTCAATTAATCCCATTGTAGTAACTTGATGTTACAGCAGTCCAAACATCTCTCCATAGCCGTTCCACTCTAAGACAGAGAAAAGTGTAAGGTGCTGATTTAACTGCAAAGCATTTAAAAAGTTTACATAAAAAAAAAAAAATAATAATCAGGTGCAAAAAAAAAAAAAGTGTATGAGAAAAATACATTAACCATGCTCTCCTATTTAATTACCTCTGGTTATGCACACTTTTGCCAGCAATAAAGCTGCCATGGCCAGTTCCTCGCACAGTAAACATGCACCGAGCAATGTCTACATTCTCCACTCCTTGGTCTGCTCGTACTCTAAAACAGTCAGAAAGAGCAGTTTTTGATTATTAGAAGTATTATATGTGTTGGTTCCAAGCCAAGAGCCTTAAATCTACAAACTAGGGCTGCACGATGTATTGTTTTAGCATCGATATTGCGATTTGCACATCCACAATAGTCACATCACCAAGCTCGGCTCAAACAATCTTTATTAGCACAGGCAGTTCCAGTACCTGATTATGACTGGGTACTATGAGCATAAATATTGTGAAGAAAAAGTTTTGTAAGATACTATTTTTACAGATTACTCTGCAGTAAATCAGTAAAAAGGGTAAAAACAAAGTTTTTATATGGAAAAGGATATTATACAGATCTTTTATTAACAATGTTCCTTTGAAAGAAAAGGTTTGTAACATTATGTGGCTCTTTTTCTGGATACCTTATGAAATGTCTAAAATGTAGTCATAAGACCCCTAATTATCAGTGGGACCATTTTTGTAGAAAATTTGTGAGAATCATTTTGTATAATGTGCATACCTTGATGGCCATCCATTTTTTTCTACTCCATCCCTGAAAAAACCAAAAGCTGTTTTGGCTTTGTTATTCCCAGCAACATCCAGGTAAAAGATATGTTCAGGAGTTGGACATAACAGCATAATATTGATATGCAAGATATACAAGAGGAATGATGAGGGGTTGATTAATAAATATGTACCTTCTAAAAGCCATCAAAAGCCCCAAAAACCACTATGTCACTATAACACAATGTTAAATCACTATTTTTTGAAAAGCCAGCATTTACACATTTAATTTTTTTTTTTGATGATCAGTCTCTTCTGCATTTCTTTGACCCAAAATATAGCTAAAACAGTAATATTGTGAAATACTTTCACAATTTAAAATATAAATCTTTTTAACATTATAAATGTCTTTACTGTCTTTATCCTTGCTGAGCAATTACATTTTTTACAGTAATGTTACAAAAGATTCTATTTCAAATTAATACTGTTCTTTTGAACTTTCTATTCATCAAAAAATACTGAAACAAATTAGTACATAATGGTTTTCAACATTAATAAGAAACTTTTCTTGGGAATCAAATCATCATATTAGAATGATATCTGAAGGATCATGTGAAAATTCAGCTTTGACATCACAGGAATAAATTATACTACAATATGTATATTCACAAAGAAAAAAGTTATTTTACATTGTAATAATATTTCACAATAATATTGTTTTTACTGTATTTTGGATCAAATAAATTCAGCTTTGATGAGCCTAAGAGACTTCTTTCTAAAATATAAAAAAAAATCTACAGATCCCAAACTTTTGAATGGTATGTATAATGAGATTTAGTGATATAACATCAACATCACAAATTACACAAAAGAAACGTATGGCAAAGCTATGATTAATATTTAAATAAAAGTAAGTAATAAGTATTAAATATGACCTTATCAGCTTATGATTAGTGTCTATATGAACAAGAGACAAGGAGCATGAACAGAGTATGTACGACGCATGACAGCTAGACCATCCTTGAAAGTACCCCTGCAACATCCACATGTTGCAAAGACATCTTCACTCTTCTCCATGTAACTCGATGTCCCATTGCTTGTATCGCCTCAGCATCGCCTCTTCTGTGTTTCTCACAGAAAATGGAAGAACTGGTGTATGCTGGAACCAGACTATCCCACTCTTTTGCTGCAAGCCCCCAGATACCAACCAAAAAACGACAGGCACCATTACCACCCTCACCAAAGCCTGCGGGCCCAGCTCGCCCTCCCCCTCCTGTGAGAGCTCTTCGGCCTCTGCCACAACGCCAGGGCCCACACCCTCCTCCATCTGCTCGAGGTGAATCAAAAACAACTGATACCAGCTCTAAATGATATGTGTCGGGTCCCCGTTTTGATAACAGTAACTTTCTCAAATGTTTACAGAACAAGCAGGAACCCAGTGTGCCGGTATCTTTCTCTATTGCTGTTCTATTACAAGATAGAAAGTCTAAGGCCTTCAATAGCCGTGCAGCAAACCTAACTAATCTGGTGCCTATTACACGTCAAAGTAAGATTGATGTGGGGACAAAAAGTAAGACTGTTAAGTTAGCTCTTTTAAACATTCGTTCACTTAAAAATAAATCACTTCTAGTCAACGATTTAATAACCACAAACAACCTGGATTTTATGCTTCTAAATGAAATCTGGCTAGAGGACAGCTGCAGTGCAACCGTCCTCAATGAAGCAGCCCCCCCTAACTTTACTTTTATGAGTGTCTGCAGAGCTGTTAAGAGAGTTGGGGGTCTAGCTGCTCTTTTTAAAGATATCTATCAATGTAAGCAAATATCATTTGGGAATTACCCTTCTTTCGAATATCTGGGTATTGTGTTGAAAGGTGCTCCACGCATTTTACTTATTATTTACAGGCCTCCAAAATACTCTCCAGCCTTTGCTGAGGACTTTACAGAAATGTTATCAGCAATTACCTCAGAGTTTGACTGTTTTGCCATTGCAGGAGATTTTAACATTCACATAGATAATGCAGAAAACAATATGGCAAAAGAAATCAAAACTGTTTTAAAAACTTTTGATCTGACTCAGCATGTACATGGACCCACACACAATCGCGGACACACTCTAGATTTACTTATCAGTAAGGGTCTAAACATTTCATCGATTGTTATTAAGGATGTAGCACTGTCTGATCATTTCTGTATTTTCTTTTGTAACGGGTGTTTGAGACGGTTAACCGATATTAATATGTCTTAGGCTAGTAAAATAACAGAAGTCTAAATTCGTCTACAGGAGCTGGTGGTCAGTAACAACACAGAAACATAAGTTTAAATTTGGTGCAGGTACCATATATTGCAAAATAATTAAACAAAATATTTACAAATAGAAATAATGAAAGGAAAGAAAAAGAAAAGAATCCCAAAATATTTACAGACTGCAGTTGAACCGGTTTGTAGTTAAGTGCACTTGGTAGTTGTTGTTCAAGTATATACTAATATAAATTACAGCAAATACACACACACAAAAACCAAAAAGAAAAAGAACTGTCCAGCAATAGATGGTATACAAGACCAGCGCGACAACCCACAAGGGTTTTATGGAAGTTTGTAGTGATAAGTCCGTAAGTTATTGTTCATCATGTGAAGGATGTGTATGTGGGGTTGAAGCACTAGTCTATGGAGAAGTGTGTGGGGGACAGGCTGTGGACAACCTTCCTACCAGACCAGTAGGATGGCTATTCAGTGGATGCTACACGGATGGTAGGCTCCCAGCAATAGAAATTCGGCTCGCCATCATTCGTCTCCAGATAGAGAGAAAAAACCTGGCCTGTAGTACAACAACAGGACCAGTAAATAACAGGGCTAAGTTGAAACTAAGCATCAGCTCATTCCACACTCAGATATCATTTTCATGTGCACACAATTCTAAATTATTACAAAATGAATCAATAAATGTACAAACTACAAATAATAAACATTAAGGGCATGACAACACAATAAAAAGTACAATGTTAAAGTTGTATTGGCTGCACAAAGTTCAAATAAATTCAACAGTACTATAATCAGATTTCCTTACTACATATAAACACACTTACTGAAAACAAATATATTTGTAACCCACAAATGCAAATGTCACAAAAGCATAAAATTTATCAAAACCAGTTGGTAAATATTTGGCTAATATGTTAGCTTTCAGCATGTAGTTCATTCATTCAGAGTACTCACCAGTTCCTCTAAGTAAACATATGGCAATCTGGTGACGGTGACAATTGACTATGTGCACGTTAGCATATGCTACTTCCGGCTGCGAAACCGATAGGGGGTGTCTAGTTTCCGGTAGCCTGATGGACGACGCAGAGGATGTATATTTCTCCAGATGTCTTGGACATTTGCCAAATATTACAGTCGATGATGTTCATCGACTGGTTAGTGATTTTTCCCCAGCTCCCCAGAGCAAGAGAGAGAAGGGGTTTAAATATTACATCTCTCAGTATTTGCATAATTTTGAAGGTAAGTCACAAAAACATCCATGCTAAGTTACGTGCTCAAGCTATGCTATCTGGTAACTGTTATGTTATCTCTCTATACATTATAAAAGTCATATATAAAAATCATGCGTTAGATAGTGCATTTTCCCGAACAGTTTGTGTTAGCCGTTGTTTTGTTTATGATGTTCGGAGGCTATGTTGTTGACAACCACTCCTACACATGTCATACAGGGAGTAAAGGTATCCGACGTTGTTCGTTCGTTATCAAGTTAGGCTGTTTTCACCATAGACTGTAAGGTTTTCACACATATTTCTAGACAGGTCTCCCTTGCAAAATATGTTCTAACCCCAAGGGCTTCTCCTGGTTAAAGGGTATAATATAATAATAATAAATAAATAATTAGTAGCCTAAAATCTTCCGTCTAGTTGTCATGGATACGCAACGCTCCACTCTGTAAAGCGACTGCTTGGGTGCGGTGACAAAAAGCAGATGTGAAAACATTGTTTACTTTTCACAATGCAGCAGCGCCTGGCTCCACCCAAATATGTGTGAAAACTGTGTTGATTGACTTGACTATGAACAAACGAACATAGTTTTAGATAAATGGATTTAGATAGCCTAAGCTTTAGATAGCTTGACAACAATATGTTCCTATTACAGTTGCTAATTATTATACTTACCAACTAACTTGCATGTTATTCTATTACTAACTTGCTAATATTGTTATTTTTCTGCAGTGTCTGAGAAAGATCAGGGCTCAGGAGAGGTGGTTGTCAGGGCAGAGTGCTTCAGGTCCATGAGGAAAGCTGAGAAACCTTGTAAGCACTTCGTCTTGGCGGAGTAATATTTTCACTTGAGGGAGCGGGGGCCGGAGAGAGGATTTTTCACGAGTGAAGATATTACTGCGCCAAGTCGAAGTGCTCATAAGCACTTGCTATGGTATTCCGCCATACAATATAGTTATCCATTTTACACGCTTAGAAAAGCGCAACGTTTTGTTTTGTGTCACCGTCCTAGGTCGAGTTACACTACGCGAGTAACTGTGTTTAAATAGGGAAAACGTGGAGGTGTTTGGTAGCTTCTCTGCTTGGCCCATATTGAATGAACTGAGTGAACAAAGTTTCGCCGCGCGCCAGAGCGATTGAGTGCACGCACTGAGACGAGAGAGGTATGTATCAACTCGTCTTAGTTAAGGGAATAACATAGTTTAATATGAAAAGGCGGTGGAGTATCCCTTTAAATCATGAAATTCAATTTTATTATTAATTCTGATGACCTGTCACTGTACTGGTTATTGTATTCTATTTCCAGAATGCTCTTCCCCTCAAGCAAAATGTATTACTCTGTTGCAGATTTTTAGCGTGTGTGTGTGTGTGTGTGTGTGTGTGTGTGTTTTCTAACATACAGGAGTAAACTGTACAAAGGCCTTCATGGGGAACTTCCTGACCTCTCAGTTCTTCGGGTGTCCGAGGTGTACAAAGATTTAGCTGATGCTGACCGCCCTATGATCTGCAGCATGGGAATAACTGAGGATATCCCACTTGTGGACTCACTGTTCGGCAAGGTGCAACATGGAAGTCCCCTTTCTTATCAGCAACCTGCCAAAGAGAAAGCAAAGACTCTCCATGATGCTCCACCTCCTCCATCATTGCCACTGCAAGGCTACAGACTTGAACCATCAGAGTGCATGTTTGTCTGTTCCAGGAAGCAACAGCTGCACATGAAAAGTCTCGAGGTTACCCTGGAATTGGCCCAGAAGATTGAATGTGCTACGCGAGAGCAGAGTTTGTGTGCCGATTGGTACAATGTACGGAAACCACGGGTGACTGCATCTCGTTTTAGAGAGATCTGCCATGTGGGCAAGGCCTCTGAAGAGGGACTTGCTGAACGCATTCTAAGAGGTACTCATCAGACAGGGCCTATGAAGAGGGGTTTGGAGTTGGAGGCAGATGCGATCTGGGAATATTGCCAGATAAAACGTGTGAACCACTACAAATGTGGGTTTGTGGTACAACCGGATGCACCATGGATTGGTGCCTCACCAGATGGGGTTGTTTTTGACCCCTTGGAGCAGCCTCAGTTTGGCCTTCTGGAAATAAAATGTCCAAACATTCCAAATTATGTAGACGCACCGTATC